>NC_139080.1:80834351-81434351 GCF_965140915.1 Aythya marila | reverse complement strand
AATTAAAATTTGGTATCCAAAGTGATCGTTAAAAATGATTCAGACCCTCAGTTCTTCTTTTAGGACTCATCTTGAATGCCTAATGTGGGGCTAAGAACTCAACTGGGTGGCAAGGTACCTAAATATCAATCTTAACAATATTCAGTGCTACAATTCTTTAATCTTCTGTGTGGCTATAGTTCTCATTTCCTACCTGGTTCAGTTCATCTATATACCGTCATGTATTTGGCTCTTAAATACTGCACTACAGAGGTGGTTGTAATAGATGCTTCATTTCATGAGCATGTTGCCACTGGAATAAAAGCCAGAACTTTAAATTCAATTTAAAATCTGAATTAAATTTTTCTGTGTAAAATTGAAGAAATATATTAATAACCTACTTTTAGCCATGTACTTCCTGATGACAAAATACATACAAAGCATGTATCACAGCACATTGTGACTAATAAAGCAGGCTTTAAAATACTTATTGCTGATACACAGATCCCTCATATAACCAGGACAAACTAATTTTCCTTGATTAATCTTTGCAGAAGCACAGTTTTCTTCAACCTTCATCCTAATAGAATAATAGGATCATAGAATATCCTGAGTTGGAATGAACCCACAAGGATCATGGAGTCATCCTCATGGCTCCACACTGGACTACCTGAAAATTAAAATGTATGCCTAAAAGCATGGTCTAAATGCTTCTAGAACTCCAGAAGCCTTTGTGCCAGGATTAATAAAATAGGCATTTTGATTTGTGTAGTTGTAAGTTTGGATTGCAGTGCCCTTTTGCAAAATTCCATATGCATCCTAATACTATATCTTAACTGAAAGTTAATTTTACTGCCTAAATAAATAAAAGCAAAATCAATAGCAAAATTTATTTCAGATGATTGCTTCATAAGCTGTGTATAATTCAAATAAAATGAGTTTAAAATAGACAAATATAATGGTAGACATGTAGATACAAAGACTGTGCCCATACTCCCAAAAATGGGAACAATATCCAGGAAAGCAATGGCTCTAAAAGGATTTAGATCATGGCAAGTAAAACAAAGGGCACTTTGTTTTTCTGCTGTTAGAAGCTGATATCAGGTGTCAGGTGTAATTAATAAACAGTAACAGAGAAGAAAATTTATCCCTGTTCATGGGGAAACTGATAGAGGATACTGTTTACATTCTAGTATGTGTGAATTTTGTTTTTAAATAAAATGAAAAACTGGACTGAGAATATATAGCAAAAGCTGTGGAAGTTAATGCCTATCAAAACTATACTGTCAAAATCAGTCCCTTGTTGTTTGTTTGGTTGGTTGTTTTTTTAGTTTTGAGAATCTCATATCTGTGATTATCCTAAGTCGCTCAACTTTTACCTTAAATCCCTACCACTGAAAGGAACATTGAGTTATGAATCTGTGATCAGTCGCTGCTGGTCCTCATTGGCTCAGAAGATAACCTTTAAAGTTTCTTTAAAGTAAATTTTATTCAGACTTTTGCTCAAAGATGTTGTAAAATGGTGGCTAGTCTTCCAGGTGTTCAGAGAAGATACTTTAAGATGAAAATCCATCAATTACTTCAAAAAGAACATGAAATTTTTATTATTTTGGGACAAGATATTTGCAAGGCCAGTGGCTTATAAAACAGACAGTAAAATGGAGAACAAGCTTTGCTTTTATGAGCTTTGTAAGCAAATTCATATAAACAGAAACAAACATAAATAATAGTGGAAAACAAAAGATATTTTAATTTTAGTTTGATCAGATCTTACAATGTGTAATGAACTTTAATGAGGTCCTCTCTTCATAGTATTTATAATGTTTTTCATCTATCATTCAATATTCTCACTCAGAATATCAGCTTTCCCTGTTTTTAATGATTAAAATTATTTTACTTTACCACAGGCTAGATGCCAACAGGAGCTCATTTTCAAAAATAAAACTACTTAGTATTAGATAGAGGAATATGGAGGGGAAAAAAAAAAAAAAAAAAAAAAAACTTCCCATGCAATAATTAACTTCTTGTATCTAAGCAAATTAAAAACACATTTCAAAATCTGTTTAAGAAAAAATTTCATGAATCAGACAGACCTTTTGTGGAATGTCAAATACGTGTGTTTCTAATAAAATGCTGACAGATTATGATGTATAATGGGGAATTGGGGAATGTTCTAATATAACTAAAGTATAAATACTGACTTTCCTGATGTTATCAAAAATTCATTTCATTTCATTTCACTTCATTTCATTTTGTTTCATTTCACATTTGCTGACATTTAAAGTGCATGTACACAACAATTGATTTCTTTTGGGTTTCTAAACAATTTTAAATAAAACTGGTGTAAATTGATTCTTTCTTGGTTTGGCATGTCAATTTAAATTCAGTTACTGAGGCAAATTCTTGAAAATGAACAGATACTTCAAGGAAAATTAAAATGTTTACCTCTAGAAGTGTTAAAGCAACTTAAAGTCTTGCAAGAACAAAGAATAATAGTAATTTCTGTAAGTTCAAGTGCATTTAGCTTATTGTAGTATGTCTGTATTTAAATAGTCATATCCAGTGTTTTTTAAGTCTCATTAAGTGTTTCTTACAGTGCTATTTTTTCCAAAATACTTGATAATTCTCTCTACTCCTTAAATCAAAATTACATTGCATCTCAGAAGCAATATAATGTACATCAGTAAAAAAAAAAAAAAAAAAATAGAAAATGAGATGTCTATTGACAGAAATAAGTATTGTCTGTATGATTTCACCTGACAGACTTTAGAAGTTTGTATGACTACAGATATCTTTATAACTGAAAACACTTGTCTTTTTTTTTTTTACTGACCTTCTATTAAAAAAAAAAAAAAAAAAAAAAAAAAAAGCATTTTTTAAAGTTTTCAAATACACTGAGCCCAATCTAAAACCTTTAAAAATTCTCATTCTTTCATGAAGACATCACATGAGAGAAGGCAAATTCTCTTGGTGTTCCATCCATTTGCAGAGGCTATAGAACTTGTTTAAAATTGGTTTGGCTTTTGTTCTGTTCTCTTTCTAATCTGAGGAGAGTACAATGTTTTCAGTGAAAAGAAATCAATGCTTTCTTGCTGATGTAATCAAAATCCAGTAGGACACCATGCATCCTTTTTATCTATATCATCATAATGCTTTCCGTAATATTTTCAACTGCCTGAATTCTGTCAAACACAGACTGAATGCAAAAAGTAAATCTGTATAATATTATTAAACTAATATATACAGAAGATGGAAGCAATACATTAGTCAAGAAGGCAGGACGTATTTCTAAGTCATCTTTGCCTAAATTCTGGATATTGCCCACACATAGACTTATATTTACCAAATTACAGATACTATATTTTTTAGCACAGTGATAGTAGATGACTATCTAAAATCCCAATTGCAAAGGCAACCTAAACTTTCAGCAGTCCAAAGGAAAGGGTTTGGTATCTGTAGTGGGTTTACGTGGCAAGGTTTTGGTAGCAGGGGGCCATAGGGGTGGTTTCTGTGAGAAAGATCTAGAAGCTGCCCCATGTTTGGGAAGGGCCCCATTGTTTTCCAGAGCTGAGCCAATAAGCACTGTTGTTTTGCGCCTCTGTGAGAGCACATTTAAGACAGGGAAAAAAACGCTGCGCCATACAGCAGCCGGGAGAGTGAAGGGAGTGAGGAACAGCCTTGCAGGTGCCAAGGTCAGTGTAGAAGGAGGGGGAGAGGTGCTCCAGGCGCCGGAGCAGAAGTCCCCTGTGGCCTGTGGTGAGGCCCATGGTGAAGCAGGATGTCCCCCTGCAGCCCATGGAGTACCACGGTGGAGCAGGGTTCCATGCTGCAGCCCGTGGAGGAGACCACGGTGGAGCAGGTGGCCCCGCACCGACAGAGGCTGCCGCCTGTGGAAGACCCCTGCCGGAGCAGATTCCAGGCCGGACCTGTAGCCCATGGAGAGGAGCCCATGCAGGAGCAGGTGACCTGGCAGGAGCTGCTGCCCGTAGGGGAGCCAGGTTGGAGCAGTTTTCTCCTGAGGGATGGACCCCATGGTACGGACCCATATCTGGAGCAGTTCTGGAAGAGCTGCTGCCTGTGGGAAGCCCACGCTGGATCAGTTCATCAAGGACTGCATCCCGTGGGTGGGACCCCACTGCTCCTTCTCGGTCACTTCTCGGAGTGACCGAGAAGGAGCAGCAGAGAAGTGCTGTAGACTGACCATAACCCACATTTCCCCGTTCCCCTGCACCGCTTGGGGGGAGGAGGTGGAAGAGGGTGGATGGGGGGGGGAAGGTGCTTTTGGTTTCTTTCATTTGTTTCTCACTTCTCTAGCTTGTTAGTAATGAGCAATAAATCTTACTATCTTCTTATGCTGAGTCTGTTTTGCCCGTTACAATAATTATTGCGTGATTTTCTCGTCCTTATCTCAACCCTTGAGCCCTTTTCACATATTTTCTCCCCATTCCTCTTTGAGGAGGGGGAGTGAGAGAGTAGCTGTGGTGGAGCTCGGCTGCCCACTCGAGCAGAATCACGACAGTATCTTGATTCATAACCTTGAATTTTGATATCTTGATCATAATCAAACTTTTCAAAGTATTCAATCCGTAATGATGTGGATTGGTGTAAAGAAGACAGAATCAGAATCTTCTCAGTGGTATCAAGGACAAAAGGCAACGGGCACAAACTGAAATACAAGAAATTCTGTTTAAATATAAGAAATAACTTGTGGTTTTTTTTTTGGTTGGTTGGTTGGTTTGGTTTTGGTTGGTTTGGTTGGTTGGTTGGTTGGTTGATTGGTTGTTTTTTAACCATTGAGAGTGAACAAACACTGAAGCAGATTTCTTGCACCAGTTGAAGAGTTTCTATCTTGTAGACATGAAAACTATTACTGTACACAGTAATGAACAATGTACATGGTCTGTTCTGAAAGTAGTAGGACTCATTTAAAAAAAAAAAATTATTCATGGGAATAGAACAAACGATTAGAATTTTTCAAGGTAGCACCCTTCCGCATCTACACACTGCTGCCAACGAGTTTTCCAGTTTTCGTACGCCTCCAGGAATGCCTGGACCGGAATGCTGTTTAGCTCCCTCGTCATGGCCTCTTGAAGCACCTCTACCGATGCGTGATGCTTCCCCTTGAGCATCAATTTTATTCTTGGGAATAGAAAAAAGTCTGACGGGGCCAAGTTGGGGCTGTAGGGGGGCTGAGGCAGCGTTGCCACCTTGTGCTGGGCAAGATACTCCACTACATGGAACACTGTGTGGCTCGGCGCGTTGTCATGGTGCAGCCGCCAATTGTTGACGATGGCTGGGCGGACACAAGCAATGTGTTTTTGCAGTCTTGTGAGGACTTCCATGTAAAAAACTGCATTAACTGTTTGTCCGGGTGGTACAAACTCTTTGTGGATGACTCCATGTTGATAAAAAAAGCAAATGAGCATGGACTTTTGCTTGGATTTGCTCATTAGTGCTTTCTTGGGGTGTGGGGAAGCAGGGTGTGCCATTCTGTGCTCTGCTGCTTACTCTCCGGGTCGTATTCAAACACCCACATCTCGTCACTGGTCACTACGTTGTCCAAAAAGTCGGGCTCCTCATTCACATGATGAAGAAGATCCTGGCAGATCGCTTTCTGGTTGGCCTTTTGCTCCTCTGACAACACTCGTGGCACAAACTTCACGCACAATTTCCTCATGGCTAAGTTTTCTTTCACCATCTCAAAAACTTCCATTGGAGGAATGCTCAAGTCATCAGCAATCATTCTGATACTCATCCTGAGATCATGGTTCAATAAATATTTCACTCGTGACACATTTTCGTTGGTCTTGCTGGTTGAAGGGCGTCCGGAGCGGTTGTCGTCTTCCACTCTTTCCCTACCTTCTTGGAACAGCTTGTGCCACTCAAAAACACTCTATCTACCCATGGCAGCATCACCGTAGGCCTCCTTAATCATGTCATCAGTCTCTTTGCCTGTTTTACCAAGCTTTACACAAAATTTGATCGCATATCAGTGCTCCAGTAAACGCTCCATGATTCTCCATGACGAGGCATTTCGACAGGTGTTCACAGTACAAGCAACCTGCTCTCTTCAACAGCCGACAGACAACTGCTGATTTTTCCTAGCATTCCCAATATCCCCCTGCACCAATCCTGTGTGCACAGACTGCCTCTCATCTGCCCGTTCACCCAGGAAAAAGCCTGCCCTACTACTTTCAGAACAGACAATGTACTCTAGATGATCCTGCTTAGGTAGGTAGGGTAGACTAAATATCTGAAGACATGCATTCTAATTTCAACAACTCTATGAAGAGTAACCTACATTGACTCTAGACAATAATATGAGTTCACTGAGGAAGATATCTATTCCTGTTTTAAAGACTGCAAGATCTTGCTTCATCTCTTGAAAGTTCTTATCTAATTCAATTTGCACTTATAAGATATAAGTGCAAAGATATACTAAGATATATTAAGATATATAATATACAAAAATATATTAAGATATACTGACATATGTTAATTATCTCTACCATCACTTTCAGGGGAGTCCTGATGTCATTCTATGTATCATGAAAAGAGATGAATATGCTCTTACTTTTCAATAAACCATAGATGGTTGGTGATTCAGTCACATCAGTTTGTCCCTTGAAAGGTGTAAACATCTAGCTCTATCCTTGTACATACAAAATACATGCAGAATACAACTATATATGCAAAAATGTTCTGACAAAATATGTTGTATTACGGGTATTTGATGAATGACCATTTTTCCATGTTCTTATAACACACAAAATACTCAGCTTGTCTTGCCTGAAAGAATATTTGAGTTATTCTTATCTCCCATTCTTTTCAAAATAAGGTTATCAGACTGGTACAGTGATTAGTCTTGGAAGCACTAATCGAACTGATGTCCTAAAACAGGAGGGAGGGCAGGGGGAGGTGACATTAGTCTGCTACAGGCAGATGTTAGAGTCTGCTACAGGCCAGCCAACCTGGAAGAACAAGCAGATTAGGCCCTCTATAGATAGATAGATAGGAGCGACCTCACATTCACAAGCCCTAGTCCTCATGGGGAACTTCATACACTTCAGTATCTGTGAGAGGGACAGCATAACAGGGCATAAGCAAGACAAGAGGTTCCTGGAGTGTGTTGATGATAACTTCCTTTTCCAAGATATAAAGGAGCAAACTGGGAGAGGTGTTATGCTGAACATTATTCTTACCAACATGGAGGCATTGGCGGGGAATGTGAAGCTCAAGGGCAGCCCTGGCTGCAGCGACCACAAAATGGTGGCATTCAAGATACTTAGTGTAGCAAAGAGGGCACACAACAAGATCACTACCCTGGTCTTCAGGACTTGGCCTCTCCAGGGATCTGCTTGGTAGAATACCACGGAAGAAAGCCCTGAAAGGAAGATGGGCCCTAAAAAGCTGGCTAATATTCAAGTATCACATCCCCCAAACTAAGGAGAAATTTATCTCAACAAAGAGGAAATCAGGCAAAAATGCCAGGAGGCCTGCAATGGATGAACATGAGCTCTTGGCCAAACTCAGACACAAAAAGGAAGCTTACAGAGGGTGGCAGCAAGGACAGATAGTCTGTGAGGAACACAGAGAAATCATCCAAGCAGCCAAGGATTAGATTAGGAAAGCTAAAACCCTGAGAGAATTAAATCTGGACAGGGAAGTCAAGAGCACCAAAAAAGACTTCTATAACTAAGCCAGTAATAAAAGGAATACTAGAGAAATTGTGGGCCTTTTATGGAAGGAAACAGGGGTTATAACCTAAGTTATAACTGGGTATATAACCCAGGGTAACCTGGATTATAGAGAAGGATGAGGTACTCCACGACTTTTTTGCCTCAGTCTTCACTAGCAAGTGCTCTAGCCACACAGCTGAAGTCACAGAAGGCAAGGTAGGGACTGGGAAAGTGAAGACCCTCCCACTGTAGGAGAAGATCAAGTCTGAGACCATCTAAGGAAACTGAAGGCACACAAGTCCACGGGACCTGATGAGGTGCATCTGCACATCTTAAGGGCTAGCACATGAAGTTGCTAAGCAACTGTCCAAGATATTTGAGAAGTCATAGCAGTCCAGCAAAGTTCTGACTGGAAAAGAGGAAATATAACCCCCATTTTTTAAAAGGGAAAAAAAGGAAGACCTGGGGAACTAAAGGCTGCTCAGTCTCAACTTTGTGCCCAGCAAGATCATGGAGCAGATTTTCCTAGAACCTATACTAAGGCACATGGAAAATAAGGCGGTGATTGATGACAGCAAAC
Source organism: Aythya marila (assembly GCF_965140915.1). Lineage (NCBI taxonomy): Eukaryota > Metazoa > Chordata > Aves > Anseriformes > Anatidae > Aythya > Aythya marila. The sequence continues at coordinate 81,426,113 of NC_139080.1, read as the reverse complement.
ATGGTGTCACGAAAGGCAAGTAAAACCTGACAAATCTTGTGGCCTTGCATGTTTTGGTGGGTAAGGGAAGAGCAACTGATGTCATCTACACAGACTTGTGCGAAGTGTTTCTGGGAAGACCTCTCTGCGACCTTTCAATACTTAAAGAGGTCCTACAAAAAAGATGAAGGACTTGTTACTTGGGTAGGTAATGATAGGACAAAGCTGAAAGGTCTTAAAGTAAAAGAGAATGGATTTAGATTAGACATTAGGAGCAAATTCTTCACTCTAAGGGTAGTGAGGCACTGGAACAGATTGCCCGGAGAAGTTTTGGATGTCCCACCCATGGAGGTGCTGAGGACCACGTTGGATGGGGCCTTTGCCAAACTGATCTAGTGGGTGGCATCCCTGCCTACGGCAGGTGGGATGGAGTTAGATTATCTTTAAGTTCCTTTCCAACTCAAGCTATTCTACGATTCTATGATTTGACACTGTTCCCCATGATATGCTTGTCAATAAATTCCAGAAACATGGGTTTGATGGATGCATCACTCACTGCACAAGGAATTGGCGGGATGGTTGCACTCAAAGAGATCAGCAATGGGAGGTGTTCCTCAAGGGTCAGTATTGGGACTGACACAATTTAACCTCTTTGTTGGTGATATGGACAGTAGGATTGAGTATACCCTCAGCAAGTTTGCCAAAGACACTGAGCTGTGTGGTGCAGTTGACATACGGGAGGGAAGGGATACCATCCAGAGGGACCTGAGCAGGCCTGAGAGGTGGGCCAATGAGAACTTCATAGAGTTCAACAAGGCCAAGTGCAAGGTGCTGCACCTGGGCCAGGGCAATCCCAAGCACAAATACAGCTGGGCAATGAGTGGATTGAAATCAGCCCTAAGGAGAAGGACCTGGAGTTCTTGGTTGATGAGACGTTCATCATGAGCCAGCAGTGTGTACATGCATCCCAGAAAGCCTCCTGGGCAGCATCAAAAGAAGTGTGTCCAGCAGAGCGAGGGAACATGTTGCCCACAAAAGTTCTGTAGGTGCTGCATCCCTGTAAGTGTTCAAGGTCAAGCAGTATGTGGCTTAGGGCAAACTGGTCTGGTGGAGGTGGGGGAGTTGGAATTAAATGATCTTTAAAGTCCCTTCTAACCTCAACCATTCTATGATTCTGTAATTCTAATGTGCAAAGTATTTTGAATCCTGAGTCAAAGACCATCCATATAAAGGTAATGTTCACCCTGTCTCAATTCCATTCTGCCATGTTCTGCAAAATGTTTTAGTTCTTGGAATGGTAATAAATATATCAGTAAAATGTGAGAAGTTATACTTTTCCTAGATATTATGTTCCATAAAAAAAAAATCACAAACATTAATAAAAGGTTTGCACTTTACTGTATAATGGTGATGCACACAGTCTACAATTTTGCATACAAATGACTGTATTTTGAATATATTTTCTAAGTGCAAACATTTAATAATGGTTTTGAGAACCATTTGAGAACCAGAACACTAACTCACTTTTTCCAATGTTAAATCTTTAATTTTCATTCAAAGTTCAGTATAAACTAAGAAATATTATTGCCCATGTTCTATCACCACATAGAAATAACATCAAAAACAAATACTCAGTGATGATCAGCACTGATTTTTAACTTCCAGAGAACTATACTAACCAAATGATCTATCCTAACGGTGTTTTAAAAGCTCTTTATTTTTTTAAATCACTATAGAAATATTGGTCAATGAGTAGAGAGTAATTTAGAAAGCAATGCAAGGTGGGGCTTTTCTGTAAAGGAGCAAAAAAATCTTTAAGTCTATAGAAAATATTATTATATATATATATATAGTCAGGAACTATATATATATATAGTCAGGAACTATAAATATATATATATATATAACTATAACTGTAACTATATATATATGATTATGATATATGATATTATATGATATATATATATATATATCATATAAATAACTATAGTTATTTTTATATACATATAGTTCCTGACTAGATCTATAAAAAGAATAAAAGACTGGTGGGAAAAAAAAAAATGAATTTCCATGGATGTAAGTTTTTGTTACTATATTTGAGTTCTGAAGAGCTTCAGCTCATTTTAGCTTCAGAACAGCTACACTTATGTACTTAACGGCTGAAAAAATTGCTTTGTTTAGTACAACTTCTATTATTTTTTTCTTGGTCTGACTTTAGTTGTCATTAAGTATTATTGTTCTGCTTTGGCACTTCATTGTAATAATGTAATATATTGCAAAATCAATATAGATAAGGAATCCATTTGTTAAGGATGAAGGATTCTCCTAATTGGAAAGGAATATTCCAAAGAACAATGTTTTGTTGACATGAGTCTAATACCTGGCTGGTTTGATAAGGTAAAAAAGACCCCTCCAAATATCTAAAAGCTGCCAAAATGTAGGTTTCATAAAAGAAATGGTTGAATTCAGCTGAAGTTTATGTGATTCTATTTTTAAATTAAAAAAAAAAATCCTTCAGCACATCAGATGTAATTGGCTGTAATTCACTCAAAAGCATAAGTATTGCTGTACTATAAAATGTTTGTATTTGCCATAACCCCTAGTCTGTTTGGCCTATGGACTGTTCACTGTGTCCTTAAAATCTGTTAAAGTTACAACCAAATGGAATAGGTCAAATAGAAGAAATAGATAAATGTGTCTTTGTTTCGGCCAATTGCTTCATGTTCTGTGACCTAGAACTGTAAAACAAAGAACTGTAAAACAGTGCAGATCTGAAGTTAAATGGTAAGAGCTATAGGATTTCCTTGAGACTTGAAAATGAAGGTTAGAAGTTTGAATGATTGTATGCTTACGTCTGTATGTGAAAGGAGAAGAAAACCAACAGTAAGATGCAGAAAACAGGAAAATGAGGGGAAAGTGTTGGCATGGGAGGAACCCAAGAATTACAAACTACAGTTTCATATCAAAACAGGCAGCAGTAATACCAGCTTAAAGCATTGCATCTTCTTTCTTACTGTCACTATTTCTTTGTATTGCCCACCATACCCCACCATAGTTGTAATGAAGGAGTGGAAAGGAAGAAGAAAGGCAGTTACTTTGTTTTGTGAAATCTATTACTTTGTTTTGTGAAATCAAAAATACAGTTTCACTTTTCCAGATGACTGGCTAAAAAGGTAGACATATTTTCTGATACTGTCTCCTGTTGATCTTTTGTAATGTGTTTCAGTCAATTTAACCTCACCCAACCAGTTGCAGGATGGAGAATACCAGTAGAACTAATATTTAGTAATATAATCGTTTTGATTTTCCATCAGTATGGAATTGTCTGGTATTCTTAACCTTCAGATAGATTACTGTGTGAAAAGTCATTGGTGGTTCAGATACATATTTTTATGATTTACCTCTGCTTCTTTTCAAGACTGCCTTCTTAACCAATAATAAATGGTAAATTTAAAATCTTAAATGATTAAAAATGAAATTATCTTCAAAATCTTTTATCTGACAGCCACTAAATTAAGAATTCAGGGTATTCTAAGTACTTATTTTATTGTAGGCACACAAAAAAATAAAAAATAAAAAATAAAAAAAAAGTAGATCTAAAAGATCTAAATATTTAAGAGTGTTTCTTTTGATAGTTTACTAATCTTTCCTAAATCAAAGTTGGAAAACACAAAACATAGGTCTTCACTCATAATTACTTGATTTTTAAATGAAGATGTATTATCATCTATATGTATAATATACATTTTAAAATGCAAGAACTTGTTTGTGGATTATCTCTGTCAGAATGTACAAAACCCTCAGAACACTGGTGAAATGAGAGTTGCAGAGGGGGAGGAAAAGGAAAAATAAGATATCAATAACTTCAACAGTGAATATAACTGTCTTTTTTATTCTGTAAATAAACAACAACATCAGCAACAAAAATTAACCTGTGTTGCTGTCAAAGTGAACAAATAAGCAAAAATGTATTTTGTGCCAGACGTATGTGATATTCAAGTTCAAGTTATACAGCTACTGTATCTGGAAAGACATTCCTTTTGAGCTGTAAAACATGGCACTATGAGCTGCCATTCATTTTTACAATATAGTTGTTTATCAATACGGTACACATTTGATGCATAATAAAATTCCAGATTTAATTCACTAGAGTCATTTTGAAAACCTGTGAAAGTGATGAAATGAACACTTGTTCATCAAAACAGAGTGCAGCCTGCAGCTGCAGAAACCACCTCTCAATACATTGCAGGATTCCAAATTGATTGCTAGTGTTATGATTTATCCCAATGTTAATGGAAAAAGCCTTCTAGAGTGGACTGAAGGGACTTTTGTCCCATAAATCCAGACCTAGAACTTAACAAAAAAAATATTTTTCCGCCCCAAAAGAGACAATTTTCCTCTCAGCCCCATGCTTCACTTGCTTACAAGGCTTTTTTTTTTTTTTTTTTTTTTTTTTTTAAATGGGGTAGAGTTCTAAACACATCAATTTTCACTAAGAGATTAAATCTTTTACTATGTAATGATCTGGGAACAGCAAGAGGAAGAATAAATTAATGTTTTTGTGGGTTAACTTCAATCATAAAAAGGCCTGCAGCCTGTGGTGTCTGGTTATGTGGGGTGTCAGCTGGCACATAATCATGGCCTGTGGCCAAGCAGGGCTGGGCTGTGCAGTCTTACAGAACCACTGGTGCAGATGCTGATGGCCCCAGGCTGGGCTGAAATGGGGTCCTAGGCACCCATATCCTGGGCAGTATATGGAGAAGCTTGGGTAAGTGGGGGTAATGGCAATGAGTTGTCCTTTCAGAGGACAACTCAAAACACCCAAATTAAGCTGCTGCTCCAAATGCCTCTCTATGGACTGTACTGGAGCCTAAAGACGACTCATCCACAGTGCCTAGCACTGATGAAATGCAATGCTCAAGTCTATAAAATAGTTCAATCTGACAAACAACACTAGACACACATACACACACAAACAAACACACACACAAAGTGTCAGGAAAATAAGTGAACATGACACTCAAATGAGCATGAAAAAGGCTTAACTCTGCTGTTAGAATGAAAGACATATTTCAGTATAAAGTCCAGGACGAAAGGAAAAGATATTCGTTCAACTTATTCACCAATGACCTGCATGAGGCACAGAGAGCACCCTCAGCAAGTTTGCTGGTGGCACAAAACTGGGAGGAGTGACTGATATCCCATATTGCTGTGCTGCGATTCAGAGGAACCTGGACAGACTGGAGGGATGGTCCAAGAGGAACCTCATGAAGTTCAACTTCATCAACTTTGTCATGAACGAGGGTCCGGCACATAGGTAGGAATAACCCCAAGCACCAGTACAGGCTAGAAGCTGACCTGCTGGACAGCAGCTCTGCAGAGAGGCACCTGGGAGTCCTGGAGGAGAGCAGGCCGACTAAGTCAGAAACGTGCCCTTGTGGCCAAGAAGGCCAATGGGATCCTGGGCTGCATTCAGAAGTGTTGCCAGCAGGTCAAGGCATCCTGCCCCTCTGCTCAGCCCTGGTGAGGCCACACCAAGAAAACTGTGTCCAGTTCTGGGCTACCCAGTACAAGAGGGACATGGAGCTACTGGAGCGAGCCCAGTGGAGGGCTACTAAGATGATGAGGGGACTGAAGCAGCTGTCATACGAGGAGAGGCTGAGAGAGCTGGGCCTGTTTAGTTTGGAGAAGAGGAGGCTGAGAGGGGATCTCATCAAAGGGTGTAAGTATCTGATGGAGGTGTGTCAAGAGTACAGGGCCAAAATTTTCAGTGATGTCCAGTGACCGGAGACAACCTGAAACACAGGAAGTTCCATCTGAATGTGAGAAAGCACTTCGGTACTGTGAGGGTGACAGAGCACTGGCACAGGCTACCCAGAGAGGTTCAGAAGTCTCCTTCTCTGGAGATACTCAAAACCCGCCTGGATGCCATCCTGTGCAATATGCTGTAGGTGATCCTGTTCAGCAGGGGGGTTGAACAAGATGATCTTGAGAGGTCCCTTCCAACCTCAGCCATTCTGTGGTTCTGTGATTCTAGAATCATTTCTTAAGTCCCACCTAACTGGTTCTGCCAGTGGTACAGTGTCAGTGGCTTTATGGGATGCAGGTGGAGAAACTCTCTCCACTCACAGCCTGTAAATCACTGGGTATGCTGATGAGTATTACACTGGGGGACGGGAAAGTAAACTTCCTAAAGAAGGTATTTGGATGGGTTGTGTAACACATAGCATTTTTCTGGGAACCACCTGACAACCTAAAGCAAGTGATTTGCAAGTGTTTTGTTCAGTCTTAGTTCACCCTAGCATCAGTTATGTCTCTGCCACCATCCTCACCTTGAGAGACAGCTTTGGGGCAGAGCCCTTCCAGCATTCTGATAGAGCAAAGTGGGGCAGGGAGAGATCAGGGCATGTGACCATTCTGTAGAGGACTCAGAGATTTGTCATGGAAAATCAAGTGGACATCTCCTGTTTGGTGCAGTTATATGTTGATATGGAAAATCAGCACGAGGTGGATTTTTGAAAGTGACTTAGAGCCTCAAGACCTGCCTTTCTACTGCTGCTCCAGCCCTTTCATCTGCTTCAGAGTCTACCTCAGACTTTATAAACTATCTGAGCTCAACAAGAATGAAAAAAAAAGTCTTTTCATGACATTCAAGAATATAGAAATGTTAGCAGATGAATATGAAAGCATGGATATAAGAAAGCCTTTAAGTTCAATAAAAAGTCTCCTTCATATCTTTGCCTAAACAAAAAGAAATCATCTAAGGTGTTTGGTTTAAAATTGTTTAGCTTTTAACCTAGGTTATATCTGCCTGTGGGGTCTTAAAGCTTGAATCAGAGAGCAGAGGGACACAAGAATTGTGACCTCTTTGAGAACAGTATGAAGTTGGGAAGGGAAAGGAGTGTAAGGCCAAGGAAAAGGAGCATGAAGGTTGCACAACCATTGCAAGAGGAGAACATATAGGATTAATTCAGGTTTATTTAAATCATATGTTAGAGCCATATCTCCAGGGTGACTTCTGCTGAACTGTCCATGCTTCCTTGATGATGACATGTCTTCACCTGGAACCAGTTCACCGTGAGACATATTAGGGATGAATGTGTGTAAAGATTGCTTCATGGTGTGATTGTACATTGTGCAAGCCAATTAAAAACATAACACAAACACATTGCCAAATTTGAGATCTGTTTTATTTTTAGTTGCTTACTTTCACATTTAGTGACATATATATCCAGAAAACTATCCCTGTAAAAAATTAACAGCAGAACAGTAAAACAGCATGCCTTATATTCAAAGGTTGGGGGACTATGAAGCAGTGAGTGCTGCATGTTTCTTTCAGGCTGAGAATGTTTATTTGGAATAGGTGGATGTGCGACTGCTGGAAGATATATGAGTGATTTGGGAAGCTAGTATTCTATTGAATTGGTGGTTTGGGTACAGAAAATAACTACACTGTGTGCGTAACAAGCAGGATAGAGCTCAGCTATTTGAAGTAACACATGGACAAATTAATGAGCAAATTGAAATTGTTTGAAAAGAATGGTTGCACTGAAACCCAAAGTGAGAGATACTGTACTGGGTACTGTCAACGCAGATGGACCAAAGACTTTTACGTAATTTTTTTTTAATCCATGCATCCAAAGCATATCTGGTTTCTTCTGATTTTGTAGAGATACTCTGTTTGCATTGCTTGTTTTTATTTTTGTTTATATTTTAATTCCTGTTCAACAGTTCTGTCAAAAGACATCTTAGAGGTGTCTTTTCCAGGCACAGGGTGGAGAAGAATATTACTACTCTCTTGTCCTGGTTTTGGCTGGGATAGAATTAATTTTCTTCATAGGGATTGGTGTGTGTCATTTTATGGATCTAGGAGGAAAATAATGGTGATAACACAGTGATGTTTTATTTGTTGCTGAGCAGCGCTTACACTAAGCCACGAATATTTCAGCTTCTCACACAGCCCTGCCAGTGAGGAGGCTGGGGGCACACAAGGATCCAAGGGGGGACACAGCCAGGAGAGCTGGCCCCAAATGGCCAAAGGGATGTCCATTACCATGTGGCATCATACCGAGCAATAAAACTGAGGGGAGTTGGCTAAGGTGCGTAGGGGACTACCATGGCCTGTGCACTGGCTGGGCATTGGTGGTGAGCATTCGGCATCACTTGCTTTGTGTATTCTTTTCATTTCCAGACCCTTCCCCTTTTCTTTCCTATTAAACTGTCCTTATCTCAACAGACACATTCTACTTTGTCTTTTTCTGATTCTCTCCCTGTTCCCACTTTGGGGGCAACAAGTGTACAGCTGCAAGGTGCTCAGCTGCCTGCCGGGCTAAACTATGACATCTTTTTCTGGGAATAGTAATGATCACAGCTATAGCACAGCTGTCTTAAATCACGGAATTCCCCCAGCAAAGGTAAAAAGCCTATAAAGTTTACTAGGAAAATTCTTCTTGATTTCTGTGGGAGTAGAGGACAATGCTTGGAGGAATAAACATCATCATAAAGAAGCATATTGTTGAATGTGTGAAGAGTCACCTTCCATGCTTCTTTTTAAATAAAAAGTCTTTTTTCATTCTTTCCTTGTGCAAACACAGGCTACTTTCCCAGTTTGAAGTAAACCTGCATTATCTGTTGGTTTACACTAGTACTATGCAGATTTTCATCCTGATGATGCTCTGTAAAGCTCAGTCTCCTTCATTTTCATCTGAGCAAGTGACTTGACATTCATATGAAATTCTATTTTTGTTTAGTGTTGTTTTGTTTTGTTGTTTTTGTTTTTGTTTGCAGAAATGATGCAGAAAACACCTGCTTATGAAAGGCCACTGTTACTAACAAAGTTCAAGCAGATCCCTAAGGTTCATATGTGTTCAGGGAGGGTAAAGCATTAGAAAATGAATGAGCTGATGAACTTTTAGAGGTCTCCAATGTGTAATTATTTCAAATGATGTCCCTCTCATAGGCTAATACTGGAGGAAGTTAACCAGAGTTAATTAGCATGTACTTTGGCAGTCTGCTCAGTTTAATTATTTTGCTACGTCCTGTTAGGGCAGAGTATCCAGATAATAATAATGATAAAAAAGACTTGTGAAAGAGCTTACTGGTCTGAGGAGCTGCATATCATGAATGACTGCTCTCGTGCCCTCACTGCAGGCATTTTTTATATATTGCCTGAGTGAACTCTGTTATTAGAACTGCAATCAGACACCTATCTGCCATGGGAAGCTGAGGAGGCAAATAATATTGGGATATATCATGAACAGTCTTATTTGGATGGCTGACTTAAAAGAAAAGAAAATTAACCCACAATCTGTCATGGTCTATAGCCACTTGAATTAAATAAAATAATATAGTCATTTAGGTTGGAAAAGACTTCCAAGATCATCAAGTCCAACTGTTAGCCTAGCACTGCCAAGCCTACCACAAAACCATGTCCCTAAGCAGTACATGTACACATCTTCTGAATAGCTCCAGAGATGGTGACTCAACTACTTCCCTGGGCAGCTTGTTCCTATGCCTCACAACCCTTTCAGTGAATATTTTTTTCCTAATATACAAACTAAACCTCCCAAGGCACAACTTGAGGTCATTTTCACCTGTCCTACTGTATGTTACTTGAGAGAAGAGACTGACCCTGACCCCATTGCAACCTCCCTTAAGGTAACTGTAGAACACTAAGGTCTCCCCTGACCCTCCTTTTCCCTAGGCTAAATAACCCCAGTTCCCTCAACAGCTCCTCATCAGACTTGTTCTCCATACCCCTCATCAGCTTCATTGCCCTTCTTTGGACAGGCTTGAGCACCTCGATGTCCTTCTTGTAGTGAGGGGCTCATGTTGAACACAGTGCTTCAGGTGCAGCCTCACCAGAGCTGAGTACAGGGGGATAATCACTTCCCACATCCTGCTGGCCACGCTATTTTTGATACAAACCAGAATGTAGTTAGCCTTTTTGGCCACCTGAGCATACTGCTGGTTCCTATTCAGTCAGCTATTGACCAGTACTCCCAGGACCCTTTCCAAAGGGCAATCTTCCAGCCTTGGGTTGTTGCACTCCAAGTGTAGGACCCAGCACTTGGCCTTGTTCCATAGGGTTGGCCTCAGCCCATCGGTCCAGCCTATCCAGATCCCTCTCCAGAGCCCTCCTACTCTCAAGCAGATCAACACTCACCCCTAACCTGGTGTCGATTGCAAAGTTACTGAGGATGCACTTGATCCCCTCATCTAGATCATTGATGAAGATATTGAAGAGAACTGGCCATAGTACTGAGCCCTGGGGGACACCACTAGTGACCAGCCTCCAATTGGATTTAACTCCATTTACCACAAATCTTTGGGCCCTGGCAGTTTTTTACCCAGCAAAGCATACTGTCACCCAAGGCATGACTAGCCAGTTTCTTACAGAAGAATGCTGTGGGAAATGGTGTCAAACAGTTTACTAAAGTCCACATAGACAGCATCCACAGCCTTTCCCTCATCCACTGAGCACACCACCTTGTCATATAAGGAGTACGGGTTCATCGAGCAGGACCCGCCTTTCATAAACCCATGCTGACTGGGCCTGATTGCCTGGTTGTTCTGTAAGTGCTGCGTGATGGCATTCAAGATAATCTGCTCCATCAGCTTCCCCATTACAGACTGACAGGCCTGTAGTTCCCCAGGTCCTCCTCCTGGCCTTTTTTGTGAATGGGCATCACCCAGCTAGCTGCCAGTTATCTGGGACTTCCTCTGATAGCTTGATGATACAGCAGCTGATACATGGTAGAAAACAGATTGTTGAGCACTTCCACCAGCTCCCTCAGTATCCCTGGGTGGATCCCATCTGGTCTGAGAAAATAAAATGGAGGGCTTGAATGGAAGAAAGCAGTGTTGTTATAAAGATATAATACCCTTTAGAGTTTCAGGAGATCTGCTGGACCAAGTTATTTCTCAGATAGCATTTGTGCGCTACCTGGAAGGGTGATGTTTCTGGGAAAAAGAAGGGGACTATGTATATATGTATATTACCTATACATGTATACTGTCTGCATACAGCTTGGGGCAGGGGGGCAGCTAGCATGGCTGTTAGAAAGGTATGAACAGTGTAAATCCCACTTGTGATTATTTATTTATAATGATATGAGCTAAAATCTGCCATTTGGCTATGTTTTATCAAGAGTGTGAGAATTCAGGCCTATTGGTCTGCCTGCCACCCCCAGAGAAAAAAGCACTAGCATTTTTCTTTCATCTGAAAGCAACACACAGAGAATGGTATTCAACAGTTAACAAAAAAATTACATATGATTATCCGTTCAGTAGGAAAAAATGAAAATAAGGTAATTACGGTTCTTATCCATTTTCTTCTGGTCATATTTATAGTTTGTACTGAGCTGAGCTCCTGATTTCAATTTTACAGATGCAAATCAAAACCCTTGACATTTTAGACATACATTCATAAGGTCAGAGAAGCATTCAGCAGTGTACCTGAAGACTCCCTAGGCAGGCTGCTTCTGTGCTACTTCTCTTCTCAGGGCAGGCAGTGCACTTGCATACCAGTTTTGGATGCTCACTGTCCCCAGCATACATGTATTTAGACCAAAAAATACTGAAGAAGCTTTTGAAGAAGCCTGGTCATCTGTAAACCTTGCCAAGCTAGTTAAACACTTATCACTCCTTGCTTCTCAGAGATTCACTGTTGATAGCAATGTGTCATTACTTGACTTTTTTTTTTTTTTTTCCGTGAGAAATTTAGATTTTTTTGGTTGAAAAGATGTCTTGATCGTGTATGCGAGAATTTCCACAGTCTCTCCTGACACCCAAGCTGAACTGACAATTATTTTCCTTGCTGAGTCCCAAAACAGAATACACAAGGACAGCTAAGCAGCATGGCTGCACATGTGACTTTGCATGCCAGACTCAGGGCAAAATGACAAATGGTGCTAAGATAAAGTTGTTCTGTGTTGTTGGACATCCTGACAGTAATAGTGTCAGGAATTAAGCTATAGCTTTAACAGTTATAGTTTAACATATTATAGCCCTCCAGAGATCAAAATTTTGCACATTTAGGGGGTGAGAAAACAGATGGATTTGAATCAAAGCATAGATTTTAGTGAATAGATATTCACCACTGCTTGGATCTGCCTTTGCAAGATGACCTATTGCCATGTTCTGCAGCCATGAAGACTAGCACAGATTTCATATTCAAAGATCTCCAGGAAGGATAAATCTGACAAAGAAGAAGTGGTCTCAAGACTGGCCAGTTGTACAGCTCAGTGCAGAGGCAGGGCACAACTTAAATAAAGTTTGCAGCTGCATTTAGAGATGCCAGCAGTGGGGGAAAAAAGAAGCTAAAGCAAAATGACAGGCATGAATGCAAAGCTTGTTCCAAACAATATTGGCTTCCTTGTGCTTGCTTCACCACATTTCTCCAGCTGGTCTGTTCCTTAAGTGAAGGTTTCCACCGCCATCACCACCAACACCCATGGACAAGCTCTTGTCATAGGTTCTTGCTTACTGCCAGCAGTGTGGAGACCTTTGATGCAATTTCTGAAATTATCAAGTTATCAAATTATCAAATTATCAATCTAACCAGCTTTTCCTGAGCAGGAATGAGTACACCTATAGTCATGAAAACCAAGGAAAAAGACACTAGTTCAATCCAGCATTCTCTGTTATATCATGAGTTTTTTGCAAGAGCAAAGCAGGAAGGGCTGTATCCATGAAGAACAGTCCTTCAAATCTAAAATCAATGCATTTATGAGGTAAACATTTATTTAGGAAAGCTTTTCTCATGCTGTAAGAAATTTATTTCTTCAAATACAAGATGATCAAAACTGTTTTTCAATGCAAAAGTATTCTTCCAGAGGCTTCTGTCTGTGAAAGTATTCTTCTCTCTGCTCTATAGAGATCCTTGGTATTCCTTACCAGCCTAACATCTACCACCTTAAGGGACTTCTCTTGGAACATTTCCCATTTCCTAACCTGGGTCTCATTCTGACTCACAATACCCTCACTTTTGGAGTTTGTCCCTTAATAACTGAAATCTGAAATGCATTTTCCTTTTCTTTACATTCAGATCCTTTTCTCCACTGGCATCCACTGTAATCTCATTTCCTTATCTTTTATTAACAAAACACATTAGGAAAACCTCTGGGTACTTTTAGAGAACAATATTGATGTACTAACTTCAGTGGAGAAAAAAAAAAAAAAAAAAAAGCAAAAAAAAAAAAATTCCTCTGAGATATCAGACTGTTTTGACAGTGGTTTGTGTGACAGCCTTACTCTACTCTAAAAATTGCTTTCAATAAAGCCTTAGTGATTAAAACCTGATTCCTCCAAATTTTGATTTGGTACTGCCACACATCTCTTGCTCAGTTTTTGCAATGGAGCCATTGAAAGCCTTCATAAATACCCTTGTAAGTGTAAGAAGAACATGCTTGTAAATTTCCTTTGGGTCAAAAAGATTAATTTGTTCTATTAATTAGCATTCAGGCCACTGAGATTTAAATACAACTTGTAGAATGCTAAGCAAAATAGTCTACCAGGATCTAATATCTACTTTGTTCTACTTGATTAAACACAACATAAGTGCCACTGGACCTCTTGGAACTACATAATATACTTTTATACCCAGATGTCCCAGTTTCTCCTTCATTTGCATTTACAGAGACTTTTAAACTACAGTACTTGCTATCAAATCTCCCATGCAGAAAGTCTGAAAGAAATTAGCTCTTTTCAACCTAATGCTTCTTTTTCTTTCTTCTTTCTTTTTTTTTTTCTTTCTCTTTCTTTTTCTTTCTTTTTCGATTTTCTTTCTTTGTCTTTCTTTTTTTCTTTCTTTTTCTTTTTTGCTTTTTTTTTTTTCTTTCTTTTTTCTTTTCCTTTTCCCTTTTTTCTTTTTTCCTTTTTATGGTCTAAAAGTCCAATTAACTTCAGGGCTAAGCCATGGTGTGGTTTTATTTGTAGCAGAAATGAAGGAGCAGAGTTTGTCATGCCAAGAGGTAGGGTAACTCCTTTATAATAATTACAGATTTTAGATGGAATAAGGTATTTTTGAGAGGAAGTGTTATTTAGTCTGGTTCTTTAAATATTGCATTAATCTTGTAACTCTTAATACTGTATTAATAGTTACTTCAGAAAGCATACCTAACAGATGTGGAACACTGGCAGTTTTTTATTTATCTATTTATTTATTTATTATTCAGTATAGAATAGTAGTTGAAGAGATCTTTCTTGAAGAAGATTGAAAGAGAAGATAAATCACGTTTGAATTTAAAGACCTAATCAACATCAAACTGGTGTCATATTTTAAATAGAAGCATTGGAATTATTGTTCAACTGTGTAACCTTACCTTTATAATAGTATAAATCATAGTAACAAAAATATTACTCATTAATAGTCTTCAAAATTAATTTTAATTGTGTACTAAATCTAGCTATGACCAGTCAGCAACCAAAATTGTCTAATAGGCAAGATGCAAAAAGTGACATTACTTTGTCAAATCACAAATACCAATAATCAGTCTTTCAAATGCAGTGTTCTTCACTAAAAGTGAGCTCCTGTATTTGTTCAAAACATGCTGTAAAATACAGTCACTATATCTGTATGAGAATTACCTGTGAGAAAAGGCTGAATTATTCCATTAACAGAAGAAAGACTACCAAGTACATGAAATAACATCATTATTATCAGGCACACATGTATGAAACCTTTTAGAAGACATTCATAAAGAAAGTATACTGTAAAATTACAATGCATGATTCAAATTAAATAGCACAGTTATTGAAACCTTCTAGAAAAGAATTTTCATTCCAAAAAAATAAGTGTGATAGCCTTGTCAAGAACACTGATGAGCTTTGGAAATAGAATGTGAAATAAGTGATGTGAGTTCCACTTTCCTTATTCATAATTTGAACCTTCAGCTACCAATTTTATATTTCTTTCATGATGAAAGGCAAGTATTCTTTCCTTTATAACAAAATGGAGAAATTGAATTGCAAATAAATTAAAGTTACATTCATACAAGACCTGATTGATGCTGGAGCTGAGAGCACTCAAGTATTCCATTCAACTGCATTAACTTCTGAAAAACTCACTTCCCACAATCACAAATTCTTCTGCCTTGCCTTGTTCTAAGCATTTTCTACCACTTAAAATGTAGCTTCAAAGGACCTCTTAAATATATATATATAATATATATACAATATATAGTATATATAATATATAAATATATCATATATTTATTGTATATAATAAATATATATAATATATATAAACACACACATATATATAATAGCTTGTTAAACATTAATAAGGCAATTTTAGACCGCATTTCCTTTTTAACATGAAGCTTGAAAACCAAACATATATGTTTATGAACAGAGAGGACTTGTGTGGTTTTGTTCATTCATTAATATGATAGAAGCCTGCTGTAACTCAAAAACTGTACAAAATGCAGTTTAAGTTTTATGATTTAAGTGGATCATGATCCCTCCAGAAACTATAAGCATGTTTTGCTTCTGTGCTTCCTCAGCCATAGCAGCAAATGTATTGCTCACCACGGAGACAAGGAGACCAGTAATATGTCCCAATACGTTCTAGTTTCGTTTTATGCTTTTATGTTTTTATTTATTTATTTATTTTTGCTAGATTTGTGCATGTGCTTAAAACCACAATTAAATTATTATTGTATTCACCTCAAGACAAGACAGAAGAGGAACATGAGACAGAAGAGAAGAAAAGGGGTTGTTAGAAAAACACTTTTTTTTTTTTTTTTTTTTTTTTTTTTTTTGGTTATATTCTGCTCTTATGCTTCCTAATACAAGAAAAACTTTCATTACCTTCCCTTTATTCCTTTGGGGTTGGGGTTGGGGGTACTGGGGGTTCAATGGGGCTTCACCTTCATATTCACCTCCTTTCATTAACATATAACATAGTCATTCACCAGTATTTTTTGCCTACTTTTTAGTTGCTTATCTTCTGCTTGTAACATCAGGTAAATACTTCTTTTTTTTTTTTTTCCCCCTTTTTTTTTTACTAATCATGTTTCCAGCTATTCTACCTACATAGTAGAAATTACCTACATAGTAGAAATCTTTGCCCTATTTTATTACAATTTCTAAATCCAGCACCATCTCTCTTTAAAAGATTATAAATGGATTCCTGGGAACATACAAAAAAGGCCAATGATACCATGTGCTCACCTGGTATCTGAAATAACAGATTATAAAGGACTATGCTTGTGAGAACATCACTGCTGATGGTAAGGCCTATAATATTATGAAATGTATGTGCATATTTAGGTAGGTTTCTGAAATTATAAAAATATTTGGAGAGTAAAAACTGACTGTGCTTCTGAACTTGGAGGACATTGGAGCTTGTAGGGTTAAAATTGTATTTGTACATCCTCATTGTCATATATATCAGTCTCTGCTATGCAGAAAACATTTTCGTAAGTGCTGGAAATTAGAAAAATATTTCTAATCTTTGGTTTTCTAGTCATAATCCATAGTTTTGAAAACTGTAACCTAAAATAGTACAAAAACAAAAATCAGTTATTTTTTTTTAATGATTAAATAAAACTGAACTTGTCAATGAAAGATGGATCACTACTAAATAATCTAGATTTCACATGTGTTGGATCATCCAACAAATTTCCCTTATTTAATTAACAAATCACTCATGTCAGTCTGAGTAGGAAGTAATTTAGAGAAAATTGTAGTATGTGTATAACGTGGTTCAGTTTGAATCTTAAGTGAAAATGTCCTTGGAGATGTATGCAAAAAAGGCTCAACCTTAACGTTTTGCTAGTTTCCACAGCTGAAAAAAATCTGATATAGTTCTATGAGGACTAGCTGGTGAGCATTGTGGAGGTCTGGGACAGTAATATGGTACATTCCACATGTCAATGCTTTAAATATTTACGTGATCACGTATGAAAATGATATTATGTTAACAAAAACAAATATCCTTTTTGTCTTCAAGAGTCACAAAGCTTGCACAAATTGATTTGTTAGGTGTAAGGTCTTCAAGTACAGGAAATTAAGTGCCCTTAAAGAGTTTTTACCAGTTGTATGTATTTTGTGATTTTTCATTACACCAACAGGAGCTCTATTAATCTACTGATCTCTCTATTTCACCTGGTAAAGCAAGCAGAAAAATGGGGAAACACAGTTTTATTGATGTATTACTATAGTGGCTACAGTGACAACTTTAGTTATACACTATGCTAAAAGAGTCATTAGCAAAAGGAAATCTGAGGCCAGATAACAATTCTGATGTTCAACAAGATAGTTCTGTTATTTGAAAAACAATGTGTATTTCATCATGAAAATGTCAAATTGTTTCCTGGGATAATTTATTTTCAGTCAAAACTCCAAAATTATCTGCATTTCCCTCAAAAAACCTGAAGGTTTTAGAAATTAAATAGTGCTACCCAAGTTGTCTCATTGCTTCTCAATATTGAAGGGGATTGTAGCACTATATTCTTTCAGTCTGAACCTCTACATCTGTAGTCATGGTTAGAGTACACATCAATGTTGTTTGGACACTGTAATAACTAGTGGGTCCACGTTCCACCATCCTACATTGTTTTACACGCTTGGAAAAGCAGATAATCACATTGCATAAAGAGTATCAATAAAGCACAAACTTAGAAAGACACATAACTAATAACCTATTGTATCTACACCAATTTTGTCAAACTGCACAAGACTAAAATCAATCTGAAAAAGATGTAGGTTCTCAATATGCTGTGCTGATATAATCAACACCCAATACCTGTTCTGGGTGACACCGATACTAAATTAATTGTGTTAATCTAATTTTTGAGTACCTGAAAATTTCTTTTTATTCCAGGTCTGACTTCCACAGCAAAATTGGATGTTTAAATATGATAGCTTTTAATACCTAAATCCTGCCTTCATTCCAGCATTTCAGTACAACTGATCTTAAATGCCATTGCTTAGTAATTGTTCTGGTTTCAGTTAGGACAGAGTTAATTTTCCTCCTAGTAGTTGTTAGGGTGCTATGTTTTGGCTTAGGATGAAAAGAGTGCTGATAACATGCTGATGTTTTAATTGTTGCAGAGCAGTACTTACACCAAGCCAAGGACATCTCAGCTTCTCACTCTGTCCTGCCAGCGGGCAGGCTGGGGGTGCAGCAACAGCTGGGAGTGGACAGACCCAGGACAGCTGACCCAAACTGGCCAAAGGGGTATTCCATTCATGCTGAACAATACGAAGGGGTGGCTAGCTGGGGTGGGGGGCTGGCTGCTCGGGGTTAGGCTGGGCATCGGTCAACAGGTGGTAAGCAATTGCATTGTGCATCACTTGTTTTGTAAACACTATTACTCTTAACATCATTATTGTTATTATTGTTGTTGTTATTATTATTTTCCTGTCTTAATAAACTGTCTTTATCTCAACTCACAGTCTTCACTTTCCTGTTTCTCTCCCCCATCCAGAGAGGTAGGGGAGAGGGTGAGCGAACGGCTGTGTGGTGTTTAGCCACCAGCCAGGTTAAACCACAACAGTAATTGTATAATGGATTGTATTTAAATAAAAAGACCAAGAACTTTTTATCAAAATGGTTCTTACAAACCCACCAACTTTTAGATCCACAGAAAACATATCTGATCCTCAGTCTCCTTTTAATTTTAATTATTTCCACACCAATTTATCCTTTTTCTTTCCTATAGTTTCCTGCCAGCTTTAATATCTTTGTTTGAATTTATGTGCATGCTTTGCCTTTTGAATCCAAAAACACACATAACTTGTACATTTGTACTAAAGCTGAACATGATTCAAACAGATTCCTAGAACTTATGCTTTGCATGGAAGTTAATAAAAAACACTGCAGAAGTTTTTCTTTCATTTTCCCAAATGTAATATTTAATATAAAAACAACCATTGTACTGGTTATTGATTCCCAGACCAGGAATCAAGAATGCAGAAAATGACATCTTTATATTGGTTTTTGTCTTTTTTTTTTTTTTTTTTTTTTTTTTTCCCTCTTTCCCATGTTCTATAATGTACCACATTCCTCAGATATCTTTTCCTTAGCTAAATATAGATATCTCTCTTTTTTCTTCTACCCTGTCAGGAGTATTGTGGAATCATGTTGTGACTATGAATTGTGCATAATTTTACACAAGAAAGATAGCAGGCTCATTGATCTTATTTCAGATGTTCATTAACCCAAATTATAAAACCCTCAAGAATTCTGAGGTAAGAAACTAGTGTGTTAGTTTATTATAACACATAGGCTGTGAATAAGAAGAATCTTACCAATTTTAATACTGACAAAAATAAATGTCTTCCAAGATTGCCTTCTCTCTTGTTGAGAAAATTCCAGAAACTTTATTTCAGCCTTGCTCCTGGGCTTTCCTGAGCTATATTTGCAAGAAGCATCACGGTATGATCTGTATAAAATATCAACATTTATATTAGAGCTCCTTAGCAAAATAGATTAAACACTGAAAGCTCCACCAAAATAAGAAGCTTAGGGTCTTATCCAGTAGAAAGCAGATGTTGGTCTACCAAAGCTCAGACTCAAACTCTCAGGGCCTACTGCTTTTTCAGATAGTTATTGCTTTGACACTGTTTGTATAACACTGTACTACTAGAGACTGAAAACCATTTTTCTGCAAAAGCTTCTTCTCCATTTCATTTAATAGGTATAAAATTAATTTATGTTTGTGAGTGAAATAAATGAAACATCCCAAAACCTATGCTGCAAATACATGTTAGATGCCATGTATTTTTGTGCACGCATGACTTTAATAGTTTTAGTTGTGAGGCTTAGTAATAGCTAGCAAGGTTTGCAGACATAGTTAGGGAAAATGAGAATGTGTTACCATCACAGAGAATCCACAGCTATCTCTGGACATAAGACAGAAGCTTCCAAACCCACCTCACCTGAAGTCACCATCAAGACACCACACTAGACACAAGCTTTGCTTCTGATTGGTTGTGAAGACCATCAACTTAATGATAAACCAGGAAGTACATCACTTTTCTTAACATTGGTGGTTTAGCTTCTAGCTACTAAACAGTTATACTAATCTCATGTGCCACAAACTTTCACAGCTTGCCTCACCTCACCTTTCCTTGTTTTGCTTTGCCTTACTTTTGCTTTACCAAGCTTGCCTTGCCTTGCTCTCTTTAAAATCATTTATAAGCATCCTCTGGAGGAGATGATGCCACAGATAAATACCCACCCTAATGTGGTAGGATCTATCTGTTCCAAAAAAAAATATTGTTTTATTCCTCCCATATGATGCCCTGTGTCAGGTACCAAACTTAAATATGTAAAATATATACTTATTATACTTTAATATGCAAATATTCACATTTTTACATACTAGTCGATACTTAGAAAAGCCAGTTTATTAGGTTATATATTTTTTTTCTGAATTATTTTCCAGAAGGTAGAAAGCTTTCTAAGGTGAGAATCCCAATTTTATTACTGTCATCTATTTTCATTACTGTCAATTCTGAAAATAATTGAGGAAAATAACTAAACAGACCTCCAGAATGTCTTATTTACTGATTTTGTGAATATATTTTAATAATTTTCTGGGAAAAGGCTGTTTTTAGGGGCTACATTCACAAAACTTTATCAACAGCTTATGAAAGATTAAAAACTCTTTAACACAGTGGAACTCCTACCAATTGTTAACTCAATCATATACGCTAATCTGCAAAATTAGTAAACATTTCATTGATTTTATTACAATATATATATAATTTATTTTATTTTTAATGGGATGGTGTCATCTGTGTAAAAATTTGTTGAGGTTTTTATTGGATACCTGTTTTCAAAAAAAAAAAAAAAACATATATATATATCACTCTGCTATAAAACTAAATGTCAGGATAAAATTTGGCAGATGTTTTATCCATTAGTGGATAAATTTCCTTTTCCTTTAACATTTCCTTTAACCTTTTTACAATTGGTTTGTTTATTACTTTACTTACATTTTATTAATGTTTAAAATGCTTTCATTTTCCACAACAGAATAGGCACAGAGGATTTGCAGTGAGCCAAAACCACCCTCAAAGTAAGTTATGCAATCTTACAGTTTTCAGAATTAGCTACAAAAACAGCCTGGACAGATATTCAGAGCAAATTTGAACTCCTAAACTGTAAATTATAGAAAAAAAAATCCTAGAACTATGGGTGCAGGTTAATAGAATGAATTTAAAGGAGAAGCTCTGAGACTGAAATATGTGCTTGAATTTATTGTTCTAGCATGCTTCCTGTGAAGATAAACAAGAATTTTGCTTTCAAACCACAGGAGTATTGCTCACAGTGTCACATTTTGTATCAGACAAGACAGCTTACAGACCTAGTAATTACCCAAATCTGCTTAGTTTTATTTATTTATTTTTTATTTTAGGTCAGATGTGGTGTAAGGCTGAGGTTTTCATGCAACTATAACATATCTGCCTGGGCATCTACAGGGAATCTTGAAGTGCAGAGATTTATGAAAATAAAAATTAATGAGAAAAAATTAATCAAAATATGTCTATCTCCAACAAAGGCTTGACCTAAATGAAAAAGTGAAAGTCTGGGTCAGGTCAATCAATTTTTTCTTAGCTCTTCTGCAGATTCTCAGTGTTACTACTTAATCAGTTGTACCCTGACAAAGAGCATTCTGAAATCTTTAATGAGGACAGAGATACAGGGGCTATCAAATTAACATCCATCTATTTCTCCAAAACCAACTCAAACAGCATCATATCATGAAAAGAACTCAGTTTCCAAGTATAAAAAATTTATACTGAAGATAAAGATTGTACGCTATACATTAAGCTGCAAGATACTGCAGCCACAACAGGTTGACGCATTTAACCAAGTCCTATGCAGGAAGACAAGTTGCTGCATCTTTCAGTGCACAGCCACATCCAAATCTTGATGTCTCATCCTGCTGCCTTCTCCCATACATACCACCCAGCGCCTGTGCTAGCAGCACAGCCAGATGTAGCCCTGCCTTCTTCATTGCAGGCCCTGTAGTAGAAATCACAGAAATTATCTACCCAGTCTGAAATGGCAGCAACGTTATCTCTCAGGGTGGATTTGGATTTCTGAAGGTAATGTGAGAGGAGGTCAGAGACTCAAATGCTACTTAAAGGAGATGGAAAAATAGTCCTGTGAAGAGAGGCAGTGCAAGATAGTTACACCTCCTGGGCTATCAACAGGATATTTAAGGATGTTACGCCCAAAAAACACAGCTGATCTGTTCGTCCTACACTTCTCTATCTTTCACTGCTTACTAAGTGCCCCAGGGATTTACTGCAAAGTCACAAAGGAAGGAACTAAAAAAAAAAAAAGTCACTAAAGGAAGGAACCACAATCATCCAAGTTTAATTTTACCCTTCTCCAATGGCCCTTATGATTATTATGGATGGAAATGACATATGGGAACATCTGTGGCAGTCTTGCATATTTAAAGACCTTGCAACATACAGGATACACTCTGTGCTGTATTGGTGTTATAAACCTGCTTTGTGGGGGAATACTTCAGCACACTTTACAATAGCATTGTCAAAACTTACTAGATCACTGGGAGGTTCTTTGAGGCAGGGTTCAGCCAGTGCCTGAAGTTAAATAAAAGAGCTTCAGTTCCCATTCAGTGTACAATAAAGTAACAGCTTTTTTTTTACATAATAGGTAAAGGCTTTAACAGTAGCACAGCTACTAAGTGAGAACATAAATCAAAATATATTTTGATTATTAAACAAAACATTTATTTACAATTAGATATTAGTTTTTCTACTTTTATAAATATAGCTTTAGCTATATAAATTTGAAGTAATGTGTACATTTACAGATAATAATTCAGAAGCAACCTCCATGACCACTATTAATGGCGCTGAAATTATTTCTAGTCAACCTGGCAAGAGCAGATTTTGTCCTCAGAAAGGAAAGAAGAAGGTAAATTGGAGTGTGTTTAACAGTTTTCTAAAAGCAATACTTTCTCGAGCTCTTCAACTTGACCTGAGTGTAAGTCAACAAAAACTACTTAAACAACATAAACAATTCAAAATGGACTCTAGATAAAACATGGATGCCTCTTTACAGCTAAGATCAGCAGCAGAATGAAGATGGATTTGGTATGACCCTAAGCCACAGACAGTGGAACACATGAGAAATGCAGAGATTTCCAAATAATCCTAAAAGAAATAGAGGGTAAGTCACATTTGACTACTTACCCACAAGAGGCTCTGTCTTTCTGCTGGCTGGTATACCTTCATTAGAGAGCTTTTATGCTCAGAATAAGTCTGGTTTCTGTTGGTTCTGACCCCAGAAAAACAAATCACATACCCAGCTGGAAGGACACCCCAAGCTCACAAGAAGATTAATGTCTGTCCTCTCTTGCCTAGACAGTTAAGAAAAATGCTGTACAGACTACAGAATGAGGGTCTAATCAGACTCTTGTGACAATAAGGGTTTTACTAGGGCAGAATTTTCTGAAGGAATGTATGTGAATAAAGCTTAGCTTTCTGCCTTTAAGGATATAGCAAACATATCATCATACTGCATGACCTGGGGAAGAAGGAAGAAAGGCAGGCAGGCAGGAAGGAAGAAAGAGAGAGAGAGAAAGGGAGAAAGGGAGAAAGAAAGTAAAAAAGCAAGGAAGTGAGAGTGAAAGAGAGAGATAGGAAGAAAAAGAGGAAGGGAAGGGAAGGGAAGGGAAGGGAAGGGAAGGGAAGGGAAGGGAAGGGAAGGGAAGGGAAGGGAAGGGAAGGGAAGGGAAGGGAAGGGAAGGGAAGGGAAGGGAAGGGAAGGGAAGGGAAGGGAAGGGAAGGGAAGGGAAGGGAAGGGAAGGGAAGGGAAGGGAAGGGAAGGGAAGGGAAGGGAAGGGAAGGGAAGGGAAGGGAAGGGAAGGGAAGGGAAGGGAAGGGAAGGGAAGGGAAGGGAAGGGAAGGGAACATAAATACATTGTAGCCATAAAAGTGTGTGTGCAAAAGTTACTGTGCTAAATTCCAAGGGAAATGCCAGAGGCTTTTAAGCAGTTGGGTTTTTTTGTTTGTTTGTTTTGTTTTTTCATTTTGCTTCTCATCTTAAGCTTGACCTTTTTCCTCTTCTTTTATATTGTGTGTTATGAAACTTCTTAAAGAAGCAACGTTTTTATTATCAGCAGTGGGAGCTGGGCTTAGGAACTGGATCAGAGCATATGATCCCCCTGCAGTACTCAGCATATATGAAACAGAGTTTTCAAGGGTGCTGCAAATAGGCTGGATTCTGAAGTCAGTGGAAAGTTTATCTTCACTCCAGTAGCAAATACCTATATTCTGAAAATGAATTACTGTGAAAGTCGCACAGCACAATAATTGTGTACAGTAAACCAAAAGCTTATATTTTTTGGACTCAGACAGCCTATCATTTTAATATGCACATGTGAGTCACACATTTGGATCCCTAAGGTGGTTCTTTTGATAAAACTACAATTGAAATAAATTCTGCTACTAAGAACATTATAATAACATTTTTATATTTGTGATAATAAATAAATAAATAAATAAATAAATAAATAAACTTTTCAAAAGTCCTATTTAGAATGACAAGAGGGATATAAACTTAAATTATCTGTAGCAGAGGAATATACTGTGCTTTAAACACTGATAATGAAGGAAAAAGAATGTTAAAACAGCATCACTATCTAGTCTACAATTTTATTTGCAAAGTTCAAAGTAGTTAAAAAAGAAAGGTATAATTATTTGAATACTGAATTCTGATCTTATACGCACAGTTTTAGCCTTGCAGCTCTCTTGTATCCCCATGCACATCAGCAGGGTGTTTTCCAAATGACATATTAACAAAAATGGTACAAGAGAAAATTGGCGCCATTTCAGATTATTTACTCAAATGCTAGCAAGAAATATTTTTACCTACAAAATATGGTAGAAAACTTGTCCAAAGCATATCTCTCTTTCTTTTAAAAAATCAAGCCAATTTTTGACTGTGTCATTTGTTATGCCAAAACAAAATCTAGTTAAGATTAACCATTTTTAAAATAAATCTATTAAGATTTTGATTCTTTGGAGAGTATATAAAAAATAATTTAGAAAACTTCATGTACAAAGTTATGTAATTAGCTATGGCTGAAGGCTTCAGAATTCTTTTTTTTTTTTCCTTCTTATTTTAATAGCATACCTGACATTAGTCATTTTCTTACTTTCCAGAATTTTAATATGCTGGAGAAGAATTTTAAGCCTAATTTTAAAAGTTTCATATCAGATACTGAAAAGATTATCTGGATATTTGAATAATTGAAATACAGAACAAAAAACTGCATCTGAATACATATTTCTTAATAGCATAGTATTACCTAAATGTTGCAATAAAAGACTAGCATGTAATGGAAGTATACATATCTTACCGCAGATGGTCAAATCAGCATATTTTCCATTAGGCAGTATGTGTTGTTTATCACTTTATGTAACTATAATCACTCATAAATTTTACATGTCAGGATATCTCCAGCTAAGTACTTTCTTATTTGAAGACTTTGACCAAAAGTAACCATAATTTCAAAGAATAAGCTTAGGGAGAAAGCATGGCTTTGCCCAAAGTCAAATTTCCTAAAGACATCAGAAGCTTATTTACTTGGATTACAGCACTGAATTTTTAGCTAGATGATTGATCCGGGCAACAGGCTTTTATCTCTTTGTGGAAATAAATAAATAAATTATAGCTGACCATTCTGAAAGGCTGTAGCTATCATATGTAAAGTATGTGATCTATTTTGTAACTCGTGGAAAAGAGCTGAATCCCTTATGTACAGTCTATGCATACAGAGTTATCATCTGGAACTGATGTTCATTTTAGATCATCCACACCTTCTCTGCTATCTGTACAGAAGACTTATACAGGAGAAATAGGTTTAGTGGGATGCCCCAGCAGATGTGCTTTGTGAAGATTTCACCTGCAGTGCCTCTGATACATGTCTGGACACAATAATCCAGTAAGACCTTCCCAGAAGCTGCTGCAGGCCATAGTTCCTGGCCATTCTGGCTTCCAGCATCTTCCTGCAAAATCCAAACAGTGTGAAACACAGAGTGGAGAACTAATATGGGGGACAAAAGTGAAATAAATAAAATAAAATAAAATAAAATAAAATAAAATAAAATAAAATAAAATAAAATAAAATAAAATAAAATAAAATAAAATAAAATAAAATAAAATAAAATAAAATAAAATAAAATAAAAATAAAACAAAACAAATAATAAAATAAATCCTGGAGCTGTAAAATGTGGGACAATGGGAGAACAGGTTAGAAGAAAGATGGTCATTGCAGTGAGGCTTATTAAAACCAGTGGGGGGACTGAGACATCACCTGGTAGGAAGAAATGTTGAAAAGTTGAGCAAAGAGGCTGGAAGTACAAATACAGGAAGGAAATAGAGACAGGTGACAAGAAGCAAAAGATACAAAACAGATTGGGCTTGGCTGATAAAGATTGTCAAGAAATTATAGGTAAAATGAAATGTACGAAGTCTAATTTTTATTGACCTGAGACTTACCAGTGTATGCTCTACTTGTGAAATTCACTTTTGCCTATTTAATTTCTGTGGGGAAAGATTATCTTTCTGATATTTATATGAGAGGTGAGAACAGAAGGAACATATCTGAGGGTGGGTTAATCATGCCTGAAGCACATTAGGTTCTTAAATTTTAATGTAATTCAAAGTTATCATGCATTCATTTAAAATAAACTAATTTTTCAGAGAGGGATATCTTGCAAAAGCAAGCATGTCAGAAGTCCTAAAACCAAACAGTTTTAATTCTGCAAAGACATCAGTAGAAATAAATATTAATGCAAAACATTTTAAGTAACAATGATAAATGTTAAGTTTAGCAAACATTGTTCAAACAATAGGAAAACATCTCCAAAGTTCAGGTTTGGTATTTTAAAGTAATAGTTCAAATCTAAGATGTGAACCGTGCTGAAGTCATTAATTAATTCCATCATAGAAATACAGAAAAGAATCTCAGACCCATAGATAAGCCCAGATAAAAGAAATTTAAGAAGCATTTTCTAAATTTTGTCTTTCAGGCCTTGATTTTCTAGCTGTCTGATTAAATAGAAAAACATTAAGAGTTCAATCATAATATAATGGCTGATTTTGAATTGTCTTTCAACATTTGATTTTTTTTCCCTCTCAAGGCTGATTGGTTTTTTGTTATATTTTGTTTGTTTTGTTTTTCATTTTGCCTTTGCTTTTGCTTCTTCAGATATGAATTTTGGTAAACATATAAAGTTAAAGGGATGTGTTTTTTTTGGTTTATTTTTGCTTTAGGATCTTGTGCAAAGATTTCCAAGAAAGACATATTAAACATCTATTGAGTCCCATAAGTCCAGAATGATTGATGTCTTTCATTCAGAGAGCATATCACAAATTTACAATCAGAGAGAACATATTGGGTCTGTTTTTTTCTGAGATATTGACCGTCTCTGGGGAACTCATAAAATCCCTTGATTCCCAGTGACTGCACAGCTAGACCATGGTTTATTTTATACATTATTGCACAGGGCTTGATCCCATCAAAGCCCCATAAAGTGAATAACAAAATCTCCCTGCCAATAATGGGCTTTGAGTAGTCCTTTTGCCTGAGATTGTTGAAACAGATTCTAAAAAAATGAACTGAAGATTTTATCTACAAAGTGCCTTTGGCATGCATTACTGAGATGAATATTGCAACGGTGAACATTTAGGGACTTTGCCAATGAGGAGAGTCTGTGTTCTAACCTAGAAGCAGGTGCCACAGAAATGGATTCGCAAGACTTACCAAGGATATGCTTAGACTTATCAGTAAGAAATGAAAAATAAAAGGAACATAAGAAAGTAAGAGTAGCCTTACTGCACCACATCAAATATAAAAATAAAGCTAAAAATGATCTACAAAAATTGCTCATCACAGCTCACCAGGTATCCTGTCTCTGATCGTAGCCTGTAAATGTTGCTTTAGAGGAAAAGAAAATCAGGTCAAGAATACAAAATACTTTCTCAGTTCTCAGCAGGAGAAGGTTTAGGGTTTTGTGAGAGAGAAATTATATTACATATTTTTAACTCCATCCATATTTTTGTTCATGTTTGTTTTGGTTGTAAGTGTACTGCAGCAAGCTCCCTTCCAAGCAGAACAGGAGATGTTGTAACTCAAAACTGTGCACTGGGACTCACAGACAGGCCGTTAACCTCACCATCTGAGTCTAAAGTGACCTTGCCCATCAGTCAAACCTCCTAAGAGCACTAACTTGGGTTACAGGAACCTTAAAACCATGTTATTCTCTGTTTTTATACACAAATGTTTAATTTCAGCTTTTATCACTTATTTAGCAGCTACTAACCTAAAACATAGATCAGCATTGTCTTGTGAATTTTGCTGGAATTTAGCTGATGAGCTGATCATCTGGATCTTCTTTACTGTAGATGGTGAGAAAAAGTGAATAATTCATCCAATCTTTAATATAAAAGCTCATATAACGTAAGTAGATTAGATGATTTAGATGACTGTGTTCTGTAAGTGACTATTTCTCTCCCTTGGCTAAAAAGAGGAGAGCTATTTAACATTGCAGACTTCCAGTTATGCATATGCCAAGTACAGTGTGCTATGGAATAATGATCATTTTTTTTATCCTAAATTATTTTATTGGAAAAAAAAAAAAAAAAAAAAAAACTTGCAAAGTTGAAAAAAATAATGTGATATTGCCTTTTCTTATCAGTAACCTTCCATTGTTTTGTACCTTGTTGCATTCCGGTTTGGTAAGAATCTCCTGTAGGTGTATGCACACACAGACGAACCCAAATATATATTAAAAATTATTTATGGAAAAACTGACTAGCATACATTTTTAAAAATTATTATTATTATTATTATTGCTGTTGTTGCTGTTATTGTTACAACCACTACTGAATTCAGAAAATGGAGGAAGAGAGAATGCTTCCTCTTAGATAAAAATCGTTTTGATTTAGTGATTTCAATATAGTATCTTGCTAATTATTTATTATATTTTTTGAACATGAAGAAGAGAGTAGATTTGCCTTAGGATTACGTCAGGCTTATTTTCTTCCCTAGAGAAACATTTGCAGGGGGACACATGCTTGTAGGATAGAAATTTCCTGTAAGTACTAGTAATTAATTGACTGCCATTCACTTGTTACAACTCATTTGAGAATACTAAATAATTAGTCAAGAAAGCTGATAACAATTATTCAAGTTATGATAAAATTATCAGAGCTTCCCAACTTCCTAAGTCAAAGCCCAAGTTAATGTGAAGAAAAGCAGATGTCAGAGGTTTTCTTCCATAGCATGGGATGTTTCAGGCTCTGCCTGTCATTATTTGGTTTATGCTTTTCTCTGAAATTTCCTCTGCCATATTTGTTTGAAAATCACTGAAGCAGTTGGTGCCAAATTTTAATGGGTGACTTTATTCAGCTGACAAATTATCCAAAGTATAATTCCACTATGACACATACTGTGTCCTGAAGGACAAGCAGCCAATGTATGGTGATTGAGCTTCCCTTCCAAAACTTATGTATTTTGTAGGCCATTATAAGTTTTTCTACCAGTGGAATGATATACATTCACTTTTCTGAGCCAACTCAGAGAATTACATGGGCCAAATGTTTGAATGATTCAAAAATTTTTTGCCAAACAACTTTTATAATCGTAAGCCAAACCTACTGAAATAAATCAGCATTGATCAAATTTGTTTCAAGAAGGCAACGAGGGAATTCATAGTAACAGAGCAAAAAAAGTGACTTAATGTTCTTATAAATACTGTGGAAGAAAAAGTGTTGGAAATATTGATTTGCAATAATTAAATAATGTAACTAACTGGAAAAAAAAAATGTCATTTCCTTAGGTGGGTTTAATTTAACACAGAATAAGATATTTGATCCTGTTAATAGACTCTTTAACATTGCAAAGTATATCACAAAGAAGGTATCCTTAAGTCAATAAAATTGTTAAGAGGAAAAATGTAGACAGAACACAGAAGAAATAAGCATGAAAGATTTTCCATCATAAAGATTCGTGACTATGCATAAATGAGAACATGTTTACCACGTACACTGTAGGCAAATCTGGTTTGCTCTAGAGGAACTGCTTGTGTTACTTAATTTAACTCACTTGGCTTTAAAGCCTCTATCCCTACAGCTTCAGCATACGCTGCAGACATACCCAAATGAAGAAGTAATCTTATTTAGGGTTTAATTTCTACTGATGATTTTAACTGGCACAAGCACTTACTCCAAAAGCTTTTCATGATTGGACAAGTGGCAGTGGACTCCTCAGGACCACAACATATGGTTGGGTCCAGGCAGTAAGCCACAAAACTTTCATTAGCACCCCTGAAAGCAAAACTGAGAAACTACATCACAATCACTAGATTGTGTGCTGTACTGGAGGAGCTATATGTTTATTTAAAAATAAACCAATTCACTTGCCTAAGTTGTTGTCCTAAGTTATCTGACTTTCTCACGAACCTTTCATAAGTAACTGCACTCTCACTGAGAAAGCAACAGATTTGTGCGGGCTACTTTTATGGCATATTACTCCATAGGAAACGTCACCATGAGAAAAAGCTTTCAAGAAAACAGAGCAAAACAAAAAACAAGCAGAGCAGAGCAAAACAAAACAAAACCAAGCAGACTTACACACACAAATAGGAAACACGAGGAGAAGAAAAGAAAAGAAAAGAAAAGAAAAGAAAAGAAAAGAAAAGAAAAGAAAAGAAAAGAAAAGAAAAGAAAAGAAAAGAAAAGAAAAGAAAAGAAAAGAAAAGAAAAGAAAAGAAAAGAAAAGAAAAGAAAAGAAATATTAAAAATCTGTGAAATCATCTGGTCTGTTCAAATGAAAGATTATTCGACAATAACCCGTATGTCTGCACGTCTCATAATTCAGTCAGTTGTGTGACTCTTCTACCCTACCCAGATTTACCATGTGACAAGATTTTCACTAAGTGCTATAATTAGAAGCAACTATCTGTTTCCCCACCCTTCTCTTTCTCTCCCTCCATCCCTGATCAAGTTCATTTCAAGAACCTTTCTCAAGTTCAGAATTCCTGTTTCACATTCATCTTGAGTTTCCCTCTGGACTCAGAAATCCAGATATTTGTACCCTGACCATCAACACCTTGCTTTCAGGTGTGAGCTGCCAGAAACAGCCTTGCAGAGAAGATGCCACTGGGGTGGAGCCCACTCCTGAGAAAGGTGCTGCCCAGTTTGAACAGCTGTAATTGATGTCAGTGTTTTCCATCATGCCTGACTCCTAAACTGGGTGCAGCCCTTCTTTCACCATTAATCTGACATTGCACTGAGCATGATCTAAAATATCATGCCAGCAAGATATCTTACATGAAGGTCAGCATTTTCTGTCTGCTGCTGGCTTATTTTAAGCTGGACTGAGACATTGGACTCTGTATGTCTCTCCATATGTTCAAACATTTTTTCATTTCTGGTGTTAGCTCGTTTTCCTGCAATTACACAAGTAATCAATAGCAGAAGGGCCAAGACAAACACTTACTATCATTTTCTTAAGAGAAGCTTGGTATCTCACAGACATATCTTCTTCCAAAATTACTTTAGAGGTCCACGGCAGTAAGTACTTGGCATGCCTTAAGTACTAAGGCATTGTTTACTGGGTCTGGCTGGGATGGTTATACAGCTTCACAGCAGCCCATTTTGTACCGTGTTTTGGATTTGTGACTAGAACAGTGTTGGTGAAATGCACCAGCATTTTGGCTGTTACTGAGTGCTGTTCCCACAATATCAAGACTTTCTTTACTTTCAGGGACATTGTTTTTCCTCTTTCCCTCTTAAATTAAAATGCCTTTACCTCAGCCCATGAATTTTCTTGCTTTTGTTCTTCTCATTTGTTCCCCTTTCCCTCTGTAGAGGCAATGTGAGAACGACTGTGAGGCTTAGCTGCTGGTGTGGTCAATCACATATAGGAAAGACTTCATCCTTTTCTTGCTTTAAAAAGACAAGTGAACTATGATATTTCAGACATTTATATAGAATCAAGTCACGCGCCCAGCACGTGCCCGTGCTCTGTAGTCTAGATATTCAAGATTATTTTTTCTTTGTAATTATCTATAATTATGAGCTACAGAATCTGGATCCAGTTCTGACTGTCAAAGGAAAGAGAGAGCATTTTGACAAAATTCTGCTTTAAATACAGCTCTTACTCTTTTTAATGCATTATTAGCACACTATGAACTTACTCAGTTGGCTAATTGACATTTCCCATAGAAAGTAATTAAGGTCTATTGGATACCCTCTATCCCTGCAGCAGTAGAAAGGAGTGAAATGGAGAAGAAGAGAATTCCTTATAAAATATAATCACTGCTCTCCAAAGCCATTCACTATATGTTGGAAGGTTCTCACTTCGTGCAGTCAAAGTGATTGTAAGAAAGATGTCTGGCCCATAGCAGATTTTCTTCTTCAAAAAAGCTCTAACATAATAGCTTTTACTACACAGTTCTATCCCTTAGTATGACAAATAAGTATGTCCTTACTGGATCATGAGATCAGGATAAGGACATCAGTGTATCACTGCACTTAAATGAATGCATTCTTCTGAAGTGTTCATTAACACTTAACGGTACTCACTAGCAGATTTGTTAGCTCAGACTCTACCTTGTGCAGCATGCAGCAGAACAGTGTGTTAGTGCTGTTGGGTTCTTTCGGTTTGAGAGCTAGCATGGTCTCTTGCTGTCTTGAGCACCTCCACAGTGGGATGTACTGCATAAAACACAAAATGCCCTTATGTTTGTCATGGTATAAAAATACTTACTTCAAACAGGAGCCACATAGGTTTACTTGAAGGAAAAAAAAAAAAAAAAAAAAAAAAAAAAGCATCCCTAAACCAAAACTTTCTGCAAGACCTGAGGTGCCAAGAGATTAGAAAACACCTATGGCAGAAAATGTATGAAAGTACATAAAAGGGCCCATGACCATGGGGGCTAATTTCACAGGGCTAATTTCTACTGACTATGTCAGGACAGAAAATAGAGGTTATTTTTATTTTTTTTAAGAACCCACTCCAGTAGTTTACTTCTAATTATCAAAATGTTATGATCCAAATACAATCAAAATATTATGATCCAAATACAAATAACCGGCAAATTAATGCTCGAAGAGATTCCCATATCTTCTCTCTGTTCAATAAGAACTAGAAAATTAACTTACAGTACCTCTGTAAAACATATAAAGTATATAATAGTAGTATTTTCTCAATAAGATTGATTTATATTGTATCCAGTGCTGACATAAATCTTTTGTAATGTCCATCCAAGTGACACAAGTAAGTATTCTAAAGCTCGGTCGGGGGGAGGAGGGGGGAGCAGGATGACTGGAAACCACCCCATAACCAGTATATACAGATAGAACTGCTCCATGGAGACTACTCCAGTTTCAAAAAGGATGAAGCATCTGTTTTTTCAAAGTCCTCCTCCACCAAGTAACAGCATGAGAAAATACTCTATATATCACTAGAAATATTAATGCACGTAGTGATACTTTCCCAAATCTCAGGAACAACAAATTGAATTTTGAACTTTCAAATTAATGAGCAATTTCTTCATGGGCTTGAATCAGAGCAGTCTTTAAAATATTTGATATTTAACTTCACAATATGTGGCATTTATAACTAACCTGAAATTAGTTTTCTTCATAATAAGTCCTTCACATACAGAAAGCATCTCTCAATGAAACCGATCCTCACAGTTTTACTCAAGAGAGTAAACTCCTTTTATATGTAGCCAAGCAATATTCATAGGATTACAGCCAGAAAATCAGGCTCTTTCCCTGCCTGTGTTCTGTCTATATTTTCTTGTATGGAAAAAGCAATGCCTCATTAGACTATGACATCAGTGAAGACAAGACTTATCTAAACACACTGGATTTTTAGTGGTAGTGGAATTGTTTTCTAACCTGAGTGGTAGAGCTGTAGGTTTTAGAAAATTATACGTGATTCTCAATGAATTATTCATTGATAGAAAAGACCAGATAACTTTTTCTATAGATAAGTTTATGAAGAGTTTTCTATTCTCTTTTCTTATCAATGGCTTCCAGGTTGCATTAATTAATTACTACTAAAAGCTTCCATAATCTTTTAATGTCTTCTATGGTGCCCATATTTCTCATTTATTGAAAAGATGAGGAGTCTTGTCTTTATTTAGCTGCTGTTTTGGTTTGGGGTGTGGAGATATTTTCTGCATGTTTTCATCAGACTTTTTGGGAAGTGGAAAATTACTTTTTCCAGGCTTAAGCTGTGCATGAACAGCCTTATGGGGTGAACAGCCTTATGTTTTCCAGATACTGATTTTTGATTAAGCAGTATCCTTATAAAAAGTAGAGTAGGTCAAAAGCTTTAATTTTCACTATAAGAATCCATTTCTTTGTATTTCAGAGGAAACTTGTAGGGGGAAAAAAAAAAAAAAAAAAAAAAAAAAAAAAAAAGATGAAATGGCATGATAAAACTAATGAAAATAAATGGTCTGAAACAGATTTCTGTACTAGAAGTCTTCAAGCCATACATTTCAGTGGTTTATGTGGTCCATGGGAGCATGTGAAGTTAGAAAATTCAGTTGGGGAGAAAGGAGAAGGGGAAAAGAAAGGGAAGACTCCAGACATAAAGAGATGAAAGTATCCTGTACTTTTATTTATGGAATGGTTAAGCAAAGCGGAGTTTCACCTCAGTCCTCCATGGTGGGTAGAGAGAAAAAGAAGTAGACAACATCTATAAAAAAGAAGTAGGAAACATCCATACAACTAATCTTGGCAAAAGTGAGTGTCTAAGATATAAAGGGACAAAGTCTAATGGCTTCTTTAGTATTTCTGGCTGTCCGTATCCAAATACTTGCTAATTTTACACACAGCAGCAGGCATTCAAGTAGCTCTCCTTCAGCCCACATAAAAATTAAGTCATTTTTCTGTGAAAGCATCCTTTTTTTTTTTTTTTTTTTTTTTTTTTTAAAGGAAAAATGAATTTAAGAGAACAAACACTGAGAAAAAGGAAGTCTGGAGGCTTGACAAAAATAAACTTAGGGGGATACATAGTTTATGTTTAAATAGGAGATTACCAAACAATAATGGCTGAATTACTGAAAGAAAACTAATTAGGTATATTTTTATTTCTCTGTAATTTGATTTTATGACCAATGACAAAGATTAATAATCACAGCCCAGGATAACTTGCCAATCTAAAGCAGTATATAAGATTTTACTTTTTGCTTGTCTACTTTCATATACTTTTTTTTTTTTTTTTTTTTTTACCAGGAGCAACAGAACCTTTTAGAATGACTGAACCTAATGAAGAACTATCAGCCCAAATCTAGTGTAGGCACAATCATGATGAACGGCCTGGAAGTACTGAAGCATATTTACCAGAAGTATTTTCCTGCCTTTCATAAGGACTATGAGAATCTAAGCAAAAGCCTCAACATCCAGAGGTAAATGGTCCAGAGCTGACATAGAAACAATTTTAGTGCTAGGAGTGCCATCCATTTCATTGCTCAGAACAATATTTTTGATCCTTATTATTCTCTAAACTTGGAAGAAGGCCCACAAAAAGAAAGAAAAAAGCAAAGAAATTTGTGTTTAATCCTTTTTTTCTTTATAAACAATTTCATCCTTTCATTGTTTTAGCAATTATTTTAAAAAGTAATAGAAAGATGTGAATATTTATATCATATTATCAACAGTACTTACTTAACAAAGAATTGTTGTGTTCTCTTCTGCCATATGTTCAGCAAATAATGGACACAATCCTTAATTATTTGTTTATACATTTCTGAAACTGTTTAGTGTGTAGTCTGCCTATGGTTTGACAAGATATAACAAAGAATCTTAGAAATCATTAACTGAAAATACATTAATCATACATTTAAGACAGGTTCACCAGTTTCATAGAGGAAAAGATATTGATACTAATGCATGAATCTGTCAGATTTTCTTCTGAAAAAAAAAAAAAAAAAAAAAAAAAGTCTCTCAAAGATCACAGCTAGTTTTGTAACAATAAACTTTCTTCATATTTCAAAATATTGTCCCAAGTAGTACTATTTCTGTGCTAGCAACAACAAAAAGTTCATAAGTTTCAACCTAAATTCAACCCAACATATTAAGCCTATTTCAAAGAAGCCACTAACTTGAGGATTAATGTTATTTAATTTCTCATTAAATGGATATATATGTCCTTTTAATGCGACTTGCTAGACAATACTTTCATTTCAGTATTTGACATTGCTGGCAATGCTTCTCCCCCTCTGTGTCACTCCAATTCTTCTAATAATTTTACAATAAATATCTCTCTGAAGGTATTCCTGTGTTTCATTCACTGCAGCTTCTGAGAGTCTCCTGGGTATTCATCACACTGCAAAGATCTTTACCTGGTAAGGAATCAATATCATCCCCCTTTACAAAAATGAATAGATGCACACAGGATGCACTTATATTGTCCAGAGCAGCATGAATTGAGAACATGTCATAGTGCCCAGGTTCTTCTAAGCTTTACTTTTGTAATGTCCACTTCTGCACTTTGTAGTGGACATTTCTGCCACTACAGCACCCAGTGACTGCAGTATGACAAATGGTACTTCTGTGGAGGTGACCATCTTATCCCCTAGGGAGCCCTACACAGTACATCATATCTGAGGGCACTACCTGTGTGCCACAAGGACATGTGCTGACCTCTGTGCTCAGAAGGAGCAGGGCTTGGGGCATTGCTTCTTTCTCCACCCACAGGGTAGAAAAGGTCAGCTCATGGCTGCGCCAGAGCATGCACCCCTACTGCTCTGAGCATCCCAACATGTTTGGTGAGCCATAAACCATCATCGCATAGACACTCGGCACTGGTGATACCAGTCCCCAGCTTGTTTTCCAAACTCAGATTCTTTGAGTTGTCTTTTTTTTTTTTTTTTTTTTTTTTTTTGTCAATCACCTGTACTAGAGAAAGTCTTATGATAAAGAACTAGATAGGAAAACTGTGTTCACACTACATAGAAGGGCAGCATCTCTGGACCTCCTGAGGGATCAGAGGATAACATATGTATAGTTATGGAAGACAAGAAACATTAGTGTACTTAGTTTGTCTGATCTGAAGAAAGAGCAACATGTTCATGTGCACCATGAGAGAGACTGTGCACAGAGAATTAAGAGGTAGAGGAACCAAGTATTGGCAGTCTACCCTAAACACAGTTGGAACCTTTTCATATTTGCAACCTTATGCAAGTATAGCCAGTGAATCAGGTGAAAATTAGGTTTAGAAATTTGTGACAGTAGAACTCAAGCCTAAAAAAATTAGTAACTAACTAAATAAATAAATAGAGAAAAAGAAAACCAAACTGAAAGTATTTAAGATTCATTATTTACTTGCATATATAAATAAATATCTAAAATATTTGCATTATTGTGGTGGTTTTACTCAGGTGGGCAGCTCCACCACAGCTGCTCTCTCACTCCCCCTCCTTAAAGGGAAAGGGGGAGAAAATATGCTGGAAGGAGCTCAAAGGTTGAGAAGAGGACAGTGAGATCACTCAACAGTTATGGTCATGGGCAAAACAGACACAGCACGGGTCCCCCACGGGTGGGCGGCCCCTGCTCCTGCGTGGGCTCCTCTCCATGGGCTGCAGCTCTGGCCCGGGGCCTGCTCCTGCAGGGGCTCTCCATGGGCCGCAGCCTCCTCCAGGCCACATCCACCTGCTCCACCGCGGGCTCCTCCACCCATGGGGGGGCTGCAGCATGGAGATCTGCTCCATGTGGGACCCATGGGCTGCAGGGGGACAGCCTGCTCCACCAGGGGCCTCTCCCTGCACAGGCTGCAGGGGAACTGCTGCTGCCTGCCTGGAGCACCTCCAGCCCTCCTGCTGCACCCACCTGGGGGCTGCAGTGCTGCTTCTCACTTCTCTCTCTCTCTCCCCCAGCTGCTGTTGTGCAGCATTTTTTTCCCCTTTCTTTAATCTGCTCTCGCAGAAGCAAAAACAACATCTTATTGGCTCGGCTCTGGCCAGCAGCAGGTCTGTTTTGGAGCAGCTGGATCTGGCTCCTCTCTGACATGGGGCAGCTGCTGGATTCTTCTCACAAAGGCTGCCCCTGCACCCCCCACTTCCAAAGCCTGACCTCTTAATCCATTATAATTATGTGGCTGTCTGTTAAGGTGCTATCTGAAAGTGCTCTGTGGTCCTTGAAAGTGGTTCTGTAAGGAAGTAAATAGTTTTTCTTTCATTAAGGAAATTGTATGACATTATTCTGGGGAAAGAGCATGGAAAGACTAACTTACTAGGAGCTAACTTCCTAAGACTCTGTCTTCTATGAAGTATCTATGAAGAGGTATTCCTGCCTTTAAATATATATTTGTAATAATAAATAAATAAATACAATTTAAAAATCTTATTTGCTAACCCTACAGCAACAGCAACAACAACAATAAAATGCATTAACTTATTTTTGTTATCTACATTATTCTAACTTATTTCCATTTAACAGTATTTTTTGTTGAATGATAAAACAGAGAGAAAAGTTATCTACATCTATTCTTCCTATTGGTTTTATTTCAGAACTACCCTTGAGCACCTGCAAGGGAATGCAGAAGGGTCCTGCAGACAGAAATCCCTTTATTCCTGCAAAAGCTTGAAACACAGGAAGCTGTGTGCCTCAGCATTTTGAGTATTTCAGGTATTATGGCAATCTGCTACACCTCAGTGCAACAATTCCCAACACCTAATATTAGATATATTCTAAAGGTTTTGCAGGGTAGATCACAGATCGTTTCCAGGCACTTCACAGCTACTTATTTTCTACCTATTCAAGTTGACTTTTTACACACCTAACAGCTAAATGATAGCAACTATATTTTTTTTTAATATCTACTTCCTCCAAATGCATTTTACAAGAACTATGCAGCATAAACAGAGTATATGGTGTGTGATTCATCTTGCATCTGGTAGCAATGATCTCAATTTCTTACTTACATTTTCACACATTAGCAGAATAGCCACAAAAAAACAAGGAACAGTTAGGTCTTAACTCTGATGCAAAGGCCAACATTGTGAATTCTCTCTTTGTATGCAAGAAACTAAGAAAATCTAAAGACAATCAGTGCAAAATGCCCTTTGATAAACAACTCAATTTACATGAAATTAAAAAAATGTAAATAAAACTACAGTAAAGGTCAAGTCACTTTTAATAAATGTTAGAAAGTATTTTTAGAATGGCTGCTGCATCTTCAAGAAAGCAAATATATATAGATATAATATATATATATATTATTTTTTTTCCACCAATGTTAATTCACCAGCCACAATGCTTTTTGCCTGTTTGTATTGTTATTCTAAACAGCATTGTGGAGGAAAATACATGCTAGATAGAAACCCAGAAGTGGGAATGAATAAAAATGTACATGAGTACGAGTACATGAGGAGAATAATATTGTTAAGCTGTGCTTTTTCTTTTCTTTTTTTCATATAAACTATCAGAAACTTACAGCCATTGCCACTTCAGCTGTGCTCAAGTGTCCTTGAGGTGAGCCCTAAAAATTGTTGAATGAGTAATTAAGTTTCTTTGAGTTGGTGGTGTTCCTGCTGAAGCACTGTTGGATGTTTGTAGGTGGCTGTGGGAGGATCTTGTATTTCCAAATACTGTTGAAGACAGAGTGTTTTAAAGCACAAATAATTCTTGTGCAGGGATTTGGGAGCTGATGAATTTATCAAGTTCTAACTTCAGAAAGTCTATATTTGATGTTGAAAGCTCTATCTGTTGATCAATCTGTCACATGTTGCCCCCTGTCACATGCTGCCCCTCCCTTTTCTGAATAATTTAGTTTTTATTGAACAGTTTTTTCTTAATCTTGTTTTCCTGTAAAGTTAATTCCTATCTATGATTGATTCATGGAAGAAGGGAAGATATTGACTACGCAAAATAAAGGAGAATATAAGTGATTCTGTTTGCATTGGTTTTGCAAGTGCTGATTAGGTATTTAGGTTTTAAAGCAAAGGCAACACAAGATTTCATAATGATAAATGGTTTTATAGCAGATGTTGAAGTGTGTCTTCTTTTGTTAATCTATTATATGTATGTCATTGCATTGTTTTTGGCTGAGATAGAGTCAATTTTCTTCATAGAGGCTTGTATGATGCTGTTTTGGATTTTTAATGAAAACAGTGCTGATAACATACTGATGTTTAGTTGTTACTGAGCAGCACTTACACTAAGCCAAAAACATTTCAGCTTTTCACTCTGCTCTGCCAGTGAGGAGGCTGGAGGTGCCCAAGGAGCTGGGAGGGGATAGAAGCAGGACAGCTGACCCTAAGTGGCCAAAGGAATGCCCTGTACCATGTCACACTCAGAAATAACAGCTGGGGTAAAGAAGAAGTAAGGAGGGAAGGGGAGAGGGTGTGTGTGACATTTGGAGTGATGGCATTTATCTTCCCATGAAACTATTACGTTTGATGAGCCCTGCTTTCCTGGAAGTGACTGAACATCTGCCAGCTGATGGGAAGCAGTGAATGAATTCCTTGTTTTGCTTTGCTATTATGTGCAACTTTTACTTTACCCAGTTAACTGTGTTTATCTCAGCCTACAAATTCTTGCACTTTTACCTTTCTGATTCTCTCCCCCATCCCACAAGTAAAAGTGAGCCAGTCGCTGTGTGATGCTGTAGGGAAGACAATTGTAACCATGCTCAACATTGTCCAGTAGAAACAAACCATGGTTTTCTGCATTAACTTTGCTTGTATTGTTTTTTAGTTTGATTCAGTGCTGTGTGCACATATTTTAGCACCATGTGTTTTGATCATTTGTGCGCAGATTAAGAGATGACAAGATACAGGCATGTAGGACAGAGGCTGTCGATCAGCCAGTCAGTCAATCTGGATATCTTTCAAAGAATAGCACTGAGATAAAAGGCTGGCAAATCACAGGTGTTAGTAAAAATAAACTCTCTAATCAGAGTGTTTTTACCTTAGTGAGAGACCGTAGGGAAAACTGATCTCATGAGTTACTAAAACAATTTATATTACTTGGGTAAATTCAGGTTTTTGTTCTCCATTTTTTCAGATAACTCTTATGCTGTTGAATGAAAAATAATCATCCATGTTTAAATTCCAATAAGAAAATCTGATATTTTGTTACCATCTCTCATTTTTGGCTCTGGTTTGCTTGATTATTTGTAATAACCTACATCTGTTTCTTACAGTCCACCGTGAAACTATTTTTAAATTTCACTACTGGGAAAAAAAATACTAATGATGTTATAAATATCCTTTAAGTAAAGACACCTTTTTTTTTTTTTTTTCTTTTGTCAGTATATACTGGAGAGACCATAAAATATATCAAAGATATCAAAGATGGGAGGGAACTGTTTTGTCAGATAGCAAAGACAGTAATTGCTATGTATATGGTATCATATGCTTTGAAAGATGCTCTTCCAAAACCTTAGTCATGAATGTCCATGTGACTACAACTCAGTAAATGTTAAGTGAATTCTCTGCTTGGCTTGTTTACTTGGACTGTTGCCATTAAATATTGCAAAGCATTACGAATTCATTTTAAATCACACTGCTCCTTGTACTGACATTTTTGGTGTAACAATGATTGATGTAACTGAAATTCCTCATGAATGATGGCCTTGTGTTCTTATTTGTGAAGTTTCAGATATTGCAAATTAATCTGATTAGTACAGTTAAAATGAGCTTCAGGAAATATTCCTTGGTTCATTCAAGCGGTTAAAGCAACACTTTAACTAGAGCAACACTTTTTCCCTTTTAGAAGAGCAACTCCGAATCAAACAAAAACATATAAAGATGAGATAGCATCCTAAAATAATGAGCTCAATGGGCAACATTTTAAAGCTGATGGAAACGAGATAATATGAAAAGCAAGCTGCAAACTGAATACAAAAAGCATTCAAAGTTCAGTCAGAATACTAACTATGGAGTCTAGTAAATACCAATCCTCTGTACTATTACAAATATCACCAACTTTATGCATAGTATTTTTAGTCTGCAAAAGTGCTGGCTAAATATATATGTATTGCAAATGATCAAAGTGTTTAATGTTAACCTTTGCTAATGTATAACACCTCCTTTCCTTTTGATATTGGGCATCACAGCAAAGGGAAATACCTGTTTTTACTTTTTTTTTTTTTTTTTTTTAAACAATAAATAGATTTACAAAGTGTATTACATTTACATTTTCAAAACATCTGTATTAAACAGTAATTTTTAAAAAGTTTCTTGATGAGCAACAAAACTAATTTAGCCTTACCTACATATATCGTAGTGTCATTATGTTTATTTGTCAAAATCTACTGTAATGGCTTCATGATGGTCCAAGCACGGTAATCTCTGTCCTCTTCAATTAATTCATATGGCAGAGCCCTCAGGCCATCCCCACCTAATAATTTATTAATATTTTTCCTCCATATCACAGCATTTTAGTCTCTTAAATGAGTTTCCTTCCTTTCATTTTCTCAGTCTTTGATGATATTTCTTGTTACTTTCTGTGGTCTTCCAATTAAAAGAAACCTCTGATCATTCTGCTTCCCATTTTAGTGGGAATTCTCCATCTATTTATATATATAAATGGAAAAAAATACTCCTCAATGCTATATTCTGATTATTCTTCATCTTGTCAACACTGTGAGTGATAGCTGTCTAATTTGTGTGTATGCCTTTCTGCCATGGAGAGACAAAAGTGCCTTTATTTGGCAAGGGACTTTCCCAATGCACTGGGACATGCATCCATCTTTCAAATAGAAGTTATTTTAAAAGGGAAATAAATAGAAAAGAATAGAAAAGAATAGAAAAGAATAGAATAGAATAGAATAGAATAGAATAGAATAGAATAGAATAGAATAGAATAGAATAGAATAGAATAAAATAAAATAAAATAAAATAAAATAAAATAAAATAAAATAAAATAAAATAAAATAAAATAAAATAAAATAAAATAAAATAAAATAAAATAAAATCCTGGATTGACTTTGAGAGCGTAGTCTTCCAGAAGTCTTGTTTCCAACACAGAAATGGGTTAAGAACTATGGATCAGGGGAAAATAAATCCGTTTTTTCTTGAAGTAAGAATCTTATGGAGGATAAGGAGAGACACTGGAAAACAAACAAACAAACACAAAAACAAAAAACTTTGAAGACGGAGCAATTTAGCAGGAACTACAAAATATTAAAAGACTAAAGCTTTGGGTGAAATTGGAGACTGCCTGGTAGGCATTGGAGCCATTGAGTTCAAGATTTTCTAAAACTTTAATTTTCCCTGTGGAAGTTCAGATTGGGGAATTTATACTGGATCAAATACAACAGCAACTTTTACTGTCTCTGATGACTATTTGGTTCATTGCATCTCAGTGTAAATAGTTTATTTTTCAACCTTGTAAAAAAGGAAAAACAGCATGATCCAAACATGCTGGTCCAAATTAACGGTGCTGGGGAAGAGGTACTATTAGGTTGGGCCACCCCTTTGATCTCTAGGGATTTTAGTTGCCAGAGGCAGGAATTATAATGTGTATAATTTAGGAACATTTGGCATTGAAGTGCAATTTGTTTCTGTCCATCTAATAGAATGTGACTTGTCTTAAAAATGAATAAAGAAACATCATTCAAGTGCGAGAAAGTCTCTCCAATAGGAAGTTTTTGCAGACTGGGAAAAAATGAAGGATTGAAATTATCCTTTAAACAGTTCTCAATTAAAAGACAAAATTTGCAATTGTAGACATTAAACAAAGTTTTCGATGTGACAAACACAACATTCAGATAGCAATTCAGGATATTTAAAAGAAGTGCATATATATTAAAACCTTGGAAGAAATAAAACGTATGTAAACATTTACATATTTTAATGTATTAGGACTTGTGTATAGTATTAGAAACTTTTAGTCTCAATGTTTTACAGCTTCTGTTGAATAATATGGTCAAACTACCAACCAATGATGCTATAAATTTTGTTTGTTCTGGGTGCCCATAGTTAAAACTTTTGGGTTTCTGAGTTTCTTTCTGTTTTAACCTATGGATTTTTATTTTTTTTTTAATTAGTTAAATTGACTGCTAGTGGGGTAAAATAATACTGCAGCAACCTTTTGCTCTAGGAAGAGA
The DNA here is from genome assembly GCF_965140915.1 of Aythya marila. Classification (NCBI taxonomy): domain Eukaryota; kingdom Metazoa; phylum Chordata; class Aves; order Anseriformes; family Anatidae; genus Aythya; species Aythya marila. Next base: position 81,382,046 of record NC_139080.1, on the reverse strand, counting down.
TATCATGATTTTAAGCTCAAAAGAGATGGTGTTGCAGGTGCTCTGTGACCTTCACTAAGGTCTCCTACATCCAGTAGAAACAGCATCCAGTAAGAGCTTATGCTACAAATAGGAAAAAGAATTGCATGGATAGATCTTATTTTGTGATAGAACATTTTATTTCTTACCTATTCTCTAGCTCATTGGCTTCATTTCTTGCCCTGTCTTTTTGGCTGCAGTCTCAGGGTGGGCATCCTTCAGGGAAGCATTGTTGATGCTGTACTTTGTCACAGCCTCTAATGTGTTGTTGCCTCAATCCTCAGCCACTTTAGCTAGAAAATATGTTTTGACTGTCAGTAAAGATAAAATCAAATAAAATAAAATGAAATTTTCTCAAGATTACCATGAGAACCAGAGTATGTATTGAAAAAGAGGCATCCCCCATGGAGCAGAAAATATTCAAGATATTTAATTGATGTACCAGAAAACCAGATGAAGCAGCTGTATTGCCAGAATTGGGGTATGGGTAGGAAACCCAGCATCTTGTCTCAGGCAAGAGTATCTTGTGTCTTCTTTAGATCATCATGGCCTTTTTTATCTTGCATACAGATGTTCTGCCAGAGACGAAAAATTTCACCTTTCAAAAATTTAACTGGAACTTGCATATCTCCTTTCCTCAACTTTTCATTGCTGTTGTGGTTTTGGTGTATTTTAACTTTGGTGAACTTCTAACACCCATCTGTCATCTCCAGAGCTACCTCAAAAAGAAAAAAAAAAAAAATCACTTAAGATTAATTTTATGTGACAAGGAAAAGTTGTCATACATTGAGACAGGATGGCTCTGACAGTTCACTGCAGTGCCATAAAAGCATTCCCAAAATCTCTCATATTGCCAAATTCTAACTTAGACAGTTTACAAAATGTCATGATGAGTTGCCAGCTTATCAAAAGATGAAACAAAAAATACAAAGTTTTGATTAGTTGTCTTCTTGTTTCACACAAAGCCTGTAACTGTGTATGCAATGTTGATTTGAAATGCATCCCACCATGAGAGATTAGGTGTCAAAAGTCTCTTGGTTCTAATAGTACTCTTATTTTGAAATCATGCTATCTTTGGCTCAGTTTGCAGCTAAGTGTCAGAAATGCAGATGGCATAACTCTATTAAATACTTCATTGTGATTTAATGGTTCCTCCCCTGGGTTCTGAAATACAGTGTGAATGAACTGCTAAAACTCACTGTCCAATAAAAGTGCTGAAAGTAAGACAAAAGAATTTTTAAAATTATGTCCCAAATCTCTCTTTTTTTCTCGGAATACTTTTTAAAAAGAGGAATAAACTTATTTGTTGGAAGGATCAAGAGAGTATTTAAGGAAAAGCAGTCTTACACACCCACAGAGATGTTTACCATTTAAATGGTTAAAGAATATCCTTGCTAGGTTAAAATTATCATTCAGAGATATCCAAAACAAAGCTTTTCACCAAATCCATTGGTTGTGTTGACCTTAGAGTTCTTATATAAATAATAGGAAGATTTAGTCCTTGATAAAACACATTTAACTTTGCAAAATTGCAAGTTCAGCATTTATGTAGCTCTGAAGCAAGAAATGACTTGGTCGTTAAGTACTTTAAGGTAGGAACTTTAGATTTGCCTCTAAAAAGCTGTATTTTGATGCTATCAGATTCCTTCTACCACAGATATTTGGATATTTTGCAGAAATCCAGCTTCAACCTCATTTGATCCAGTGGTAGCAACACCAGGGAACACAGATTTCAAAGACATATATTTCTGCACACAGAAATATAAAGGACACAGATTTCTGCAACATATATTGGATCAGAATGAATCCTTTCAGCTTGTACAAACCTGTCTCACTGGGTTATGTTTTACAGATGTTTTTTCAATGATCCAGGGTGATGATGGGCTGTAATATCTGGGAGCAGGTCAAAAATTTGGTAGAGATTTCAAATAACTGCCCCTTTTTTTTTCTTAAAAAGAAGTTTAAAATGGTATATGCATTCAACACAACTTAATATTATCATTAAGAATGATGATTATAATTGCCATAACAGGTAGGATGAACAAGCAGGGCAGTATGGTCTTCATCATCTTTCAGTCTTTACAATAGGATCTAAACCTACCATGGCAGCCAGTGTATAAATGAACAAGACAGGAATCATGCACCAGTGCAGGGAGAGAGGCAAATACAAAAAGTTGGAAATATGTTAGTTTGGCTTTGAGGTCTATTCAATCAGATAGGTTTGTGTGTTTTCTGCTGACTGTTTTCCTCTAATTGCAGATGTCTGCAGCTGGAAGCAGGATGCATGCCATCAAAGACACAGAATGCCAAGCCCTCCTCAGCAATGAGTGCAGAAGCATTGCATCAAATGATAAACTGTTGTAGGTGACAAAGCATAGGGTTAAGCAGTGTCATGGCCACTCTGAGTGCTCCATGTCCCCTCAAGAGCTGTGGGTACCCCCAGTCTTTTGGGAAAAGGGGTCTTGGACAGCATATCCATATGCTCCCACATCCAAACACCCACTGTGTGCCACTTGCTCCTTAGCGGCGTGTATCTTTGTCTTGTTAACCCTCTGCACTACAGATGTTAAGTGACATTGATGTTAAATTCACAGAATCACAGAATCACAGAATTTTCTAGGTTGGAAGAGACCTCAAGGTCATCGAGTCCAACCTCTGACCTAACGCTAACAGTCCCCACTAAACCATTTCCCTAAGCTCTACATCTAAACGTCTTTTGAAGACTTCCAGGGATGATGACTCCACCACTTCCCTGGGCAGCCTGTTCCAGTGCCTCACAACCCTTTCAGTGAAGAAGTTCTTCCTAACATCTAACCTAAAACTCCCCTGGCTCAACTTAAGCCCATTCCCCCTCGTGCTGTCACCAGGCACGTGGGAGAACAGGCCAACCCCCACCTCGCTACAGCCTCCCTTGAGGTACCCATAGAGAGCGATAAGGTCACCCCTGAGCCTCCTCTTCTCCAGGCTGAACAAGCCCAGCTCCCTCAGCCGCTCCTCATAGGACTTGTTCTCCAGGCCCCTCACCAGCTTCGTCGCCCTTCTCTACACCCACTCAAGCACCTCGATGTCCTTCTTGTAGCGAGGGGCCCAAAACTGAACACAGTACTCGAGGTGCGGCCTCACCAGAGCTGAGTACAGGGGGACGATCACCTCCCTAGCCCTGCTGGTCACACTGTTCCTGATACAAGCCAGGATGCCGTTGGCCTTCTTGGCCACCTGAGCGCACTGCTGGCTCATATTCAGCCAACTATCCACCATCACTCCCAGGTCCTTCTCTGCCTGGCAGCTCTCCAACCATTCCTCTCCCAGCCTGTAGCTCTGCTTGGGGTTATTGCGCCCCAGGTGGAGGACCCGGCACTTGGCCTTGTTAAACTTCATGCAGTTGACCTCAGCCCATCGGTGCAGCCTATCCAGATCCTCCTGCAGAGCTTTCCTACCCTCAAGCAGATCGACACACGCACCTAACTTGGTGTCATCTGCAAACTTACTGAGGGTGCACTCGATGCCCTCATCCAGATCATCGATGAAGATATTGAAGAGGACCGGCCCCAGCACCGAGCCCTGGGGGACGCCACTAGTGACTGGCCTCCAACTGGACTTGGCTCCATTCACCACGACTCTTTGGGCCCGGCTATCCAGCCAGTTTCTAACCCAACGAAGCGTGTGCCAGTCCAAGCCAAGAGCAGCCAGTTTCTTGAGGAGAATGCTGTGGGAGACGGTGTCAAAAGCCTTGCTGAAGTCAAGGTAGACCACATCCACAGCCTTTCCCTCATCCACCCAGCGCGTCACTCTGTCATAGAAGGAGATCAGGTTCGTCAGGCATGACCTGCCTTTCATAAAGCCATGCTGACTGGGCCTGATCGCCTGCTTCCCCTGCAAGTGCTGCATGATGACTCTCAGGAGGATCTGCTCCATGAGCTTCCCTGGCACTGAGGTCAAACTGACAAATTCACAAATTCACACCTCCCCATTCAGAAAGCAGAGCCACCAGGTGCTTTTGGTGTTGAGGCACCTACAGGAGCAGTGATCAGACACATACCTACAGGAGCAGTGATCAGACACATACCCATTAGCGTTATGCCTCTACACTTGCCTCACTGCTGCTGGAAGAACCACTGCTCCCCATTCGTGTAAATCTAAATTGCTGTCTTTCATCCTTTCACAAGTGGGCAGGGAATAATTTCCACTGAAATTAGTTAGCATCAAGTTCCACAACTTCATTGGTGTGCGTAAGGGTATGTAGAAAAAAAATGTAGGAATAGCTTGTTTCAGGGGTTACTCTTGTACTTCATCCAGCACACCCTTCTCCTCTCTTACATTCTCACATTACACATTCACGTTATGGGTGGCAAAGGATTCATTTTAAAACATACTCCAACATTTAGCCACTCTATAGGATTCTTAAATATGTCATCTGTATTCAGTGAAAGCTTATTTCTAAGACAAAAGAAAGGAAATCAAAACCAATTACAGCACTGATTTTGTTTCATCCTTTCTAGAAATATTAAAATAATAATAATAAAAAAGTTTTCTTGTTTGTTTGTTTGTTTGTTTGACAACGAGTTTGAAGATCCCTGTGTCACACAGCAGCGTCTCTCCCATTCCTGTGATGCAGCAGCACATAACACTTCTTTTCAACCAGAAAGGTTTGAAGGAAGAAGGCTCCTCCATGCTTTACACATCAAAAATTCTTTTTGGCTTAACTGGAAACCTTTCATGTTCAAGAAGTGGGGGCCCAATCTCTATTTGGGAAGACATAAAAGAATGAACTAATTCCCTTTATTTAGAGGCAGGATGACCCTGACAGTGTTGCCGTGGTAGTGACAGACAGACGTAGTATTTGTTCTTGTCTCCGAGGCAAATACATGCCAATGACTTGCAGAATCAGAGTAGCCAGTTATGGTGAATGGTGCATGGCAAATCCCTGACGAACAAAGTGTGTATCACTCAAAAACATTATGGAAAGATCTACTGCTTGTTTGCAGCAGTGGCTTTTTAGTAGCCACTTAATTATAATGGAGGTGGCAATATAATCTGTGTCTGTACACCCAGAGCTCTGAGCTGGTCTGATCTCTCACTTTAAGAAGGCTCAAATCTGGCCACTGCTTTGATGGGAGTCAATGATAAAGCTAATCTCCTAAACAAAGCTGATACCCAGGATGCCCTGAAGGTGTCACAGGGTAATTCATTGGTTGTATTCATGTTTACGAGATGCCTTCTAAAACTGACAATAGGTTAGCAAATGATGAAAGTAAGCTTTTAGTCTCTTACCTCTTTATGACTGCAGCACAGGCAGGAGATACTTGCTTCATCTTCAGTGTAACAAGTATTTAGACCTTACGTCACTGTTATTAAACCTTAAGCACTATCATGTACCTAGTGCTAAATATGTACTCCTTTTGTGCATTAAAATGTGTTGTTGCTGTTGCTGTATTGAAGGCTTTTGTATCCAAGGTCAGTGTGGCAAATGAAATGGCTGCATACATTTCTAATGTCCATCTTTTTTTTTTTTTTTTTCCTTCTTGATGTGCTTTATGACTCCAAAGGGCTAATTTAAGCATATGAGGTAGGACAGAAAATAATACAGAAAAAAAAAAAAAAAAAAAAAAAAGTAGTAAAGAAAGGAAGATGAACTAAGCAATGGGAAAGTTACTGGCTGTGGAATAGCTATTGCTAAGGGTCAAAGAAGCCTGTGTTTTCCCTTTGTAAGGTGATAGTTCATCTGTCTCTCTGCTAACCACTTAAAATCCTCAAGATAACAGGAATCCTTAGCCCAAGGACAGAATGTCACAGATTTAGATAGCTCCTAAAGTTTCTATCTGCTAAAGAGTTAGGGACAAACTCCATGTAAACAATGATCGTCATTTAGATGGAAGAAGTTAAATGAATTGCGTGTAAAAGATTCCTTTATCCTGAGTGATTAGTAAACACATTATCCTGAAGTGTGGAAACAGTGTGGAAAATGAAAAGAGGCCTTTGTGTGTTGTGTTCATACACCGAGTGGCAGAAAAAGGAAGAAAGGATGAGTAAGGATTAATACCTGGCAGCTCTTGAGCCCATTTTGGTAGTAAATTCCAGAAAATTAAGAGCAACCATGACAGAACGTGGAAATCTTGCATTACATAAAATATTGGAATACAAAATAAAAATTCAATATTTATATGCTGCATGTATCATAGAATCATATGCATTAAAATGCATACCAAAGGTGAGAATGTCAGTTTCAACTGCAACAGCTGGTGCCGTTCCAGTCCCATCTCGTCCATATTTCAGCCTAGTGCCTAGACCCACTGGGAAGTCATTAAGGATTTGCAGATATGTAAACAAATGATGGAAAGATAGCCTTCAAGATGTCTCATGTCCTGGGTTTTCCTGTATGAAAAATACAATTACATACCTACAGTGCTCATGATGGCAGGAGTCAGGTTTTCCCAGTGACAGGAGGGACAGTTTCTTCAAGAAAGGTGCATACAACAAACACCACAAGTCCACCATTTCTGAACATTAGAGGACAAAGAAGGACACTGGGTCAACCTCTTCACTGAAAGATCAGGTCAGGGGTGGTCAGGGATGAAGGTGGCGGAGAGCACTGTGACATGTTGCAACCTCAGCAACCCCGAAGATAACATTGGTGACGTAGCAGAGAAGCTTGGGACTGTAGTATGGGGAATCTCAAAGTAAAACTGTTGCTACCACAATAAGCAGGTTTGGCTTTTACACATCAGAAATCTTAATTAAGAAAATCTAGATGCAAATAATTACTATGCTTGAGTTGGGTGGAAGGAACAGACTGTACCTCCCAGCACTGAGCTGGAGCACTGCATCACCCCATGCCAGGGAAAATGACTTGCCTGGAGTGAAGCATTGGATGAAAGGGAGCTCCTGCAGCATCCCAGAGTCAGGGTCCTCCCTGAAACACGTCGGAGCAAGAGGTGAGGAGCATTGTTTGGAGGGGACCCCAGATGAATGGGCAGCAAGAAGGATGCGGGAGCAGTCTGATAGTCTGAGGTGACTACCGGAGAGATAGAGAGAGAGACAGAGAGATTTTGTTGAATAAAACTTATTGAAAATCTGAAAACAAAAAGTCATTGCACTTTAGGTAAGAACCAAACATAAAAGCCTTTTGTTGTTTCATTGCTTTTGGCTGAATAAACAATGCCTTGCTTTGAAGAAGCTATTTCTGTGTCGTTTTAATCAGCGGCTAGTCACAGACTCTCAGTGGAAAAAGGGCTTCCCGGTACCAAATGTAGTTAGGCCCTTTAGACTTATCCTAATTGGTGAAATAAAGGGGCTGCATCACGGGATTATTCCCTCAAGAAAAATAAATACATTAAAAAAAAAAAAAAAGGCAAGCCAGCCACTTGGGGGTGCAGGCATGCTGGGCTGCCACAGCAGCTAAAGTGCAGCTTGCCTTGTAATTATGACAGTTGGATTCTTCGTTGTAAAACAGAGATAAGCCACAAAATTAGCACCGTCGTGGAGAAATGATGCATTAATATCAGAAGCTTTGTAAAGGCTTCCTAAATTTCTGCTATCTCTGTACTGATAGAAAAGCATCTCCAGCAACCCTCCAGGAGACAAAAAAAAAAAAAAAAAAAAAAAAAAAAAAAGTGTTTCTTCCCAGACAGTAGTTCTTCAGGGAGATCTCCGGCATGGAGACTGATGAGTGAAATCCAAGTCGCTGTGAGGTAGTGGTGTAATCGCGAAGTCTGTCTGTGCAGCAGAAGGAAGGTGTGAGCACAGCCCACGCCACTGCTGCCAGGTGAAGAGCAGCAAAAAGTTTGGGTGAATGCTACCACCAGCTACTGCATGTCCAGAGAGATGCGCTGGACTAAAAAGCCCGTGCTAACATATCTCCTTTGCTACTGTGGTCTTCATTAGTGTAGGCGATTTTTTTTTTTCCGGTCTATATCTATGCTAAGCTGCTGGATAATTTTGCGGCGCATCACGAAGCAGCGGCTTGCGTTTGGGTGCGGGGTGAGGTGCACAAAATGCGCTGAGGGCCTGTGTGTCGGAACGGAAATACCTCCAATGTCAGAGAAAGAACGCATTTCATTGCAAGCTCGGAGGTAAAACCGGAGCTTTAGGGAAGGGCTGTCACCCTGCCACTTACTGGCACTTAGTGGTAGACAAAGGGCTTGTAAAAGAAAAAGTTGGAAGCTATTGTGAGATGGGAACCAATGGACTAGGTGACTTAACAGGCCGTTCCCACTCCTGGCTGCGCGATGTTTCTCCCTCTTGTCATACAACAGCCCGGCCATGGACCGGGGCTGTGCCCGCAGAAGGGCTCCTTCGCTGATGCTATTGAGTGCATTCCTCTCGCTCAGCATTTCTATTAACTTTTAATGCAGTACTACTACGGGCTCTTTTACTGTAAGGGCAGGTAGAGGGGAAGCAAATCACGGACAGAAAAGATCTGAAGAGCCTTTTGTCTCCCGCTGGACAATTAGTACTTATTTCACTCTTCTGGATTCATGCGGCAGGCTGGAAAAAAAATAAATAAATCATCCATCAGCACCAATTTTGCCAGCCACAGCTCTGACAGGCGACCTCGGCGCCCCTCACCCCGTGCCGTTTCCATAATTTCACCCTAGTCCCGATTCCCGAGCCAGAGATTTCCAGGGTAAGGGGCAGGCTGGCACCCCACCTCGGGGGCGGCTGGGAGGAAGGGCGCCCCCGAATTTTGCCAGGTGGGATGCTGAGAAGGGGCGAGGGGGCGAGGGGGGGCCTCCAGCCAAAACTTTGCGTCCCTCTCCCCGAGATAAGGGGGTCGGAGGGGATGCAGGGGGCTATGTGGGAGAGGGTGGGGGAGAGGACACCCTCTCCCCTTTGTCCCCCTCCCCCCGCTTTCCTTCCCCCCCCTCTCCTCCCCTCCCCTCCGGAGCCGCTCGGGGGGCCGTGCGGGCGGCAGGCAGGGAGGGAGGGAAGGAGGGCAGGAGGGAGGGGGGCTGCGGAGGCGGAGGCAGCGGCGGGACGGAGGCCGGCGGCCGGTCGGTGCTGGAGGAGCGGCGGCGGCACCTGGCGGGCGCGGCGGGGCATCCTTCTCGCCGCGGGTAGGGCGGCGGCAGCGGCATCGGGAGCTGCGCTCGGCCCCGGGGCCGAGCCGGGAGGGACCAGCCCAGCCTCACGCCTCGCCTCGAGGAGGAGGAGGAGGAGGAGTAGGGAGGAGGAAGAGGAGGAGGTGGAGGCTCCGCCGGCTGCTCGCTCCGGCAGAGGCTGCGCTGCCGCGGGAGGAGAGGGGACCATGAGCCGCACCGTGCTGGCCTGGCTGGCGCTCTGCGGGAGCCTGGCGCTCGCTCGAGGTGAGCCGTCGGGGGTCGGGGGTCGGGGTCGGGGGTCCCAAAAGTCTCAGCCCAAGTGCGCGGGTGCCGGGCGGGCGCGGCCGGCGGTGGGTGCCTCCGGTGAGGCTGCCTTTTTGTTCGCGGCTGGGCATGGCACGGACTTAGCTCCGCATCCCAGGCAGAAGCCGACCAGCCTGCCCCTCCACGGGCACGTTTTGTTTCCCAACTACGCTTAATGAGCGGGGTGAAGACATGCCGGGAGGGCTGAGACGTAACCCAGACGAGCGGCTGGGAAGATTTAACAATACCAGCAGAGCTGTCCACATCTCCTTTTTATTTATTTATTTTTATTTTTATTTTTATTTTTTATTTTTATTTTTATTTTTTTCCTTCTTTTCCCCCCCGCCACACCGCCCCAATCAGCCGTCTTCATTTTAATTTGAAGGCTCGGGGAGCCGGAGGTCCAGCAATCCGCGGAGCAGTTTGCAAACATGTTCGGGGACTTCAGCTTCGCGGCAGCATTGGACAGCTCTCCTCAGGCTCCCCTTTTCCTGCTGCTCTTTAACTAGGGCACCTCCGTCTAAAACATCAGCGGCGCCTTCTCCATCTCTCACCCACCCCCCCCAACAAGCTCGGAAAAAAAAATCCCCAACTCCAGAAAAATAACTTTATGAGTTCTTTTCATCATTATTTGAAATAAGCCTTCACTGTAAGCAGAGTGGGGTTGCCGACTCCTTATTTAAAATAAAAAGAAAAAAAAAAGTTGTCAGGGCTGACCCGGCGGCGGTGCGGCGGGGAGGACGGGGACCGGCGGAGAGGGGAGGAAGGCTCTGGGGTTGGCCGGAGATCACCTGCCCGGTCCCGGCCACCACCACATCCTCTGGGGACGACCTCCGGCACCCCCCCGCCGTCCCTGGAGGCTCCCCCGAGCCCCGGCTGCCGGGCACGGGTGAGGATTTTCGGCCGCCGGGAGCTGCGGCCTCGCCCCCCGGGTGGGGGCTGCTGCGGTCCCTCCATGGGCAAGGCACATCTTGGGGGTGGGGGGAATGAGGAAGACCTTGTTGTTGTCCTGGCTGTACCTCCCCGAAACTGAGTAGAACAAGTGTTATCCCGAGGACTCAGGGAGTATTTTCATTGACTGCGACCTGTTCTCGTCATTGTTCACTTTTTTTTTTTTTTTTTTTTTTTAATTTTAAAATGAAACCCATGAACCGATGTATCAGTAAAATTGAATATTTTATCAGATCTTAAATTATTCAGCACGGTGGCTCCTCAAAATCCAATAACATTCACACGGTTGCAGTGAGCATGTGATAGCTTATGCAAGATGTCATTGTACCTGCAGTTTATGCCTAAAGTCTTTTAAGCAAAAGACACTGCAACTGGCACAAAGTCTAGATGTGCCATTTGGCTTTGCCTTGGGCTTCTGTAGGATTTTGTGGGGTTCACACCTAAGAAGTTTTTTCATTTAAGTCCATGATTTTGCAATGTTTTTAGGTGACTTCAGACCACAGAAAACTTCACAGATATTCTAGAGCTGAGAAATAGGAAGAAAGAGTCCATTTGTTCTGTTCCTGCTTGGGCTGTGATTGTTCAGTTAAGGGTTTGTCCTTGGGTTTCAAAATGGGACAGAAGAAAATTATACAGTCTTTTAATGCTGAAGCAGAATAAAATGCTGCTTGACAAGTCTGATATAGTGGGTTAATTTTGCTCGCTGTCATAATGTTTACTTTTAATAGGTCTTCTCAATTTATGTAGACTCTAGGCACTGTAACTAAGAAACTCATCAGAGAGCAGTTTTTGAACAGTGCAAAACTTTTTGTGCATCGTTTGAACATTACTTCCTGATGAGTCCGTTCACATAATGGAGTATAATGAATGTATCATGAAAACCTACAGTAATGTCATCTGTGCAGTGGTCAGTTCTTTCTTGCTTTCTTAAGGGGTAAATTCCAACTGCAGATCAAAGTTAAATTATACGGTTCATTTCAGACTTGTGTTTCAAGTCTGCCGTCAAATAGAAAATACCAATTGTTTGTTTGTTGGAGCACTGAAGAGTAATGATGGAGATCAAATTCTGGTCGATTTATCACATCTTAAAAACCTTTTTTTGCTTTTTGCGTTTGGAACACATGCATAGTATATCAGCAAATCATCTTTTTTTCTTTAAAAAATGGGAGAGAGGGATGGGGGAAGGGTTGCAGGAGAGGATGAAAGTCATCCCAGTGGAAGACTGGAATTACCTTCTCTGTGGCTGGTCTGACAAATTTGCAATCTCATGCACGGAAACAGGAGTCTGATTTTCAGAGATGTGTTTGTATGCATGTATATGATGAAGGTAGGCTTCAAGGGTGCAGTGACTTCTACTCCCTAGCTTGCAAGAAAGATGCAGTTGAATTTTTAATGAGGGATATGCTTTTATATTTCTAAACAGCCATAAAGGTTCACATTTGCTTTTGTTGCTGTTCCCTCATCAAATCAGAACAAGAGCAAATCTGATGTTCCACCGTGCAGCAGACAGACAGTAACTACTAGAGTGACTACAGAGACTACAGGAGATTATTTCAGGTGGAACAAATATAGGGCAACAGAAGTAGAGCAAATAGGAACATTTTGTAGGAACATTATTGCCAATAGATTTTTGGAACAGTGAGTGAAGATTGGGATCAAATGTGGGGAAAACATAATTGAAAACTGGTGGCTATCTTAGTCCCCAGATTTACTTCATGGAGCAGGGCAAACTGATCAGCTGTGGTAATGGTACGATGTATTCCATGTCTATGTATTGAATGGTTTTGCAATAGGATCTTCTGAAGATTTACCATCTGAGTTGTCTTTGTCATGGAGCTGATCCTTAAATTGTATTGTACATTTTCATTTTCCTTGTTGCTGAGTTTTTAGGTTTTGTTTGCCTAAAAGCGATAGTGACATTACTGAAATCAAGCAAAGATCTTTCTTGAATTTGTGACTGTGAGCCTGAGATAAAATATTTTGGAACTTTCAAGGAACTGTTTCATAAATATTGCTTTTTCTCCATTACAGTGGGAACCTCCACTCTCTCTGAGGCTTAGAAGTGTCTATAAAATCTCTTTCTGCAGCTGGAATGAGCTGCAATGAGTAAAAATCCTGAGAAACAAGAGAGGTAAACTGTATGTTTGTTCACATGCAACTGTGCCAAGAGACCGAGAAGATCACAGACACTTTTAAAGACCAAGATTCCTGTTTTACTGAACACACCTTTGCCTTTTTGGTTGGCATCTGCTTCTGTACAAACTGCTGACAGTGTGACCCTGCATAATGATTTCCACTGTTCTTTTAACAAATTACATTTGTATTCAAATTGATTTTCCATGACTGTTCCAGAAAGCATATGGCAGATACTCTCTTTCATCCAGTCCGTGTCTGGTCAGCCTAGGACAGAATTTGATGTCAAGCCTTGCGTTCTTATAACTGGATTTAATAGTGCTGGTTGTGTTGTTTTCTTTTATTTTCTTTTATTTTTTTAACGTTCTTTTATTTTTTCAAGTATCCAACTTTGTTTTTCTCTGCCCTACCTACTTAAATCCTGTACATCTTCTTTCAAAGGATATATTTCATATAAAGCTGTGTTTCAATGATAGCGTAGTGAAAAGGGGTACTGTATTATTTTTCATCCTTCCCCCATTTCTCCAGTTGGCATCCAACTGAAAATCAAGGAAGTGATCCACTTTGGAAGTTATTTCAAAAGACAAATGCTTTGCATTAGGATGTTGATTTTTATGCCTTGAACTAGCCATTTATACAGCACTTATCAACACAGCAGCCGTGGCATACTCACAGCCAGATATCCCATCAATGTAAGTAAAGATACCAGGACCTGGCCGCGGAAAAGCAGTGCTTAAAGAGACTGCAAACGTCAGAGCAAATATATGTTATTCTCAAATTCCTTGTGAATCTCATAGCAGTCAGCATGATATTGTTTTTTATCTCTCTCTTTTAAAAAAAAAAAAAAGCATTTACACATTTCAAACTTACGTAAGCCCCAGAGCCAACAGCATATCTGAAGTCTTAGAGAACCATCTGCATTGTACTACAAATTATGCTGGGCTTCTTTGTAGCATATCTGAGGCCTAGCTGCCTCAAGTTTGAAAATATGTATTGAGGATCAAAACGCTGTTAATTTATTTTGACTTTAAAAGCATTTGTACGGTGAGAACATTAGCTTCATTTTTATTAGTCAAACAGCACACTAGAAAATGAAAGATGAGTTATGAGATTTAAACCCAAATAAGTATTGTAAGTACCTTAACATTTGCAAACTTAAAAACCTTGGAAAATGCTGTAATATAATTAATGGAGGACCTACACACATATTTAATTCAAAGGGTGTGAAGTGAGGAAATAAGGGGAAAGCCAACATGAGCCTAGTTTCAGTGCAATATATCACTGATAATAGGTCTAGGTTTCCTCTGTAGGGAACTTAGGTTGTACAAGACCTTATCTTAGAGCGAGAGCTGCTCACTGTGTGTACTGACAGTAGGATAAGCCTAATGTCCTAGTGGTATGTATAGAGCACTAAAGCAACAGAGCTTTTGTGCACTTCTTAATGCACAATCAATGAGTTGGCCCACCTGAAAACAAAAACTGTGAGCACAAACTTGGGCACTGGATATTACTTAAGGGTCCCAGAAATTTAGAGGTGCAGAATTTGTGCATGTCTGTCATGTGCAGGTGGTTTGGGATCTTGCAAAATCTCAGTTAAGGTATTGTGGGAATACACTTAACACTTTTGGTGGTGGTGGCGGTTGATCAGCAAGCTGTGCTACTTTCAGTCACAGCATTGATATTCTATTTTAAGTTTAAGAAGTTGAGAAATTAAATAGACCATGGTCCACTAATAAAAAGTCAAGCTAACCTAGCTAATAATTGCAGCATGTGGTGTGTGAGTGAATGCATTAGCCTATGAAACACATGTGAAAAGTTAATTTTGCATGCTGCATAGTAGCCACATACGTATATAGTGAGCATATCCATCCTCTTCAGCTAGTGTGCAGTGGAATTATGTTCACTTATGTGCCACACATCTAGTCTGGTACTTTGTAAACCATTTTCAAAATGTTTAGGTAATGTTAAATAAGACTTCATTGTTGCATTGATGCAGAGCTCCATAGTTCAAGGCAAAGTCTATTGCATTTGGCAAAAGCAGTAAACATTTAAAACTATTTTTGAGACTTATGATTGTTTTCTTCACTTCACCTCCCAAAACTTCAGTTTTGGCCACTTGTAGGCAAAGGCTCAAAGTCACAGGACTTTAATGGAAGTTGTTTGAAAATACAGAGGAAAGTATTCATCTGCATGGTTCACATGGAGAACCCAGCATATCTTAACAATACCACTTGTGCCTGCAGAAGGCCAGTTTCAGGAGTCAGGACTTGAGACATAGTATTTTAAGCAGTATACCTGAGCATGAAGATGACAGTGGGGAGGAGCAGGAGATGGAGGATGGTCAGTAGGCACAGGGAGATCTGCTCCTTGCTTGGAGCCTGGGCAGGAGCTTTGTACATCTGAGTGGGAAACTGAAGGTGCAAGCAAGGATGTGGACAGCATGGGTTTGTGTCAGCTCTGAAGTGTTTCAGGCCAAGGTTTTAAAATGAGAGTCTCAATTTTGTTCTCTTATGGAACAGGACTTTTTCAGTGTTTTGCAAACAGCCTTCTTTTCCTTCTTCCTGTCCTGCTCCCTTGCAACTCATTGTTTTTCTCAGTTGTTTTCAGTTTTAAACAGCACAAGGCACTTGTGCATAGCCAGACTGTGGCCCTTCTGTAAGGAGAAAGCTACTGTTTAGGCCTAGAGGACATTTTTTTTTTTTTTTTTTTTTTTTGTCTTTGAGTGTTCTCCCAACAGCAACTTTTTGACATAGATGAAAAAAATTGAAAGAGATGATTGCTTTGCCAATTTTTAGCTGAAGTAATTTTATTTGCCACGCTTCTATGTAGGGAGGCTGACAAAATTTTTATAAAAACTGCTTTTTTCCTATCATTGTCAAGATGCTGTGTCAACCTGTATAATTATGGAGAGCTGTGACAGCAGTGGGTAAATAACAGTAATTTCTGCCCTGTGATTACTCATGTCCGTAGGTTTCTACAACAGCAACGCTACAACAGACAATTTAGAAAATACTTTTGGATAAGACTTATATATGCCATGCATGTGAAAAATAGAAAATAAAAGAGGGTTGATTTATTTTAGTTTTAACATTTACATCTTTCTGTCCATCTCCCCCTCATGTACGACAGCCTCTGTCCCTGCTGGATATCATTGCACACAAGCATTGCCTTTAATCCAGGCTTGCTCTCTGATTATTCTCTATTACAGTCCCATAGGCTGTACCACTTTAATCTGTTTGCCAGTTTTCATTTTTCCAGCTAAGTATTATGTTTTGAGACAGTGGCATGGGCTTTGAGACTGTTTTGTTTTTTTTTTTTTTTTTTTTTTGTTATTCTTACCCTTGGCAGTTTGGGCTTTCAAAACAGAGATGGAGAAAACATCATTTGCTGCGTAACTTGTCAGGTTTCTTACTTGTGTGAGGAATTGCACCGGATTGTCTTACAAGGACTTTTGTAGGTTAAAAAAGAAGATCTAGTAGCTGATTGCTCTCAGATGCTATTCCATAACTATTTAAAAACCACTGAACATCCATTTATTTGAACAATTCCAAGGAAAAATTAGATCAATACAGTGAATGGTATACAGTGTGGATGGGGAAATTATATGCTGTTGTCATGAGAAGTAGCTAAAATGATCTAGTAGTTCTCTTCTATTGTACGTTCTACAGATATTTCTTTAATGATGCTTTTGTCTAATTTCTTAGATGTCTCTTTTATGGCTTACCTCCTGACCTCATATAAAATGATGCAGCAGTTATAAGCATTCCTTCAGGATAAAAACCAGCCTCTTTAATAATGACTTTCATTTCCCTAGGTGTGATCAATCCCATCCTGTTCTAACCTCTCGGCTTCCTTCACCAGGCTTCTATTTAATCTGGTGTACTTGCTCGGATGCATGTTGTCTTCTAGAAATGCTGCATTGTCATACCCTGCATCCTTATGCATATGCTTACTCTCTGTGGTTCCTGTGGATGACAGTTATCATTTTTAATTGTAATTAACTGAACTCCTCCCGAAAGGTAGATCTTTGATTCAGCCTGCTACTGAAGTCACAGTGGACAGACAGAGATCAGGAAAGGAAAAAAATAATAATTCAAGCAATGTCAGACTGTCCTGGTTTCAGTTAGAACAGAATTAATTTTCTTCCTAGTAGCTGGTGGAATGCTGGGTTTTGGCTTAGGATGAGAAGAGTGCTGATAACACCCCGATGTTTTAATTGTTGCAGAGCAGTGCTTATACCAAGCCAAGGACATCTCAGCCTTTTGCTCTGTCCTGCCAACAGGCAGGCTGGGGGTGCAGTAAGAGCTGGGAGGGGACAGACCCAGGACAGGTGACCCAAACTAGCCAAAGGGGTATTCCATACCATCTGACGTCATGCTAAACAATATATAGGGGTGGCTAGCCGGGGGGAGGGGGCCGGACTGCTCGGGGTTAGGCTGGGCATCGGTCAGCGGGTGGTGAGCAATTGCATTGTGCATCACTTGTTTGTACATATTATTATTACTTTCCTATTATCACCATTGTAACATTATTGTTATTATTGTTATTATTATTTTGTTATTATTATTTTCCTGTCTTATTAAACTGTCTTTATCTCAACTCACGGGCTTCACTTTCCATTTCTCTCCCCCGTCCCAGAGAGGGAGGGGGGAGGGTGAGCGAATGGCTGCGTGGTATTTAGCTGCCAGCCGGGTTAAACCACGACACAGACGTACTCAGAAATGTAGTCTCAAAAAATGTAGTCAAAAATCAAAGCAACATTCTGAGTCAGAGCCCTGAATTCTGCTGAGTAAAGCGTGGTTGGCAATATGTAGTGGCTGCACATTAAGGCTACATCTATATTACTTCACACATCAAGAGCACTTATCACTCTAGTGTGCCTCAGTATCCTTCAGTATGGTTGGGTAATTATGTGCTAATATACAGCTATAGTGCTGAGTGTGGGTAAAAGTAGGGTAGTAAAAGTTGTGGCTCTGACATGTGGGTAGAGATGCTGCTGCTTGGCCTCTGGAGGGGTGAGGAGCAAGGTCTAGTCTTCTCATTCCATGCAGTTTGCTACTGCTAAGCATCAGGTGATTTGAGAAACTTCGTTGGGTGTTTGGTGGCAAAGCTCCTCTAGTTGCTGTTTGCCACTAATTTCTGTAATTCCAGCACTGGTGACGATCTTAAACAGAGCAAAAGAAGACTGCATTTCTCTGCAATGCTGGTTTTCTGATAGTTCAGCTTCTTGGGTGACTTAGTGGTAGGACTAGCCAAGGCCCAGTGCGGGTGCTATGAAAGGTGTTGGGAAGTGGGAGACAGCAGTGAGTGTCATGGTGTTGTTGGACACTGGATGTGTCCTCACATTCTTTCTACAAGGGAAATTACAGATCCTTTTCTCAGTGACAGCTTTGGTGTTTTTTCCTGAGAAATAGATTTCTGGACCTTCCCCTAAGAATGCTTGCTGGCTATCAGTGTTTTTGTGAATGTCCCAAGACCGTTTTTCAGTACCAAACAGGTGAACTTAAACCATATTGAGCAGTAACACAAGCTTGCTTGTTTCTCTACCCTAGGCAGAAAATGCCAAGCTCCCTCCCTGTCCCATGCGTGTAGTTATATATCATCTACTGCAGAGACCAGGTACAAAAACCATACCTGTGAGTATGTGTTGAGTTCCTGTCTGTGTGCACTTGCAGTACCTTCCTGCAGGCAGAGGAGCAAGCTCTGTGTTTCTCCTGCCACCTCCCAGCCCAGAGGCATGCTGTCTTACTGTCCCAGGGCCAATCAAGTGCTGATTAACAAAAATGTTCCTGGTAGGCTATTTTGATGACAGTAGATTACAGTGTTTTTCTTCCCTAATTACTATGTACAAACTATTTAGCTTGTGGATAAAGATCACTCCCTGGCCACAGAGAGCAGTCAGGAGGAGCTGCCTCCCTGCCAGACTCTCCCTTTGCTCATTCGTGGGCAAGCAAACTGCTTTAAGCTGTTGGTGAGGAGACGTGGCTCTGGCTCCTCCGTTTGGGCTAACTGAAGCCTGAGCAGGGGGAGAGAAGCAGCCAAAATTAATGAGTAAACCATGACATGCTTCAGTTACTCCATGGGGAAACTCTTCAAAATGTAGACCTAAAATATTTCAGTTATTTATTCTGGTAGCAGTTCATGTGAATGTATGCCTGTTGAGTCTGGCCATTGGGTTGGACAAAGGTGCATCCTTCAGTGAGTACGTGACTTGATGAAGTGCTGTGCCATTCCCAGTGGCAGCATCCCTTTGCCCCAACCTTACACACTAGCTCTGTGTCTCTTCCTGGGGTCTGAAACCAGTGGTTGATTAATTTTTACCAATTTGGTGTGCTGACAATTTTTTTTTAGTATACAAGTTTTGAAAGTTTTTGTATGTTTCCTGTAGAAAGCAATAAATAATTAAGTATAGGTAAACTACTTTCTTTTCCAGTAGGAGACTTAAATCTCAACTAAACGTTTACTTTTAAGGCAGGGGAGAGAAGGAGGAAAAACCCAAAACTGAGCCCCAAGTTAACTGAGATAAAGATTAATCAGATTACATATTTATAAAGAGATTACATATTACATACAGTTTTCTGAACTGGGCACCACCATTTTCCAAGCTGAAGAACTGTAGCAAGACATAAAGGAAGTTTTTTTCTTGCATGTTTTTGGAGGTTCAGGAAGGTATTCTTTCACCCTGTAGATCTTCTAATCTGGCAGATATTCCTAATGTTTTATGCCAGCATCTTCCATAGCAACCTTTTTTTTTTTTTTTTTTTTTTTTTTTTCCCTCCTCTTTTCTTGAAGTGTTTGCACTTTCCAGATGCTACAAAAAGCATCCCTGAAGTCTGAAGACAAAGGTCAATAGATCATATTGAAAGGCATCTACTTTCAAGAAAAATAATGAAATTTGATGTCTTACATCTACTTATCTAGAGCCTGGATGGGAGGTCTCGTGTAGCGTAAGTCTCTGCACTGCAAATATTGCAGCTGGTTGCACATGGATTTCACAGTGTATGTGTGGTGTTAGCATGCTAGTGATATTTACCCAAAGACTTGCACGGATCTCACAAACAGGTAATCTTCTAGAATTGCTGTTTCAGGAAAACTCTTAGTTGGAGTTATTTTGGTGTTCCTGCTTTATTACTGTATATGCAAGAGATTCTCATTTCTTTTCCATTTTCAAAATGAGGTGTTAGAAGCTTTTAAAATTCAAATTGCAAATGCCCAGTCTGTTTACAGCATGGTATATGTATTTTGTAACAGTTGGAATAATTTTTAAAAGCCTTTAATATAGGATCTCAGAACAGATTTTCTGTAGAAAAAGCAGCTTCAGAACGGGTATAGTTTTGTTCTGCCCATTTTCCTGTTAAGATATAGCAGTAAAATTACTGAAGATTTTAGACATATTACATCTGTTCTTTGAAAGAGAACAGCATAAAAGACATAAAATTACTGCTCCAGTAGATTACAATCTGTAGTGTATATCTGCTGAAACTGACTTTATAGGTGGTGCTTCTTCTAAATTGATGTAGTTTAAAAATAAAATACTAACTTCTTTCGGCTCATACCTTCCTCAAGCAGTGCAATAATGCTGCATCATATCTCTGCTCTTCAGCCACGTAGGCTGTTCCTGGAGGCTGAGCTCTGGGGAGCAGACTGAAGGCCACGATGTAGGGACAGAGATGCTCTACCAGGGAAGGATGATCCTGTGCAAGGTGCTTGCTGTTGCCGTCAGGGTGGAAAGGGAGTGTACTTAGTCTTTAGCCTCTTTAGGGCAGAGTACAGACCTTATTTTCCTGATGGGAATGAGCACTCAAAAGAAATCATGTCTGTGTGGTATGTTGCCAGTGTGCAGATGTCGCTATATGATCCTGTATATACAGGACCACTCATAGGTGGTCAGTCTTTGAATGTGCTGCAGTGGTGTAAATTGTAAAATAAATGTATTGGCAGGAGAGGATGGGGAATTACTGTATGGCCCTGCAGTGTTTGTGGTGGCTTTTGACTTATTCTGGCAGATCTGTAAGCACTGACACAAGGCAGATCTTTATGTAGTATTTATGTTCCGCAATGTTCACCAAAAAGTGAATAATGGTAATGGCATTTGTAAAGAAAAAAGGGTTTCTGCATTCAGTACAGCCATTTTAGGCTTTCCAATTTTATTTATTTATTTATTTATTTATTTTTCTGGGATCATTTCCCTGCATTAGAAATTACTATATTTATCCTTGGTATCTGTGTAGTGACCTAGTTTGTTTATCACTAACTACTCAGAATTTTTACTGTTGCCTAGAAGAGTAAAGAGGTGTGTATTTATATTTGTGGGAAGAGAGACGTGCAGGTCTCTTGTTTGTTTGCCTGGGCTTTTTATTTCTTCAAGCCTGGCTTTTATGAGGTCCTACTTTCTTCCTCTGCACAAAGGGTTTCCGTGCCTTTTTCCCTTCCGTTTTCCTGGAACTCTTGTGATAAATTGAAAGCATTCTAATAGATCTAAAAATTATCAGTGTTACATGCGATAATGGCCAAGGTCTAGAGTCAGCCACAATTGCAGTACAGTTAGGGCAGAAAATGCAGACAAAAGGCTTCACTTTGTCAAACGCAGTGTTATTTCAAAGTGTTTTTCACATTTAAGGTTTATATTGTACCTTAAACCACTTCTCTTCTCTGGACTATTATTTTATCCTTTTTTTTTTTTTTTTTTTAATACATTTTTCTTTTTCCCTATCATTGAATGGACATGAGCTTATGGATTTCTGTTTTTTCAGTTGATGCTTCAAAGACCGAGGACCCTGGTAGATATTAATCCAAGTTTGATGTTGAAAGTAGGTTGCTCTTCACATTTAACTCTTTCAGGAATCTGGATTTTCGTGGCTTCTCTCAGCTTTAGTAACCCTGGGACACCTCCTGTGAATACAGTGGAATAACTTTACACCAAAGCTTCCCCTAAATTAATGCCAGTGTTTGGCAAAACCTTTACTTGTATTGCAAGCTGTCTCTTTATGTTCAAATCAGGTAACTAAATCTTCAAATCGTATATGTAGGTTTATTATTAGTGTTGGTAAATTTGAGGTTTATATGGTTTCACAGAACTTTCAAGAGCTGCAGTAGAGCTCATTACAGAATGGGCTAAAACCTCTCTGAGATTTTGTTTTGTTTTATTGCATTTTCGGGTTTGGACTCCTTTCTCTCTCAGGGAAAAACATAGAGGAAAAACTGCCAGCACTGCACTAGGTGTGTTTGTGCCCTAATTGTTGCAGGTCTTTTTATGCTATGATACGGGGCCCTTAATTTGGGTTGCTTGCCAGCATTGTATGAATCACCTGTCAACTTTTTGCAATACTAAATGGTGAAGTCATCCCTTTGCAGTAAACTTTGCAGTAAGTTGAGTAACAGTGTGTGCACCTGAAATGAAAACCTCTGTCTGTCAAATATAGGTGTTATAAGTGGTCATTTACTCTTGGGGGAACATGATTCATTTATGATTATATGCCAGACAAGATTGCCCCTGGTGTGGGCTGGACCAACCACTGTGGTACATCTCAGTGACCTTGGCCCAGAAGAAGAGTACTGAGAAATGATGCTGCTTCCCCAGTCTCAGGCTGCAGGAATGAGTATGGGGGAGAACAAACACAATTTTAACAGTGTCTTGTAAAGACTCCAAGAAGCCAACAACTCAGTCCTTCACTGCAAGGGAGGAGGGAAATATAGAGGACCACTTTCAAATGAACTGTGGAAAACAGGGGTACTAAACTCTGCCTTTGCCTCAGTCCTCCACAGCCAGGTCTGCCAGATCTCTGTGGAAGATGGGTGAAGGACAGAAATAACCAGCAGTGAGTGAGCAAGAAGTCAGGGAGATGTGAAACGACTTGACATGGGACAAAAGGACAAGATGGGCTGCACCTGAGGGTGGTGACAGCTGGTTGATGTCCATGCAGAGTGACGCCTCTATAAAGTCTGGGAGGTTGTGGAGATCCAGGGAGGTCCCCAGAGACCAAAGAAATGAAAGTGTTGCACTTTTTTTTTCAAAAAGATGATCTGGGAAATTCCAGGCTGGTCAGCCTGGCTTTTGTTCCTAAGAATATCATGGAGCACCTGGAGGAGAAGGTGACTGGGCGCTGTCAGCATGGGAATAAATCACACGTGGCCCACCTGTTGGCCTTGTGGGAAGAAATGGCTGGTTTGTGGATGGTGGGAGACCAGTGGGTGTCATGTACCTGGTTTGTAGCAAGGCACTGTTGCTGTTCTCACATCCAACATGGGCCGTGATGGTTTGGATGGACAGAGAACAGGATGGGTAAAAACTGGTTGGATGATGGTGCTTAGAGGGCAGTGGTCAATTGAGCCATATTGACACTGCTGGGGCATATCTGGGACATCTGCCATTTTTGATCTTTATCAGTTACCTGAAGGAGGTGATGGAGTGAGTGCTTTCCACTTGAGAGTGCAGGTAACACCAAACTGGGTCAGCCAGTGTATGCACTGAAGGACAGGGCTGTCACTCAGAGAAGCCAGACTTAAAATCTTAAGATCATCTACAGAGTACACCTGCTTTTTTGTTGTTGTTGTTTTTGTTGTTGTTTTTGTTTGTTTGTTTGTTTGCTTATTTACTTTGTAATTGTTGCTTATAATTAATAAACAAGTCTAAACTGCATTAAACAAGCTGTGATTTCCAGTGCTAATGTTTTGTTGTTTTTTTTTTTTTTCTTTTCTTTTGCAGTTTTCACTTTATAGTTTTTTGTCTGTGTGGGCTGGCAGTAAGAACCCAAAAAGAAAAATTTACTTCCATTATTAACTTCCTTTTATGTTTGTTTATGAAATAGAGATGAAAAAAATGGTTGACAGTACATAGAGATCCTCCTTGAACATTTTCTTCCTTGAGATAGTAGTAATGGAAATGTCCAATTTCCAGATAGTGACAACAAAACATCTATTTCAAGTATATTGGAATGAAGTTATGAGTCTGCATTTTAAAATGCAATCTGGATTTGGCACAAGAGATCTCAGATAGAAAACTCCAGCTAAGATGATGAGATTTATAGATCTAAGATTCAGTGTTCATGCAAAGAGTTTAACAATTCTGCTGATATGTATGTTAAGGGAAGAAATTAAAATGAACTGAATTGGTGATTCATTTTGGTTACACTCTGGGTGTAGACCAGACATTTTCTAATAATTAATTATCTAATTTAAAACTTCCCTGTTTCCTGGCTGTAGTAAGAAATTAAATATTTTGTATAATAAAGCAGCTGATCTTTAAAACTGATGAGAAGGGATGTTATATTTTTCTTAAAAACTATAGGCTCTTCAGTTCACTGGGCTCCGCTTCAAGGAATTAGTTCTGAGCAAATTAGCCAGTAAAATGAATGTACCCTGCACTGATTTATTAACAAAAGCTATGTATAAACAGAGCTGATCAGTATATGGAAATTGTGTAAGAAAAATAAAAATATGCATAAATTAAAGTCTTGATTGCTGGCCATAGATCATGTGTTATATTTCTCTTACTTCCATATGAAATGTTTCTTTTACTTAAAAAATGAATAAATGTAGGTTGAATAAGCTGAGCGGTTCTGGGAAGTTTTCACTGCCTTTGATTGCCTTCATTATAAATTGAGAGTGCTCAGTAGAATTTAGAATAAAAAAGGCACAATCTTACAATGTTGTGGATTCTGGAAAATGTATTCTGAGATTAAGTATTTCACTCTTTATCACACAAACCATCAACCTAGAATTATGTTCAGTGTCAATGCTCATATTCCTCTATTTTCTTCTAATGCTACAACAAAGACTCTCTACCAGCCAAATGTACCTCTGTGAAAATCCCAAATTAAGGGTGACCTTGTCTTTGTTAACTTTTTCATTACAGTTCTGAAATGGTAACAATACTGCTGATACGGCACTAGTAGCATAATGTGTGGAGGTTGCTAAGAATATTTGACAGAACAGTTGTTGATTCCTCTTACTCCTATTTAGTGCATTTGCCTGCAGTAATAAGGCGACTGTGGTTTATTTTTCAAGCCACTGGCTTGATTTCCAGTTATGCATCTACCCTACTACTGTTCCTATAATTTCAAATCTAGTGCATGAAATTGCTTTGCAAATATTACTGTTAATAAGCAGGGTAGGTAGTACTCTTTATTTGTAAGAAGAGTAGAACCAGTGCCATAGTACAAGGTTTAGTGACCAGTCTTTGAAGACCGTGGTTGGGTAAGTCTCATTGGTTTTAAATACTTTTTCTCTCACAGTTAGTAGGGATGCCTCAGTTGGCACCTCTGCATTGTAGCATGTATGTAGATAACTACACAAAAAAAAGAAAAACAAAACACAATGCTGCAGCCTAAGGATGGGAGAAAATGCTGGCAGAACACAGGAGGAGCCTAATCCTGATCCAAATGGCTATACTGCTAGTCTGGTATGACTAAAGGTCTGGTGTGACAAGGAGAGTTTTACAAATACGTTTAGAAAAGATGAAAGGCAGCTTTGCTGAACTTCTCAAAAATACCTTTGCAAGGCTAAAGGGCAGTGTGGGAGAGAATGAAACACAAGCTGATTTGGAAATGAATTTTCAAATACACGGAAGGTTCAGCTAGACTTCTTATTACTGGGTAAGAGATGATACATTACAAGAGATCCTTTCCAAGAGCTTTGAAAGTACAAAGTGACATAGGTTGGGTGTGATAGGAAAGGGTGAGAAAATATAGCAGTGATCTTAGTTAAAGCAAAGTGCTTGTGTAATGCTTCACAGCAGTATTCAGAAAGTCACCATCTATTCAATTTCTGAAAGCATGAGTGAAAGATGACAAATTAATACAAATTCAAGAAGAATGAGACCTTGTGATGATTAGCTATGCCAGTGGATAAGAAAGGTAGTGTCTTAGAGATGCGGTTAAGGAAAAAAATTGGCAGAACATCAGCCAGTGATGGTTCTCACTTTCACGCTTTTTAGAATCAAGTGGCAAGCAAAGTAATACTGGTTTGTATTGCAGTATTATTTGTTGCACTATGTAAGCTTTTGTAACTGAGGATCCTTCATGTACTGGGAGGAAATGAAGACTTCAAGGGAGTGCATTAACACAGTTAGCATGCTTCTAGAAGTTGAAGATTAGGGCTCAAATCTTAATTCACCTTTATTCAGACCTCTTCTTCTGTCCAGAAATTCTGGCATGCATCAGGAAGAGCTCTTCTGTCTGTCCATGGGGGATGCAAATACATGAAAGAAGTAGCAAAAAGGGGCAACTTTTCCCTAAAAAGTGTTTAAATCAACTAATTGGATGTTTCCATCTGTTACTGCAGAATCTGTTGTAGAGATTTTGGTGAATAAACTAATTAATTTCAGTCTTAAGCGCTAGTGCCTGTTTTTCTTTAAGAGGGAAGGGTATGCCATCCCTTCTCCAGAAAGAGAGATTCAAGGAACATGGGGACTTATGAGCTCCCAGACCCAAGTGAATATGCAAGAATTATTCTATATACTGTACTTGGCTGAAGGTCTGAGACCCACATACCCTTCATGCTGCCATGGCCTTTTTCTTTGGCTGGGTTTCCAAGGAAAGGAAATTCAGATTCCTTGATCTGGTATGCTCTGTAATTACTCCAAGCTAATCTGGATAATAAGGGGACTGTAGCTTTGGGACTAGTCATGTAGTCAGCTGAGAGAGCTTTTCAGATTTAGTTCCTAAAGACCAAAGTATAAGTCATTTGGGGAAAAAAGGGTGGAAATTAAAAATAAAAAAAAAAAAAAAGCTTTTTAACACTGTCAATACAAATGTTATGTTAAGCAGAACTAGCAGAACTGAAAAGCTGGGTAATTTTTGCAGGCAGATCATGACAATATCATTAGCCTTAAAAAAAATAATAATAAAATAAAATTTAAAAAATTGGTGGATCATTTAATTGGGCTGACTTCTAGAAAAGTATTTACCTTAGGCAATATCCATGAATGTTTAGATGACCATGTGTAATGATTCAATGAACTCACTGAGTACTAGAATGTGTTTCAAGAGAGAAAGAGAGAGAAATGTGATTTTGTGTTAAGCAGCATTAGTCAGGTCCAATTTATCCTACAGGGGAAAAACATCTCTGGAGAAAGTTGTGATGAGTGGTAAATGTAGGTAGTTTGAGGCACTGATCTGCAGGCTAAGGCCAAATGATGGTCATTAGTCGACATCAGTAAAACACGTTTGCTTGTTTGTAAGTACTGGCAGCAGACTTCCCTCATCCTCTTCTCCTCTCTTCTCCCCCCCCCCACCCCACAAAAAAAAAAAAAAAAAGGAAAAAAAGAAGCCAAACCACCACCACCACCAAAAAAGAACACCCTGCATAGCTCCTTTAGAACACAAAAAGAGTACTAACCAGCAGTTGACACCAAGAGTATTTTTTTGAAGATAGATCTCTAAACAATTTTATAAGTGTAGGGTCAGAATTGTCAGGAGGGGATTCAAACTTAAATGAGTTAATTGGTTGTGGGACCCTGACTTACATTTGTGCTCTAATTGCAGAATATGTGTGCTACTGAAGGAAGATGAGGATCTGTGCATTTTTCTATAGCCACCATTTTCAAAATATTTCAGGTGTCTTGTACTTAAATAGTATTAAGAAAGCTGTATGGAACATTGAGAAAGAAATAATCTTACATAATGCTTCCAGCATGCAAAAACTAAGGAAGGGATTCCATCTTCTCGTAACTCTACATTAATTTGGTCAATTCTTTAAACAGTTTAAATTAAGTTTTGCTTCCTTTTAAAGATGAAAAAGACTGGTCTTAAGCTATAGCTAAAAATAAATCAGATTAAAAGATTTGTACTTCTCTTACCTGGCTTTTGTGGAAGGGTGTTAAGGAAACACAACAGTCTTTGTTTACCCTTAGGCTTTTAACATCTCAGATTATTATAAGATTTTAGGTGGACATTATTTACTGTGAGAGTAAAACAAAGGGAAGATAGATATGTGAACACTTTTATCCAGATCTGAAAAAAAAAAAAAATAGCAGAATGCCATTGCAGAAATAGTTATAGGTGAGAACTGGAGAAAATGAACCATAGAGGTACAAGTAACTTACAGTATTTATGCTTTTTTTTTTTTTTTTTTTTTTTTTTTTTTTTTTTTTTCCCATAGCCTTCTGTCAGCTGTTGCTGTTTTAAGAAGGAGCCTTGCTTCTGGTTGAAAACCAGAGACTGGGTTTTGGGCATCTTTGGACTGCCTCTGATTTCTACCAGCTGGAACTATTAAAAAATTCTACCAGCCCCAGGTCTTTCACAGAGAACAGAACCTTAAAGGCTGCTCTTTCCCTCTATTTTCTTTTATAGGCATGAATTGTGCAAAGCTTTAGTTGCTACATGACTTATGACAAGGGCATGCAAGAAAGTAAAGTTTTGCTAGCACTTTCCATAGCCATTTATACTCTATAGTTTGTGAGCATCCATCTAATTCACTGATTTAAATAAATAAATAAATAAAAGGCATTAAAATAATACTATTTTAGCTTAAGAAAAAAGAAAGGAAAAATGGAAATAAGTTGAATAGCTGTAAAACAGAGAGCAAAAACACAATAAAGACGAGATGCATTTGAGTATGATGATACTATGAAGCCATACTGCACCAGTAACATTTCAAGTATCTAGACATGATACTTACTGGTATCAGTTGGCCTTGGAAGCTTGAGATGTGTTCCTTGTGTTTTATTTTTTTTTACTAACTCTCTGTATTGCTTGCTTTTCACTCTTCTAATAAAAGGAGGTTACAGGTGCATTTTGGATGTGAGTGTTGGCTGTGGCATATCATAAACTTTCTTGATTTTTTATTTTGCTTGATAAAAACTCATTGTATCTGTAAAAATGATCCTCAAAAAATCTTGACTTTTTAAATCATACTTCAGGTCAATTCTGCAGCTGTTTTATGTGGTGATTGAGCAAAATGGAGCTACCTTTCTGAGGTTTTCTGTATTTTTGAGCTTGTTTATCTTAGCAGGATACAGCCAGTAGGTCACAAATTTTTGGTGATGCTTGTGCTGTGGTCACTTGGAACGAGCTTTGCGATGAAACAATATGAAAGATTAGTGCCGGGAAGGAGGTTTCTTTGATGGTTATGAAAGCATGTGTAGATATAGTGTCCTTTTCAATATAAGATGAAAGGCTTTTTCCACTTCTCCTCTGTAGAACAGACATTTTGTTTTGGTTTTATCTGTTTGTTTCTCCCAACTTTGGTAATGATACTGTGTTCCAATGGGTTAGTTTGAGAAGAATCAGGGAAGTGTTCTTAAGAATTTTAATCAAATTAGTGAAATGATGTATTTGAATGAAGAAGAGAGGAATATAACCTTTGACAAATCCAACAGAACAAACTTTCTCCTGTTTATTTCAATCACCTCCCTCCCTGTGACCAGTGTTAGTAAATCCAAATAAAACCAAGAGATTGCTGGACAAATGGACAAAACAAATAGTTTTGAGATTTGTACCTGAAGAGATTGTTTTCTGGTCACAAAGACCAACAGGTTTCAAATGCTTATGCTTCTAAATTAGAGGGTTAAAATATACTCCTTTGATGACGGCTATGCTAGAGTTATTTTTTAGCCATTTCCTATTTATGTCATTAACTTCTTAAGTACTAAAATTTTTAAGAGAGAGAAAGTAAATCATACTGATCACAGGCTTCTGTTAAATAGAAACAGTAATTTTCTGCACTAGAATTGCATGCATTTTTCATTTTAAAATAATTAGATGTATATAGTGAATCAGCTTAAAATTTCCAATTAAAATCACTGAGTAATATAAAAGAACTTCCTGAAGAAAATGAAATTCCAGACTTCCATAACTATCTTCAGAAGAAAATGAATGTATATAATACTTTTTTTTTTTTTTTTTTTTTTTGGTAAAAGATGAAGCCGTTGCTCTTCATAAAAAGCAGAGTGCAAAGAAAAGATGAGTACTTGTATTAGAGGAGCCATAAGAATTACATATTTCCTGAATACAGTGGCTAGTATCGGAAATGTAATGGTTGCTCAGTTAGGTCTTCATGTTTATCAAGGTATTTCAAATGCTACATTAAGTAATAAAAAACAAACAAAAAAACAAACAAACAAACAAAAAAAATAAAATCATAGTCTGTTTAATCCCACAGGGAAATGTATACATTCCTTCTTAGGCTTGTGAATGAACACCCAATTATTTCAGCATTCCCTCTGCTATTCTTTTAGGCAGAAGCTAGATTTTTGGCTGCACTTCAGCAGGGACTTACTGGATTTGACAGTCAGCAGTGATGTGGTATCTGAAATGGGAGCGATGTGTTTTCTTTCACCAGTAATGCCACAAGAGGATTTAAATCATCTGGCACAATTTTAGTCAGGAACTATACCAAGAGCAAAGATTGAGCGGAGCAGAATCATCAAAATGATAGACCAGGAGAGGTAAGTCAAAGAGAAATGAGAACTTAACAATATAGATGATAGCAACACACCATCTGAGTCATTTACAGTCCTTGATTTTTTTAAATTCAATTGTGTGTTACAAATGTATTATGGGTGTTTTACCCAGCTGGGTAGCTGAGGTCAACCACAACCATTCTCTCACTCCCCCTCCTCGAAGGGAAAAGGGGAGAAAATACAATCGAAAGGGCTCAAGGGCTGAGATAAGGACAGGGAGATCACTCAACAATTACCATCACCAGCAAAATAGACATAGACTAAGGAGATTAATGTAATTTATTATCCATTACTAACAGACTAGAGCAGTGAGAACTAAAAGTCAAGTAAAATCACCTTCATCCCACCCAGCCTCTTCTACCTCCTCCTGAGTGGCGCTGGGGAACAGGGACTAGGGGCTGCGGTCAGTCCCTGACACTTCATCTCCTCTCCTCCTTCAGGGTTCCTCTCTGCTCCTGCTCCCCCTGGGGTTCCTCCCACGGGATGCCGTCCGTCCTGAACTGAGCAGGCGGGGGCTGCCCACAGGCAGCAGCTCTTCAGGAACTGCTCCCACACGGCTCTATCCCCCGGGGTCCATCCATCCCCCAGGAGCAAACTGCTCCAGCACGGGTCCCCCACGGGTGGGCAGCAGCTTCCCCCAGACCCCCTGCTCCTGCAGGGGCTCCTCTCCACGGGCTGCAGCTCCGGCCCGGGGCCTGCTCCTGCGGGGGCTCTCCATGGGCCGCAGCCTCCTCCAGGCCACATCCACCTGCTCCACCGGGGGCTCCTCCACCCATGGGGGGGCTGCAGCATGGAGATCTGCTCCATGTGGGACCCATGGGCTGCAGGGGGACAGCCTGCTCCACCAGGGGCCTCTCCCTGCACAGCCCGCAGGGGAACTGCTGCTGCCTGCCTGGAGCACCTCCTGCCCTCCTGCTGCACTCACCTGGGGGCTCCAGGGCTGGTGCTCACTCCTTTCTTTCCCCCAAGCTGCTTTGTCACAGCAGTTTTTTTTCTTCTCCATCTCTTAAATCTGCTCTCACAAAGGCACAAACAACATCACTTACTAGCTCGGCTCTGGCCAGAAGCGTTTCCCTCTGGAGGTGAGTGAAACTGGCTCTTACCTAACATGGTGCAGCTTCTGGGTTCTTTTCACAGAGGCCACCCCTGCAGCCAGCCCCCCACTACCAAAACCTTGCCATGTAAACCCAATACACATATTTGTTTGGGGGTGAAGCTAAATCTCTTAAGGACAAGAAAGAAAACCACCTCCAAATGAGTCTGAGTGAGTTTGGCGTGGTTGTGTGTAAGACCTTTAATAGTGCTAAAGGGTAGCTCTCTCTGTTTGTTAATAGATTAGGTACCAGCAGGTGGGGCTGAAGGTTACACAGCTTTTGTAGATTTTTATGAAGACTAAAGACATTTCTGTTTTCCACTGGAACTGCTTATGAAAATGGATTCTTATCTGAATGAAAGTCAACTCTGATAAAATACTAATTAAAAGTTTTGGGACATTCCACATCTGAATTGACATATTCGATCCATGATAATCAACAGAAATGCCCTTTCCCTGTGTGAGAGTCATATTCTTAGGATTGTAACTCTTTGCATCTGAGAATCCTTCTTGTTTTGCATTCATAAAGAATTTGGCACAATGAAGACCTCATTCATGACTAGTAAAACACATCACCCAAAGGAAAAGAGCCAGCATTCAGAAACCATCAAGTGGCACCTGGTGGTCTATTTAGGCATTTTAGCTCTGTGTGCTTTACAGGTCTTTGTTGTATGCGTGTAACTGAGGAACTAAATTGCAAAAATATAAACTCTTGTATCTGCTTACACATAGTTGCATCCCTTGCCGCTAATAAGAGTGCTGCCTTTTATGGTCCACAGCTTCTTGTTCAGCCACCAGAGAAGAACAAGGTGGCTTTGAAGAAGGCTGCCTTGAGCCATACAGGTAAGTGAAAGGGAATAACGAGAAGATGAAACCCTTTTCTTGAAAGACTTTGCCCAAAGTCTGCATGGGTGAGATTTACCTACATATGGTACAAGTGGTGAGCCACAGCTGGTTAGTGCTGGGTGCTCCAGTGCAGTGCGCATGGTGTGGCACAATGCTGCATAGTGGCACATCTGCAGTCAGAGTATCAATCTACCAACACAGCGTGCACTGCTGCATCTGTACAACTCGGTGGGCTCATGCGGATTCTGTTGCCTTCAAATCTACCTGAGCCCCTTTGTACAGCACAGACCTGCTCTAATGTGCTTAAAAAGATTGCCTGATTAGAACAGGAATATAAAGTGGGAAGTATGAATAGCATTTACCATCTCATAAGTTAGCCTAACTACTGGCTTTGTTTATCAGCCAATGGAAAAATATTTAACTGTATTTAACATGTTCTTTGACTTGCATTCAGTTTGCCTGTTAGTTGTATAGAAGATGGCAGTACTGATGTAGGATCAATCACTTCTGCAAATAGTCTGTGGAGCAGGTCATTTCTTCAAAATGGAGAGGTCACACACAGGAAAGCTTTAGAGGCAATCAGGGTTCTTCAGATTGCTTTATTGTTATTATTTAATCAGGGTGTGCATACACACTGTGTATTGCATGAGTTGAGTAGGAAAAACTTGTTCTACTACAGCCCAGCATTTGCTACACGCAAAGAGTGAGGAGGCTGGAGCCCTGCTTTGCCCCTCTGTGTTGCATCAGTCCAGCACTGCTGGACCAGTGGGTCCAGTGCACTGCAGTAGGTGTGCCAAAGGCAAACTGCATATCCCTGGAGCAATGGGGAGATGCAGAGGAAGCAGTCTTACACACAGCTCTGTCATCTGCAAAATGCATCCCATTGTTACTCCTTGCTCGGGGCTGTGCCTGAAGGCAGAGAGCAGCACCAGGATTGTGTATTCTGTGCTTTCTGCTTTCTTGTCCTTTTTCTTCCTTTTTTCCCTGGTTTCTTCTCCTTTCCTCTTTCATCACATAAACACAAACATCCGTGGTTTAGTAATAAAATGTGAAGGGTGTTTGCTGGGACAGAAGGAGTTGGAATAGCATCCTGGGAGGAAATTTGAAAGCTGCCCTTTGCCAAGTACTTAGAAGCTGTGAATCAGCAGGAGGGAAGGACTGTCATAAAAAAGATCACCAGGCTGTTTCATCTGTGTAAAATCAGAGAAGTCTGTCATGTTATCGAACAGCCAAGTGTCTTTTGTTAATTCTTACCATGTTTTGCAGAGCATTATGTGCTTAGAAACCCTACCATAATAAAATAAATAAATAAATCTAAATATCACCATCCATTTACACAAGAAAAATTACTGTTTTCAATGTTCTTTTGAATTATTCAGTTAATAACTAGCTATTTTTCCCATTTATATTCTTGTATTTTAAGAAAAAAAATTACTGTTGAATGGCATCTTCATTAAGAAGGCGTTAGGTTGGAGGTTGGACTCGATGACCTTGAGGTCTCTTCCAACCTAGAAAATTCTGTGATTCTGTGATTCTGTGATTAAAAAATACTTAGTATGATAAATGCATTTTAAAATTATTTGGCTCTTTGGAGTAATGATTTGTGTCTTTGTGAATATGTAAGACTCAACAGTTGTTGCCCTTTAAGTAAACTGATAGTCTTGGTCACCTGAGGGTTGAGATGTCAAAAACTGAGAAAAATTTAATAGTCAGAGAGTGCTTCTTGCACAGTTCTTTAGTCACATGGGAATATGTGAAGTGTATAAAGTAAACATTTGGTAAAGTTTTCCATCTTTAAACATCTGGGATTTCTGTTTTATGTAACAGAAATCTGAGTCAATTTTAGTTATTCCAGTTAGCCATGTCATGAAGCAGAAGTATTATTTTAGAAAAGCTAGTTAACCAATGTATGAGTTAAAGCTGTCATTTTTGGAAGTATAAACTCCCTAAGTGTTATTGTATATGTGATGTTCAGGTAGTAATAATTGATTTGGTACAGCAGTTATATTTCTTTTAGGGGATTTGGTAAGCGTATGGAGGAAGGTTATGGAAATGGCAGTCTATTTTGACCACTGCATTCAACAATAGCCTTAATGTCAAGCTTTGTAAAAAGTCTTTAAAAGTCATTTATATGCTGAGGGCATTCTGTCATTTTTGTTGAGAAGAATGGAATTACTCTGAGAACTAGAATTTTAGGAAGTACACAAAATGCTTTGATTTGAGTTACTTTGTCATCAGCCCTTAAACTGAAGGGCTCGTGTAAGCCTTGCGTATGAAGTTTACGTAGCACACATGACTATACTTGTGCTCTTCAGCAGCAAGAGAGCTAATGACTAGGTATGCTGTCCATACTGAGACTTTATGTGCCAAAAAAATATGTTTCCTGTTAATCAAAATCAACTTCAAAGAAGACTGGGAAAGGAAAAAAAGGGTTTGCATATATATTTCATTATGCTGCTTGGAGGCTTGGACTGAATATGACATAGCATTGTAGGCACTTTGAATACAGTGACTCTGTGACCTTAGTGCTGTAAAATGAGGAGTGTAGCACCTGCATTAGATATTTTTTGCCATTACATGGCTACCTGTTACCTAAGGCGTTGGTTTGTGACATCAGCATCAATAAAACTGCTTGGGAATGAAAGTTTTGAAGGAGTTTGCTCATATGACTCATATAAGTGTAAGACAGTTTTTCTCCAAAGCATGGGACCATGTTGTTTGAATGGCTGTTGGTTGGACTTATTGATCTTAACCGTCTTTTCCAACCTAAATGATTCTATAAACATAGAGTTAATACAAAATATACAGTAAATACATGTAAATACATGGCTTCTGATTCCAAATCAGAGTTCTGCAGCTCTGTAGCATGATGATGAACTAGTATAGATAATGCTTTTGCTGGTGTATGTTTGACATAAATTATCTATCATTTGCTGTATCTGACATGACAGCCCTGCCTTTACATCATTTCATTCAAATATGTGTGAACTGGTAACCCAGCAACTCATAAGTGATATTAGTAATCACTGAAGTCATTTACACACACATTTTCCAATTTCAGACTCATGTATGAGTAATTTACATACATGAGTGTTTGTGTTAGTACTGGTACTTTAAACACATAGGCAGAAGAACATCAGGAATGAACAGTGGTTGAAGTCAACAGTAATACATTATGCCCTCAGTGTTGTTTGAACTAACTTTCATGTATGTGATAAGCTCTCAACTCCTCCGTGCCTGCTTTAAATTACCTTTTTTTTAGTGACCATGGCCATACACAATGACTGTATGTAATGATCCAGGTGAGAGCTCACTGAGATCTTACAAAATGATAGTCAGGTTTCTTTATCTGTACTAGAAATATACTTCATCTAATACATCCTTAGTATTCTGCTTGCCTTTGTCATGGTGTAAGAACAGTATGGATCAGATTATTGATTAGATATTTGAGCCCTCAGCTCAGGGGGACCTGTTAATCCCTCAATATTGAGAACTGGCATATTGTTCTACTAAATGCCATTCCACCTGTATTATTACATTCCTTAAGCTCATCCAATTATTCTTCTGCCACACCAATCTGCCTCAGTATTGATAACATTTCTCAACTTTGTATCACCAACAGGATTTCTAATGGAAATACTGAAAGGCCTATTAAGTTACATGTTTCAGGAGCACTGGCACTCTTTGCTGGAGTTGCTTTTTTCAGCACACTCATTATTCACATGAAGTCCATATTCACATTTCCTCTGCTAATGGTGCTGACAGGAGACCCTGCTAACACCGACTTGGTGGATACAACTCCTCCAGCACCTTGAACAAAGAGTAGCAGTTACAATTAAATCATATGGAGAACAAGGATATAGGTGACCTGTTAGGGTAATGACGTATTTCTTTTTCTGTTGTGAAGATAATGCTTTTAGACGTGCATTAGACTCATTACAATTTTCTCTGAATACAACAAAAATGACACTTCTAATTAATCTGGAAGACATGGGCAGGATATCTGTTGTCGTGGATGTGGGCATACCTCTGGTAAATGGAACATGTTAGGTAAAACTGAGGGTTGTGATTGCTCTGGAAGAGCCAGTATCCATAACAAACTGCTGTGCCTCTAGGTGTCCTATACTAAATCATTCTATGATTCTATGCAATTATGGCATAAGCTTGAGAATTGCTGGGAAAAAAAGAAAAAGCAGTTCAAACATATCCATAAATGCTATTGCCATCTACGTTTCAGCACAGAATATTATCAATACAAACTGTATTATCATAATAAAAGAGTGGTTTTGAAGGCAAATTCAAGACAGTGATACAATAGAATATCTTTCCAATCTTCAGCTCACTTTTATTTTTAGCTATATCTGTTAGTTTGTTGTTTAGAGAAGAAAAGTCATGGTTGGGGAGGAAGAAAGAGAACAATAGCTTTCCTTTTCTTAGTGAAAGAATAAAGAAATTCATGTAGAAGGTGGTTGTGAGCACAACAGAAGACATCAGTTGTTTGAAAAAGTATTTAGGGGAAGTGTCAGATGCTTTAGATCATTTTGAGCCTCCTTTTTGGACAATGACAGAATTGTAAGTTTCAATTGTATTTCACCAACAACTCTGTCTTTTAAAAAGAACTTTTTTAGCATAGATGTTATCTAAGCTACCATGTTTGTAACATTCTCTATCACTCATTAGCAATGTTCGTCTCACTCAGTTCATCTTTTTTTTACTTCCATGTCTGCTCTTTATGTCTCCACAAGGCATACTAGTAATACATTGTCAAACTTCATGTTAATTTTGTTTGTTTGTTTTTGTTTGTTTGTTTTTGTTTTGTTTTGATTTTCCACTTTTAATAACTTTTCTTTTTATTTCTTGTTCTAATTCTATTGTTGGTTACACCAGCAAGAAAATTTTAAACAATGCAGGTGCTTACGGAATATGACAGGTCTTTTTACAAAGTTTGTAGACTGACTTCTTACCTTAAGCCTAAATTCATATACTATAAGCACTCTTGCTGATTCGTAACATGTTAGCAAGAGCTTCCAATGTAAGAACACTGCTTTCAGGTGCTTACCGTAGTTTATTAAAGAAATAATCTCCAACATCTTTTCCTGTTGAAGGAAATCAGGAATTAATCTCCAACACCTATTCTTTTTTAAAAAACCCAAGCTTGTATTAGCATTTGTGTGGTGTTGCATTTCACCAAATGTTCTTACTCACATTGTTGGAAAGAGAACTTGTCCTGTCACATCCTCTCTCAAAATGCACCATTACTATAATAAAAAATGATCTGCACAACTGTTGTCATTGTACATGGAGGAGAACAATACTAGAGGAATGAGTGGCCAGCCTATAAACGTTAAGTGAACATCTACAAGTGCATCCAAATAGAAAGTCTCCTAAAAAGATAGAAGAAATACCAATTTGTACAACAAAGCAATACTCCACATTTAACAGCTTTCTCTGTGAAGTAACCACAAGAGAAGAAAACATATTTTTGATTTACATATGTTCACCTTCCTGTCCTGAAAAAAATTACCAAGATTGTCCTTTTACCAAAAGGAACAGCAAGGCTGAAATCAGGTAGATGTCTGTGAGCTCAGGAGGAGTGCCACTTGCAGGGGTTCTGGATGGCAAAGAACTGGTATTTGGCAACTCACAGCAAGGAGTAAGCAAGAAGCTCTGTAAGCAAGAAACATAGTACTCTATGTGGTTTAATACACATACTCTCTATAACCCATGTAGAATGTGCACTGACATTTATTAAGGACATTTATTAAGTAACATAGGTTACATTATTATTTATTAATATGATATGTGTAACAACAACAAAAAAGTACTTTTGGAGTGTGTGTAGCCTAAGAATACGTATACACCTTAGGGACATGCCTTTGCAATTTTATTTATATGTATTTTGTTTGTGTGTGAGTTTTGTTATTTCTAAGGTCAGAGCTTTCAAAGCACTCTGCTAAGGTATTTCAGGCTTCTGCTGTAGGATTATAGACACTCTCCTTCTGTAGCCCTACACATTCAGGTGCTTTGGAAAGAGTGATGCTGTTTAATTGTCTCACCTGGTCATGGGAGGCCTTCACTTGCCTCACCTGTCCCATTGTGTAGCAATTCCTCAAATGAGACTGGGGTTAAAAAGCCAAACAACAATTATCTCAGAAGCCTGGGCTCTGGAATTTTACCTGCTGAACCTGAATGCATTTGTTCTGCTAGCTGTTCAGTTTAATCATCTAGCCCATACGCTCTCACTGTGTAGGATTGTCTTCCTGCTGAACATGCATTAGTACTTAATGAGGTAACTAATTTTTTAAATTTAAATCATGTGGCTGCCACTGTTCTTTCAGAGGCAGTTCCAAGGCTTGTTGTCAAGAGAAATCACTTGGTTTTGCTCTGAAAAGACAGGCAGGTTGAAAAAATCCGGTCACTGCAGCAAAAATAAAGAGTTGGTATTATGATTTCCTGTTCACCTCATGAGTGTTTTTTCTCAGACTGTTGCCAGAGAACTGGTAACCAACTGTGGCAGTTTTGAGCTGGCATCAGATTCAGGTGCTTCTTTCAGAGATCAGCAGCCTATTCCCTTCCATTTAAATATTCACACAATTTTTAACAGTGTTTTGTGAATTTTGAATATGAATAAATTATTTTTAATTAAGCTCTGAAAGTGTACATTGTTCTGTGCCTGTATATTACATGTGGCTTGTCAGAAAGTGATCTTGAAGTATTTGTATAAGTAGTTCAGTGAAAAGTTTTTTTTTAATGAGGTCCTGTGACTGTAAAAGCAGATTATAAAACTTTTAGGAGTGTTATAGAATAAGCTGTCTGATACCTGGTGAAGCTCAAGTAAGCTGCAGGTGGTGTTTTTTTTTGTTTGTTTGTTTTGGAGGGAAGGTGTAAAATAAATGTTCAACAGCCAGTTATTTTCACAAAACTTCTAGGAAAAACTTCTAGGAAGAGTCTCCTAATATACTGCTCGGTGAATTGATACACATTTAAAAATTAATTTAATTGCATAAGTCTTTTTGTTTATGAAAGCAGACACAAATAGTCCCTGGAAGTTACAGAATTGTGATAAAGGTTATAAGCATATCTGGACATCCATACAAAAGAAGAGGAATTATTTATTCCTTGAAAGAAAAACACCAAAGAGGGGTTGCAGGTCTGAAATCTAGGTATTTGTGTGTGGGTAAGGGAAATTGGGGCAAGACATGGAACCAGTTGTGTTTACCTTCCCTTTTCCTTTTCATCTTGGAACATTCCTGGAGAGGTAGCTTGGGTCTGTATAATTATAAAAATGTATCTAATTTCCCCCTCCATCCTTTCATTCCTCAGAAAAAAATGGCCTATACCTAGAGATTGAGGGTTATTGGGAATGTAGCTCTGGAGGAACTGACCTGGGTGTAGGAAGTGCCCTCATCAATTCTGTGGTTCTGTGAAGTGAGGGCAAAATTTTCTGTGGATTAATATGAAAAAAAAAATAATAATAATAATTAAAAATCATCTTTTCTATGCACATATACAATGCAGAAGGATCATGAGTCTCTTCTCCTTATGAACTGGAAGATTTTTTGTAATGTGCAAGGTCTGCCACGATTGCAGTGAATGAGACTGTGGATGAAACAGTGTTAGAAGTAGTTTAAAAAGGACATAAAACAAAAGGTGCAGAGGGGGATTAAGATAACACTGAAGCAGGATGTTTGCATTTTTTTATAACTTAGGTAATAAGGCTTGCTGAGTAATAATAGTGCTCTCCTGTTGTTGGGTGTAAATGGTGTAAATATGGTAACATTAAATGTTTTCTCTTCTCCAGTAGAGAGGAGCATGGGTGCACTGGATATAGATTCCTTCCTACACATCTTGTGATGAGTAATATTTCCCATTGGAATAGGAACTAAGTATAGCTAATATTTGGAAGTCTGAGAATAATTCTAACTACCCCTGCATTACCTTTAAACTTGACTTCTGATACAGAATGCAATTACTTTCTTTGAATGGCTGCAGTGGGAATCAGAGTTGAGAAATTCACTTTATTATTTAAAACGGCTTTGAGCAATTGTCAAAGGTTGTTTTCTTCTCTTTTCTGTTTCTGAACCACTGAAGTTAATAGTAAGTGTGTTCACACAATTAGCAGATTAATAATCAAGGATTTTAGGACTCCTCAAGATTAGGAATTTATCTCTAGGCCTTTTGAGTTCTCAAATGTAATCAGTTTAATTACTTAGATGATGCCACCTTGAAGAATGTTAAAATTCATCGAGCATTGGGCTGTTCCTGCTCTCCGCTTCAATTTGCTTTCTTTCAGAAATGTGTACTCGGTTGAGTGCTTCATTTTCAGTGAGCCATACAAAAATCCTAAATTTCTGAGATTATTTTAATGATTTTTAAATATGAGTCTAAAGCTGTGTCCTATATAAAGTTTGGAAACAGGAAACTGTTAATTTGTCTGTCCATGAAAGAACCTTTGTGGTTCCTGTTATTCAGTCTAAGCTAGTCACTTCAATTTTTGTAGCATCTTGTTATGTTTGAGTTCATATATCTCTTTTCACATTCAGCTGCAATAACTTATTTACGTTCTTAGGGGAAAAAAAAAAAAAAAAAAAAAAAAAGCATGTGCACAAAAAGCAAGCACTGCAGAGGAGGGAAGGAAGAATTCATGTTGTCTGAATGGTCTTAATGTAGTCTGTCTTATGCTTTAATACTTGATTAAATACCCCTCCTACAAAGCTGAGAGCCTTTACTATGGTACAAGGCAGCGGTGCATATGCTCTCTTAATAGTTTATCTCCTCAAGTAAGTAGCATCATCAGCTTTTGAGCTGTTATGCAGTGAACTTAATGGTAATGCAGGATTCTTTAGAAAAATGCAGGTGACTTTCTAATGAGCTTTTGTATCTTAGCTTGTTGGAATTTACTCGTGTAAAGGTATTGGTCTTGCCTAAATAGACACTGCAGGAGTGTCTGCTGTTCTGTTGACATAATAGCAAGTATGTTGAGCTTACAGACAGAAGTTGATATTTTTTTCCTAATTGTCTTTGAAATACATGAGTATATGTACCTGTTGTTCAGGTAAGGTGAAACATTTTTGGTCAGTACAGGGATTAAAAATCAAACTTTAAATAAAGTTCTTCCTGAATAGCAGATAATCAAAAGATTAAGCAGGGATTAAAGATTTGCCAATAAATATAGGTCTGTGTTAAGACATCAGAGTGAACTAATCTGCCTGCATTGTGGCACATCCTGTTCCTCTGCCCCATGCGACAGTCACACCTTAAAAGTCCAAAACATGCCTGTGTTTATCTTCCTGAATTTTACACACCAACACTACTGAAATACTGAAAGCATTAAGGTCAGGAATATATTATAGTGAATGGAGTAAGATGTATGTGTAGTGTTGAATGTAGGCTGCAATCCTATCTCTATCATTTCTTCTTCTACTTTTCTTCTTGAAAGCATCTTATGCCTTCTGGCTGCCCTGGTGGAAACAAGGAGGGCAGAGAAGACATAGGGGTAACAAGACAATATGGGAAAGTAGCAGACTTTGAAGTGAGTAAAAGATGGGTGAGAATTTTAAAGGAATGCAAAATCAGGAGAGAAATAAAATGATTGTTCGTGCTGCAAAAATGAGGTGACATCAAATAAATATATTTTGTTCAAAGCAAACTGATGGACCTACTTCTTAATCAAGTGTTTTTGTACACAGTATGACCTTTGGGGCATATTTTATTGCCACAGCTTTTCTCAGATTCAAAAAACAATATGGACATACTCATTGAAGAAAAACCTTTGCAGGATTCTTTCCAAATATAAAGGCACCTACTCTGACTTAAGAAGTCTCATTGTAAATTGCTGGAATCTCAGAGTATAGCAGTACAGTAATGTTATTGACTTGTTTTGTAAACTTTTGATTTAAATTGTTGTTTCTTCTTGTGAGCTCTTTGATACAACACAGTGTGACTGTTTTGTATTTAATTCCCTGCTATCTGAGCAGTCATTTTTCAGCTCCATCAAGAAGCACTTCTCAGCTTGCCCTTTGGACTACACTGTCTGTGCACGTCTGGTTGGCAAACTGGGAAGATGAGAGTCCAGAATCCAAACCTACATGAAAGATTTTTTTCCAGTTATTTATCCCAGAGAAGAGTTACAAGTTCAAAGACTGTTTGCCTCATAATCACAGCAGGGCAGAGCATTATTTATTGCATAGTATTCTGAAATAGAATGATTAATTTCCTTGCAGGCTCATCTGTGCTCATCCTTGTAATATCTTTGTATGCTTCCTGAATATGTTTGAAAACATTTCCATAACAACTGTCTGAAATGGGACGATATCATTGTCTTTTCAAAAAAGGAAACTGAGGCAGGATGCTCTAGATACCTGATACTGTCACAGTATTGTTTCTTAAAGAATTCTTAAAATTCAGCTCACAGACCATACATTTATTGTAGATCTAAGTTCTCATCAGTTTTGTTTATGACATTTGGAGTTCACAAAATGAGCAGCAGGTATAGCAAACAACTACAAGCAGTATTAGTGACACAGCAGGTACCTCCATGGGTTCATTCCTTTGTTACAACTGTGATGTCATTTCTCTTTTTCCTGTAATTAACTGTGTCAACCATTATGTGCCATGAACACTTCCAATAAATTAAAAAACAGTGGTATCTCTAATATCTTTCACTGTACATTCTTGACGTGAGCTTTGAGGATAATTCTGCTTTGCTGATCAAAATGGAAAAAATGGCACTTCCTCCAAGACAAAAATGTTAGGGTTTGTTTTCTGTAATAATGTATTATATGGTTTGGGAGTATTTTTTACTTTGCTAAGGAAACCACAATTTAGTTACAAAATGAAATTTTGTTTCAAGGTACAAATAGAAAACAGTTCTCCTTTATTGAAAACTTTTTTTTTTTTTTTTTCCCCACCTCTTTTGGCAGTCCAAAGTATTCATGAAATTAAACTCTAATTCACAAAGTTCACCTCAAAGCATTCTTAC
Source organism: Aythya marila (assembly GCF_965140915.1). Lineage (NCBI taxonomy): Eukaryota > Metazoa > Chordata > Aves > Anseriformes > Anatidae > Aythya > Aythya marila. The sequence continues at coordinate 81,339,282 of NC_139080.1, read as the reverse complement.
ATGAGTAAATTATCTATCAGTCCTATATAACACAGCACTGTTCACCTATGATACAATGCCCACCAGGTCCAGCCTGTGGCTAAAACAACATATTTCTCTTACCTCATTCAATCATTTTCTTTCCTTAAAATCATCTGAAGAAGAAAAGCTGGAAAACTTTATTCTGACAAAAAGAGGTTTTACAGTTGTGGATGAGAGATGAAACTAGTCAATGACAGAAGGTTTGCTTGCTCAAAGTATATAAACCTGTGTCTAATTCTTAATGTATCTTTTAGGAACAGTTGTTAATACAGACACCGGAGGTTGCTTACTCTATTTGTTTTGTCATGTGAATGCCATTAGCATGGAGAATAGTAGATGGTCACACTTTTAAGCTACATGTTCCTGCATTTCAAAGTTTGCAAACAATAATTTGTTAGTGTCAAGGCATTCTTTTAAAGTCACAGTGTCTTATCACCCTACTCAAATTTGTCTTATATGTTTGCTATTTGTCATACTTAAAATCTGCATTTAATTCCTTGTAACTACTAATTTTCAGTACTTAATTGGCAGAATTACATAGTTTTTCAAGGTGTTTCCACAGCCTGCTACAGTCACCACTTAGGACTAAAGTAGTGATGAAAGTTAGCCACAGCTTTTAAAACCAGTGGTTTTATCCAGATTGCTGCCTCTCCCTCATTTCTTAGTTTGTTTTCTTGTGTCTCCATGAGATGCAGTGTCAGAAGTCCCACACTGCAGGTGAGGCCTGGCTTTTGTGATGATCCAGACTGTTCTACGCAGAGGCACTGTGTCCTGGCCGCACTGAGATACCTTAGCTACCCACCAGCTTCCAGCATGAAGTCGGAGCATGTCCAGGGCTCCTACAGGCACAGGGAGACCCCCTACAAGGTCGCAAACACTGTGACTGTGAAAAGTGAACATGTATTTACATAAATACACTATAATAATGAAATGGATTATTTTTAAATGGGAACTTTCCATTTAAGTTGGAAACTGGTTGGAAACCAGTTTCAGGTGAGTCTACTCAGACAGGAGTGTGCTGGCCATTTCCATCTCATGGCATTGTTACCATCCCACAAACTCAAACAACTCTAGAAACTGAGTAACCCCCTGCTTTTTCAGTCAGTCTAAAAAATCCAAACAACTACAGAAACAAAACCCTACTGGATATAGCATAGTGCATCCAGATGCTCTGCGTGGGAGATGGTTTGTGTTGCTTCATCCATTTGAGTACAAAAAGATTTTTAATTTATCTTCCCACTTACCCAGTGGAGTTGTTGAACATTTTGATTTTGTTGCGGATGTGATCCCCATAATTATCTATTATCAGAGCAATACTAGAAAACAGGTAATATGCTTTTTGATTATTTGATGGTGAATTAGCAGCAAGTATGAAAAGGTATTAAAATCTTCTACTCTTTCTTTATGCACTTTTGACTGATGAGGCTTTAGGGGCAGATTTTGGAAATCCATGTATCTGATACAAATAGTTCAGCTCATAATAACCAACTCTAGTGTCTAAATCCAGAATTAAGAGCTTACTTCTTCTGATATGTTTTCTTTCATCTAGCTATATGCATTTATCTCTTCTATTCAAATAGTACCAGGAGGTGATAACCCCCCTGTTTTTCAAATGGGAGGAAATAAACTGTGTTTCATATCCAGTAGTGGGAAGAATGAGAGGGATAGGAGAAGAGTCACACTGGTAACGGGGGTTTTGTGAGATTTGAATCTGTGGTTTCAGATTCTTTACAGGGGAGGAGTTCTTACCTTTATTGTGGGTACCAGCAAGCAAAGTTTCTAGAAACAGCAACAAAATTACAAATCCTGTAAGAATAGTTGGAGACCACTATTTCCAACCTCTTAAGATCTATTTTACTGCATAGTTTACATTTATTTTAAATGGGAAATCTCATGTTAAAATATAATCACAGGTTCTGAGCAAAATGCCTGTTCTGTATTTGCATAATAATCTACTTCGGCTTCATCCATTTAAGAAATGTACTCTCAGAGACTCAAAATGGACAACAGTTACATTAGCATCAAGGCATGCGTGTAACTTGTCTATTTGGATGTAAGAGCACTGTGACTAGGGAAGGGCTGTTACATGTCCTGTCACTTTTAAGCGTTCATAGAATCAAGAAGAATTATTTAGGTTGAGCAAGACCTTCAAGTTCATCAAGTCCAGCCATCAACTTAAGAAGTTTAATGGTGTTTTGTATCTATTGCTAGTGCCAATACTTAAAAGAGACAAAGAGACAAGTGTATTTATATCTTCATCTGGGTGTCTCTCTCTTGCTTAAAATACCATTATTAAATCACAAGCAAGTTAGTAAACTTTTGGAGCATGTTTCTTAGATAAAACTGAATACCTCAGGTTGGAAGGGATGAAGATCATTGAGTTCTCTGTATGTGAAATTTTAGAGCAATAACTTTTACAAATTAACCTAAAGTAAGTGACAATGCCCATGTGTGGAGTAATGCAGGAATACCTATTGCAATTAAACTTGTGCTATGTGATGGACTTGCAAGTCCAGAGCTATAGCAGAAGCACGGGATATAGTAAATGAACTCCTACAACGTGAATGTAGTGAAAATTTCAGAAGTGTGATGCACTGTGAAAAAGCTGATAGATAAGGTAATCAGACATTGGCTTCTTCTTGAGCAAGTGGCAATCAAAACCCCACTTTATTCTCAGGGGGCAACTCAGAGTGCTGCCATAACTATTAACCATTCAGATACAGGATGGATCCCTCTGTCTTACCAGGAATGGATCCCTCCCTTAATTTCCAAGAGAACCAGGGAAATTCACACAGTAAATCCAGGGAGGCTCTCTGCTGAGAAGGTGCCACTTTCAGAATGAAATAAACAGAAGTGTGAGGGATGAATTCACTGGTCCAAGACTCATGACTGAAAAGATTTCATATATATTCAGGCATCACGACCACCACCACAAAGAATCAATTTTAAAGCTTCTGCAAGGAAGGACTTGAGTATAGATTTTCCTTGCAAAAGGAAAGACGCAAACTACAGGGAAAAAATGTAATTTGCTTAGTGAAAATAGGAAAAATAGTAAATATGTAGAAGCTTTAGCTGAGGTTTCCAATATAGATTTTGTGATAACCTCCAAGGCGGAGGACAAGTGTTCCTTTACAAATGTACTTCTTTCTGAAAAACCCAGCAGGCAAGGGCAGAACAAGTAATCTGAGGAAAAAGCTATGAAAGCATTTTCTCTCCCTCCAAGGATTTTACCAGTGTCTGTTTCTCTCAAATTAGATATTTAAGGATTCAGTCAGGGGGATGGAGAGATCTTACTCTGCACTCAATACCATTTTTTTCCCTGCACTGTTGAGATATATATTTTTTTTGGTCATGATTTTGTCTCAGGTGACAGGAGATACCCAGACAGGAATCTAAAAAGATGAGAATGACCCTCTTTCTCTCTATCTTTCTCCCTTTCTCCCTTTCTTCCTCTCTTCCTCTCTTCCTCTCTTCCTCTTCCTTCCTTTCTTCCTCTTTCTCCTCTTCTCTTCTCTTCTCTTCTCTTCTCTTCTCTTCTCTTCTCTTCTCTTCTCTTCTCTTCTCTTCTCTTCTCTTCTCTTCTCTTCTCTTCTCTTCTCTTCTCTTCTCTTCTCTTCCTCTTCTCTTCCTCTTCTCTTCCTCTTCTCTTCCTCTTCTCTTCCTCTTCTCTTCCTCTTCTCTTCCTCTTCTCTTCCTCTTCCTCTTCTCTTCCTCTTCTCTTTCTTTTTTTTTTTTTTCTTTTTTTTTTTTTTTTCTTCATACTATCTCCATTTGGTACTATTTTTTCTTTTCTCCCTCTGCCTTTTCTTTTGTTTGTGTAAACAGCTGTTCTGCCTATCCCACTTCATAATCCAGGAGAAGTAACAATAAAGGTGGAAACAATCTTCTCAGGGACAGCATCAGGAATTGTTTGAATGGTTATTTTTGTACACTTGTTCCATGAAACAGGAGTTTTAAGTAGTTTAGTGTGATCTGCTATGTGAACAACAGAGTAGAAGTTTCAGAATACATTATAATAACAACATATGGCATTCACATGGGAAATACGGACAAGCAGCATTGTAGGGGATTATGGACTTTGAAGTGAAATCTGTTTCTGTTTCATGTGTTGAGACTGTAGTAACTGCAGGGCTCAAGAACCATTGATTTGAGAAACTGTCAGATAAATTCGTACTTACTTACTTTTTCACTTACCCATCACAAAGTTTTCATTGCACAGAACTGAGGATATGGATTCATTGTGAAGAAATTTTCTAAAACTACAATTATTCAGTTAACATATTGAAAATACAGATGTTTCAAAGTAAGTTTGTATTCTTGAAGACTGAGCAGTGATTTAACTGTCAAAGTAAAATCTTCAGAGTAAAAATGCTTATGACAAGTAGGGCATTCTCCATAGGTGGGTATAGTTCTGAACCTGCAGTTTTGACCACCATGAGACAGAGACCACATTTCTGGAAATGGTATCTTAACAGTATGTCTCCTAAAATTAAGATTTACATGTCTTTGGAGAACTACTTTAGAGGATAAAATCAAGTTACTGCACATGCTGAAAAATGGTATGATGAAAATGTATGTTAAGTGTTGAAAAGTTAATCAGAGGAGCAAGGTGACAATCAGTAAGAGCCTTTTTATGATGAGAATTTTTTTAAGATGTCATCTTAATCTGTCATTTTAATCTGTCAACACTGCTTGGCTTTCAGTTGCTAATGCATGAAGAAATTGTAACTGAATGGTCACATGTCCCATATTAAACGATTGCTACCAGCAGCAGTTAAAAACCTGAGAGATCAGCTTCTGGGCCTTGACTAATTGTTTCTGACTTCCTAATTTATATCCCAAAGACAAAGCATTTTAGCAGCATTCAGTACTGTGTATTTCCGTATTTCCTCAGTCTGGTGGAAAACTTGTGTTGGCTTAATGAGAATGGCTGTTGGTGCATATTGATAATACAAAACTTTCACATTGACAGCTGTTAAAATGGAGCCTGCCAAAAGATATCAGAGTTAGGATCCACATGAATATGAAAATAAAATCCAGGAAAGTGTATAATTAGATTTTTAACCACTTCAAAAATAAATAAATAGATAAATAAATAAATAAATCTGGACATGACAACTGGTATTGTTTTGTCCAGATTTACATAATTATATAAATTGATTCACAGTGCTAACATTTGTAGAAATTTGTTCATGGAAAACTCTGCATGATGCCTGAGCCATTTTGCATGTAATAGTTTAACTTTCAAACTAAAAGTAGGTAACAGTTTGGTTGTGTGTGTGTCTTTTAAACTATGTTAGCCTCCTACTAGTTAACCAACAGAAGAAAAATTTTTAAAGGAAGTTTTTTAAAAAATATAACTTTCAGTGTTGTTGAGTGCTCACTAACAAACATGAAATCATCTGACTGTATTTTTAAAAGGAAGGTGCTTTTTTTTCTTAAAAAAAACACACACACATACACACACACAAATTAGTATTGTCCAATGCTCACTAACAGACATGAAATCATCTGTATGTATTTTGCAGAGTGGTTCTGCCACCTCTTTGGGGATCTGCACGTGTTCTCTGGATGCCTTTGTCAGTGCCATTATTTACAAGATTAAGCTTTCTCATACAGATCACCAGTTTTCAGCTCTTGTATTCTCGACTGGCATTCTGTTGCCCCATTTTGCCCTTCTCTTAGTACAATTTTTTTAACCAATTACCCATTCTCCCTATCTCCAACACCTGCTGTTTATTTTGTTTTGTTTTATTTTTCCATGGGTCTGATATTGCTGATACAAATGAGAGGCTACAGACAGTAAGATGAAGGAAGAGTGGATAATTTCACCATCAACTATTGGAATCCTGCCCTTCATTCTGTGAGTGAGATGTGAACTAAACCTTTTCTCCCAAAGGGAATGTAGAGTGCTCCCTGGATGTCTACCTTTTCAGCTGAAGGCAGAAATACTATAAAATTGACTTGCTTTTATTTCAGGAGAAGTACTTCTTGAAATATGTCCTTAACTTTACTGGAATAAAATGATTAGTAAACAATCAATGAGGGAAAGGTGAATCTAATATTAATGCAATTCTAAAGAAACAGTAGTGGCAGGGAAACTAGGTTTAGGACTTTGCTTGTAAAAATGACTTATCTGTACAAATATGCCTGTGTTCATAATGGTACTGCATCTTTGTTTTCCCCTCTGCTGGCTGTAGTCTCTGTTATATGTAATGTGTAATTGCCTTTGAATATTGTATATCTGTTGAACTGTAGGCATATTTAAAATTGAATTAATTTCACTAATGCATTAATAATTATAGCTATATGCAGTTGTGGATTATTGTCAGCTTATATCTTCATGTTTGTGTGTTTTCTTGCAAATGGCACATTGAAAGAGTGAAGTTAAACAGCAAGCATTATAAACAGCAAGCTGCTTCTAGTCATTTGTGCTTTGTTAGCTGTACTTTGGCCAATCATCTGAAGATTATTATGATAAGGGAAGAAACACAGAAACATGTTTAATTGACATAACTGATAAAAATAACAATCAAGAGGAGAAGTATAATTTATTTATTGACTCTTTAATAGACAGTTCCTGCAGCAAGTAGTGAAATCTTGATGTTCATCCTAAGTGCATGGTTTGGATTTGGATTTCTCATGTACCCAGTCATCTCCTTGCATCCAGCAATTGTTACTAGAAGGTAGGAAAAGTTATATTAGAGTTATAAGATAGTCTTCAATACAGTCTAGATTTGCAGGGAAGGGAGGAGGCACTTTTTAGATAACAGCACCTGAAGGCATATTTTCACAAGCAAAAATATCTCTGAAAAGTCAGTGCAGTATTGCAAATGTGGAGTGACACAGCTCCAAATCTGTTCTCTTGAGGAGAGTCAGACATATCAGAATTTCATTAAACAGGAATCTGCAGAGGTGCATTTTTCATGCATCTATTTTGAATTTAGGAGTTTTGTTCATATTACAACAATTTTTTGAGTAGATTTGTGAGTTACTGGTAAGAAAAGAAGACTGGCTTTGTGCTGTCAAACCCCCAAACATTTCACTAAATTACTTTAAAAAAAAAAAAAATAATAATAATAATTCTGAGACAAACTGATGTGAGACTTACAGGGAAGTAATACATCTTAAAAGATTTTCAAGAGGACAGTGATAATGATTATTAAAACCTGTACATCAACTAAACTGTATTTTCTTATGGACCTGGGGAAGTGGTAATTACCAGAGCCAAGTCCTCTCAGACCTTCTGCAAGAGGTGTGTGAGAAGCTGGAAGGCTCCAGATTTCATCTGAAGACCTCTCCAGCCTCTCTCATGCCTGTCCCATCTCTTCCAGAATTACACAAAAGAAAGGACAGCAGCAGGGAGTGACTGGCTTTGTGGAGCCAGTCTTCATTTGCATTCGTTACTTGTGGTTTTCACCCAGGAAAGAGGGGCAGACTGATTTGTCTCAGGCAGGGCAGTTAACTTCCCAGCTGTAACCAAGGGGAAGCTACACAAGTCTCAGTCCTTCCTGAAACAGAGCTGTTACCACTGTATCAAAGCTTGATCTGTCACTGAATAATGCATAGTCACAACAAACTTACACAGTGCTTGGTGGGAATTGCATTTGCATACATGAGAAAGCATTTGCAGTTTTATCCACCTAGGTAAAATGAAAAAAAAAGCATATACACTTGAAGAATAATTGTCTGTTTTTAAAGCTGAAAAATCAAGTTGACACAGAATACGATCCAGCTGAGTATCTGCTAATTAAACTGATTTATGCAGGTGTGGAAAGCTCCTAGGGAGTAGTAGGTTAGAAACTGCTGGAAAATTGAAAATAGTAAATATGTTTTCATATGTTTAACGTATTTAGATATGGACAGTCATTGGTTCTTGTGAATCAGGTAACTTGTGAATTTTGATTAAGCTACATAATTAACATATCTTTATTTGAAATTTTCATAGTAGAAAACCACCAAATTTCATATTTTTAATGTGTAAACTACATGCATTTTGTACACTAATATTTGTATGTCATCTAGGAATTATTGGCAGATTTAAAAACTATTTTGTACGCAACCACTTATTATAATGCATTGTAGAGCATTAAAAACCAAACAAATAAACAGCAACAAAACCACCTTTTCACATCAAAATCACAAGAAAAGTAGTTAAGATTAAATGTTTTCTTTGTTTGCCATCATCCTGTAGAACCCTTACAAAGTTGTCACCCAAGATTTTATGATGAACGGGGTTGTATTATTCTGTATGCTTTTTATTTCATTCTCTCTCAATGGATTCTAGTCATAAGTGACTTCCAAAAGAGAAAAAAATGTCAAATTTGGTTTATTCATAGATAACACTTTTTTTCCCCCTCCCCCCCCTCCCCTTCTAAAGACAGCAAAATGATATGAAATGTTTGTTTGCCATTAAAGAAGGTGGTCAACACGAGGTTGTTCAATGTATTTCTCTGAAAACAGCATTTTATTCTCTGTTTCGGTGGCATGAGGTATCTAAAAATTCAACTATAGATGTAGTTCTTATTTATATGTTTAATATAAATCTCAGATCTAATATTCAGATCTTCTGTTAGTTAATCTGTGATATCTTTCTCATTTCTTAGGAACCAGAAAGCATATTCAACACTAAAATAACAAATGTAGCAATTAGTCTCTAGTACAAAACAGGACGTACAGATTACGTGTTCAATATTTACTGAGTACCTGAGATCTAATTTCACATTTGTGCAGTGTTTGTGTGCGTGTATGCAACTGCCCAAAGTGAATTATAGACATGAATTTGGAGCAGCTACTTTAATAAATATTAGTTTTCTAACTTCAGAAAAAAAGGAACAAAATTGAATGCAAAAGATATTCTGCATGATCTTGCATGATGTATATGACAATGTAGCAATATCAGGATTTGATGCAATTCATTGGTCTATCTTCATAACAAAGAAATTCTCATAAGCTCACAAAATGTCATGGCCCTTATGTGTTCAGGCGTATAAGCTTTCTGGCAATGTCAGATGTTTCTAAGACACTGGTGGTCATCTTGGGGTGTTTGATGCACAAGAGCAGTCCCCTCTGGAGTAAGTGCAACAATTTCATTCTGCAGGTAGATTTTGTGCAAATTGTAAGACTTCTTGTGGGTTCTGGAGACAAATTTTTGTTCCAGCTGATGACTGAAGGCAGTAAATTCACAGACGTACATTCCATGTACGACTTGATGCACTACCATATTCCTCTCCTTTATTGCAGCTGGTTCCAGTTCCACTGGATAAAGATGGCTTATCTGCAGTCAAGGTACCAAGGACATTGTCAAAAAATATAGCAACTCTTAAGTTGTTCAGTTCAGTATCTGTTTTACTATGAAACTGCTTTTCTGATAATTCAGTGCAGGTTCACTAAATACCCACAAAGCAGAGAAGTCTCAGAGAGACCACTGACATGTTTGGCAAAGACTCAATTTCTAGTTTTGTTTTTGTTTTTGTTTTTTAATTTATTTATATTTACTAATAATTATTATTAATTTCATTTCAATAAATTATTTAAATTGTTTTAAGTGAAATTGCTGAAATGTTTACAAAGAAACTAAGTTAAACTAGAAAATTAGTTTAATTTTGCAGACATTTTTGTTGCAATACTTCATTGAGGACAGTAAGTACCCAGGTGATTAGTTCAGCAGTAAACATTATAGCATAGACTTCCGAGGTTAGATGAGATGAGTTGTATCTTAATACCTTGATGAAAGAATAAAAGGAATGTCTAAACACTACACTGCTTTGCAGGAATATCACATAGCTCATTGAGTCCTTGTTGCATGCGAGACTCAATACCCAGCAATGATTTTTCCTAATTCCACTATTTGATAATGGCGTTTAGCTCCACCAGAAAACAACTGTAAAATGGATTTAATATTTCAATGTGTGTGTTGAGCTGAGAGAATTCTAAACAGTGTTAAATTGTAGAATTTAGAGGGCTCTTTTCCATGTATTAAAAGACCTGTAAAATTGCTCACCATGTTACTCATTTTTAAGCTTTCTTGGGAGAATAATAACTTCTGTGGTCATGTTACTAAAATTACCTCACAAATTATCTAAAGAGAAGGGTGAGGTCTGAAAGTCAGTTATGATCATGAGCATATGGATGTATGTTTATCTATCTTTAATAATGGGATTTTAACTCTTGGATTTCTTTGAACTGTTTAAATCTCTGCTTTACTGAGAGTTTGAAAGCTATGCTGAGATATGTCTAATTAGAAACCCTCTTTAAATCTCTCATTTATTTTTTAAAATATTGAATACTTATGTAAATCAACAAAAATCAATGAGTAACATCTGTGGCTTCATCTGCATTGTAGTGTTCAAGAAGCATTTGGACAACACTCTGACATGTGGTTTGATTTTTGGGTGGTTCTTTGTGGAGCCAGGAGTTGGACTCAGTGAACCTTCTGTGTCCCTTCCAACTCAGGATATTCTATGGTTCTATGATTTTATTCTATGATAATATCACATTAATAGGTTGATGTATACCCTTTCTCTCATGTTTTAAAAGAAGACTAGTGGTGAATAATTTTAATGCCATTTTAGTATGGAAAGTTTTTTTCAGAATGTACTTTCTCTAGCATATATGTGTGCTCCATGTGCATTCCAGACAGTCTGTGGAACTCTTCTGTTTGCAAAAATAACCCAAGATGTAATATTTACATCAGAGATTTCAAAATAAGTGCTGCATGAAATGTCCTGTATTTGTGTTTGTAAGTTAACTTCATAATTCAAGACACCAGTCCTTGAAATTCACTACACAGAAATAGTTTTGTGAAAGGGGAAAATATAGACCTCAAAGAACACTGTCAAAAGTTAGTGTGGTTAAAAACAGTTGACTGACATGTCTGGTACCCAATCCTAAAAAACCCAGCCTGTAAGTTGGAAGCCTTGTCAAAACCTCATCAACTTTAATGAGACTTATAATAGACATTCAAAGAGACAGATTTTAGGGTTGAGGCTCAAATTAGTAGTGAGTTGTTCTATGAGAACTTGGAAAGATTACTGCTATTAGTATATGACCTGTTCTGGCAGGTTATTCTATGAAGAAATGGGTTTTCCCTTTTTTGAAATTAGAGGAGTTTTTGGTTTGCATCTGGTGACTGAGTTAAAACATGCCAGAGTAACTCCCTGGGGCTTGTGGAGTCTTTGGTTTTATCTGTGTATATGAATGTGTGTTTGCAGGGATGTTGGGGGTTTCCTTTCCTGGAAGACACAAAGATGTCTACTGCTTCCTTTCCGTCCTTTATCTGCTTTCCTACTGACTGTGCTTGCATAAATAGTGTGCAAGTTGGGAGCTGTGTTTCATTTTTCTCCTTTTGGAAAGAATTTTCTGCCACAAAAAACACAGGTCATGCAAACAGATTTTCCTCCTGCTGCTTGGCTTGCTGCTAATGTTGGCTCAGTCAGCTGGACTGTTCTGCACCATGCCTGTATGTTATAAGCTAGACGTGCATTTTCCAATAAGAAACAACACTTATAATTGTGTAGAAGCCTGTGTATTGTGTAATATGATGTGATCTTGGTGAGTGAATGAAGAATTTTAATTCAGTGTTATAGGAAGTCGGTTATAGGATTTACAGAAAGCAAAGTTCTCTTTTATAGAATGTCAGTGCACCTGCCGTGTTTTGACACCAGACATCTTTGAGAGCCATTTCATCAGCCACATCTTTCCAAGAAAAGTAGAGATGGTGACTGCAAATGAGGAAACAGGAAGCAAGAAGTCAAAAAATTTCCAAATGATATTCTGGATATTCCTAAAAACATACCAATTAAAAACAAGTAAATTTAAATTATTTCCTCAGACACACTGGCCAGTGTTTTGCTTGGTAATGGAAAATACCATATCAATGCCCAGAGGCCCCTTGCAGCTTTATAGCGTAAAAGCAAATACCATCCAATAGCGTAAAAGCAAATACCAATACTATTATGTACCATCAATATAACAATTAAAGTCAGGTTATATTATTTTCCCAGTCTCCTTTCAAGTTGCTATCTGGCCACGTAAAAATCTGGTTCAAAATGAGGAGTGCTTGCTTATCTGAGTTAGTGTGGCTGTCTGGGAGAAATGAAGGATTCGTCAAAGGTTCTGGCTGCAAACTGTAGCTTGACAGATAGACCACTTGGTGGGTAAGGACCTGGTTCTGTATGTTTGCACTCAAGGAGTTGGGGTCAATGGCTCAATGTCCAAGTGGTGACCAGTAATGAGTGGTGTTCCTCTATGGTCAATATTGGGACTGGAGGTTTGACATCTTTGTTAGTGACATGAGCAGTGGGACCAAGTGCACCCTCAGCAAGTTTTACGATGACATCGAGCTGTGTAGTGTGGTTGACACATCCAGAGGGACCTGGGCAGGCCTGAAAGGTGGGCCTGTGTGAATATCATGGAGTTCAACAAGGCCACATGAAAGGTCCAACACCTGGGTCAGGGAAATCCCAAGCCCAAATACAGGATGGGCAGAGAATGGATTGAGAGCAGTCCTGAGGAGAAGGACCTGGGGGTGGTGGTTTATTAGAAGCTCGACAGGAGCCGGCAATGTGTGCTGGCAGCCCAGAAAGCCAACCATACCCTGGGCTGCACCAACAGCAGTGTGGGCAGCAGGGCAACAGAGGGGATTGTCCCCTTCTGCTGTGTTCTTGTGAGGCCCCACCTGGAGCCCTGCGCTCAGCTCTGGGGCCCCCAGCACAAGAGGTACATTGACCTGTTAGAGGAGTCCATGAGGATGATCAAAGGGAGTTGGGGTTGTTCAGCCTGGAGAAGAGAAGGCCCTGGGGAGACCTTACTGGGGCCTTCCAGTGCCTAAAGGGGGCTGCAGGAAAGCTGGGGAGGGACTCTGTGTCAGGGGTGCAGGGATAGGACAAGAGGTAATGGCTCTAAGTAAAAGAGGGGAGATTTAGATTGGATATCAGAAGAAATTCTTTATTGCGAAGGTGGTGAGGCACTGGAACAGGTTGCCCAGAGGAGCTGTTGCTGCCCCAACCCTGGCAGTGCCCAAGGCCAGGCTGGTTGGGGCTGGGAGCAGCCTTGCCTGGTGGGAGGTGCCCCTGCCCCTGGCAGGGGGTTAGAGTAAGATCCTTAAGGTCCTTTCCAAACCAAACCATTCTGTGATTTTGTGAAGAGCACCAGTAGTGCAGGCATTACAAGAAAGATTCCTGTCAATTATTTATTTTTAGTTCAGTCATTAATATGCTCTTTTCTGGCATCCCCAGTTTTCCTGGTCATTGACTGCAGCGTTCATTATTTAGATTTTTTGCGTATAGAAAACCATAGTTCCTGCAGATACATTGCTTTCTTCTTTCCTCCTTATGGCAGTTTCGGTAATACATTTGCACTGCATGTTTCATGTAAACTATAAATTTTAAAAATCATTATTGTAAGAAAAAAAATAAAAATAATAATTGCTGTCTTGTTGCAAAGTAATTATTAAGAAGCAGGCACCCAGGAAGGTCTCCCTGTTGTGTGTGTTTACTGCTTGCTTGTTACTGTGACTTGCTCTGTATATATCATTCCCAGAAGCTATTACTTAATGGGGATGGAAGAGCTGGGGCCCGTTTGATAAATTATATTGTTTGGGAAACTGATATTTATTTATTGACTGCTTGGGTCTTGCCAAATAAGACAAGCGAATTTCAGGAGGTTTTGTTGTTTAGTCATGTTTGAGTTTTTTTTTTTTTCTTCTTCTTTTTTTTTTTTTTTTTTTTTTCCCTCCCTGCTCCTTTTGTTCATGGCTACTGTGATGCTGATGCTTCTTTGTAAGTTTAACTGACGACATGTAAGTCTGTTCCATATACAATCCATTATCTATCACCAGTGTTTCTGGTAGAAAAGTAAAAATATAATAGAATGGTATTTTCTACCTTAGAGCTTTTGAAAAAATCATAAATGCATTCACATCATGACTCAAGCAATGCTATGAAGTGCTCTTTTCCTTTTTTTTTTTTGTAGTGATGTATTTAAAGAAAACACTAACAAATGTTAAACTGAGGACATCTCTGCTTGATCAAACTATGTGGGTGAACAGTTCATGGCCACAGAATACTTTCAATGTCTTATGGCTGAAGTCATATCTGTGTTTCGATTTTTTTCAAACTGTTGACTGGAAGTTGTCTTTTTTGTTAGTTTGATGATTGTATTTTCTAACGCGTGTAACTTGAGTGTGATGGGAGGTTTTTCTTCTGATATTACCAGGTTCCAGTGTTGTTCCGTAAGGAAATATACGTAAAGAAGACTATCATAAGAGATTTAGCTTAAGATGATATTTAAAACAGGCTCATCCAAAACCTGACGTCAAATACTTAGAGTAGCAGGATCACACGTGTTAGAAAATGCATATAAATGTATGATAATACTCTTGACTAGAAGGGGTACCTGTGTTGAGTAAGCAGACTGAGAAGAAAAGTATATATTTCTATCCAAGCCTGTTTTTGAGTTTGGGTGGTGGTGGACTAACCTTAGAATAGTAGCTATATTAGCATTTGTAGCCCCCATACTGCAGGAATTTAAAATTAACTGTAAGAACCATTCATATGCAATGGACATAACAGGCTATTTCTTTATATGTCTTTGCTTGTCACTTAAAAACAACCACTTAGCAGATAACAGCTAATATATGCAAAATTAAACACCTACACCTGTATCCACAAATCACAGTTGGGAGCTATGCAAAATTCCAAACATCCGGAGATCGTATGAAGTGGTCCAAATAGCTTAAAACTACAGACAATGAAGTGCTTTGATCTCACAGATCAGGTTTTTTAGCAATAGTGGAGAGCTATGAAGTTCATCATAAATTACTATGCTTCATCATACTAATCTTATTAGATCATAAATTACTATGATTGTTCATTATTTCAGCTGTGGTTTACGTGTTTTTTGGACATCACTGACTATGCAATTACTTACAGAATGTCAGTTGTCACCCCGTACTGTATTAATGATAGATTAAATCATGGAGTGCTTGCAGTGGTTTGCTAGTACACTTTGCAGAACTGAAATCTGATAAAAAAAAAATAGAATAATTAAAGAAATAATAATTTAAAGTTCCCATAGCCTAAATCAAAGACAGATGCTTGTATCCTTTAGGACCTTGTTTGGATAGCTTAGACATAAGTTCAACATTTTTATATTTCCAGAAGCCATATGAACATTTAAATACTATTAAACTTTTTAATTACGTCTTACTGTGACGTTTGAGGTAAAATTCAGGTAAACCTGAATTTTACTTGGGTAAACCCAAGTTTAGAGTGAGATTTCATTTTTTTTCCAAAACAAAAATGTAGTAATAATAATTCAATATGTACTGGGGAGAACTACTGTTTTCCAAAGCATTTCCATGTAGGAATATGTGCTGACTGTGCATGAGGTACACTGTGCAATGTTGAATTAAAAAATAAATATTTAGACACATCAGCCTGTATGAATATTTAGCTTTATATTGTATTTTAGCAACATTCATAGTCATACCAGTACAAGATCTCAAAGCAAGCTACCATTCCCCAATAATGTCTTTTTCTGTGCCATAAGCTGTTTTTTGTTGTTGTTGTTGTTGTTTTTTGTTTTTTAAATAATCCTCACTGACCTTTGAAGGAAAAGAGAGAACATGATCTGATTTCAAAAAAGAAACAGTTTAGCATCTTTCCCTAATTGTGTGGCGAAGATAATCCTTTCTCAATTTTGCAATGGAGAAGGTGATAATAATAAAATAATAAAACAAAACAAAACCACAAACTGTTAAGCAGCTGAAAATCTGTTGGTACTCAGGGTTTGGCTTATCTGACACTAATTTTTACTGTCTTCTGTTTTTTCCCCCTTTTAAAATTTCTATCAGTTTAAAGAAAAGTTGAGATTCAAGATAGGACTGGAGATGAAAGGGAGAGACATTACATGTGACAATGATGCTGTTTGCCCATAGCATAAGAAATATACATGAATTGTCCAATTAATACTTTTCACAGTGTAATGTTCTGGATGGCAAGGGAGGAGTTGGGAAAAAAAAAAAAACAACCAGCTGTTAAGATGTTGAGATGGTAGGATGGCTGTCCTGGAACAGTAGGAATAGTGAATTAGGTGGGGAACAGCTATGCGTCCTGGTTTCAGATAGGACAGAGTTAATTTTCCTCCTAGTAGCTGGTAGGGTGCTGTGTTTTGGCTTAGGATGAGAAGAATGCTGATAACATGCTGATGTTTTAATTGTTGTAGAGCAGTGCTTACACTAAGCCAAGGACGTTGCAGCTTCCCACTCTGTCCTGCCAGCAGGCTGGCTGAGGGTGCAGCAAGAGCTGGGAGGGGACAGACCCATGACAGCTGACCCAAACTAGTCAAAGGGGTATTCCATATCACTTGATGCCATGCTAAAGAGTATATAGGGGTGGCTAGCCAGGGTGGGGAGGCCAGACTGCTCGGGGTTAGGCTGGGCATCGGTCAGCAGGTGGTGAGCAATTGCATTGTGCATCAGTTGTTTCGTACACATTAGTAGTAGTAGTACTATTGTCATCATTATTGTTGTTATTGTTATTATTATTCTTCTGTCTTAATAAACTGTCTTTATCTCCCCCATCCCAGAGAGGGAGGAGGGAGGGTGAGCGAATGGCTGTGTGGTGTTTAACTGCCAGTGGGGTTAAACCACAACACTATGTGAAACCTTTTTCTTCCAGAAAGTTCTGAGAAATTTGTAATTAAGGTTATTGATACATCTGTGAACATTTCTCAGCTACCTGATAATGGAAACAAATATTGTTGTGCATCTGCTGCAATTCCAGAAGGGAAGCTTGGATTAGGTATTGATATTTGACTCCGTTCCCCCCATCCCCACCCCCCCCCCAAAAAAAAATCAAATTCCTGTCTTGAGGTAATTGTCGGAATTACCTTAGATGATAATGTGCAATACCTATGCAAGAGGTGGTCAGTCAATTGTCTGTCATAGTAAACTGGTCTCACAACATGGACTTCGCAAGTTAATTTGCCAGGTATTGAGATTTAGTTAAATAAAGTTAGTTAAATTAAATACATGTTTAGTTACACTGGTGAGAATATTTTTTTCTCTATGTTGAGACAATGAGCTTAGTTATTTTCCTCACACTGTTGTTTATCCCTGTATCAACCCAGTGACTGTAAGACCTTTTCCACTTTATTCTGGTATGGAGACAAAGCAAAATCAAGGTATAAGTAAATATAGAAAGTGCACATGTATGTATAGAACTTAAAAGAAAATACAGATTCTCACTGTATACAGAAAAAGAGGTCTTATTTTAATATTTATAATTTGAGTTAGTTAGTTCATCAGGCTGTTGCTTATAGCTGCCCACCTAAGGAATCAGTAACAAATCAGTGGTGTATCCGGAATGTTTTTCTTTTTTGGTTTCTTTTTGAATACTTTTCATCATGACAGAGAGTAATAACTGACTCATATGTCTATTATGTACATCAACACTTGCTAAATGTTGTGGTTATACAATTTTTTAACCATTAAACAGGAAAATAACCTTATTTATTACTAAAAATAAAATATATTGAAAGAGCCTCAAACTTCACAGTCAGATTTTTCGTCTCACAACACTGTTTGTCCTTAAGACATCTATAGATATGATTTAATGTTAAAATTAACTGTTCCAACTATTGTAAAACTGGCCAATGGTGTGATCATCCATTGTGCTGTGCCTGGGTTGAAAACTTAGTGCATTATGTTATGCAAAGTGGCTTAATTTCATGTATTAAGGTTAATGATTTTGAGCTAACACACTAGTCAATGACACAGTGTATCTACAAGGAAAGTTCTTGTCATTTAAAGAGGAAATACCTTACTCTAAATTATCCAGTTAATTTTCTTGACAGTGGTACTGACCAGGTAGTCAATCAGAATCATGTATTGAAAATCTTATTAAAGAATGTGTTGAGCTTCAAAAGATAACAGAAAACATTGGTACTGGCTTCTTAATGAATTTCATATTTAGAAAGTGAACTACTATGACTTCTCCAAGTTCTTTAACATGCTAATCAGAAAAATCCAGGCATGCCCTGGAGGGAGAATAATTTTATTTCACCCCTACTACCTCCTGCCTTGACAGTGAGAAGTGACAGCATCTCTTTACCTGTAACATGTGTGTTCATCTTGTTCATAGTGGCTCAACCACGTGCTGAGCCTGGTGCGTCTGCTGGACCCTACTTCATTTTCCTTCTTCAGACCAGGCAGCAGAAGACACAGAGATCATCACTGCATACAGTAGAAGATCACTGCATACAGCTGGCATTTCTCACAATGACCATTTTGTGTGTCACTTATCACACAGTTACATGGAATATATGCTCTGATTACTCTGCATTTATATAGTACAGTAGGGAGAGCATTGCAAGTTAAGGTTGGTCTGGAATTCTTTCACCAAAGTGAATTTCATGGGAAAATGGCAGAAATTCAAAACATAAACTCTTTATGGGAATACAAGTGTTGCCAAAAATTTGACCAGAGCGTGTGAGGTCCAGACTTTTTTGAAGCAAGCTCAAATCTTTCATCAGGTTAGAAACAAAATAATGCATATTTCTGTACATGTGTCCATGCTGGTTCTAAGTGTCAAACACTTTTTTTAAACAGCCGTAGACTTTTTGCCTCATTGTAGAGTTAAAAAACAAACAAACAAACAAAACTACAAAGTTTTTTATACTTCCTCACATGTGAATTCTTATATTGGATTATAGCCATCCAGCCCTATTGCTATTGAAATTTGGATTCACAGTTACTACTACTTAACATTCAGGGACAGTCTGACTGTATAGTCATATAGTATAACTTCACCACTAAGCAAATGGCACAGGTTATGCAGTGTGAAGAATAAATAGATCTTACTGATCTGGGGAAGATACACAAATGTCTGGCAGGATGTCATACCAGGCCAAATGCTACAAATTTCTAACATTTTTTGTGGGTGCACTGAAGTCAAGGGGAGTCTATTCTTACTGCATACATAAAATCTAGTTCTCCATGAGTGTAACCACCTGATTGCTGTAAACATACACAGAGCACTAAGAGATGTGGTACTCCCTATGCATGGATAAAAATGATAGCATTCCAAATCTGTTCCATGGTATTAGAGGAGGAGTGTAAGATGTGTTGATTTTTAGGGAGTGTGCTGTTGACACCATACCTCGGCATGCTTTGTGGTTTACATTCGGACAGGTGGGAATTCAGAGTACAAGGAGAGGAGCAGGACAAACAGAGAAGGATGAGAAAACAGACACATTCTCTTTGAGCAGCTTCAGACAGGAGCAGAGAGGCAGTGCTGTAAATCTAGAGATACTGTGAATTATTAATCCGTAATGCCATTTACCAGTATGTAATTTCAGTTTATTTTTGCTTTGTAAACTGGACTTCAGAATACAATCCGGCTTAAAATAAGCAAACCATGTGCTGACACGGAACAGGCACAGTACATTCCTTGGTCAAGTTGGGGTCAGCTGTCCTGTCTGTGTCCCCTCCCATCTCCTTGTGTACCCCCAGCCTGCTCGCTGGCAGGGCAGAGTGAGAAGCTGGAGAGTTCTTGACTTAGTGCAAGTACTGCTCTGCAAAAACTAAATCATCTGTGTGTTATCAGCATTATTCTCATCCTAAATGCAAAACATGGCATGATACCAGCCACTATGAAGAAAATTAACCGTATCTCAGCTGAAACCAGGACAGTGCTCAAGACCTGAAGCACAAATCCTGCAAGCTGCTCTGTAGAGGGCCTTTGACGAGCCCCTTTGATGTCCGTGGAACAGATTACATTTGAAGTCAGGTGGATCTTTGAAATGTTAGGATTATCACAATGCTTTCTGTTCAGAAGACCTAGGAATGGAAGCTAACATTCAAGAATGTTTTAGGAAAGTGCTGCACAGTTTTAGGATGATTTGCAGCCTTTGTAGAACTGTGATTATATGTGGTTATTGAGCTTCCAACACACCAGGGAAGGCATTGTACACTTGCCCCAGCCGGGTGGTTAGTCTTGAGATAGTCCAAATGTTTGTCCTTTTTCTGGGTCAAACCCCATGGGCTACTGCTAAGGCATCAAAACCCATTACAGTGGTCTTGCACAGAGACTGAACTTGATCAGAGGTCTTCCTAGAGCAGGCACCACTTAAATTCTCAGCTGTAGTCTGTCATTATAAAAATGCATGTTTGATACTTCTAGAATTCATTCATCGGAAACCCAGATGTGCATGATAATGATGCAAAGCAGGCAAAAACACCAAAAACAAACAAAAACAACCCAAGTGAACTGGAAACATACAGGCACTTCCTGAACTTGTGCAGAGAGAAAAAATCAAAATCTCATGAAAATGTATACCCTTCATTAGGTATAGCCTGGATAGCATAGCAAAAGTGCTTAATATAGCACTACAAGAAGGTTGTAGGGAATTAGTCACTGTTCCATTCACCACAATGGTGGCAAGGAGATTCAGAGATAGAGGCAGCACCCACTGCCTCATAATTGCCCCTTCTTATATGGCCTAATTATTTTGTCCTATGTGAAGCAATGGAGGACAGAAGACCCTCCTACAAGAAGGTCTCCATTTCCCCTGTTTGTCTGATGAAGTAGTTCTCATTTTTCAGATGCTGACACCAGAGGAAAGGGTTTTTTTGATATTTACAGCTTCTGTGTTGGTCGTAGTACAGGTCTAATGCACAGAGCCAGACACAATCCCACAACGGTCTATACTGATAGTTCTTAACCCTGTCCTTGGCGTTGAGCTATGTCAGATGGCAGTCTCCTGGGCAGTGTCTGGTACAGTCTGGAGGGTGGGATTTAAAGACTTAGTAGTGGGCAGGTTGGGTGAGTCACTTATAAGAAGAGATTTACAGGCCCAATATATTGTAGATCTTTTTTGTTTGTTCGTCAGTGTTGGGTTTTTTGTTTTTTTCTTTAAGATGGCCATAGACAAAGATATGTTTTTTGGTTCTATACACCATTTTTAATAACTTGTGTTTTGCTCAGTTTTGTGAAATTGCTATTGCAGCAACGGGAAGATTTCTTACAAAAAGCTAATCAATAAACTTTGAACCTGATCTAGCAGGCAACATTTTGTACTCATTTTGTTACAACATCAGGTATTATGGATTTATGATGAAGTAGATGATGATGGTGGTACAGATAACTTTCTTGTTTAAAAGAGGTCACAGTACCCCAGGAAATATAAGTTTATACAGCCAAAATTTTAATGCAACTGTGAATAGGTTACATTTGTAGAAAATGCTTATGTTATAAATGAAGTCTCAACTCAATCTGAATTTAGTAATATTTATGAAAGAATATTTATAAAAGGTATAAAAGGCAAGTAAACAGCGCTGGGTGTGCGGGGCGTCTACCCTCCACCAACATGCACATACAAACATCAAACTTTTTAAATATACAGAACATTGTTTTTACATATGTTATATATGGAGTGGTAATTCGTGTCGAGAAAATGGTTGATATTAATATAGACGGGGGAGATTTGGGAGTGTGGCCATGGGGGTTGGAAAGCCCCGTGGTTGAGATAACATCAGACTCTTAACTATGAGGCCATCAGGAATGTAAAAGAGTTTAGAGGGAACAAAGAAGGGTGATTCAGGAGACTCCATGCAGTCTCGGGTTGCTTGTTCTCCAGCCGTTAAGGCATGGAAGTTTATTGTTTGTTACCTTTCCTGATTGTACATATGTATAGGCATACTCGCGTTTAGTATGTAAAGCAATGTTCTATATATTTAGAACGTTTGATGTTCGTGTGTGTGTTGGTGGAGCGTAGACTCCCCACACACCCAGCGCTGTTTACTTGCCTTTTATACCTTTTATAGCTTTTATATGTATAAATATTACTTGATTCAGATTGAGTTGAGACTTCATTTATAACACATACAAAACCCAAGTACACCTATACGTATGTACAATCACAAAAGGTAACAAACAATCCTTTAAGTTCCATGAGTTAACAGTCTCCATTTTCCATTCCTTTTCTTGATTACAAACAAGTCTCCATTTTCCATTCCTTTTGAACAATATGCCTTGCTTTAAGTTGTCAAGCAACTCGGCCTTCGGGCCTTATGTATCCCGTTCTTCTCAGACCGAAGAAAAGCATATCCATCTCATTCTCAAGGTCAATGAGGCCTGGGTCAAAAGGCACGTCCAGGTCAGCAGGGGGCGGAATAGCAAAAGCCTTCGATGGCTGCAGCGGCAGAGGGGCCCATGGCGTAGCAGTCGGATCAGTAAAGGAGCCCGCAGCTCCCTCACTGTCAGGTAAACCACACGTTTCTGACTGTGGTCCCACATGGCTCTTTAAGGCCTCAGAGATTGCTCGCCAAGTGCCGAGCAATCCCGCTGCAACCTTATCGTTTCTAGTTGCAGAGTCACACACCTTGACCTCAGTTTGGTCCCATGTTTCAGGATCATAAACTGTCTGATTGTTAATAAGGAGAATAAGCTGTAAGGTTACCAGGACAGTCTTTGTTTCTAAGGACGTACGATTCCCTGTAATGCGCAACTGCTTACCAGCAAGGGGCAGTTGTGTGTGCGGGTCTGCTTCGCTCAGCTTGAGCTTCTTCCCAGCTTCGGTGTGCCTATTTCCAGCGACTTTCAGTACGATCTTCTCTGAGCAGTTTGCTGAGTCTGGCCGAACCCATCTTCATGAGGCAATCAATGTGCCTGTTCCCGTCCTGGTCTCCGTTCTGCTAGCCTGTTCCTTTTCATTCCTTCTTTCTACTTCTTTATTGATGACATAACTTCGTCCTGTTGCCTTTTTTCTATCTTGAGGACAGGCTCCCCTCTTATACCCTTCTCCCCACAGCAGTTCTTTTCAAAACAACTTTTTATGCAAAGTCAAATAACTTCGCATATAACAGCAACAGCAAACACCCAGAAACTTCCATGCCTTAATGGCTGGAGAACAAGAAACCCCAGACTGCATGGAGTCTCCTGAATCACCCTTCTTTGTTCCCTCTAAACTCTTTTACATTCCTGATGGCCTCATCGTTAAGAATCTGATGTTATCATCAACGATGGGGCTTGCTGACCCCCATGGCTACACTCCCACCTTCTATATTAATATCAACCATTTTCTTGACACGAATTACCACTCCATATATAACGCTTGCAACTTTTCAATCAGTGATTTTTATGACAGAGCTTTCCAGCACTCAAATGTACTTTCTATGTTTTGGCTATCTTTTAACTACTTTGTGGTCATGGTTTTTAATCTACTTTACATGATGTTTTATCTGAGGTTGGAAGATGTGATGTCTTCATTGCACTTCTGACAAATAATCCTACCAAATTTGGTTCATCCTTACTTTTATTAATTTATAGCCATGGTGGTTTTACCCAGGTGAGGTAAAAGTCTCCACCACAGCCTCTCACTCACTCCCCCACATAAAAGGGAAAGGGTGGAGAGGCCTCAAGAGTAGAGATAAGGACAGAGATCCCTCAACAATTATTGTTAAGGGCGAAACAGACTCATCATAGGGAGATTAGTAAAAATTATTGCCTATCACTAACAAGCTAGAGAAGTGAGAAACAAAGGAAAGAAACCAAAAGCACTTTTTTTTTTTTTTTTTTTTTTCCCTTTCTTAGATCTGTTTTCACAGAGGCACAAACAACATTACTTAGTGGCTTGGCTCTGGCCAGCTCTTATCTAACATGGGTCGGCTTCTGGATTCTTCTCACAGAAGACAACCCTACTGCCCCTCGCTACCAAAACCTGGCCACGTAAACCCACTACAATATCATGCTCCCAGAAAATAAAAGAATTCAGTGCAGTACAGTAGTAGATCTGTCTTTGATCTGTAGTTATTCAAGATACTTTCTATTGTGATGCCTTGTATTGCTTTTAATAGCTAAGGTTTTTGGACAATGTTGTTAGGCAGCCCCCACAAAAGTTTATATCCCAGCTTGCTTGGCACCTGCTGAAAGGAAAAGATTCATCTTGTATTGTCTTCCTTTCAGTCTCCTACCAGGCTAGATGTGTAAAGAAGAAGCAGGTTGCAAAATGCTGAAATCCAGCAGGAGCTTAGTTTGAAGTGATTTGTCTTGAACTATGTGCAATATCCTAATATCTTGAATGCAGCTGTCATAACCTGAATCACTTTATTTCTGAATAACATAGCAGGGGGCTTCAGCAAATAATTTTGTGCATAAATGTAATAAGTGTCTGGCTTTTTTTTTTTTTTTTTTTTTTTGTATAGCACAAACGTGAATAAGGGATTAGTATTTTTAATTTATTTCTCCAAATTACCTTACATGTATGATTTACAAGTTTGATTTAAGCAGGCCTAGCAGAAGCTATTTTCAGCAATTTGTGGCTTAGAAATTCAGCAATCAAAATTAATATTGAGACAGTACTGATAATGTCACTAGAACACACTAAAGGGCTTGAAAGTTTGTAGACACTTTTGAAAATAGTTTAAAACCTCCTTAGCCAGAAAATTCTTGCAGGTGAGTAACGAGCGGAACAATTCTAAAAGGTTGTACACAAATTGAAAAGCAAACACTAACTACCAAATGAATGAAGTTGAAATAAAAATAAATTGGGCTAAAAAAAAGACAGAACTGATCAGCAATTTATGAGAAATGGAAAACATAGTTGAAACATTACTGGATTAAAAAATAAATGAGACAGGAAATTAGAGGAAAGGATAGAAGCAAGACTGTGAGGAAATAAAATCCAAAGAAGTTGTTTCAAAAATTGTTTTTGGTGATACAGTATAAATGATGGTGATAAATGGTATAAATGGTGATAGAGTATAAATAAGTAATGGAGAAACTGATTCAAGTACTGCTTTTATTAACAATATGGAACAGGAATAATGCCATTAAACTAATGGAGTTACTTTGGACTCGCACAAGAGAAATGCAAGTCGCATTTGTATTTAAACCGATTCTGCTGATCTTGTTAGAATGTTACGTAACTACTCCTGACTTAAAGATCTTGAGCACCAGTGTCCTTCCAGCTTTGTGGAAGTCAGTAAGAGTTCTGCTTTTAACTTCCCTGGGAGATTTATTAGGCTGTAAACCTGCAGGAACACCAAGTGTTATGCAAATAATGCTTTTATCAATCCGGATGCTCCAGCACAGCTGTGTGCTGTGTGCTGCTGCTTTTTGCCAGTAACGAGGCAGTGTAATCACAGGGATCCCTGCCTGCCTCCTGGCTTGTCCAGAGCAGCTCTGCCTGCAGCTCCAATGGGGAGGAAATCTGATTTAGGAAGGTGATCATGTCCTTGCCCTTAGTGGCAGCCAACTGGGATATGATGGTAGGTGGTGGTCTGTGGCTGCGTGGTGGGAAATGTTTTCAGAGTGTTAGTCCGAGGTCAAGATCAAGGCAAAGCAGTGGCAGCAGCTAACCCATGGTTTTGCTGACCCATGAACTGACTCCCTGGGCAATACAGAAATGGGCACAGCAGTACAGCTTTAAAATAAATACATTTTTAAACTAGCAGAGATTAGATTAGATATAAGGAAGAATTTCTTCCCTCACAGCGTGGTGAGGCTCTAGCACAGGCTGCCCAGAGAAGCTGTAGCTGCCCCATCCCTGGAGAGGTTCAAGGCCAGGCTGGATGGTGCTTTGGGCAGTCTGGTCTGGTGGGAGGTGTCTCTGCCCATGGCAGGGGGTTGGAATGAGATGATCTTTACCAGATGACCCTTCCAATGCAAACCATTCTACATTTCTGTGTATGCTATACATTTACTATGCATGCTATACATGTGTAGAACATGCATTTGCTATAAAAAATAACTTTAGTTTGGGGAGGGGAGGGATCAACAGATTTTTTGGTTGTTGTTGTTAGAACAAAATTAAAATCTAAGCCTGTCCTCAGAGGAAGGGGAAAAAAAAAATAAAAGTCCCAGAACTAAACATGCAACTACCATACACAAAAAAAATAATGGCTGATTCATTTAATGAGAACCACAAATACAAGGAAAAATAAAGGAATTCCCTAATGAGCCTCTGAGTTGTTGTTAATAGCTTCATTTGAGAAGAAATACATTGAATCCCAGACTGCACTCCTATATTGTATTATCACTCTTTTTTACTGAAATCCCTTTGTTTGTCAGGATCAGCCAGTAGCAATCTATTTTTGTGTACCCACAATAACTCTTTTATATTTCCTGTCAGTGAATAATGAGGCTTCTCTAATCACCTGTTTGTGCTATAACTACTGTGTTCTTTTTTTGTTGGAATAAATTACTGGATACTAACAGCAAATGTTAAAGAATAACATTTGTAAGCCAGGGCATGGAACTAGAGACAGGAGGAAGTGAATTTTACTGAATTGTATCTTTAGGGAAAGAAAGGAAGATGCCCAAGTGATGTTAATTGTATGAAAATGTTTGTAGTTTGAACTTTTGTTGTTGTACAAGGACAGGAGGAAGTAGGAGAGCAGTGATGAACTTGTCCTGCTCTGAACAGTGAGTCAGTGCAGGTGAGCAAAATAAGTGCTACAAAGTATTAATACTGTTGCTGTATTATCACTGCTCTGTTTCTGTAGGTGTCCAGGCACAATAATTTACAAGTTGAAAGAAGGTGTTTTCACGTAGCTTCCCTATGACAGCAATGACGTGAGAAAGAGCATCTGTTCTTGTTCGAAAGTGGGTATTCTGCACAACATTTCTGTGTCAACAGCTGTTGATTGGATGAAACTAAATGGCTTTGTGTGTTATCAGCATTGGGCAATATTTCAAATGTGTCACAACAAAGTGTACTGAAGTTTCCTTGTAAATCATCTTTAATTTCCAGATAAATCTTTTTTTCTAGGAAAAAAAAAAAATCAGTAAAATCCATTACACAAATTCACTACTGCAATATTTGTCATAACTAGTTAGTGAGAACTGAACAAATACTAAGTACCTCTAGTACAGATGTAAATTACAGATCTGAAAATGTTCACCACCAATACCACTACGACCTTCACCCCAGAATTCTTTTCAGATAGTATTCTTCATGTATTTTAAAGGTTTCAAAACCATTTAGAAAAGTTCAAAAATCCAGAAATATCATCAATATCTTTAGAATTTATACTTGTTCTCTCAATCTGTTGTTGTTGTTGTTGTTTTGGGGGGGGTGTTTTTACTATAAATATTTCCTTTGCCAGAATAATCCACTGGCTTGAGTGGGTTTCCACAGTATCCCAATGCTTTGTTTTAAAATGCAGTATTTTTTTTTTGCTTTGGCCAGGAGGTTGGACCCGATGATCTTTTGAGGTCCCTTCCAACCCCTTCAATTCCATGATTCTGTGAAATTTAATCTACTCTTATTTTAGACTTAATTGACAAGGAAAGTATTTATTCTCTTATCTTTACGACTTGAAGAGATTTGAGGTTATGCAGAGCAAAATGAGTTTTCCATGAAATTCCAATTTTCCACTTAGCAGTGCAAGAAAATGTATTTGAATTAATTATTCTCAGAAATGACTTCGTTTACTGTTTTCAGTTTGACACTTTTTATTTTTCCTACTTATAGTAGTCGCATAATTTTATTTTGCATACTTTAACTACTGTATACATTATATATATATAATATTATATTATATTTATATATATATAAATATATATAAATTAATAAATAAATAAATTTTAATAATTTTTTAATAAAAATAAATTTTATATAAATATATAAATATATATAAATTTGTTTAACCATATTTAACCATATTTACATTACCTGGATGCAGTTAGTAAAGCAAAGCTGCAGGTAAACCAAACAAAATAGGAGGCCAGTTACTCAGAGCATCACTTTCTTTTTTGCTACAAATGAAGCTAGAGTGGGAGACCAGCTTAATTTTTGAGCTCACTTAAGACATTCTGTTAAGACTTGGATGTACCTGAGATGTTGAAGGGCAGGTTAATGACTTGGCCTTGAGGCTGCAAGCAATTACAGTGTACTTCAGTTCCCCAGATCTGGTATTCTGGTTGTCCTGACAAGCAACAAGTTACAGGAATCTGTGTCCAGAATTTTGCTGAAATAGAATAGCATTTAGTCAAGGATCCATTTCTATCATTATTAAGATTACAATTAGGGTTTCTTTTACAGCTCACTGTACTAAAAATATCATGTTCTCAGCCCTTCCATTTGCGAATATCTTTCATTTATACTATTCTCTGCTGGGCTTAACTTTTATTTATTTCCTCTTTGTTTTTCTTTGATTTCTTCCGAGTTCTTCATTTTCAAACTTTACTCCCTGGCAAACAAAAAGCAGTAAGCTCATTCAAGCTGCAACCTTTTCCATATGGTTTGGTTTACCAGTGAGTGCTTGCATGGCCACTGAGCCATCTACATTGTGTAAGCAGCAAGGCCAAATGGCTGCTAATTGTCAGTTCTGTGCTGCACAATTCAGGACAACACAGGTGTATGTGAAGTATTTGCAACCAAACAAGTTTACATAGTCCAATGTACGAGCCCTTGTCGAGTCCTGTTTTAAGCGTCTTTGCATCACATTCAGCTGCATGAAATGAGGTTAAAACACAGGTCTTACCTGATGCATTTAGTTGAAATGTGCCTAATAAGTATGTTGTTTTATGGAATTTTGTGTTTTATTTTGGGAAAATCTAGGGCCAGAAGAAACTTTTACAGTAAAAGTATGCAGTACAATCTACACCTGAATCTTTACATGTGCAGAAGTTTTAGATTTTATTCTATTTCTGAACATGTCTACCCAAAGAAGATAAAAAATACATCTGTACATCTTTTCCACAGACTCTTTCCAAAAATTACCAAAGGGATATGCATCATTCATCCCCAGAGCTCTAATGTTACTGCTAGCTACATCATCTGAAATAAACTGAATTGCTTTTTTATTGTAGCTGACAGCCCTAATGTGCTTATTATTTCATATCTTTCACAGGAGGGGCACATATCTTCATTACCTAATTATTATTCTGAATGCGGTCAGTAACATCACCTTTCTGTAAAGTCAGAAAGAAAATGATTAAAACCAGCAATACTGTTGTATCTCTATAGGTGACATTTCTTTTTTTTCATGGTGACAAAACTTTCGTTGGGGATAGATTTAAACATCCACGTGGACAAAAAAATACATTGAATGAATGCAGTAAGATCAGGCATTTATAACAGTCAAAACTTTGCAGATATTTTGCTTTCTTCTCTTTGCTGTTATAGAAGAGAAGACCTCATTGTAGAAAAAGTTTGTGTAGGAAAGAGTGTTCAGTGCCTGTTCAATGTCTGTTAAAATAGTTTTCTAGCATGACAGTAAGCTTTGGAAGTAAAACCTGTGATTGCCTCCACATTCAATGCTTGCTTTGCGTCAGTCTGCAAAGTGGTTTTGATGTGTGTGAGCTAGATTTCTGAGGACATCAGGCTACAAGCTGTGCTCAGATGGGAGATTGATGCACCTTAACCCCTATGGCTACTCAAGGATCTGAACCACTGACTGGTCACTTGGGCACCTTCTAACTAGAAGGGAAGTGACTAAATCGGAAAAAAAATCCTCAGGCTTCATGTAATGCAGGTACAGAAGCCTCTGCACTGAATGCTTTGAAATACTGGTCCACTCACGTTGTCCCTGGCGGTTTTCTAACTTAGATGTAGCCAATGCTAACTGCCTCATGATGTGTTTTCATATCTGTTTTGCAGTTTAGAGTATTGCTTGAAAATAGAATACTCCTACATTTTTCTTGCATGTTTTGAAACTGTTGATGAAGATGAATGTGTGTGTATTTTTGTATAAATGAATGTATTTTATATAAATGTAGACATATATTTAAGGACTTTTGTGGAATGCACTTCAAACCTAAATGATTTTTTCAAAATTCTGAAAACTGAATAAAAAAAAAATTGTGAGTTTGTTATTTTAGATACCTAATTCGGGATATTGAATGCCACCTATTTCGTAAATATTGTTGACTCTTTAAAATGTGACTAAATAAAGTATTTAATATTGGGTACCAAAAAATAGAGTTAACTAGAGATCAGTGAATACTTTTCAAAGACTAATGAGAATATGTTTAGAACTCATTGGTTCAAGTTATTTCATTTTGGTGAAGATAGGAGGATATTATGAGTGTAATAAGAGTTTTTAAAACTGTTAATGATGACTTTTTAATTGCTCAGCTTCCAAATTTGGATTTACTTTGTATGAGAAAAGATAAATTTGCCAGTGCAGATGAAACTAATAATTGCCTAGCAACCAGTGCCTGATTTTTTTCCTATATAGAGCAAACAAAGGAAAAGCACACCACTTTTATTTCTATATATAGTGTATGTGTAAGTATGGAGCTAAATATATATATGTATACACACACACACTCACTCTGGTGGTGCCAAAAGATAAACCTCAAAAGCTATGGAGCACAAGGGGGAAAAAAAAAAAAAAGAGAGAGAGAGAAAGAAAGAAAGAAAGAAAGAAAAATGGAAAGGTAAAATGGAGATACCAAAAAGAAAAGAAAAAGTAGAAAAAAAGAAGAAAACCAGGAATATTTTAACAGCACAAATGTGATGTTTCCAGAATAAGTCTTCTTTTTTTGGCAAAAGTCCCTCTTTTCTCACCAATGAAGCAAAGGCAGAAATTGGAAAGAAAATGTACCTTGAAAGTCAATAATAATGTACCTAAATGCTCCCAGACCATAAGGAAGTGACAGAATGACCTTTTATTTAAAGAAGGTCATAAACACCTAAGAATGCTTACCTTAAAGGGCACCCTTTGGACTGTGGTATAGGTTGGACTCCATGGAAGCCAGGGGATGGGGAAGGGAGCAGCTGTGTCTGAGCTGTTTTCTGATCAGGCATTAGGACTGTTTGTTCAGAAACTATAAACAACTGTTCAGAAACAAAGAATCTTCTGAAGAAAGATTTAGGAGGAGCTAATGATCAAAACCAGAACTTAGGTAAAGTCAAACAGGAAATCTAGCTCCCTGTATTGACTGTGTCATGGTCGTCAGTATATAATTGGAACCTATCAGCAGTTAATGGACAAACCAATAGGAGCTCAGATGACTGCTGACAGAAACCACCTGAAGTTGTATCAGGAGATCTGCAAAACATAGTAATGTTTAGCAAGAAATATGAATATTATACTAAACCAGATATTACATGTGAGCATACTATTCAGATTCCCTAGATCAGCTTTGAAAACAAAGGACAAGTAACTGGTAATGATGATGTGTTCACATCATGATTTGCTATCTCTCCCAAAGTCTTAATTGAGCAAAACACAGCTTAATGGGGAGGCAAACACTTTAAACTAAATGCCTTGTACAGAACATCTCAATTTAAGTTCTTATTCTTCCCTTTTCATAAACCTCTCTCACCATGTAAGTCTGAACAGGTGCTGAAGTATCAGTTGATTCACATATTGGTGAGTAACAGATAAGTCTAGCAACATGCCCAACATGAGTGACAACTGAAATCAGATCACTATGCTGTGGTGGTTTCATAGTAATGGGCAACAGCTCCACCATAACCGTTCTCTCACTCCCCATCCTCAAAGGGAAAGGGGGAGAAAATACAATCGAAAGGGCTCAAGGGCTGAGATAAGGACAGGGAGATCACTCAACAATTACCATCACCAGCAAAATAGACATAGACTAGGGAGATTAATGTAATATATTAGCCATTACTAACAGACTAGAGCAGTGAGAATTAAAGTCAAGTAAAATCACCTTCATCCCACCCAGCCTCTTCTACCTCCTCCTGAGTGGCGCTGGGGAACAGGGACTAGGGGCTACGGTCAGTCCCTGACACTTCATCTCCTCTCCTCCTTCAGGGTTCCTCTCTGCCCCTGCTCCCCGTGGG
Source organism: Aythya marila (assembly GCF_965140915.1). Taxonomy (NCBI): domain Eukaryota; kingdom Metazoa; phylum Chordata; class Aves; order Anseriformes; family Anatidae; genus Aythya; species Aythya marila. The sequence continues at coordinate 81,307,494 of NC_139080.1, read as the reverse complement.
ATCCCTCCCACGGGATGCTGTCCTTCCCGAACTGAGCCTGCGGGGGCTGCCCACAGGCAGCAGCTCTTCAGGAACTGCTCCCACATGGCTCCATCCCCCGGGGTCCATCCATCCCCCAGGAGCAAACTGCTCCAGCACGGGTCCCCCACGGGTGGGCAGCAGCTCCCCCCAGACCCCCTGCTCCTGCGGGGGCTCCTCTCCACGGGCTGCAGCTCCGGCCCGGGGCCTGCTCCTGCAGGGGCTCTCCATGGGCCGCAGCCTCCTCCAGGCCACATCCACCTGCTCCACCGGGGGCTCCTCCACCCATGGGGGGGCTGCAGCGTGGAGATCTGCTCCATGTGGGACCCATGGGCTGCAGGGGGACAGCCTGCTCCACCAGGGGCCTCTCCCTGCACAGCCCGCGGGGAACTGCTGCTGCCTGCCTGGAGCACCTCCTGCCTCCTGCTGCACTCAGCTGGGGGGCCACAGGTAGGCTTCTCATTCATTTCTTAACTCTATCTCCTAGCTGCTGTGGCACAGCAGGATTTTCTTTTCCTTCTTTCTTCAACCTGCTCTCCCAGATGCCCAACCAGTATCACTCATGACCTTGCTCTGGATAGCAGTGGGTCCCTTTGGAGCAGGTGGACATCACTCATCTCTGTCAGGTGCTGGGCTCTGCTCACAGAGGCAGCCCCTGCAGGCTACCAAAAGCATGCCACATAAAGTCAGTGCATATGTTTGAGGAGAGCCTGGGTAATGTTTGCCACCTTCATTGTGGAAGGTTGTATTAGTAGGGGTCCAGGCACTTGCATTAAAGACATTCATCAACTGCTTCCTTGTTTGTGTTAAGAAAGAATTGTGACTTTTAGTGGAGGCTGGATGCTCACTGGTTGTATCAGTTTACCAGCATGGGGAAATATATCTCTTTTTGTGTGATGAAACAATATCCAAATGCATGGCTGCTCTCCCCAAATTCTCGTACCAGTGCATGGACTAAATCTTTTCCACAAGTTGCAAAAAATATTCAGAAATGCATTATGTAACTGCTCCTCTTTTAATCACTTTTGATCCCTTTCTTACTAATAAAGATTTGAATTGACAGGAATAGTTCATCTTTTTCCCTGAAGACATACTTGGCATAGAAATGAACTCAGTAACTACAAAAGAGAGAAGAGTTTACTTTTTAAGCTGTTTTCTACTTCTACTTGCATTTCATATTGTCAACCATCAGCTGCTTGAAAAGCCTGTAGCACAGCAGGCTGAAGTACAGTGACCTACTGCTCTTTCACATTCAAATGAATAAAGTAGCTCATGCTGTAGACCTTTAGAAAGGAAAGAGATTATACTTTTTTTTTAAGGCAGAAGGGGATTTATTATGATAGAAATTAATCTCTGCAGGCATTACTTCAGGGCTCTATTCTAACCCTGAAAGCAGGGACACACTTTTACAGTATTGTACTACTAGACTAAATGCAAAGCTTAAGTCAGCACTTCATCTTCAACCTGGATTAATACTTCAGCATAGTCCTAGGGAGGTATTCTAATGAGAATTCTCTGATTAGAAAAATCTGGTTTTCTTTTCATAGTGCCATCTCAGGTTTTCAGAAATCAGCTGGTGCATCCCCCCACTGATTGCAAGACTGGAAAAAAGTTACATTTATAGAAATGTTTATGTCTAGTTCACAGTAGTATTTTGCAGTTCTAGTCCACAGCTACAAGCTGCTGATGCTGTTTTATTTAAGTGCATACAGTCTCTTCATCCTAGAGGCTTTCAGAAAAAAAAGCCAACCACCTCAGCTTCCTTGAGACCTATGATAAAATCATGAGTTTTTTGTTCTGAGATTTATGATCTCCTGGAAGTTTTCACATCAAGTTCAGACATGGATGTTTAGAGTTAATGATATTGATATAGAGTTAATGAATCATATTCTATGATTCTATTAGTGACAGGACCCGCGGGAACGGGGTTAAGCTGAGGCAGGGGAAATTTAGGCTGGACGTCAGGAGGGGGTTTTTCACAGAGAGGGTGGTTGCACACTGGAACAGGCTCCCCAGGGAAGTGGTCACTGCACCGAGCCTGTCTGAATTTAAGAAGAGATTGGACTGTGAACTTAGGCACATGGTCTGAACTTTTGGGTAGACCCGTGCGGTGTCGAGAGTTGGACTTGATGATCCTTAAGGGTCCCTTCCAACTCAGGATATTCTATGATTCTATGATTCTATTCTATATCAATTTATTCATTTTCTGAAATGATTTAAACATTGTGCAATGAATATTTTAGCCAGAAAGCTAGCTGAACCTTCTACCTGCATAGTAAGCAAATCAGAATAGAAAACAGGCAGAATAGAGGCAGATGAGCCACTGATATCTAGAAACTTTAACTTCGCTTTCAAATAAAGAGAGATACAAGTTAATTATTGAGCCATCTTTTTACCTTAGGAAAAACAAATTAGCTGCCTCACCATTAAATCTGAATAACACCTTACAAATTTGTTAAAAGAACTGCAGAGCTCATCTGTTCTCATGTTCACATTTTGCATCTCTGCACAGATGTGTCTTTAATATGATTTATAGTTCTGCTTCTCGGTAGTGGTTCAGCTGTGGAGAAATAGATTTGAACTTGGACACTGTACAGATGATTCTGTAAATCAGAATACTATTAAAGCTCTTTTTCTGAAAATTGATTTTAATGTGAAAATGCTAGTGGTAGCAAGTACTTTCTCAGTCTTCTTCTGAAGTTTAGTTGCTCTTCTGGGATTCATGGCTGGGGCTCATTTTTACTATACTTAGACCAAATTTCTATTGACTGGTTATTTTCTGGGCTGTTTATTGTTTGGAGTCACCTGGAGATTTCTTCCTTGTAACAAGTTTTATTCTCATGAAAGGTAATAGCTATTCATTTTATTTCTTTAGAGACAGCTTTTAAAATAAGCTATATTTCATGTAGCAATATAGGGAATTGAATAAAAATGTAGCCGTTGTTTTAGGCTGGAAAAATGGTCCATTTCTCTCCATCAATAGTGACACCAATATTCAGCTGTGTAACACTCATTACGTAGCATACCACTAAAGGGTGGTGTACCTACCCAACAACATCTGTGATTAGCACCCTGAACTGGTGTTATAACCTTTTCAACTGTTTACCTACCAATTTTGTCATGCCTTTAGTTTGGGTCTGCAGCTCCTTGGACGGCGACAGTATCAGTGTGTTTACCTTAGTATCAGCTTCTGTAAATTTCACTACTTCAGTATACAATGCTTACTAAATACATTTGAGCATATATTTAATGTACAGGATGTCAAACAATACATAAGGATGCTTCATGCATTCACACTTTGAAATAATATACTCTCATGTTAAATTATAGAAGAAAATGTACCCAAACACAAATTATCTTTCTTCTATCATTTCTTTCCTTCCAGTTTTGAAATTTTATGAATCCATGGGATTAAGATGTATTTATTCCATTGTCTAAAGCAGATGTTTCTTACAGTAACAGTTCTGCCAGAAATCATAACAGTTATCATTCTAGGTGTTAAAAGGTAGTTGAGGGAAATTACATACATTTCAGGATAATGATTTTGTGAATAGGGGCTCAAATGCTTCTCCCATGCCTGATTCTGGACACTGTTCTTGAGCGTTTGACAGGAGTTTTTTTTTTTATTCCTATCCCAGGAACAATGCCGTTACAGAGTAAGTAGTTTTTAATCAGAGTAAATGATTTTTTTTTCTTTTATTCCTTCACAATCATTAGTGAGCTGCAATAGCAAATTGATTTGCAAGTAGTTATGGTAGCTGACTGGTTTATGTAATTTTACAACAAAACAACTAAGAGTCCTTTGCAAAGGAACACACACATGGTTGTGGATGGTACTGCTCAGTTTGCACGGTGCATCTTCTTTAGCCTTCATATCACAAAAATTGTTTTCATAAACTCTGAATTTCTGTTCTTGACAAGGATTGATGGCCTAACTGTTACCATCATGGTGTGCTGCATTATTTATATACTGCAGTTGAGTTCCTTCTTTCAGGTTGTCCTTTGCTGTCAAGCAAGGTATTGCACTATTCAGTAAAGAGTCATGTAAGAGTTTTGGGTATCTTATAGGATTAGAAAGTACTCTATATGAAAACATAAAGTTTGTCAAATGGTTTACAACTGTTACTGTTCTCTCCATGGCTACGTGCTTGCGGTAAGAAGCAATAGTCGTATGTTCAGCATTTTGTTGAAAGATAAAGAATGGTGATGTGAAGATATGTCAGGGAACAAGGTGGACTTACAGAATGATTCCCCTCTGAGTGCTTTTACTGAAAGTTAAACCAGGACTGCTAACCGTGTTCTCCATGGAAAACAAAACAAAACAAATCAAAACAACAACAACAACAACAACAAAACAGTTATTCTGAAAAATAAATAAATAAATTAAAAAAAAAAAAAAAGCCTAATTGCCTAATTATTACTGGAGAGCAAACATCTTATTATTTGAACTTTGTTTTATGTTTTTTTCTGAGTTTGGATGAGGAAGGAGAACCCTTTATTAGAAATGTATTTTTGAGTATGTATGTATCTTCACTTTGATTTTATTCTTTTTGTTTTGCTTTTTTATTCTTAACCTCAAAGATTTATTTGACTTGGGAATGTTCTGAAAACAAAAACAAAAACCTGAAGACATGAGGAAAAATTTAACAGCACATCTTGAAAATTTCGTAACTTCTAACCATTTAAATATACTATCTGCTCCTCAATGCAGTCTGGTCTGAGATGATTTGGAGTGGATTTCTACTTTAACTCTTCCATGCATGCTGTCATGAAAAAACAGGAACTACACATATACATGCATGTATATTATATATATAGCTACATATAAAACATCACATCGAAGGAAGAGTCCCTTTAAAGAGTTAAATTCAGAGGGTTATGAGTTCTAGCAATTTTGTGCAGGGACCATCTGAACGTTCCCTTAGTTCTGTTTCACAGGTCCTTGCACCAAATCTCAAAAGCTTGATGTGATGAGATTTTACAGTCCGAGAGATTTCCAAGGATGAAAAAAAGACAGCGATAATTATAGCACAAATATTATGTACACAAAGTTGTGCCATACCTCAATGCTTGAGTAGTCATACAATGAAAGGTATGGGGTTGATCAGACAGTAAAGAAAAAAATTGTTTTTATTTGACACTTGAATTATTTATTGGACCTTTTTCAATACATTTTATTTGATGTACACTATTATTTTACTGTCTTTTGTTTGTTTTGTTTTAAAGTATTATTATTATTAATATCAGAGTTCTGCTTACAGTGTTTAATGTACAGAAACCTGCCACAGTTGCATGCAAACAGCATGTCATCTACCACTATGGCAAGTCACCAGTACAGAGCACAGTTCTGTAGGAGCTGATCTATGGATATAATTCTTTTTGTTTATTTTACTCTCCCATTTACAATGACTCTAAGGTTAAATTCCCTAACTACTGTTGTGTTAAAGGCTGTGTCATGTGTAACATAGTACTTTAATGGTAACAAATCCCTTAATCAGTTATGTTAAAACAAAGAGCACCAGTGTAACCTTTTCTTCTTCAGAGCAAAGCCTTATAAATCAGATTCTGTACATCAAACTGAGTAAAATGTATAACAAATTAGAGTTCAATATTTCAACATGAATGGCCTCTCAAGAGGCACAAAATGTAAATTGAGAGGAATATTGTTGATTCAAAGGTGACATTTATTTTGTTCTGCACAATTTCACAGGCACTAAGTCATAAATAAGAGTGCTAACATTTTAAGTGAGTTTTAGTAATTTGAGTATGCAAGTTTTCACAAACTTTATGTGTAGTCTTACACAGAATTACTGCTCACTTGTGTCTGTGCACTTGCTCAGACTTAAGACAACAATAAAATATCAAAAAATTAATGAACTAAGCTTGCCACAGTCTAAACAAATAGTCATTTAAAACAGTAACATGAAACAAAGACATGTGCCTGTTTGTAATCCTACTGTGAAATGGACTAGTAACAGTCAATTTTTATTTATTTATTTATTTATTTCTCTCTTGGAGGTACATTGGTAGATAATGTCACTGGTAACTGGACTGAAGGTGAAAAATTTTCCTAGTTCCCCATGAGTGTGGATGTTAGATGTTTTAGTGTCTTTGCAAGGGTTTCCAGTCTCCTGGGTGACCATGAATTCTGAGGGCAGGTGGAGCATGTTGTTTGTGCTGTGTTGCCCATTATGGTTATGCACCCTACTTGATATCAGATGCCCTCACTTAAAAAACAAAACAAAACAAAACAAAAAAGTAGGCTATGTAAGCAGCAAACAAACGTAAACAATAATAACATTATTATTTAAGTGTGAAATGCATTAAAACATAACAGCATTTTGCTATAAGTTATTCAATAAGTATAGAGAGGTCTAAGTTGTTTGTTTCATATTTTTTTATGAATACAATTGGAAATTGTTTCAGCCCAAGTCAGAATTTGTTCCCAAAGTATTTATATTCACTCCTTACAATTATATTCATTGTTTACACTCTGTCTTTTTGATAGTCCCATTTCCTTTAGAGGTGTGCTGTGCTCTTTTTGTTTCTGTGATGTAATATAATGACAACAAATTTATACCAGTAACTGACAGTAGAATTTGAGTCAGGGTGGCTGGAGTCAAAAGAGCAGTTACTTTTTGAACATGGAAATAAATGACTGCTGTTAAAGGACACCATCTGCTTTATTAGTTCCAAACTGTAGGTCAAGGTACTTCGCTTCAAGCTTAAGAAGCCCACACAAATTTTCAGACAAATTAAAACAATGTAGCTAGCAATAAACACTTTGGTTTTAGTAGGAGATTTCAAATTCTGAAAATCCAATGGAGAATTAGCAATGTGTTCAGTTTGTCAATCAGTATAAAACATACACATGGGAGCAGTAGTTTGTCTTTCTACCTTTCTTTTTCTTTCTTGTTTTTGAATAAATGAAATCAGAAGGACACTAAGTGGAGAAACATTTAGTAAAAGTGTCCCCTCTCATTTTAATAAGAATATCCATGTGCATTAACATAACAAGTGTCTCTGTTCCAGATGATATTTAATTAATTTGTTTAATTAAAGGTATGGGAATGCAGTTTTCAGAGCAGTCAGTTCATACTGATTGTTCTTTCACAATCATATGCCTAAGCCACATGAAATCTAAAGCTTCTCTTGTGGACCAAATAATGCAATCAGCAGTCAAGCTGAGAAAGCTTGAGTTGTTTAGATTCTGACAGGAAGAAAAGTAAACTGTCTAGGGATATGTAGTGTATGTTATGGAAAGTTGTCATTTATTCTCTTCAAATTGCCATACTTCTTCTTCAGCTGGACAGTGTTCAGTATAAGACTGTTAGTACCAGATAGGTAGACACATGACAAATCTCTGTGCTATGAAGGCCAATAAAGCTGTCAGATTGATTAAAAGAAAAAAAAAAAATAAGTTTTTGTATGTTTGTTTGCCATTGATGTGCAGAATTCACAGAAGTTTTGTACATCCATAAAATGGCTTAAGTGATTGTTAGATTGGAATTCTCACACAAGGCACTGATCTTCACTCTGTGGGCCAGCAAGGCATTAAAAACATTTTGGTCTTCCTTGCCATCACTGTAGTCTAAAACATTAAAATGTTAGTACTACTGACATAAACAGGTGGACTTTTTGTAACTCTTTCTACAGTTACATGTCAGAAGGCAACTTTTCAATTTAAAGAAACATACAAAATAATGTGCTACTTAGTTTTTTAAAATTGCCTTTCTGTAGATGTTGCTTAAAGTTGCATTTGCAAAATTTTTGCAAAACAAATTATACATATTTTAACTGTACAAATTATTGGTATTTCTAAAAACAATACTGAGCATAATGTAGAATAGCAATAGTAACATTCTATAATAAAATACTTTACCTGTAAAATGGTGCAACTTTGTAAAGAATTAAAAATCACATGGTTGGGAAAAAAAAAAAAAAAAAAAAAAAGTGTTTCCTTCAAGTTTATGAACTTGCATTTGTGCTCAGCAATGATTTTGATTTACTTGCAAAATTACATTCCATGTAATGATATTTAAAGAATTTGAAGTTACTGTTATGTTTTAGCATAACACATTCAAATATTATGAAATTCACATTTGGAGATTTGATGCTAAGATATGTGGAAGGTGTTCCTATGGCTTATGTCATATGACAAAATACAGAAATCAATAAACAGCACAAATATGTTTTACCAGATGAAGTGTGAGATAAGTAAAAATGCATCTAAAGATGTATATAAATATCTGATATGAAATTGAGGCTGCACAAAGGATATTCTTCAGGACTGCCTCAAATTATACCACTGCGAACTGGACACAAAATTACCTCTTGTTCTCTTTCAATGAAAATGTAAAATAAGTCACATCTTGGTACCAGCATTACAGGGGAATAATAGTCACTAGCAAGACTCAAAATCTTTGGATCAGATCTCAAACTGACAACAGGTATTTCAGATGTTTTCAGCAGAAGCAGTCCCATATTTCAGCGTATTTGTAGAACTGTGAGAGGCTGTGGTTCTCTGAAGGTGCTAGAGGAGTAACAAGAATTGGACAGGCACTCTGTTCAGTCTTTTATATCTCCTCATGAAGGTGTTTTCAAATAGTATTAGATAATGTACTGTATACACTGCTAATACTGGAGATGTGTTCAAGCACTGAGCATATGAAGCAGCCCTGAGGTGGGTCTTTCAGCGTTTACATCTTGCTGCTGTTGATCACCTCCATGCTAATTAGCCAGGGAGGCTGTCTTCCCTGAAAAGCAATTCAAGGATTAGCAAAATCTGTTTGCTTATCCTTATTTAGGAAGATTGAAGCTACCCATTTTGCCTGTGCTTGCCATGTCCCACGCAGCTTTGAAGCATGGCTAGCTCATAGCATGGCATGGTTTTGAAGCGAAGCATAGCTTTGTTTGTAATTGATTTGCTCTGTCTCTGCAGTCAGAGCAAAGAAGTTTTTGGAGAAGTTGGCAAACATCTTTGAGGCCAAGGAGGGGACTGCAAAGGAGCACTGAAAGTCTGTGCCCAAGTCCTTGCAGTGGTGTTGGTGGGTCTGGAGGTGGACTGACAGCTTCTCTTGGCTCAAATATCATCATTAACCTTACTGTTAGAATTAAATTGCTCAAAACCATTCAGTGGCTTTACTTTCTGTTGTTGAACTTCTTCCTGGAAACACATGTAACGGGTCTTTCTGTGACTGACATAAAAGCACACTGCTGGCCTAAATTCTGTGCTTCGTTTTCAGTGGAAATACTGTCATGCCTGATCTGTACTGCTGAGTAGTTTAAGAGTGTATGTATCTGGAGCAGGTGAGGATGTAACCACAGTAACAGTACTTTGCTCGGGACCTAGGTGGTAAGATAATATCCTGAATCAAAAGCACCATTTGGCTTCACATTCCATTAAATCTGGAGAAGTAATTTTTTTCCAAATATATATCCTGATAGAATTAAAATGAGATAAAGTGAAAAATTATTATTATTTTTAATTATATTTTGTTTACAAATGAATATCTGTCATTGTGCTTATGAGAAGCCCTTTTGGTGGAGTAGAAGGCTAAGCAAAAATGATGAGACAGATGTGTACTGCTAAATAAATATAAAATAGAATTAGCCAAAAGATATTCAGAGGACACAGAGGTTATTATACTTGTCTGTTCTTGATCATCAGTAGTCTACCATAGGTAGTGTATAAATTTTGCAGAGTTTCATACAAGAATCTTTTCTTCCTTTAACCCACAGGAGACCTGTGTGACTCCAACCCATGCAGAAATGGTGGCATCTGTCTGTCAGGGCTGAACGATGACTTCTACTCATGCGAGTGTCCTGAAGGCTTCACAGACCCCAATTGTTCTAGTGTTGTGGAGGTTGGTAAGTGCAAAATCTGAATGGAGGAATAATTGTTTGAACATCCCGTTAATTGTGGCCAACCAGTCAGTGATTTTGTCCACTGCATTTTGTGTAGTGCTGTGGTTGTTGCATTGCTTGTATTTGCTGTCTCATCTTTTTTCTTTTTTTTTTTTTTTTTTTTTCTGTATCACAGATATCTATATCATAGAATCATAGAATGGCTTGGCATTGTCTCTTATTTTTGTTCATATTAGGAAAATATGCTGCAGCTAGAATGAAGGCCCTGTGGCAGCACCTCTTGTCTGAAGGCTTTGCAGGCCCTCTGCATTGCTTTTGCTGACAGCCAAAGTATTTCAAAACAGTACAACCCTTCAAGTATTTCATATCTGACGTCTGTGTTTGTAATTTATCAATCTGAGTTTCACTAACATGCTTTGGTCAGTGACAGCCGAGTACAGTTCACATGTTTTGCTTCTGCCAGCTGTCCTGTAGGACACCAGCCTCAAGCAGAAAAGCAACGCCAACACCTGAGAGCACTTACTTCTGCAAATGCCTTGTTGAAACTGTCAAAGCTAGTCTCAGCGCCTCTCTAACACTGTATGTCTCCTAAGTCTATGCTGATTTCATTTTTTAATAAATAGGTCAAGGCTATACAGGCACAACCTGAAGAAACTCTTCTGTAAGAAGAGTATGTATTTAAGTAATTAAGAGTAATTAACTATGTACCTAAGTCTCCATAATGCAATTTTAATTATGGTAGAGATTGGGTTGAATTTGGTTCCCCTGAACATAAGTTTTCTAGAAGCACATGTAATAGTTCCTGTGGTAGACACCTACTGCACTTTTCCTCTGACTGTAAATCATCATCACACATAGTAACTGGTTATTACTTAACATTTGATTTGAATGAGAAACTGTTATTTTCCATTGGTGCAGCTACCAAGAAGCAGGAACATACTGTCTTTGAATCCTGTTTTCCATCCTTTTCCCCAACATTTTTATGCATGCCTGAAGGTCTGAATTTATCCTAGAAGTACATGTCACACTGCCCTAAAATGGCTGTGACATGGGTTTCCTGCAGGAAACTTTGGTGTCTATCATGCATTTGGTTGGCAGGAAATTGCATTGCACATAACAGAGAGGATGCTGATAGTGACTGAATTTGAGATAAAAGCATATTGTGGTAATTGCCACTGTAATTTAGATCTACATATTAACAGGGCTTTAAAAAATGCACATATTCTTAAGTAAGTTCTTCAAACACAACAAAATCTCAGTTTGGTAAACAGAGTAAAACATAAGCAAATAGAGAGCTCTAGAATATGTGGTAATCACAATGTTTATGCAGGCACAATATTACATTTTTTAGTTTGCAATCCAGAGGGAATATGCAGGAAACAACCCTGATTAGGTACAGGGTTTATTAAAATTCCTATATTAGATAAAATACAGAGTGTTCATTCTGTTTGTGTTTCTTCTTTATGGTTATGCTACCTGTATGGATTCAGAGACAACTGTTACTTTCTGAAAACTTCAAAATTAGTTCTTTTTAGGAGAAAAAGTAGAAAAAGGTTTGTTTGCTTGTTTACTTTTTGATATAGTGTTTGAGGCTGATCCAGCCTTATCTTCCCCTTACATAAAGTAAACCACTGAAAAAAATGATACTTCAAGTTAATATCCTGATTTTTCCTATGAAAATAATGACAAAGAGTGTAAGCTGTTAGTAAGTTAGACTCCATTAATTCAAACACTGGAACAAATAAAAATTTTCAAATAAAATAAAAATTCCAAATAAAAAAATCTTTGCAAAATGGATTTGAGAGGAGTCCAGGAGTGTAAGACCCTGTGTGATCACTTCTACCACAAGTGCTTATTAGCAGGTGTTAAGATTGGAGAAAGGATGCTAATAAAGCTTACTTCTCTTTGTCTTTTTAATGAGTTAATTCTTTTAGTTCCTAGGATCTCCAAAAAGGTTTCTTGACAATTTCCTGTGTAGCTGAAAGCAACAAGGTGATGCTCCCCTCAGAAGCACTGTACAGCAAGAACGAGATGCAGTGAGGTACTCCATGCAGCCCTGTTGTCAGAGACTCCTATTTTAGATATTATTCAGTCAAGGCAACAAAATATTGCTATCTCTAAATACTAACTGGAAAGTCACACATTTTCAAGGAATATACCTCAGATAGGGGGATTTCACAGGAAGAGGTAACGAGTTTTACTTAATGACAGAATCACAGAATGATTGAAGTTGGAAGTAGGTAAATAAATGCAATACAGATAGGAAGGTGAAAATTGTTGTTACAGAAGAATGATAGATGCATGAAAATACTTCAGGGTAGAGAAATCAAATATTTAGATGGAAGCATCTACATTGACCAACCCCTTTTCAAGAAAGCTGGGGAGTAGTGTGAGTGTTTCAAGGACATAAGGGTGTACCTACAGTTACATTCTTTATTATCTTAAAAAGATAACATAAAATAACCCACCATGATCATAGCACATTATTTCAGTATTAGTGTTTCTTTCTAAACCTTACCAATGGAAAGTCCTGACTCTTCTGCTAGACCACTCCAATATTTTCTGATCCTGTAACTTTGAGTGAACCTACCTAAAACAAAGTTGCTGTAGAGTGTTAGTAATAATTTATGTATTATAAATTAACAATCATATTCTAATCCTATTCTTTCTCTAAATGTAATCCTCCCTCATTTTCCATTTCCTTATATTAAATACTATATATACATTGTCATGCTAAGTGAATTGAGATTAGAAGATAGATCTATACTATTACTCTGTCTGTACAGTTAGGTCATTTTAATATTCTGTGTCCTAACAGATTATAAATCCTAACAGATTATAAAAAGTTGATAAACTAGTGGAGAATAAGATAGAGGCGAGCAGGAAAAATTACATTGTGGTTCTTTTTAATACAGCACATCCTCCAGTGAGGCAGAAAAGGATTTAGCTAAATAGATAAGAGTAAAAGGTAATTATATCAAGCTTCCCAAATAGTAGGATGTTTTCGTCCCAATTTCAGCATCTGTTCTTCCTCCAGTGTATGTGTAGTGTCACCCAAATTGACTATATTTATTGCCATCATGACTGCATCTACCTCAGTGACTTATCCGCCTTCTGCTGCATAGATCAAAGGGGGATATTATTCAGTAAAGTGTCATCATGCTTTGCTTCTGATGTTGATCAATTTAACATTTGGAAAAATTGAAAAAGAAAGGATTGTCTCTTTTTGTTTTTGTTTTCTTTTGTTCTTCTTGCAAATTGTTTCAATGGTCCCATTGACAAAAAGGTGAAACTGTGGAGTTGTGAGTGAGCCTGTGTTTATTTGTATATAGGAAGAATAAACAGCTTTCAGGATAGCAGACCAGTCTTTTCTGGGAAAAGAGAGAGATGGAGTGGGAAGGGGTAGAAAACAAATTCTTCTCTGCTGGGCTTTAGGTATGGTACTTGTTTGGATTCTGTGTTAATTTATTTTCTTGGGGGCAAACAGGGAAAGTGCTAGTTTTCTTCAGCAACCACTTAATGCTGCTGAGTTCTTAATGATAGCCAGGTTTCCTCTTCTGAGCAATGGAAGAAGTTGTTAAATGGAGCTCTATCAACATAACTCCAGATTAAAATGAATGTGATTTTGTGTGAATCTGTTTTTTGTTTCTTTGGTTTTAGTGGGAAACATCCACAAGCTATTTGCTAAACAGTTTGAAATGCATTCTTGTATTACCTTTCCTATGATTAGAATTGTCAATATGAGTATGGATTACTAATTTTCCTCTTAGTAAGGCTGTAGCTGTTGTTGTATGTTCACTATATTAATGGCATTTCTCACAGTATTCTCTCCCGAAGTCTGTAGTCTGTAACGCCACAACTCCGATAGAACAGTTTTAGAAATGACTGTAAGACACGTTTTTAACCATGAACATATAAGGGCACTTGAGTCATTAAGAGATGTTTTCCAAAGATATGGAATTCTGTTGAAAGACAATCAATAGGTATTAATAAAAATAATTTGACTAATTAAGTCTTAATTGTTAGCTTCTGAGTAGCCTGAAGGGTGCATAGTACACAGAAATCTAAACTGAGTATATACATGCAAGTAGAAGGTCTTGGTAAATTGCATTAAATGCAGAACAGAAAACATTATACTTTGTAATTGTAATATTGTAAGTAATTGTACAATGTTTCTGCTGAAACAGTTGCCTTTGGTATTGATTGCTAGTAAACCTCTTGTGAAAACAGGAGCTCAAGTCAAAATTGGTGAGAATGCTAATACAGTGGATATTGCATCAGCATCAGCAAATTAGGTGAAGGACTTTACCTGTGAGTGATACACGACCATGTTCATTTAGACCAGAGCTAATATTTTAAGAGAACCTCTTAATTTGGATATTGAGAATTAAATTCATTAGGATAGTGTCAGAGAATCACAGAAAGCTAATGCCCAGCATGCTGTTAGCAATTTAAAAAGTTAGTTACTATACTCTTGGGTTTAATCAGGACATACCCTTTATAGAGCATCCTGAGTTATATGTCAAGTCTTAAGTCTACCACTGATATCAAGATGACCATCCACAATGTGTATAGGTAAACCCTATCTTGAAAATCATATCACTTTTTTTTTTTTTTTCAATTTAAAGATTTGTTTTATGAAAGTACAGACTGGCAAGGAATGAGTAGTTGCCTCAGAGCATTTGACAAATGGGCAAACAAGCAGTTCAACATACTGAGGGAGATTTTATGCATTTTGGTCTAATTAAAAAGACAACCTAAAAACATCCAGATTCTTGTTGCCAGAACTACTGCTCAGAATGAGAACTTGCAAAGATAAATAAGGTTTGTGAGCCCAGGACAGTCTGCAAAACACATTCTCAGCCCCTGTTTTCAATGGGAGCAATGAAGCTCTCAGCAGTAAATTACATTTCTATTAAAAGTTCCAGCAATGATGCCAAGGAATAGAATGTTGAGAAAACCATGCATGTAGGTCATGGAGAACTCTCACATACCAATAAGGATGTACCTTTTAACCAGGAGCTATTCCGTTGGAAATTCCAAGTAGATAGGGTCTGCAAACAATGTGGTGGTCCAAAAGGAAGAGTTGGCACACTGCAGATCTGACTGAAAGGGAGACACCTGCAAGCACTTGTTCATTCCTGTGAGCCAGGTCCGTTCCTACTGGGCTCCAGTATGCAGCTGACCAGTTTCCCTAGTTTAAGGGGCAAAGAAGAGACAGAAAAAGTAACAGAAAAAAAGAGCAGAGTGGTTTCCTTAGCAGCATGATGTGTCTGGGTTCTGAAATGTTTAGAACTGGCTTCAAACAAGTAGGTACAATAAGCCAACTATATTTTGCCAAATCTGCCAGTAAAACATAAAAATCTGTGAAGAGCTTATGTTAGCAGCCAAGGAAAATTGGTCTTTGGATAGGTGCTCTAATGTTGTCTGGAGAAAGAAACCTGCAAATAATTCATCTGCTTTGAGTGAAAGAGGTTTGGGTGGGCAACAGCTGCAGCAGATTAAAACAGCTGAATTGAGTACACATTGAGACATTGAAATCTAATGGAATAAATATTCTGTTATGCAACTGTATGAACATTTCAAATCCATTAGTACTTCTGAAGCAGTCCAGAGACTTGCTGAATTTGCTTCTAGGCTCTTTAAACAAAGTTCCATGTATTGTTGACTTTGTTGTTCAGTATTGTTTATTTTTGTCTGGAGTGGAAAGATCTGTAGTTTCTAAGAGCCATGCAAGCTCCTTTTGGAAGGAAGTGGTGTTTTCTGCAGAGGCTCATATTACGCATATCAGATGCTCATCAGCTGTAGCACAGACCTGACCCTATTATAGATTCTTTGGTTTTGTAAAGTTTTTGAAAAGGCAAATATTAAAGATTGATCTCACCCACCCTTACTTTCTATTTATTTATTTATTTATTTACATGTGCATAAACATAAAACATGCATGTTTTATTTTTTATTGTTAGTACTATAATCTGCCCTAAAAGAGTTCCTTGTATATCATTTTTGTATGTATGTCAAATGCATGTATCTTTTCCAAATATTAAATCCAAGATCTGTATATTTTTGTCTGACTCTTGGTAGAATGAAGAGTTGCAGAACTTTTGATATTTTTAAAATATATTATTCGTTAAGAGCTATCAAGAAGGTTCAAGTTACTCTTCTGTTTTGCTAGAAATGGGTGGTAGCTTTATAGATTCATTTTCTTCTTCATCTGGCTTCTTGGCTGACGTAAAATATGTAGTTTTTATGTTTTTGAAGAGCCCAGATGATGTAATTTCTCATAAAATATAGACTTCAGAAATAGATGTTCCTAAAGTACTGTCCCTTTTTGTATTCCTATTTTATATAATCTAGTGTTCTCCCAGATTTTTGTGTAGAAGGATATGACTCAACAGCTTGAAAACAACTTGCTAAAATAAAAATGCCAGAAGGAAGCTGATTCTTTAGCTGAAAAGGCAAATTGGTCTTTAATGAGATGATAATTCTGGCATCCTAGGAGATTCAGATTAGAAGATTTTAGACTTGTTAGGCTAAAATGATCAGATGCAAAACCTGCTGGTGCTCAGGTTAATGCAAGTTCTAAGTACACTGCAGTTCCAGAGTAAAAGAAAAAAAAAAAAAAAAAAAAAAAGATGAATATTGAAACTTTGGGACAGAGGGACTTTACTATTGTTTCTTTCATTTCCCCTCCAAGTTATTTTCCAGATTTTTTTTTTTTTTTGCAAAACTATTTATATAAAGGGCTCATTAAGCACAGCAAAATTCATCATGATTTGGAATCACATTTACTTACTTTCTTCTCCACAAGTATCTTTAGTTATATTTAAAATAACGAAGTAGGGAAACATTCTTTTGTAATGTTGATACTATAAAGAGATGCCCTTACCCCTTAAAAGAATTCTTACGCCTTTTTCTTCCATCCACTAATAAATATTATTGTGCTCAGAAGCAGAAGAATAAGGTTGCCCAAATGTTACTCTGCATAAATTTAATATTTCTAACTGGGAAAATTGCTGTTTGTAACTCAGAATTTTCTTTCTACTGTCTAACTCTGTATGATTTGATACTTTTGTATGCTCTTTCACTCTTTATTTAAAATCTCAGTTAAGGCATTTGCTTAAGGGTGCAAGATCTGATCTCTTCTGATCAGCACTCCATTCAAGATGCAGATTTATTTTAAGTGTTTAAAACAGTGTAGAGTAGTGTATATGCTCTACTCTCTTGCCATCTCTTCTGCAAAGTTCCAGAATACTGTGTGAGCTATTTAAGGTTTTAAACTGGAATGTATACAGCTTGTAAGAGAAGTTGAGAGAACTGGGGTTATTTAGCCTACAAAAAAAAAAAGAAGGCTCAGGGAAGACCTTATCATATTTTACAACTACCTCAAAGGACACTGTAGTGAGGTGGTAATCTGTCTCTTCTCCCAAGCAACAAGTGATAAGACAAGAGGAAATGACCTCAAGTTGTGCCAGGGGAAGTTTAGATATTACAAGAAATTTCTTCACTGAAAGGATCATGAGGAACCCATTGCCCAACATCACCATCCCTGGAGTATTCAAAAATTGTAGGTGCGGTACTTAGTGAGTACCACATGGTTTAGTGACAGACTTTGGCCTTTTCCAAACTAAGTGATTTTATGATTCTGATTGTAAGTTAAAGACAGAACTGTTTGTAGAAGTGGACTCAATTCTGAATGTAGAAAAGTAATGAAGTATACACCAGATGACAAATTTATATTATGCTTTTCAGCAAAAAGTAGTACTTGTATTCCCGTTTTACCTCATTAAGGGGAAGTAACGAAATGTTCTAGCTCTTAGAGTTTTTTGCGTATTTGTAATGTAAGTGTAATTATAGGAACTTCCTAATAAATTTATAGTTTAAAATTGTTCCTGTTAAGTAGGCTACTGAATAAATGGAGGATTTGTTGCAAGGAGTAAGCAAAACGGGAATTAGATGAGATAATCTAAAATGGAAATCAGAATTTGAAGGAGTCAAGATTCATTATCAAAGCCCTATGAAAATTATCAGTCAAAATGATAGGGAGTAAAAGTGCTTTCATTTCACAGAGCAACAGTTTATATATGATAGCCAGCTATCATAAATTAATGAGATGTTGGGATAATCTGGGTTACTGATGAATGGAAAAAGTGTCTCTATAAGCCAGCTCCAACTGTCTTATAGAGGCCACCTGAGTGTCTTCTTACCTTAGGTGACAGTAAGGACTGGTTTTCTTCTGGACTTTCTGTTGTTAGGCCAGGCTGGCCTGAACTGGCCTGAACCTAAGGGCAGCTGTGGATAACCAGGCTGAAGAACCTCCGCTACTCCCACTGGTTCTTCTCCTCTTCTTTCATTTACCTAGTAAATGATCTGGGATGGTGATGAAAGGCACTGCACAGACCTGCAACTGAAACTCAGCACAAGTGTGGGGAGAGCTACAGACACTCCTGTGTGGCATGGGGTGTTGCCTAGGGGTGGTTTTTCACACTTCAGCTATTTTGTGAAGAGAGAAGTCACGCATCTTTTCCCTCTTCTTTTTAATTCAGTCCCAGAGTGGATAACAAGATCTTAAATGAAATGCTGACTGTATGAAGCATACAAATAATTTCATTTAGAGGTACTGGGACATTTTTTGTGTGTTGTATCAGAGGTGTACAGCTTTCTTAACTTGATGATGCTGTAAAATAATAATAATAATTCAGTCAAGTTTATGTCGTAATAGTAATGACCAAAATGATTAGGGCATGAAATTCCATCCTAAATTATGACCACAGTATAATATTTCAATCATATTACTTGAGCTGAGCAGCTGGGTGAAAACTGACATTGTGCCATAAATCAGGAGAATCAATATATTACTTCCTACATCTAAAAAATAAAAATAATACAAATAAAAAATAAAAAGGATCAAAATTTGCATTTTCAGTTGGTGATTTTCTGCCTATATCTATAAAACTAGTATACTAGCTGAAGGAACAAACACTCCAGTCATCCATACCATCTTCATTTACAATCACACACTGGGCTGATTCGACTGTAAGCCAGCCAATTCTGAAGTCTAGAAAAGCACGTACAAGGGTTTGATTTGGACATTTTTTATTTTTTTATTTTTAACGATATTAGAAAAGATGCCTGTGTGATTTGGTAAAGCCACACTTCAGCTTCGTTTGTATTTATAATGGTATTCAGCTTATGTGTCTCTTCATGCATAATTAGTACAAATATGCATAGTTCTGCACTTCTGATCTATGCTTTTGACAAATATATAATTCAAATATGCATGAATGCATGCAAGGTTTTAATGTTTTTTCAAATGGATGGATACAAGACATTCATATGTAATCTACTTTGTTTATCTGTCCAGATGTACAAAACTTTAATGTCCTAAACTTATTCCCTCCCCTTCTCCTAAGAGAATAATAGCAGTGGTCAAAACAGACTGGATTATTTTAGATTTGCAAAAAAACAATTCTGCTGATAGATATGAGCATTTTCTACAGGGAGAAAGGAATATGAATACTCAGATTTCAAGTCCTTTTGAAGATGCTTCAAATATTTCATTTCAGTTCCTGCACACTTCTTTACTGCCCTCCCTCTTTCTACATCAGTGCATCTGCACAAATATATAACATTACAACATGATGCTAACTCATTTTTGGGTTCATTCACTGTTCTTTAACCTACATAAAAGAACACAGAAAGAAGTGGAGGTTTCAGATATTTATGTGCTATCCCTCATAACATCCTCCATGGTGTTGGGAGGAGAGTGCACATGGCTGGGTTCAGAACTTCTATTTCAGAGGGAAAGTCTCTGAAATACCCTTAAATGCCAGAGACCCTTTTCTATATCCCATCCAGTATGGTATATATTTATAATTCCTCATTGCTTTTAACAGCAATTACTATTTAGCTTATGTTGACTATGATCATTCAAGTGGTCTCTTTAGCTGTAAGCATAGAATACAAAGAATAGCTGCTGCTGTGGTAACCATCTTAAAGTTCATTTTTATTCTAGACATAGCAGTTCTCTTGGAGTCTGGTGTCTTTTATGGTGTAAACAGAAACAGGACACACGTAACATTTCACTTGTCTCTGCAGGTATCTGTGTATCTAAATGAAGTGATGCCTATACTGTGCTTCACTTGCTATATTTAAAACTACAATGAGACGACTTGACAGCACAAGTCAAACAAGTACTAGCCAGAACTGAATTAATTCTGCTTAAAAAGGAGAATCTATGGAAAATCAGTAAGTTGGGTACTGCTCTAGTATCTTAGAAATTTGCTGTTTTCATTGCTGTATCAGAAGAGACCCACACCTTAGCAGAGCTTGCAATGGTGCCAATTCAGTTAACTGGTAGAGATCTGCCAAAATGTTTGCATCTAGTTAGAAGGTAGTTCACTGATAGTATATTTTTTCAAGAACAAGGGAAAATATTTTTTTCTTTTCAAATGCAGTATGAGCCATTTCTAGAATATATTTATCCTTAATTGGTACAAACAATGAGAAACATTGAGAGTTGTTAGAGACTCCCAAAGAGGAAGGAAGGTATGAATGAGGAAGGTATGGAAGAGGTATGAATGGTTTGTTGTGAAAGAGGAAGAGAAGCAGCATAATGAGATACATGTAAGAGATGAAAAAATAGAATGCAAAGCTTTGCAGATTCTGTCTATATTCAAATTGTGAATTATCTTTTTTTATTATTATTATTTTATTATTTGACTTCTGTTTGTAATACTAACTTCAGAAACACTTGCTGACAACCAAATAAACAAACAAAAATGCAACACAAAAAAAAGATAGTAGTCCATGAAATGATCAGATGTGTTGTAGCAAAGACCATCAGTGGTGAAAACCATGACCATGGTACACTCTCATTCTCCTTACTTTGTGCTGCAGAGTTGTATTAGAGGTTTCATCCAACCATATGAAGAAGGTATTGCTGGGGGGATCAAGCAAAGAAAGCTCTGACTATACAGTGGGAGAAAACGGAGGGCATGGAGGATGGGGCTAACCAAAACTGCCAATTCTCAGACATTAGGACACTTTCAAATGTTTTTCATGTGTGTGTTTCTTAAGTGCAAACCTCTCCAGTTTTGCCAGCAAGAAGGTGTATGCACATGTTAAGCTGTGTTACTTCTGAAGTTTATGTTGCAGAAGTACCCCTGCTCTTTGCTGTTACTCATAATGGATTAAAGCTGCAGGCAAACAAGACTATGCTAATAACTTATCTGGTCTTGTGGCCTCTGTCAGTGTGGTACAGTGTCCTGTTGTGTGAGAAATGACAGAAGGGGGACACTGCCTGAGAGACTGCACTCAGGAGGCAAAGATGCAAGGCCAACCTCCAAGGTTGTTCTGCTGGAACATCCAAACACAGCTTCCTGTGTTCTTTGTTCTTCATGGGAACAGTGATGAGCAGTCATGTGCTTTGGCAGTATGTCAGATAAACAAAGACAAGGGATGTAGGGATTCCAGAAACTGGAGTGTCAGAAGATGCTGTAAGTGGTAACTGCCAAGAAAGGACATAACTGAGGCAAAGGTAATACATGAAGTATAGTAATTAGAAGTATAATTAGAAGTATACTGGAACAGAAGAACTGCCATCTTTTCCATCCATTCTTTTCCAACATTATAGTAACATATGCATTCATTAAAAAATACATATTTCTTAGATTATTCCAAAATTACAGTGACTAGAGGTTTAGCAGAAGTGCAAAGCTTAGCTGCAAGATATTTGTACACAAAGTGAGAAGTTGCACTTAATTAAGGTGAAAATCAAATCTTCTGTGAGAATTTATAGTGAGCAGATAGATAAGTATTTTGGAGTTCTCAGTGGAAGATACTTCTTTAAGCTTTAATATTATTTAAAAAGTTGTTTTGCTAATTAATAAAAGCATCATAAGAGATGAAAACTCCCATTTTCAGGTATGCAAAAAAACATTTTTTCTAGTTCTGTATATAAAAACTCTGTTCTCACATTCTCACAGTAGATGACTCCTTCCACCAGACTAACCAGCTTTCTGCTGTAGGACAACATGAACTAATAACATTCCTACTATGATAAACAGTATTATCATTGTTAATAAGGATTCTTATAGAGTCAAGACCACAGCTGTATAGATATGCCTGAGAAAAGCTCTTTAGAAGTTATTGCAGCCCTCAGCTGGCAAAAGATCTGTGTATGCACAGGCAGTGGTGTGATAAAGGCTTATAATAGAGTCATTATTGTGGATCAGGCCATAAAACCCTGAGAAACAGAAGAAAAAAATATTTTTAATAGCTAAAATTCAGTGTATTAGGTTACTGTTATCTAGAAATAAACATTGCTATAGCCAGTTCAGAATATAGCAAAGTGCATTTGAATATGGCATTGAACAAAAAATTCTTGATTTTCTCCATGTCAGGTAAGGGTTAGTATGAGTGTGAAAATAATATGAAATAATATGAAGGCGGAGACCTTGCCAACATATTTAAGTATAAATTGATGCTTGTTGAAAGAGAGAGGGGGGTATGTCTTGATTAAAAATTCTTATTACTTTCCACTTTTAAATCATCAATTATATCATTCATTTTGAAAAGTCTTAATGAGGACAGAATTTGGTCCTGTAAGATTAGCATTTTTAGATACGAAAACTGCATTGTCAGTGTCATTTGATTTACTCAAAAATATGACTGAATGGGCTATAATTTATAAGGGGAACTATAATGGCCACAAAAAGAAAATATTTAATTTCAGCTTCTGCTTTTTCTGGCATGAAATAAGAAACATCTGCAGGAGTCATTAGCTCATAGTTGAACAATACATTAGCCTAAGTCAGCAACAAATGTAAGCAATAGATTAAGTTTGTCCTCACTAGTGGTGTCATTGGGATCAGTCTCAGTTATACTGAAACAACAGACCCTGACCAATGTCGCATAAACAAAGTAATTAAACATATCAATCAGATTCCAAATTACAGATACTTCCAAAACATCACTACATTCATTATTTGCCCTCTTAGGGTGGAAGAGGTACCTGAGCTCTTTAAAAGAATCAGTAATCCAACATTAAATAATTGTGTTTGAAGTACTGCAACTGAATGTATGAGTACCAGAACACCATTAAATGAGAAGTTTCTTAAAATAAGGAATGTGAATATTAAAATGGCAGGCTATGAATCTTGTTCCACTTTGGAACTGGGATGTGTTAAGCATTTATTTTATACATCTTTAATTTAAATACAGAAAGAAATAAAATGTGTGATCATCTTCTGGGCCTGCTAAAGTCAAACCAATAGCAATAGTTATAGAGAAAGATCCAATCTTTATGGGAAAAGAAATACTAAAATTAAAATAATCTAGTTAATCATGATTGTATCAAATTGCATATTTTTTGAATATAATTTAATTTGCCACAAATTTAATTTCATACTCTATCTGTAACAAACAGTATTGTATCCATTCATCTCATGAGCACTGTTAATTTAAAAATGATCCATAGTAGCTTCACTGTTCTTCTTGATTTGGCAGCCCTAAATCACAGCTCTGTTTGCTGCCTACCATTTGCCTTTCTTTTCAAATGTAGACATCAGTTCTGTGGAGCTGATTGTCCTGTGAGGCATGTGAAGTTACTCAGTGGCTTTGGCCTGCACAAGAAGAAAGACACATTTTCCATGATGAAGTCACTTAGTTTGTTGGAGCAGGTCTCCCTGGAACCTCAGAAGTCTACTGGTTATATGAGTGAAGAGCTGGGACCTGGGGCGATGACTTAACTGATCTAATTTATCTGTACCTTTATACACTGTTGACTCCTGTATGTGAATAAGAAGGGGCCAATTTAGCTTTATAGACACAGATTTTTTTTATGTCGTTACCCAGCATGTGGTATGTGAAACACAGTGGCAACAGTCTGGTGAGAATAGGAGCAGCAATGAGAATGTGATTAATGGAAAACCAGAGTGCAGCACAGTGAAGCATAATAGCAATGGCCTACCTGGTGAGAACAAAGTGATGAAAAGAGCGTGATTAAAAGGAATGAAAACAGCCTAGCAAAACAGCACAAGGGAAGGGGAGGGAACAGATTCCACAGTTAAGTGAAGCCAGGAAAAATTAAGTCTTGCTGATTAGTGTTATTTGTAATCTATAGTAGTATGTAGCCCATAGGACTACATAGTTCAATCTTTTCAGCAATGGGTTTGTTTTATGTATCTGATTATGCATAGTGATCAGATGTTTCAGTATGTTGTGTTTCCATCACCTGAATAACAGAAATCCCTAACATTTATTTCTGATTATTTTTAGTGTTTCTAGTTTTCATAACATTTCTGAGGTGTTCATTTTCTCTTTCTTTGATATTTTCATGTTTTTGCTAAAATGTAGATACAAAAACTGGGTAACTTAATCCAAATCAGTTTTAGCAATGCTGTAAGAAGAAACAAATTAACTTTTGGTATTCCTCTACATCCAGGGATCTCATTTACTGTAATATTTACTCCTAATATTAAAAAGAAATGGGTGATATGACAGAAAAGGAACTGTTTGAAGTGCTGCAAAATAATTCTTAGATCTTCAAGTAAACAGAGATTGCTAATGAAAAAGCCATGGAGCAAGAACAGATATTAATTCCACATGCAGTCATTGTATTGGGTTTAGGGGGCAAGGCTTTGGTAGACATGGGCTGCAGGGGTGGTGGTGACCCCAGCTGGCTCCAGAAGGGACATGCATGAGCCAATGGGACATCCAGAGCCAATGCATGAGCGATGCTGGTTGGACCTCTGGGAGAACAGATTTAAGAAAGGGCAAAACAAAAATCTTAGCTATTGCAGCTGGGAGAGAGGGGTAAGAAGCAGCCCTGCAACCCCAAGTATCTCCTGCAGCAGGAGGCAGGAGGTGCTCCAGGCAGGCAGCAGCAGTTCCCCTGTGGCCTGTGCAGGAAGAGGCCCCTGGTGGAGCAGGCTGTCCCCCTGCAGCCCATGGGTCCCACATGGAGCAGATCTCCACGCTGCAGCCCTCCCATGGGTGGAGGAGCCCCCGGTGGAGCAGGTGGATGTGGCTTGGAGAAGGCTGTGGCCCATGGAGAGCCCCCGCAGGAGCAGGGGGTCTGGGGGGAGCTGCCACCCACCCATGGGGGACCCGTGCTGAGTCTGTTTTGCCTGTTACGATAACTGTTGAGTGATCTTCCTGTCCTTATCTCAAACCTTTTGAGCCCTTCACACTGTATTTTCTCCCACTTTCCCTTTGAGGAGGGGGAGTGAGAGAGTGGTTGTGGTGGATCTCAGCTGTCCCCATCAGAGTAAAACCACCACAGTCATACAACATAATCATTGCAGGCAATTGGATATTGCAAACTCAACATAGGACTGTGCAGAGCACAATATCAACAGTGATCTCAATGGGAGAGGAGAGTGCAGGTCTGTGCATTTGAACCAAGTATGAGGCTGTGTGATTCAGTGTGTTGAACATCCAGAGAAAACCTGAATACAGAAATAAAGTTTCCTATTAATCTTTCAGTAGCAATGTTGAAGAAGAAAAGATAAGCAGTATGAAGCCTCATAATATATAGAAATCACAGAATCATTTATGTTGGGAAAGGCCCTTGAGATCATCAACATGATACCATCAAATCCACCTCTAAACTATGCCCCTAAGTGGCACATCCAAAATCTCTTTAATACCTCCAGTAATGGCGACTCCACCACTTCCCTCAGCAGTCTGTTCCAATTTCTTACCACACTTTCCATGAAGAAATTTTTCCTGATATCCAGTCTAAACATCTCCTGGTGCAACTTAAGAGAGTTTTCTTATGTCCTATCATTTTTCACCTTGTCAGAAAAGACACCCTCCTCACTTCACCTCACCTCAGGTAGTTGTATAAAGTGATGCAGTCTCCACTGAGCTTTCTCTTTTCCATACCAAACAATCCCACTTCCCTCAGCAACTCCTCATATGTCTTGTTTTCTAGTACTTTCAGCAGTTTCATTGCTCTTGTCTGAAAACATTCGAGCAACCCAGTATCTTTCTTGTAGTGAAGGGTCCAAAACTGAACACAATATTCAAGCAGTGGGCTCACCAGTGCCATGTACATGTTCAATTAGCCCCCTAGTCCTGCTGGCCATGGTCTTTTTCAGATACAGGCCAGGATGCTGTAGGCCTTCTTGGCCACCTGGGCACACTGCTCACTCACATTCAGCTAACTGTTGACCAACATCCCCAGAAATATTTTTGATGGGCAGCTTTCCAGCCACTCATCCGCAAGCCCATACAGCAGCATAGGGTTATTATGACCCATGTGCAGTACCCAGCATTTAGCCTTGTTGAATGTCATGAGATTCATGACATTCAACATGACATTCAACATGCCCATTGATCCAGCCTATCCAGATCCTTCTGTAGAGCCTTCTTACCCTCAATGAGATCAACAGCCACCTCCAGCTTGGTGTTGTCTGCAAACTTACTGAGGGTGCACTTGATCTCCTCAGCAAGATCACTGACAAAGATGATAAATAAGTATTGAACCCTGGGGAACACCACTTGTGACTGGCCACCAACCAGTGTAAAAATCAGATAAAAAATATTATTAATTGCTTATTATCCATTTGTTACTTATTATCTATTATTGTTATTATTTATTTTTATTTATTATTACTATTGCAAAGCAGCAGCAGACAACAAACTCATACTCAGAAGGGTCAATGCAGGCAAAGGGAACCTATGACATGGAAGACTTATGAGTACCTCATTCAACTTCCTGTTTGAGTAGGAGAGCTAGAAGAACTTTGGTATGAGCTGTCTAGAGATTTAGTGTCACTCATAATCATAGGATGGAAACAAATCCCCAAACTGCTATAGTAATGTAAACAATTTGTGAGAATGATTCATACAGTGTACAGAAAGTACAGGAAGTTCAGGAAGTTAAAAATATTATTGAGTAAAAAATAGTAATTTATTTGCAAGAGCTCCAGAGGTGTTTTTTTGAAAAGTAATTTGTACTTTTAATCTAAAACCGAACAAAACATACCTCATGTCACTATGTGCTGCAGAAAAAACAATACAGAAAACAGACAAGTACCTTTTAAAGCTCCAAAATGACAAAGAAACAAAGGCAAAAGGACTTGGAGAAGATTAAGAGACAAGACATGGAGAGAAAATTTTTGGTGTGCTTGATTTCATTTTAATGGTTCCATGTTTATGAATAATAAGGATTGGCCATTAACTTCTTACTGCCTTAATGATATTAGGAAACAAACAGCTGCCATTCTTTAGTTTGTACCAAGTTCCTCAATCCACCAAGGTGACTGTATGGCGCTGACTGGTCACTTTTAAAGTTGCCTGATAAATCATGTTTAAGACTATCTGAAGGAAAAGAAACCTCTTTAAATTGGGCTGTCCACTCCCCTGGGGATCACAGAAGTTTCTGCCAATGTTGAAAAAAAAAAAAAAAAGGAAAAGAAAACACGTTTCCTGTGACCTGGTTGGCACCTTTGATGGACAGTAGCCTACCACAGACCTGCAACTACTGACATTCTACAAAATTCTGAGATCATGAATGACATGAGGACTGAAGTGTTTTGCACTAAAACATGTTTTGGAAACCAGCCAGAACCTCATTAAGCTTCTCGTTCATTGAGGCATGCTTTTGTCATGATAAAATGGCAGCAAAATTTACAAGATCACTTTCTGCTAGGAAACCTTGACCTACTTATAGAGGAACTATCCTGGTGTCATTAGATTAGATATTGCACTACTTACGCTAAACTCCAGTGATTTTATTGGAGTTTATATCTGCATTATGTAGGTCTGAATTGGCCCTTAGTGATGTGAAAGGCCATTTAAAATTTTCAAAAACTGTAAAGAGAAAGAGAAGTATGAAGAAGTAAGAGAAGCACAGACAATGGAAGGTAATATAAATGTGTATTTGACTGATTAATTCCAGGTCACCAGGAAACAATAAATTCAGTCAGTGACTCTTACATTTATAAAATGGATCTCATGTAAAGGCCTTTGTGTGGTGTAAAGAATCAATAAGATGATACACAAGTAAAGGAAAATCAGTCAAATATTGTCTGATTCACTTTAATAATTGACTACAGATAGCAATCAGACACTTTGTTCTGTCAGCTTACAGTAGGAGGGCATGTATGTATACATATGTATGTGTATACACGTGTATGTGTGTGTCTTTTTTTAACATATATATGTAGTGAGTTATTTTGTCTTTTTATTGCAGAGTCATGGCTAAAATTTGCTAGGTTAAAACCTAGAATATTTATGAAGAAGAAGATTTTGCTCACCTGATGAATATTTCATGACTGCATTTTTTTATTTCTATTTCTTGAATATGTCTTATATTTAGTCGTAATAATCTTTGATGTAGAAAGTTCTTGCAGAATGCTGTAGATATTAATTAACACCGACTTTAAAATACATGGTTTAATTTAAAATTTAATATTCTAATGAAATCCCTTAAGGGAATTGCTTGCTGTTCAGTGAAGTCATCATAAGAAAGTTTTCGAGAAAAGCAAAAACAAAAACGCAGTTTGACAAAATATTTTGGAATTACTTTTTGTCTGTTACTTAAGTCAGTGGAGTTATTTGAAATTTACCTTGTCATTTGATACTGGTATTAGATACTCTTTCATTTTTATGTTCATAATGTTGTAATAATGTTAAGAAATCAAAAATGTTATAAAATGGCATCTGTTATCATTGTAGGTATTCAACTCATCCATCTTTAAACCTGAAGTTTTTTACATGCATATTAGCTGGAAAATGCCATGGGGGTTCTGGAAATTATTCATGAATATGAATTAAATTCAGAAAGAATTTCTGACTTTAAAAACTAACAAGTATATCTATGACCTAAAAACTAACAGAAACATAGTTAAACCTAAAAACTCGGAAAAATATTCATGAAAATATATTTACAAATTTCATTTTTATTTTTGTAAGTCAATGTGAATTGGCATCTAACTTTCTAAAAATAAATCCAAATGTTTTAAAATGACCCTTTTTTCCTTTGCCTCCTAAAAGGGCTCAGAATAAAATGAGGTATTTCACTACAAGCGTGAAAGTTTAGGTTGACCCATCTCTGCTTAACATATACTAATTTTTCCTATTGAATGAGGGGAAAAATACAGTAAAAGACTGTTCTTTAGGTTCTGTCCTGAACAGAGCAATTAGTGGTAGGGAAGACAAATGAGTAAATTCTTTTTCGAATGTGCACTTCTTTGTAATAAAAATCAATAGTGTTTCAGTCAAGGTTTCTCAGAGTTAAATTTGTGAATATCTGCCTGTCATTTTCTCAGACCACCAGAAACACTTACAACATTTAAATTGTATTTAAATTTAAATGTATTAGTCTTGAATATTGGAGATGAGGACTATGTAAGCAGTAGGGATTTTTTCCATCACTGTCTTTGTAGTTAGTCCTTTAAATATAATGTATTCCAGTAACAATAGTATGGCAGTCAACGTGTCCTAAAATACATGTTAGATAGCAATGTGAAGCAATATGAATAGGCTGACATGCAACAAATACTTAAAGTAAAAAAGATGAGTAACTATGGAAATATAGTTTCTTCCTCTACCATTGCACAGCTCTTCTGTTAACTCTTCTTTAAACACATTGTGTTTAAACACAAAATCATGGAATGGTTAAGGTTGGAAGGGTCCTCTGGAGGTCATCTGGTCCAAACCCATGCTCAACCAGGGACACCTAGAACTGGTTGCCCAGGTCCACATTTAGGCAGCTTTTGAATATCTGCAAGGATGGAGACTCTACTTACTTTCCCATGTCTGGAACTCAGAAGGCTAGTGCTTTAAGAGCCCAAGTAAAAGATAAGAACGGATAAGAGACAAGACTACCAGTCTTGTACTCGGCTGTTCAAAACAGCAGTTTCATCTGTGCACCCTGCTTTTTTTTTGTATGCCCAGAAGCAAAGATTAAGTATTGATTTATATTATTCTGACCTAACTGACCAAGAAAAACACATTTTGCAACATCTCAAGTGCTGAGGAGAATGGCAGTCATTTTCAGGTGCTGGGGCTGCAGTGGTGTGCAGCAGAGATGTCAGTGGAGGTATAGTCAGTTGGAAGTAGGGAAGCAACATGAGAGAAGTTTTGCCATCAGTTTACAGCATGGAAGAGGGGAAACCCAAAAAGAATAAAGGACAGATTTTTAGCATGTTTCATGAGAGCACAACATCTCTAAATTCTCACAGTGGGAGGAGGTGCTGGTTGGGATTGCTTTTGAGATGCAGACACTGGTCTGGTACAAGGTGCCCTCTGAAAAGACAGAACTCTGCTTCTGAAGGGCAGTGCATGGAAAACAAATAAACCTGCATGGAGGAACATATGCAAAGTAGGGGAGAGGTGGGTTTCAGAAAATCTCTATACATGGAGTGACAAAAAATCTTGAAAAATACACAGCTGAAATTCAATAGGGTTGGCTCCTACACTAGTGAAAATTGGAAGGCGTGGAGGAGCGCTGGAGTGCTGACTGACAGCTGCTGTGAAAATGCTTCCTACAGGGTTGAGATCAGAGAAGCTGATAAACTTTTGACTTCTACTGACTTTACTCATTAAGATAAAAGAAAAATCAATGTAAATTATCTTCATTTATTGATGAAAAATAGCCTTGATAGTCAAGTTTTGTTTTATTTTATTTTATTTTATTTTATTTTATTTTATTTTATTTTATTTTATTTTATTTTATTTTATTTTATTTTATTTTATTTTATTTTATTTTATTTTATTTTTTCTCTCTGAAAAATTAATAGTAAGTATACAGATGACAAGTTGAGAGAAATGTGACATTTCTGGGAGGAGTAAAGAAACCTTACCCCAGCATGATTTTTATATCTCATATCACCATGTTTTCTCTTGTATGTAGCAAAGCCATGTTGGGGTCAGCAGGAGAGAAAAACGTCTGTTTTTACATGTTTTAGCATTTTTCTCTTCTTGAATTTCTGATGCTGAAATTCACTTGTTAGTGAAGAGCTTCCTATGCTCAGTAAAAACAGTCCAGAACACAATAACTTGTTAAAACTGCTCCAGGATTAAAATAAACTTTTTTTGTCACCTGTATTTAGGACAGAACAAAGTGATAAGTTTGAAGATGCCCAGGTTCAGTATGGCCTCAGATGGTATCTTTAGATAAATTGATATTTTTGTGGACCAATGTCTATTTTTAACAGACATAATGATGATAAGTTCTTTGAGAGCTAGAGGAGGACAGTGTTTTTAACATTTAACATTTTTAACACTGCTTTACCACAGCCCATATCATATTGAGCTCATATTGAGCCCACATCACATGAGAAAATTTGCTGATGACACCACGCTGAGTGGTGAGCTTGATATGCTAGAGGGAAGGGATGGATGCCATCCAGAGAGATACAGACAGGCTTGAGAGGTGTGCCCATGCAAACAACATGTGGTTCAACAAGGCCACATGCAAGGTCCTACACAAATACAGGATGGGCAGAGAATGTATTGAGACCAGCCCTGAGAAGAAGGACCTGGGGGTGGTGGTTGACGAGAAGCTCGACATAAGCTAGCAATGTTCTTGCAGCCCAGAAAGCCAACCATACCCTGGGTTGCACCAACAGCAGCATGGGCAGCAGAGCGAGGGAGGGGATTGTCCCCCTCTGCTGTGTTCTTGTGAGAACCCACCTGGAGCCCTGCGCTCAGCTCTGGGGCATCCAGCAAAGGAAGGACATGGACCTGTCAGAGCAAGTCCAGAAGAGGGCCACAAGGGTCTGGAGCACCTCTCCTGTGAAGACAGGCTGAAGGTGTTGGGGTTGTTCAGCCTTGAGAAGAGAAGGCCCCAGGGAGACCTCACAGTGGCCTGCTACCGCCTTAAGTGGGCTGCAGGGAAGCTGGGGAGACACTCTGTGTCAGGGGGTGTAGGGATAGGACAAGGGGGAATGGCTTTAAACTAAAAGAGGGGAGATTTAGATTAGGTATTAGGAGGATATTCTTCACTCAGAGGGCAGTGAGGCCCAGACCCAGGCTGCCCAGAGGAGCTATGGCTGCCCCATCCGTGGCAGTGCCCAAGTCCAGGCTGGATGGGGCTGGAGGCAGCCTGGGCTGGTGGTCTTTAAGGTCCCTTCCAACCCAAACTATTCTATAATCCTGTTATATATATTTTACAGCATATATATTCACGTTAAACAGCAGCAGATTCACATGCATTTAGTCATTTATTCTAGTTATAAAGAAGATAATTTTAAAACCTACATTGACTTCAAAGGTCATAGGACCTTCTTTTGTTCCGGTACAATCAGAAAAGTTGAAAGTGAATGCTAGTATGTCAATTATTCCTTAAGCATTGTGTTCCAGCCTTTGAAATTTATTTGAGCAGTCAAAATATTGTTTTATTTGTTTAAAAATACTTGCTCTGCATTTCTTGCAGGTCTTCACAACTTTTATGCCTGTATCCATGCCATGTAGCTTTATAATGGGGTATTTCCCATTCCTCATTCCTGAATTTACTAATCTACTAAAAACACATACCACATAAAAGCAGTATGTCTCCCTGCATGGGACTCCTGTTAACTCCACAGTGTCTTTTCAGCTTCCATCTGCTCCTTTGAATTTTCCTCTTGGCATGTTATACAATTTGCAGCTCTCATTTTCTGTGATGAAGATTGTGTTGCATGGAAATTATCTCTGTAAAGCAATCTGCTGACCCTCAGTCATGCTGCAAAGCATACTATAGACTTGGATTAAAAAATAAAATAAAAGTAATTCTTCTGTAGGGCCTATTAACCAAACAAAGCAACTGTATGTATCTAGTCTTGAAGTATTTTCTATCAAACAGTCACTAATGAATATTTTTCTTTTTGTCTATATGCAATCTAAAGACTTTTCATATAATGATAAAGCTCATATCATACAAAAATGAAATTATTTCATTGTTTTATATAGCTTGTATCTCCAGAAAGGCAATGCAAAGAATGGCAATACAAAGTTTTTAACTGATATATTAGAAAATTTGCCAAAAATTTGCCAAGTTTGGGGAAAAGCACTGAAAATTACAGGATCTGTATTTGTTTTGAAATTTTAGGGATTGAAATTTGTCAGTTTTTCCCGTGTGAAATTCCTAATATTAATTTCAGTGAGGCAAGCTGGTCAATCTGGAAGTAATTTGTTGGCAGAAGACTGGCTGGTTGAGGTTAATCTATGGTAAGGAATGGCACAATAGTCTCACAGAAAGTTCATGTATTTAAGTTGGTATCTGATGTATCATCATGTAGAGTTGAGGTTTAGTTGTCTTAACTGTGATTTTCTGCTTGGTCTTGAGCACTGTTTTGTTGTTGTTGTTGTTTTTCTGAATCTTTCTCATTCCATTGGATTCCTTTTTGAGGTATGAATAGCTACAATTTATTGTTGTATTTCAGCACTGATATTACTAATATCATCTCCATTCTTAGTTCTTGGTGGAACTTTTCCTTCTAGTTCATTTTCAGGTAGTATGATACAACCTTCTTATTTATAGTGCAAGACTTGTTGATGCTCAAACTCTGGTCAGCTGTCACATATCTCCACCTCATTTTGTTTCAGATTGAAATCTTGTACCCTTGAGAAAGCTTTGCTCTCTTCCTTTGGACAAAGAGTGGCAGCAGTTGTCAAACGCTGAGTAAACTGTTCTCAAAAGCAGACCAAACTGCTCTCTCAATCATCATCTGTCATCTGCTCGGATTGAGATGCAAGAGATTTTGCAGCCTGTAGTACAAAGGAGTTGTAAATCTAGCATGGGACTTGGACACATTTATCTTAGTCTGAATCAAGTCCTTCATCACACATTTGCAGTGGGATAGTTAACCTGGCCTCCCATGGCAGACTTCAAAACCAGACTCAAACACATTGTGAGCATCAGAATTGGCTTTTATTATGTTTTTATTGTTGTCATTATTTCCCGAGAGGGGGAATACCCATAAAATAAGATCATTATCATCATCCTTATTACTAGTTTATATTGTAATATATTATACTTTTAACAAATTCTCTAGTCACGTAAGAGTAACAGGTCAAAATTCCCTTCAGACACACAGAACGACCAAGTGAAAAAGCTTCAGATATGTGCCTGAAGTATGAAAATACTAAATTATTTGGATTGGAAGGCGAAGCTTTCCATGTGTAGCTATGGGGATATTATCTATAGGTTTTGGAATCACTAGTGTAGCACATGCTAGCAGAAAGGTACTTAAACATAACTATATTTTATAGCCTTTTTTACAAATTAATTTTAATGTTATGCTGTTGGGAATGATCTCAGAAATTTAAAGGAACAAAGACTACTGTACACTGATTTATGGTCTTAGTCACTTAGCTGTTTGAGAACATTTGATTTTGTACATAAAAGCACTAGGATATTTCCTGATTATATTTTTTGCTCTTTTGGAACATGCACATCTTCCTGAAACAGTGCATCTGGCACTGTGTGTGTGTGTGTGTGTGTATGTAAAATTGAGCAATATTTCAAGTCATGACAGACTACTCCTGGTTTCAGAATTACAGCTTTAAGCACCGTTGTGCCTTTGGCAGCACTTGAAACTTTGGCAGGAACTGCAACTGACTAAGAACTGAATAATTGTTTTAAAAACAAATCTTTTTACTCTGTTTTCCTTAGCAGAGCATCCTGCCAAATACTAAGTGCTGCATCGACTTCCTTGTTCTACAAAGTTGTAAATGCAAAGGCAAGAAACACAAAAATCATTATCTAGTCTTGTCTTCTGAAAAAAATATAGAATTTAACCTGCCAACTAAATCTTTGGAAACATTTATTTCATATTTAAACGTTTTCTCATTCAGCACCAGACACTGATGCTTAGAAAATGAGAAAAAATATTGGACATGAATTAACAACCACTCTTGGTATTTCCACCATTGTCATTTTAAAGAAGTTAATACTCTGCATTTTAGCAATTCCTGAAATATTGCTAAGGTACCCAGTTTTTTTCTTAGAAGTGATTTTCTTGAAATAAAGTAATGAGAGGAAGAATAAGTTTTCCATAGACTTTAAGTTCTCAGTGAATGTAAACCTATGAAGAGTGCAGATTTACTTTAGTAAGTGGTACAGGCTTTCCTGGGAACTCTTAGTTAAAGAATGTGTTTTCTATTTTCCATTCATTGTTCAAGCACAGTTTGGTCCATTCATAGTGAGTGATTGCTGACACGCACTAGTGGGTTGTCTGATGTCCTATTTCTTGATGTTATTTTATTTAAGAATAGCTGCAAACACAACTTAGCCAACAGATGATAGAAGGAGTCACAGCTGTTTCTGGGGGCCTGTGAATGTCAAAAGATGTACTGGTGTCCCAATAGGACACTTTCTAGACAGAAAAAGACATACAGTAAAAGAACAAACCGAACCTCACTGTAAAATTGAAATAAAAACTTCTTACACACACTAACAGATGTATATTTGACTGTCATAAATGGTGCACTTTGCAGATTCATTGCCAATCATATTTTAAACTAGAATATATAACTGGAGTCTCATATCTAGCAAGAAGGAGAAAGGTGTCCTACTTTGAAAATTAAAAAGAGATACAAAGCAGTTTAATGTTGGTATGGTAATTCCTACTGCGCATTTCAGTTCTAATGCTTAGTATTACTGAGTTCTAATTATTTAGTATTATTGAATGGACGATAGCAACAGCCCCAAGCATCACATCGTTAAACCAGGTTTCTGAATGGCAGGTGAAAGAAAGAGAGGCAAGGGAAGGTGGGGGAGAGGCAGCAAAGCTTAAAAATTGGCCTTACCTAATATGTTATCTATCCATCTTCAGTATAGCATTGTCACAAACTTCCTGTGTTACTGCTGAATATTACTCAGTGACCTGCTAATTTTTGTTTCAAACAGTGGTACGAATTGATCTTAATGGAGACAAGCAAATGATTTGTCTTGAAAAAAATCTGTTTTTCTTGGGGTTTGCTTCTCCACTGTAAATAACTTGGAATGACAATTACCTTGTAGATAATCACAGAATCACAGAATCATTTAGGTTTGAAAAGACCTAAGATCATCTAGTCCAACATTTAACCTAGTGTAGTCCCAAAGCCAAGTCCATCACTAAACCATGTCACTCAGCACCACATCTACACATTTCCTGAAGACCTCCTGGGATAGCGACTCACCTACTACTCTGGGCAACCTGTTCCAATGCTTCACAACCTTTCAGTAAACAAGTTTTTCCTAATATCCAACCTAAACCTCCTCTGATGAAACTTGAGGCCATTTCCCCTCATCTTATCACTTGGTGCTTGGGAGAAGAGCCCAATCCCCACCTTGCTACTTCCTAATTGTAGAGTGTGATAAGATCTCCCCTGAGCCTCCTTTTTTCCAGGTTAAATAAAACCATCTCCCTCAGCCATTCCTCCTAAGACTTGTTCTCCAGATCCTTCACCAGCTTCACTGCTGTTCTTTGGACACACTCCAGCACCTTGATGTCCTTCTCATAATGAGGGGCCAAAAACTGAACAGTTTTTGGGGTGCGGCCTCACAAGAGCCGAGTACAAAGGGACAATCACTTCCTGAGTCCTACTGGCCACGCTATTCCTGATACAAACCAGAATGCAGTTAGCTTTCTTTGCCACCTGAGCACACTGCTGGCTCCTATTCAGCCAGCTATCAACCAGTACCCCCAGGTCTCTTCCCACCAGGTAGCTTTCCAGCCACCCTTGCCCTGTCCTCCAAGAGGGTCGTTTTACCCCAAGTGTAGGACCTGGCACTTGGCCTTGTTGAACCTCATACAGTTGGCCTTGGCCCATCAGTCCAGCCTATCCATATCCCTCTGCAGAGCCTCTCCATCTTGCTCCAACTCTCTGTTTCATGTGATGAAGGGTTGCCGCATCTGTAGTGGCAATACTGCCCACAGGGGCATGCTGTGAGCTGAAAAAAAATGAGCCAGTTTATGGAAAAATGAACTGATTTCCGAGGACTAGGGAGTGAATGAAGAGACTAATTATGTGGGTATTTTTAATGAAACATCTGTATAATCAACATTGCAGTCATAATGACTGATGTTGAGTTTATAGGAAGACAGTCAGTCAGCCACATTAGCATGCAGGTCCTCAGAGACCCTGAGATGTGATGCTGAGTGGAATATCATTAATTTTTGAAGTTGCATTCAGAAAAAGTTGAATCCTGCTGTTCACAGGTGCTTTATTTGAATCATTTCGCAGAGCTCTTCCATATCCTTTTCCACAGACATGTGAACAAATATCTAAGTTTATTCTTTTACATGATTCGTACACTTTATTCATGTTAAGGGCAAACATATTTCACATTAATGTAAAATTAAGACAAATCTTAATATAATTAAGACAAATTAAATATAAATATAAAAAAATATAATTAAGACAAATCTTAATATAAACTAAGATCTAATGTAATGTATCTAGATGATCTCTGGAGCTCCCTTCCAACCTCAACCATTCTGTGGTTCTGTGATTCTATATCATGTAATACAATACACTGTAAGACTGATTCTGCCTCATTCATAGTACCACAAAATCAGAGAATCAAAAAATAGTTTGGACTGGAAAGTTGGGCTGGTGAAAGACCATCTAGTTTCAACCTCCTGCCATGGGCAGGGACACCTCCCACCAGCCCAGGCTGCCTCCAGCCCCATCCAGCCTGGACTTGGGCACCGCCACAGGTGGGGCAGCCACAGTTCCTCTCAGCAGCCTGGGCCTCACCGC
Source organism: Aythya marila (assembly GCF_965140915.1). Lineage (NCBI taxonomy): Eukaryota > Metazoa > Chordata > Aves > Anseriformes > Anatidae > Aythya > Aythya marila. The sequence continues at coordinate 81,269,919 of NC_139080.1, read as the reverse complement.
CCTCTGAGTGAAGAATATCCTCCTAATATCTAATCTAAATCTCCCCTCTTTTAGTTTAAAGCCATTCCCCCTTGTCCTATCCCTACACCCCCTGACACAGAGTGTCTCCCCAGCTTCCCTGCAGCCCACTTAAGGCGGTAGCAGGCCACTGTGAGGTCTCCCTGGGGCCTTCTCTTCTCAAGGCTGAACAACCCCAACACCTTCAGCCTGTCTTCACAGGAGAGGTGCTCCAGACCCTTGGTCATCCTTGTGGCCCTCTTCTGGACTTGCTCTGACAGGTCCATGTCCTTCCTTTGCTGGATGCCCCAGAGCTGAGCGCAGGGCTCCAGGTGGGTTCTCACAAGAACACAGCAGAGGGGGACAATCCCCTCCCTCGCTCTGCTGCCCATGCTGCTGTTGGTGCAACCCAGGGTATGGTTGGCTTTCTGGGCTGCAAATGCACATTGCTGGTGCAAGATCTTGCAATTGGTCTTGTTGAACCTCATGAGGTTCACTTCAGCTTTCCTGTGAGTTCAGATTTTTTCCACACTTGTCCAGTCTTTTAGCGTTGTTTCAGTAATAAGAAGTTTGGAATAGTTGCTCTGGTGTTATCCAAGTACTGTCTCAAGCTCCTGTATGTTGGAGCATATGTATCCTAATTATATTTCTAAATCAGCCACTGTCTTGTTTTCTTTCCCCAGTATCTTTCCTGTATTATTCACATCTGAGGAAAAACACTGAATTTTCCTAAATGTGCATCTGATCTTCTCTTAAGAAGGAAAAAGCCAATGTTTGTGCTTCCATATGTCTTATTAAATTTTGTCAAGGATGTATTAAAAGGGGAAGAAAAATATTCTTGAAAACACTTTAGAGCTGCAGGGTAGGTCATAGCTTGGTCGAGTGAGATTGTTGTCATGTCCGTTGCAGCTGCTGGGGGATGCCTTTGTCAGACACCCAGCTCCTCCTTGCAGAGGAGAGGATGGGGCCTTTCTTACTCTGATTCGCTGCGTGGTGTAGGGAGTCAGCAGCTGTCCAGAAAAACAACTCCAGATGACTGCATAAACCACTCCTCTGAAATAAGTAAAGAAAGTAAATTATGGATAATTACTATAGAGATAACTCACTGTACAAACAACTTTTTAAAATAACTTCAAGTTTTAAATCACTGCCGATGGAAAAAAAAAAAAAAAAAAAAAGTGGCATTGTGTAGGAAATTTTTGGCATGGTAATTTATAGCTATGGTAATTTATATTTACTTAACTAAGAGAAAGCAGAGAGCTGACATTGCATCTGATGTGGTATGATAAAGCAAAAAATGATTATTCTTTGAGTATTCAATAGCTTACTGAAAGTTGTTTTTTTTAAACATGGTTTATAAAGCTGTGTGGTGTGAAAGAATACACATACAGCAAGAGATTAACTTCATTTGATTAAAAAGAATGCGTGAAATACAAACAAGTTCATAACTGTATTTTCATATCTGCTTTTTAATATGCATCTTTAATTCCTGTCCAGGATTAAGAAATACATTATTAACAACTAGAAGTAGGTCTTCTGTCTGTTACAAAACAGTTCTGAACTCCTGTCATGTAACTTGGCATGTCATTAGACCACATTGAGGAAAATGGATTAATTTTCCTCGGTGACACCTGACTTCATACCATGTTAATTCATCCAGTCAGGGTTTTGTGTTTAAATATATTGGTCTCTGACAAGATATATATTGAGTAATTCTTGTCTCAATATCTTGCACGTGATTTCAAGAAAAAAACTGAGACTATCAAGGACAGTCATTATGGTTATTTGTAAGACAATTCAGCACCCATGGAATAGGAACAAACAGAGTCTGTGTCTGAAAGACCCTTAATCAGCAGTCAAATAGTCAAAAGTAATTCATTAAACAAAGAAGTAACATTATCTAGCTGTCTTGGCATCTGAATGATTTATTTCAGCTGAGATTCAGCTATCCTATTTTATTTAGAAGTGCAGAGTGGTCCCATTGAAACAACCGTAAGAGTCATAATAGAATCTAGTTTTGAATTGCTAATGCTAGTATTTGTTCATCACGATAATTAATTCTACATATAGTACTCAAATAGCAGTCTAAAAAAAACTGTTACTGGAATGAATATTATTTGTATAATTGAATACTTCTGTTTAACCAGTTTTAATGCAATGTCACTATCATTTTTAATTATTTGTTGCTCAAGCAGCAATTCTTCTTGCAGATAATGGAAATTATTGACATTTTGCGAAATTTAATAACTGAAGTTCTAACTTTTATCATGTGCTCAGTTTGTCTAGTCTTCCTCTCTGCCACTGATGCCTTAAGAAGTACTAACATCCTTGACTGATTGAGTTTGTAATCCATTTACTTACTTCTGATTCTGTGCTCAAGATTTAAAAATTCAGTTTCTTTTCATGCATTTAGCTGTTGTACAACACTGAATTAATGGTGTATAGTATTAGTTTAATATAAGAGCAATAAGGTGTTATTTTCCCTCTTTTCTTTTGTTGTCTTGAAATCTTCTCCTGCAACACATTTAACTTAGATGCAGTACATATATATTATATACATGAAATGATATTGAAGGCAAAAAAGGGCATGGTTTACCAAACTTGATCTTTGTGAAAATGTTTGAAATCTTTATCTGTGCCATCTGCAAGCCCTGAAGCAATCCATCATGGTGGATGAATGTCTCCCAGGGATGCAGGAGCATTGTCCTCTGCAGTCTGCCGGGCTCCAAAGTAAATGTGTACCTTGACAGGCTGAAAAGAGGGCTTCTTTGGAATTTTTTTTTTTTTTTTTTTTTTTGTGGAACTGATTCTGCAAGAAATCAAACAGAAGCAGCTTACATTTCAACTGGTAGAAGAGACTGTTTAAAAGAGAAAAAATATGGTACAGGTAGATGTGTTTACTATCTTAAGTGGGTCTCTATATCACATTTATGGAGAGTCGCCTCAGACTTCACAGTGCTTTTAGAGTGCCCAGGTGAGAAATGCTTGACTGTTGCTTTCTCTGTCGTTGAAAACTTCTCAAGACTGTGAGAAGACCATTTTTATGATGCATGTGTATATAAAACATACTGACTGCAAGGAAAGAACTAGGCCACAGATGTACTTTTACAATACAGTTTTACTGGGAATATGTCTGTTTCTTTCTTTAGAATGTACGGGTAATAGATTGTCCACAGTCAAAGGTGCTTTCTGATGGTAACTTAAAGCAATTTAATGGTTACCTGTGGTCAAAAGGGAAAAGTTCTGCTCTGGACATTTGTTTTAATTGCTTTCCTTAGGCAGTAAGCAGCTGGATTGAAGCATCAAAAAGGCACCCCTTTGTTCTATGAGGAGAAACAAACAAACTAACTAAAAATCCCTTCCAGATTTACTCTCTAACTGTTTAATTTTGGAATCATTGAACTATTACCAACAGCACAAACTTGAGAAGAAATGGAAGGATGCATAAGGGGTGGATGATGAAGAGATGGGAAAAAGATGTAGACTACATGTATGTCTGTGTGTCATCAGGCAGAAGTCTTTGTTAGCTACCTAAATAAGGGGTGCTGCAGCTGATTTTTTAAAAAATGCAGTCTGTACCTTAAGAAGTGCACTTTTTTTAGTATTGGAACAGCTAGCTGATGACAGAGAGGTCATCAGATTTACTTCCATTCAGCCTTGCTATCACAGTACTGGGTCTATCCCACTAGATAAATTAGAGGGAAACACTAAGAGTGTAAGTTATAAATAGAAACCAAGAATTTAACGCATTTTAGATTAGTTGTTTACTTCAATGAAACATCTGTTACTCAAGTTTATCAAACAAGATAGAATAAACAATTCTTTCATGATGTTTTATTTCTTGTATACTAAGAAAAGTTAATTGATAAATCAATTTGCATTATTTGAATTTCTTCATCTCTCTTTTTTTTTCTCTCTCCGTCCCCTCTCTTCCCTTCTCCCCGGCCCCCACTCTCCCCATTTGCACAGCCTCCATCGAAGAGGAACCAACCTCAGCAGGTATGAAGAATTTATGATTACACATCAATCATAGTGACTGTAATTTGAGAGCTACCTTTTAAAAATATATATTTTGACCGGTTATATTTGTTATATTTGTCATAACACATGAAAAATATTCATATCAGTGTTGGGATCTTTTCTCTTCTGTCTGCTCCCCTTCCTTTTGGCTTTCTTTTTCTCAGTTCATAATCACTAGGAGATAGTCTTTGGTGAACATTTCCTTCAGTAATAACTCAAAATCTCCCCTGCCATTTGTATCTTCCTTCATATTTCTTTGTTGGTTAAGCTGGCACATGGGGCTTTATACAACAGGTTAGGTAAGATGTTATCAGGAATACAAAAAAAATAATTTTTTGTGCTAGTTTTTTATTTGGTTTTATGCTGGTGAAGCTCAGTCAGCTGCATGATCTGCAACCCTCAAGACAGCATAGCTTGGGAACAAGGAGGGAAAGAAGGGCAAGGCAGAGGATGCAGAAGCATGCCGCTCAAAATAAACATTCAGCAAACTGTGGCATGGATATCTGCTCAGTGAACTTTTATTTCCATTGACAGACTGCCAAGTAGTGAGAACAGTTAACAACACAGTCATAAAAATTAGTTTAGGAGCTCTCTAAGAGACACAAACATGTAGTGCATATTCTATTGCAAAGATTAACTATTTCTAATTAATTGGCAATCCATTAGCTTGGGAGTATTTAAAGAAAAGGAAGACGTACCAGAGAAGAATGCTGCTAAACAGATTAACATATTTGAAATGGCATTAGGTTGTATAAACTTAGTGAGCTGAAACATCAGATGAATAGGGAGTTATTTTATAGTGGCTTGTTAAAAGAAGTAAAGGTCTCCAGAGGACCAAAGGAGAAAAGGTATGAAAAGTGAACAAAAAAGAGGAAAATGGCAATGAAGGATTTAATACTAACTGTTTACAACACTAACCTACAACTCGGGAGCAATACAAGTAATTAAGATACGGTGGAGGATAATAAATGAAAGGACTGAGAACAAAGCCACAAGTAGGATGTGAGAGGGGCAGAATAGTTAAGAATAGCACCGAACAGAGAAAGAAGCGAAAGGGAGTTTTCAACATGAGGACAGTAGTGGAAGAGAAGGAAAGCATGACTGTGGTGAGGAAAACCACTACAAAACAAAGAGAGGAAGAGCTTTAGAAAGAATAAGACTTAAACTCTTTTTTTCTTCAGAGATGTGTCAGTTTTGAAACTTTCATGGAAAATAGCTACTGCAGCTTTTTAATAGAAGAGTCTGTTATGAAAGGAGATACGTGGAGGTTATCTGTCCTCTATTTTAGATAGGAATGAAAGAAAAGCACCTTTTTTTTTTTTTTTTTTTTTTTTTTTTTTTTTTTTTTTTTTTGTCCTTGTGGAGCTTATGTAGGAATGCACATTTTGTAGAGAGACTTTTGAGGTATATATTAATGCATTGCAGTAATGTCCAGTACAATCTTGCTGTGGTTGTACACTGATAGTCATTCCTGTAGCAACCAGTGGAACATTTCATGAAGACAGAGCCTGCTTCCTTCCATTTTGAACAACACTGCAGTTTTTGGTGACAGCCCATGTCCATAAGCTCGCCAAACTAAAAAGACACATCAGCTGAAAATGCTGACGGGAGGGAAGTGAAATTTATAAAATTTCACATGGGCTCCACTACGGCTGTCTGCTAGGCTCACTAGCTGAAATTTCGTAGTTTGACAGAAGCCTACAAGTTCTATATTCAGCTTTTCTGGAACCCATGCCATTTGGAGTGCCAGAAAACAGAGTTGTACTCTTGCTTTCATACTCATTTAAGTAGTTTATTTTTATCCACCTCTAGCTGCTTTGTTTCACTGTGCCCTGTATCACTGCTTTAGTTATTTCTCCACATAATTCCTGTGTTCAGCAGAGCTCAGACAACAATTTACAATGAATGTCTTGAGCATTGTTCTATCACATAATCTTCCTAAACTTTCCTTTGAATTCATCCATTATCTGTTACATCTTTCACAGAAGTATTTTTTCAGGTGTTTTCCTCCAAGACTTTGTCATATATGTTCCAAACTCAATTTACTTAATTATGGTTGGTTCAATGAACTGCACCTAATTTTTGGTAATTATTTGTATTACTGTATTTTTCACACTTGCAGGGTTTGTTGACATCCAAAATATGTATCACAATTACTTGTGCAGTAATAGCTATAACATTATAAATTTTTATATGAAAATTCTTAATGGAAACACAAGTGACCTTTTCATGTTGGTTATGCCATAAGAGGATGCTGCTTGCAATAGGGGTGTACATGTGGGATCTACACTGATACTGCAGTGCAGATAGATATACCCACATGGACAAATTATCAGCTAGAAATATAAAAACAAAGAGCACCAGAATGTTTTGTTCTCTGAATTGGAGAAATGAGCAAATGCCTCTAGCATCTACATCGTAAATTTGCAATATGAGACAAAACACATGTTTGTAAACATTTGTGCAAATAAATCTCAGCTTCTCAGACATTATGTTACAAGGAAGCATGACGAAATACCTGCAAAAGTTTTAATTTGTTATTTAATCTGGTTGTTTGACATAGATGCTTCACATCATTTGAATTTTCAGGAATTACTTTTGAAATAATTATTTTCTTTGAAGGCAAACAAACAAAAAAAGAATTTTAAGTGTTTTTGTTTTGTTTTGTTTTGTTTTGTTTTGTTTTCCCCCAGGATTTATTTGAACTAGACTTCTCCTCTTCTCCTGTTTTTTTTGAGCTTTTTTCCCTATTTATAAGAAAATTTCCTCTTTAAAAAGGGTACCTTTGGGAAAACAGTTCTGATCTTTGCCTTGAGGAGCAAACTCTGGATCTTAAATTCCTCTGCTAGACAGTACTGGAGTATAATCCAACTCTCTATTTATATGAAACATGACAGTGAATAAAATAAGGCATGTATAAGTATAGATCTTCTTTTCTTTTTTTTTTTTTTTTTAGAAATTTCATAAGATGAAAAAATTATTACCAGCACAGCTGTGCATATCTCGTTTTGAATCATCCTCAGCAAGGCATTTATATACAAAGTTAGTATATCTGAATAGTCCATTTAATTGGCAGTGCATAGTAGACCTGTCTGTCTTGTGAGCATGTGTTTAGGCTTGTGTTTGCTAAAGTGGAGCTTAAAGTACCTGTAGTGAAAGTGCAAGCTGAAAGCACAATATATATTTAAATATTAAAACACGCTTTTGTTCCTGAAGAAGTCAAAATCAAAAGCAGCCAGTTGAATTAAAAGCAGGTGTGCAGTTTTAAATGTGGAGAGTGCACATGAGAATGAAGTTATACTTAAACCCATGTTACAAACATATTACATATTCTAACTTTTCCAGAGGAAAAATTATGAATAAAGTGTAATTGTTCTTCAACTAAATATTATTTATACCTTAAAATTTAATAACCAATACTAGGTCATCAGATGCTTTTTAATTTATAGCTCCTATTGATTTTACTTCAGTATCTGACCAGGTGTAATTGTTTTTAAAGTAAAAGATTAATGAATTTTTACAGGGTTGTTCTAATATAACTTATTTCTCAGATTGTATTGATTTCCATAAAGCTGTGTGTTCTGCTTAAAACAGATATTATTCCTCATAGTAGGAAGACAGTCATGAAAAGAAGATGCAGGGTTGCTGAAAAACAAGTAGAAAATGCATCCAAAGGAGGCACCTGGAGACTTTCTCAGAAATTTCAGGGGAATGTGGTCATCTTGAAGAGATGTGCTTCAGGCAGAAAGCAAAGTTCTCTCAGCTAGCAGATTTTGTTCTTTTCCCAAAAGAGCAGCCCATTTCATCCAACTTACAACATTTATCTGAATGTTGTTCAGACATTATTGTTATTCAGACATAATTAACTTCCCAATTCCAGTTCTGATCAGTATTGTCACTGGGGAGACAAGCAGGCAGTTCCAGCTGCAAGGCCCAGAATTTAGTTACTACAAGTACCTTCGACTGTCGCATAAATACTCTTAGGTAAGAATTTGTATTTATTATAACAATTGCAGGGGAGGAAAGATGAGAAAATTAACTGGAGGTAACATGTAATGTAGTAGTTTTCCAAACTATAACTTTACTTACTAAAAAATACACTGTAGAATAAATTGCAACTCACACTGCTTTTATGAAGATTGTGACCATTAGAGGAACATTTTATGAACATTATAACCTTTTAATTGACCTGTGGTTGGGATCAAAACTAGAATTTATGTTTTCTGTTTAATCAAAGAGATAAAATAGTACTATTTCCCATTCTCTGTTCTTGGGGTAGTGTTTAGCTTCTCTGCCACCTCCCCAAATAATCTCGTAGAAGTGAAGTGTCTAAAATTTTCTCTGACTCTTGTAGCCCCTAGAATGAACATAAATCATCTCATACATGTCCTGTGAGTATGTCTCTATAGGAATGGTATTTCATTGGGGTGAAATTCAGTGTCAGAATGTTTCAGTCTAAGCAACTAACTGTAATTATAAATCATTAAACATACTTCCTTTAAGACGAACCATACTCATGTTTTGCATGGTATTTAACCAAAGCAGGAACAAGGAGTTTTTTAAACATTCCTGAATGTTTCAATTAGTTTATTCTTACCCTTGTTCTGGGTAAGCAATGATCTAGATCTTTTTTTTTTTTTTTTTCCATTTCATCTAAATATCTTTCTTTTTTGTTGTTGTTGTTATAGACATCTAAACACTCTTTGAACTACTTGTACATATCTGTTCATTTATTTTGCATTTCAGATCAGTTAAATAGTTTTACTGTCACAGAAGCTCATGAACCCTGTGAAAGAAAACTCTAGGAAAACCTAGGGATAGTTCTCATGGAGATTTTTTTCCATGTGGCATGAGTCTTTAAAGTCTGTTGTATAGCTAAAAGGGGGTTGCTTTGCTGAAAACTGTTTTTAAGCCTAGTGTATGGATGTCCTGCTATTTGAATCTTTGCGTCTCAGAAAAGCTTCCCTGTGATTTAATGTATTCTCCCCTTTCATCAAGGAGTCTGGAATTATTTCTAAAGCTATCAAAGAGTAGATCTTCCAAGACAAGATGAGAGATGATGCAGCTTAACATGCGGCACTTTGTTTGCTTGCATTTACACTGTGACTTTGAATGAAGTAAAAAATATGTGCCCTTTTAAGATCATAACTTAACTGAATACATTCCTTGTTTTTGTTGTCATTGATTTAAGTCTTGTGTTTTAGATAACTGGCATTTGTGTCTTCGTATTCCATCTATATAAGATATGCAAATGTTTTTAGACTTTCATGATAATAAAAGTTATTTAAGAGTTTGAATTTATTGTTTTAATGAAATGTTGGCATTGAAGAGACTCAGTATATGACAGGAAGTTCTTCTTCAAAGACATTGGTAGAAAACAATCCATACAACAACTTTGTGGCACAATATGTAAATGAACAGATGGTTGTATCACCATATCATCATATCTGTGTGCAACTACTATTTGCAGTCTTTTTTTTCCCATGGAAAGTAGCATTGCTCTTCAACAGCGTTCTGTGATTTTAATCTGTTCCCTTCCATAGAATTTCAATTTATATAAAACTTACTTAAGCCTTTTAGAAAGGGAAAACCAGTTTTGAGAAACAACAAGGTTTGAAAATGCCATGGAAAATTAAGAAACGGACTTGTATTGGACAGGTTTGCTGTCTCTAGAATGAAGTTTAGCTTGAAAAAAAAAAAAATGCAAAAGAAAGTACAATATTCCAGGAAAAAAAAAAAAAAAAAAAAAAAAAAAAAAAAAAAGAGAGATAGAGAGAGAACATCTAACTAATTAAACTTTGCACATAAGTGAGTTCAAAGGGTTCCATAATACACAAGGACACAGAAGCTTCCAGAAGCTCAAGATTCCTGCCTATTACAAATCAGCTCAAATCACCATTAGAAAGACTACTAGGATAAATCTGGTAAATGTATATAGATTGAAATACAATGAGGAAAAGAGTCTAAATATAGACATATATAAAATATCTGTCTTTTACATCTAAATCTAAAATATCTAAAAACACACACATATTTATATATGTAATGGATATTAAGAATGTAATACCAATTAGTAGAAGCAGCGATTACAAGTAGTAGAAAGAGTATTTGAAACAGGAAAAAGTAGCAGCAGATATGATTTGGGAATAATTATAATCTCAACAAACTCATCAATGATTCTATCTCAGTGAACATACTTACAGATTACAAATTTATCAAGACAATAACAGCTTTTTTTTCCTTTTTCTTTTTCCTTTTTTCCTTTTCCTTTTTTTTTCTTTTTTCTTTTTTCTTTTTTCTTTTTTTTTTTTCTTTTTTTCTTTTTTCTTTTTTTTTTTTCTTTTTTTTCCTTTTTATTTTTTTTTATTTTTTTCTGTTCGGAAAACCTCAGGTTTATTTAGCTATTAAAAATGGTGCTTTGTTTCTGCCCCAGGTGCCTTGTTTATAAGAGGACTTTTAAAGCAGGTGTTGTAGCACCAAAGTATATTGTCTTAATGTATGCCTTGTAACTTGTTTGCAGAATAAGAAGCTATGGATCAGTCATTGTGTTTGAAAAAATAAAATGATGGGGAAAAAAAAAAAAAAAAGAAGAAAAAAAGAAAAAAAAAGAAAAAAGTAATTAAAAGTAATTTTAATTTATTTTAACCAATAGTTATTTAGCAACTTTCTTCCTGGACACTCTCACTGTAGAGAGCATATTGCATTTCCTATTAGATTTCTGCAGTGACTATGGACTTTTGTTTTCTCATTTACCTGCTTTCTAGGTTTCTCTCTTTTATTCACATTGACATTTAAATGAATTTGGCTTAGACTAGAGCGTATTAGGAAGCAACACCATGGCCTTTTGGAGCTCCATTCTCTTCCTGGGGCTGTCCCTTGACTCAGTGAGACCCTCACTGTGTGAGTTGATCATGGAGGTTTCTAACCTAGAAGCTGTTCTTGTCAGTGGCATGGCAAGGCAGGGCAAAACCAGCATCTACTTCCACTTACTATAGTGCACAATAGAAAGGAAATTATGTACTCGTGTTAAAATATGCCTGTGTCTTGAGTTCCCCTTTTGGACTTGTGTAAATGGACAGAGTAGAGGCAGTAAAGAAGCATATTTGTTGTGTGTTTGCCAGGCGTAATTGCTAAGCATTACTAATCTGTTCATTTAAAACCAATATACAATCTTATTTTAGTGATAAATGTAATTCTTTATTATTTTTCTGGTGAAATTACTGAATCTCCAGAAATAACATTGCTAAGAGTTTATAATAAATAAATAATATAATAAATAAATAATATAATAAATAAATAAATATATGAATGAATTCATATTGGAAAAGAGTTGCAAATATGTGAACTGAATTCTGTCCCCCACCCAGAAAAAAAAAAAAAAAAAAAAAAAGTTTTTTACTGAATTACCATTTTTGATAGATTTCAAGCCATATACATAAAATTAGCAAAATCCCCATGTTACCCTAGTCATAATTCATTTTTATTTTAGAGTAAATTCATAACTCTAAATTATAATTTTTTTGATTTCTCTTAACTATTTGTGGTGGAAGATGGGAAGTTTCTACTTAGCTCCATTTTAGCTAGCTATACGTTAGATTGTTTAGAATATTAGATACAGTTTTTGCTTGGACAGAGAAATAATGTAGTCAGTTTTTCAGTGCCTTTCCTTCCTTCACATCAGCAAATGTTTTTACCTTTCGGTGCTGTAAAGGTGCATTCATCAAAGAGTTAAAGAGATCCACGTGGTTCAAGTAACAGGCTGCTGATTTTTAGACAACTTCATTATGACTTCAAGTGAAAAAGATCTGAAATCACTGCACAAGCCTGTCTGAATTTAAGAAACAATTGGACTGTGCACTTAGTCACATGGTCTAAAATTCTGAGCACACCTGTGCATGCCAGAAGTTGGACTTGATGATCCTTATGAGTCCCTTCCAACTTGGGATATTCTATGACTCTATGATTCTATGAAATCTTGCTTACATTTATGTTTCCATATGAAAAACAGCTTATGTTTCTATAGGTTAATTATACATATATTTGCCTTAACTCTATTTGACTGAGTGTGGGTATGAAACTGGATTTCACAAAGGGCATCTCTTCTTGAAAATAGTGCCCTAATGATCATTTATTTATGATGATGCATTTATTGCAAAAATTTGAGACTGTAACACCTTTGATCAGGAAGGAAAAAACAAAATATGCACATGTCCATAGTTTACTGACAAGAAACTTCCCAGAAAGTTGATGGGATATTTAATCTGCTTACTCTCACCCTCAGATTCTCAAAAATGCATCTAGCTTATTTGCAAAGATTTTAATTTATCATCCACTGTACAGCAGAGTCCAGCATGTTGTAGTTTTGTGGCAGTTTGCTCCCAGGCTGTATTCTGGGGCACAGTAATTCTGCTGTGGTATGCAGAGCTATTCTGTTTTGCACATTTTGAAGAGGAAAACTATCTTTCCATATTATTGTAAGGGAAAGGATTTGCCAGTCCCCCGGGGTCTGTAAGGGAGCTTTACTTTCTTGCTTACTTACACACTCATAAAAATCTTTTCTTTCTCTTCTTGTACTGCATACTTTCTTTTTCAGTGCCTGAAGCTAACTTGTTAATTATTTTTCCATATATCCCAAGCAAAATGTAGACTAAGTCAGAACATGATATAAAGGTCATTTTGAACCCTATTCTGATGGAAATTAGGCTTATGCAGTAAAAATAGCCCTAGATTCCAGGTGGCACTGAAGGCCATCACAGTAGTCTGACACATTTAAAAGCTGGAAATCTTGCTTAAGTCAGAAATGGAAATTAGGTAGTATTTTCAGCCTATCCCTTAGCAAATGTTTGTCCATATATCATAAAAATATCTCAGTTTGGCAACATAGCTACGTTCTTTCCAGGAGTAGACAAAAAGTGTGCTTGGAGGTCGCTATTTGCCTGCAGTGCTGGCAGCTGTCTGAGAAACTCATACATGTGCATTTTCCATAATCTGCATAGTTTTAGAGGATGGTATTTTTGGTGAGGACACAACATTCATCCCAATGTACAAATACAACATAGTATCCCATAAATGTACTATTGTTTTGTCATGAACATTTCCGGTAGGTCGCTTATCACTTTCCTGAAGTGTGAGATGGAAGTTTTCCATGCTAGGCACCTGCCTCAGGCCAAACTCAGCTCAAGACATTTCACAGTTTCTCACAGTGAGGTTAAGGAAGAACAAGTTCTCCTGACCATTGTAATTCTTACAGCTATTCTGCTCAGAAACACTTCTGCTCCAGTGCTGGGGAGCAGGGGCATGCTGTTTCATAGCACGGTGTCAGAGAGAGCTTTTATTCCTGCTGAGAAGTCCACAGGGTCAGCCAGGAGGCAGTGAGTTCACACTCCATTCTCAGAGACAACCCCTAACCCTAACAGAGTTGAGAAGTCCAGCATTGGCAAACCAGCAGTGCATAAGCTCTTTGAAGGCAGATGCAGTCAAGTCTGCCATACTAACTACCAATGTATCTCTGGAGCAATGAGGGCAAGGAGCAGAAGAGGTGGAGGTGATGCCCTGGAAGGGAAACACCCTTTCCTCAGGTTCCAGCACTGTCAGCATGTTGTATCCATACCGAGACTGCACTAACAGGGTAGCTTTACTTAGATGCTGTTCGATCTGGGAACGAGTATACCCCAAGAAGAGGTTTCATAGGTGTCTAGACCCTTCTTAGAGGTGAAGCATACAGAAAATATGGCAAAACACTGTGGCAGGGAACAGATACAGACAACAGATAGTACAAAATCCTCTCCTGTTAGAACACATAGATTTTCATCTGAGAAGTGATGGAAACCAAGACAAAGAATTGCCAAGGGAGAAGGGAATTGACAGGCTAAGATTTGTGATTAATCAGCAGTGCACAGTCACTGAGTGAGTGGGTCTGAATAGGGGCATTCAATGGGATGGCTGCATTGGGATGACCTGCATTGGGCTGGGTGCTGTTGAAAGAGATCCAGCTGAAAGTAGACTCTTCCCTAATGCCATTTATCTCATAGAGCTACCATTCCATTGGATTAGTTCCTTATCTGCTCTGTAATATCATGCATGCTCTGGTGGGAAGAATTTGGTAGAAACATGTAGCCAGAGCTAGAGTTAAAGAAAGGAAAAAAAAAAAAAAAAGCCAGAAACAAACAATAACACAAACTCGGTCCTCTTCAGTGAGAAGCTGTAATTAAATTTGATTAAAGCAATCAAGAAATCCTAGCCAGGAATCAGACGTGTGGCAAAGAGGGAAAAAAAAAAAAAAAAAAAAAAAAAAACATGAAAGCAAAACAAACATTAGTACTGGTTGGTTGAGGATTTGGTTGAGATTACCAAGATTGATGCAAAGGACTCTGCTCAAAAACAGAATCTGAAAGAGGGTTATTTTCTGTATATTTTGGTTTTAAACTGTGTCTTATGCCCATCTTTAAAGCACTGAATTGACTGTGCAAATATGAAGAGTACTGGGGAGGAAATTTTGCTCATTTTCTGTTCGGTGCAGATTTAAGTGGCTTTCATTTACTAAGGCTTTGTATTACACATGCAGCCAGAAGGATAAAAGAAGTATTGAATTATGACCCATTTGCAGAGTGACTGGCCCCGCAGAAAGATTATACATGATAACAATGTTAAAGACTGTAAAGTAAGTGAGCTCTTAAAGATTCTAAATGCACTTTGCACAGACAGCTACTCAGGCCCATTCATGGTAGACACTGTAACCCAAATAATGTTCATTAGTGTAAGGCTTTAGTGGCATCTAACATATTATGGTTGCCAGTTCTTCCATACATACAAATTTTAACTGCTCACTCTTGGCAGTTATGCATTTGACACTAGACTGTGCTGTTGTGGTTTTACCCAGCTGGGCAGCTGAGCTCCACCATAACCTCTCTCTCACTTCCCTCCTCAAAGGGAAAAGGGGAGAAAATATGATGGAAAGGGCTCAAGGGTTGAGATAAGGACAGGGAGGTCATTCAACAATTATTGTCACAGGCAAAACAGACACAGCATAGGGAGATTAGAGAAATTTATTACCTATTACTAACAAGCTAGACACGTGAGAAACAAAGAAAACAAACTAATTACACCTTTTCTCCATCCACCCTCTTTCACCTCCTCCCCCTGAAGCAGTGCAGGGAAACGGGGAATGGGGGCTGTGGTCAGTCCCTGACACTTCATCTCCTGATATCTTTGACAGCAGTGCAGTAACAGTTTAGGTAGAAGCCTGGTTTCCTCTGAAAGAATGAGGAGTTCAGTATTATGCAGTTTTTGAAGTCAAAGAGAAACATAAACCTGCAGAAGACAAGTCATCCAGGTTAGTCAGATATTTGAGAGAGCAATTATTACCCCATTTTCCTCTGTTAAATATGGAAGGAGTGTACATGATTTGTACATGATTTGCACATGATTTCATTTTGGAAAAAAAAATAAAATCTGAAATTAAAAAGTCCTATTCCTATTTCTAGAGGAAGGACCCAAAAGTGGGTTGTAAAATTGTGTAGCCCAATATGATGGTGTATATGCATACATAAGCATGCACACGTACTTGTCATGGTTTAACCCGGCCGGCAGCTAAACACCACGCAGCCGTTCGCTCACCCTCCCCCTCCCTCTCTGGGACGGGGGAGAGAAATGGAAAGTGAAGCCCGTGAGTTGAGATAAAGACAGTTTAATAAGACAGGAAAATAATAATAACAAAAATAATAACAACAATTATAATAATAATAATACAATGGTGATAATAGGAAAGTAATAATAATATGTACAAACAAGTGATGCACAGTGCAATTGCTCACCACCCGCAGACTGATGCCCAGCCTAACCCCGAGCAGTCCGGCCCCCTCCCCGGCTAGCCACCCCTATATATTGTTTAGCATGACGTCAGATGGTATGGAATACCCCTTTGGCTAGTTTGGGTCACCTGTCCTGGGTCTGTCCCCTCCCAGCTCTTACTGCACCCCCAGCCTGCCTGTTGGCAGGACAGAGCAAAAGGCTGAGGTGTCCTTGGCTTGGTATAAGCACTGCTCTGCAACAATTAAAACATCGGGGTGTTATCAGCACTCTTCTCATCCTAAGCCAAAACACAGCATTCCACCAGCTACTAGGAAGAAAATTAATTCTGTTCTAACTGAAATCAGGACAGTACTAAATTTCTCCTGAGCTTTTTAGGACTTTCCATTTTTTAAAGCTATTGATTTTCTATATTTGTTTTTTTGGTGGGTTTTTGTTTGTCTGTTGGTCTTCTTTTTTGTTTGTTTTTCTTCATATTCATTTTTTATATCTCCTCCCAGGATATACATTTAACGCATTGAACATTCTGTGCTTCACAGACTTTATGCTCACAAAAAGCTAGGTCCATATAGTTTTACTTCACTCATGCAAGTTTTTCAAGATAAGTCTGTAAATAGTTATATTTGTATAAAATAAGAATGGCTACGATGAGATCCCATGAAATCTAATGATGTTTGAGGTAGAGGCTGTACACTTTTTGTGCTGACTCAATTTTTTTATATGCCATTTATAGATTCTGTGCAAAGTTAACCATTGTGAATCTTGAAAGTGCTCTATTATAACATTGATAAAATTGTTGTGCACTAGCATCATATTGGAAGAAGGGCATAACCAAGAAAAATTGGAGGAAAAACCTTAATTTGAAAATATCTTAAGACCAATAAATACAGAAACAGTATGCCCCTATGTGTTAGTATTATTCCTCCATATGTTATTGTATTTACAGCAAAGGAAAAAATCATGATAAGTTTAATCATTTGTCTTGATATACGTTTCTTTGAGTAACTTTTCCTACTGATTCATTTCTCTCATTCTTAAATAAAAATATTTTCTACCTCTTATTAGCTGCAGTTTAAAAAAAGTCAAACAAACAAACAAGTCTATGGTGATTCATGGTAATCTTGCACAACGTCACAATCACAGTTTGTAATATTGGAGCATAGGTTGTGTTATATGAATTATAGTTCTGTTTCAGTTTATAAAGAGGAAAGATTTGTAGATACAGGTAGCATATTTTATTAAATTAGCTGATGTGATTAGGTGAAATAGACGTATTCAGACATTCAGGTTGTTGTTTTTTTTTTTTCAAGTTTGGAACAACAGTATTGTATTGATCATGATCATGGATATGTATAATACCATTACACTGCTGTGGATTTGTCATGCATCAAAGCTCAGGAAGTATTTAAATTGACGGATAATGGAATTATCTGCAAATGGAATTAAGTGCCCTGGAGGACGAAGAGCAGCATTTAAAATAGAGCTGAGTTTTTGATTTTTTTTCTCCATCTTGTCCTTCTTACTGTGAATCTCTGTCTCATCAACTACTCATCTGAAGCCCAGTTTCCATCCAAATGAATTTGTTCCTGCATTGCACTGTAGTTGCTGTTCCTCTGCATAAGACTAATGCTCCCCAAACACACACCAAGCAAAAAATCCCAGCTGTCCCCAAATGTTTTGATTCTCGCTTTGGTTGGTACTAGTTGCCAGTAAGGACTAAATGATTGGACTGTCTGAATATCCTTTTCACTGAGGTGTTGAAACATTTAAGTCTATACTAGCTTTAATGGAAAAAAAAATATATATATATTAACTTTGACCAAGAATAAACAACTCTCTGTAAAATGTATAATTGTAGCAACATTATAGGTGACATCCAGATTTAGTTCCTATTATATAGAGAACAAAAATGGTTTTAGGGGAGTAGAAATATCATGCAAAAACATTATCAAATTTTCTCCATCATGAACATGTGGATTTCCGCAGGTATGCAGCAGTTTCTTAGACCTTCTTTTACAATAACAAGTATCTGCCACTTCATTCACATCTAATAATTCTCATTATTGTTCTAGTTGGTTGGCTTTCCATATGCTAATGACCATTTGCCAGAGCCGAGACCTCTATTTTTTCTTTTCTCTTACAAATTGAATAGATTCTTTTCTTGTATATTCTTTTGAAGCCTTTACTATTTCAATTAAAATGCATTTAATTCCTCCTGTAAGTCTTTCAGATAAACAATGTATAACCTCAGAACATGAATGCCCATTATTAGTCTTAAAGGAAGAATGACACGTAGTATTCAGCCATATTCTGCATTATCATGTAATTTTATTTATACAATTATAGTGTTTCAAAATACTGTTTTGGAAACAACTGATATTTTCCCTTTTCTGGTACGTATGTAAAACTGTTGATTTCAGTAATACTCGATATAATTAAATACTGTGTGACTTCAGAAAACTGGTAAAAACTTTTACATAAGCTTCATTGTTCTGTAAAGTAATAAAGCCAAATGGGAATTATCAGTAGGAGTGGGAGTGGTGATAAGTAAAACAGCTAAAGCTTTCACAGCCCAGTCCAGAAGTGTGTGTTCATCACTTATTCAAGACACAACTTCCATTGGCTGCCATGGGAGTTGAGCTTGTATGACAACTGTTCTGATAAAATTAACAATTACAAAAATGTAACATGCTCCCATGAATGCCTACTTGTTTATTACTAAAAATGTTAAAATGAATTGCACCTTTATAAATTTTAGAAATTACTTGAATTGTGATAAACAGGCTGAGAAAATATTTGAAATACTGAAATGGATAGCTGCAATGAAGAAGTCGTAGGCCAAGAACAAAAAGCTGTGGATTTAAGCTTATGTATTTACTTTGCCTAGAATACCATATTTTAACAATTAGTGGCAGATCGATCACGAACTGTTCAGCAATATTACAAGTCTTTCACCACCACAGACTATCCTGAGTTGGAAGGGACCCAGGAGGATCACCAAGCCCAATTCCTGGCTCCGCAGTGGACCAACCCAAAATCAAAACAAATGTCTGAGAGTGTTGTCGAATGCTTCTTGAACTCCAGCAGGCTTGGTGCAGTGACCACTGCACTGGGGAAGACTTTGTTACAGTTACTCATGAATTCCATTAGTTTCAAGCTTTTTACAGAATTCAGACCCTTAAAACAATCCTTTTCATTTTTCTGAACCACAGAACAGCATTAAGTAATGTATATACACGAAGGAAAAATGTGATAGTCATTCAATATTTAAATCTTAATCTTTCTGTATTGACCTAGAATTTCTCAATTTTTTATTTTTTTTAATCCAGCCACCTAGAACAGAAAACCAGTCTAACAGTCTAATCTGTAAGACAATAGTACGGGGCATTTTTTTGAAACAAAACACAAATCAATGATTCTGTAAGTCAGCATTTGGCTTTAGCCTCCCTAGAACAGGGACAAAAGGTTCAATATAATTTACTTGTCATCTACTCTTGCTTCTCTAAATGCTTGGTTGCAGAATAAAGGCAGTGCATTGTAACTTATTAAGAACTTCCAAATTAAGAATATACTTCAAACTGTGGAGGTCATGTAGCTAGGGATATCCTCACTGAAAGTACACAGTAAATCAGTGATGCAGTTTTCATTGCATAGCACAATGGTGTCACTCGATGTCATTCAGAGCCTAATTGCAATATCCACGATTTTTCAAGAGTGGTGACCATGCCTGACTCCTTTCCATCAACTCCTTTCATCAGATGAAAAGTATTTTGGATTCCATTTCAGGAACCATATCCAGGTACTGATTAGATTGGAAAGGGAATATTGACGTGCTCATAGATCATTTCTCCTGAGGGAAGGGGAAGTTCACATTGTCTACTTTGTGCCCTCATCTTTTGAAGTCACTCAGGTGAATGTAGCTATCATGATGCCCATGTGTGAATCTGGGGATCTTGGAAGCCAGAGGAAATCTGGATGTGTCCCATGTCACAGTGGAAGGGGGACACCAGAAAAGATTTTGTATCATCCCCTAAAGAAATATGTTTGTGGCTTCATGAGCTCAGCTAATGCCTAGTTCTTGCACAAGTCTCTGTTGAAGGCAAAATGTACTTACCTGTTCAGACAGCTATCTTGAACCACAACAACAACACCTGTGTTGTGTGTAATAACACAGAAGACAAGAGTTAAAGTTAAAGCAGAAAATCTCTGGCATAGCTGTGCAGAAATTATTACTATAATCCACTGAATTAGGTCAATATTTTAATCTATGTACAACTGCATCTGAATCACATTAATCATTCATTTTTATCTGTACTGTGGATATAGCAGGTGTAAAGGAAGCAGAAATCCATTAATTCTACTGTGTATCTTAAAAACTGAAGGCACATAACAGCAAACACAAGTTGCTACTTTAAATTGGGATGGTTATGCACTATGTGATTTGCTCAGCTGTCAGGAGACCAAAACATGTGGGAATGAGGTAGAAGCAAAAAACAGAGTGATGACCTAGCTAAGAAGAAAGAAAGATATGGTGAATAGTGACAGAGCACAGGATTTGGAATTCAAAAGGGTTTAGGGCAGGATACATGAAATTGGGAAAGTTTGATGATAGCTGAAAAAATGCAAACTGGAAAGAATACATTTCCTCTGTCCTACATCCTAAGGGAAATAAACAGCTGGAGTTTAAGTCTTGTCTATTTCCCTTGATTTCTGCTGTGGACAACTTTATGTCTTTTTGGTCTATATATATTCCACATTTAGTAATTCTCTTTCATCACTTTGTAATATTATTTTGTGTCCTAAGGATAACCACCCTCAGAGATTCTCTTCTGCTCTTTCCATGTCATTAATGCAACATTAGTAATTAGGACCTGACTCATAGAAATACGAATAGAATAAGTTTAGGTTGTTGCCTTATTTAGTTCCCATTGGAATGCTCAGCAAGAAGACTAAGTGGATTTTAATCTATTTGCTGTTATAATTAAGGTTCACATTATCTTTTCACTTTTTTTTTTCAATTTTCCAGCTATTAGTGGAACACAGCGCTTCTAAAAAGGATGTGAGGCCATGATTGCTGGCAGTTTAAAGTCAAGTGAAACAATGAAAACTGACATCTTCATATATGAGGACAAGGAATGTGATGCTAAAAATAGTCCAGCCTTGTTACACAGAAATCCCAACTGGCATTGGGTTAGGTACCAAACTATATATAGTTTCTTTATATATAGTTCTTAATATATTCTTTCTATAGTTTCTGTGTATCTTTCACTTAGGCAGTAGACCAATGCAGTAAATACAGAGATGGATTTGTTTTAATTAAACAGAGAGCAGATTTGGTGAGTTTGATTTGATGGAGACCCTATAGATATAAACATCAGTGCTGTCAGCAGTGCACTTCTGAACTGAACCCCTTTTATCACCCAAACTCACTGTGCTTTCATTTGCATTACAGTGTATTCTCCGTGAAGATGGGCTGGGTTAGTTATGGCTAAAACAAAACAGGAACGTGCAGTTTGCTACCCGGACTGCTCTGCTTGCTAATATGAATACAGCCTTCGACTTCAACTTATTTACGAGATAAATTTTCCTTGATTTCTTTTGCTATCAGTCATTTGTCCATGTGTATTTTCATGATATCCTGGCGGCAGGACACTGTTTTTATGGGTGTGTTACTAAAGCTATGGTGGTGCGTCCATTCTCAGGGTGAGATAGTTTGGATATAAAGAGACGTGTGGTGGCTATTTTACCTGGGTGAAACCCAGTAACATCTGCACTTGGCTTTATCTCTGCTCTATATGTTGGATTGCTGACCCGCAAGTCAAACCCAAGTTCTTTTGAGACTTAGTGGCCAGCAGGTGATTTTAGTGATTCAATTTTCTCCAAAACACTCGAAGTTTCACTGACAAGCAGAAAAAGGGTAAACAGTAAAAAAGTTTTACTCCATTATTTTTTTAAGACCAGGTATTTGTCGGAACAGTTTGGTGCCTGGTTAAAAAGACAAAATATAGCTACACATCTGCCAGATACTTGTTTCCACTCCCTACCGCCTGCTCTTGTAGTCTGTGGTCTTTAGTGAGATAGCATCAGTTAGTAATAGAACATAAATTCAAGCAGTTCAGGCAGGTAGACCTTTTCAAACTAACACTGTCAATCACTTTAAGTACTCTATACTTTGAGGACTTTCTTGCTGTTTATGTCACTGTTTTTTTCATTTATTTTTTTTTTTCATTTTTTTCACATATACAACTTAGACCCAACTCTTGTGGACAGTGTCCGAGCATAACATCAGTGAACTAAACTTTGATGGTCTCCTGATAAATAAGGCCTTCACAATCTGTAATATTTCTCTGATTTATTTTTTTTTTAAGTAAATAAAATAAAGTTAAATAAATTAAATTTTAAAGTAAATAAAGTAAATAATTCTTCAAACTATTGCAGGAGAAAAAAAAAAAAAAAAAAAAAAAAAAAAAAGCAGAAAGATTGGAAAACCAGTATCTTCTTTTAAAATGTTCAGTATTTTAAATTTGGTAGAGATGAGAAATGAATTGGCTAAACATACTCACAGAAAATGGAATGTGGCAACCAAGTTCCCACATTTATGTTAGCAAGAGTGAGAGAAGTCAGTGACTGAAGCAGTGTCATCTGGGACAAAAACAAAGACACAGATTCCTAAGTATAAAGTTAGAGAGAATGGAAAGGACCTGAATCTGGATGTTCTGCAAACAAAGCAGATATTCTTTGAGAAGACAAAATCCTGTGAAGGGGCATGTAGATACCCAGAACAAGTCTCTCAGTTTGCTTGAGTAGGTTTATGAGATATCTGGGTGAGGAAGAATACTGTGGGGTGTATTCAGAAACACACAGGAAAGTAACAAAGGCTATAAAGTGCTGGGCGGGGGGACGGGGCGGGGGGGGGAGGAGGGGAGGAAGGCATTGAAAATGGAGGAAAGAAAGTTCTGTAACTTGGAAGTTGAGGAGTATGAAAACAAATAATGAGAGAGAATTTGGGGAAAATGTTTTGTAGTGCATTAAACATTTCTGAAGCATTTTAAGGTCTCACAATGTGCAGTATCTGCTACCTAGCCTACTATACTGAGCATACCACAAATGTGGGTCTATACTGTAGTAAAAGTTAAGAAAATAAAAGTTAAGTAAGAAGTTCACACTGTTCATTAAGGCAAAACACGGTATACCTATCAGGTTTAAATATCATCTTGTCAGAAAATATTCTAGTTATTTAGATAAAAAAGCATTGAGAGATGGCTGGATGATCAGTGTAAAGTTCTCAGTAATACAAAATCCACAGACCCAAATTAGAGGGAAATGTGCAGAAATGACCTAAAGCATTGTGCACTCAAAGGATGAACCTTAGCTTTTGCTGCTTCCAGATGGAGACACCTTGATCATTATAATCAGCACACTCCATTTGCTGCATTAAAAAACAAGATAAATATTTAATCACAGTGCAATTAAGTCTGGATCAGTGCCATTAGTTTATAATGAATTGTTAAATAGGATCTAATACAGTACTAATACACTTATGATCCAGGCTAAACAGATTTTTTTATTACTTTAAAAACCAACAACAACAATGACAAACTGATATTTTGAGAATATTCATGAAATACAAGATGTGGGTAACTGCTAATTATTTTAGTAGTTTCATGGATTAACTGGAATAACATATAAAAATCAGCTATTACTACCGATATTCCACATAGGTTGTGAATGATGTCCTATCATGTCTGTTCTTTTCAGTTTAAAATAAATAAATAGCAAGCTGTAGCTATAATAAATATTTTTTTTGTTATAAAATTAATCTGTCTCCTGACAGCAAAATAGGCTCAACAGTAGTAAATCCAAAAGTAAATTGTCTGAGATTTATTGATTTTAGTAGCTGTTGTATTTTTTTACTTTGTTTTACAAATATTCAAGTATGCTGAACAAGCAAGGATTTCTGGATACAATTTAGAAGACTTGAAGGATGAAGTAGTTAAAACTACATTAAGGTTGACTTCTCTGGGTTTCAATTAAACTGAGAGATGCCTATTTTTTGCAGACACATCACAGTGAGCCAGCACAATGAATACTGAACCCTACATTGTTTAGATGTTTATATAAATGTTAAGCCCAGATTAGCTTTTTTAAGAGGAGAGAAAAAAAAAAAAAAAAAAAAAAGAAAAAAAAAAAAAAGCAATACAATATATTCTTTCATTACTGAAGATGAATCATACTTAAGTTGCACCACAACAGTGTTGACTAGAAGAAGACATTTCTGTGATTACAGCCGCTACTAAAAGAAGGTCAGTGGAACCTGGGAACTCTTTCCTTGAAAGTCCTCAGAACTGTGTACTGAAAAGCAAGCAGTTGATATGCGGTTGTAGTTTCAAGTAGGGAGCAAATATGTTCTTTGGATCCATCTATGTAAAGAGTGTTCTTGGGAAGTGGTAGTTTCTTCTAATTAAAGGCATAATCTACAATGTATTTGAACAGCAAATTAGTTTTAGCTATAAAGGTGGTCCATGGGCTTGAATTTCATGTACTAATGAGACCTAAACTTCTACACTGCAGTTGCTGGAGTGGACATGTCATACTTCTGTGCTTGAGCCTGTAGATTAAGTCATGAGTATGCATTTTGCTATGATTTAGCTATCCCCAGAACTCTGCAGGTGCAGGATCATTTCTGTCAAGTTGTTAAAATGGTTTTGGTCTAATGTATCACAACTCCCACACAGACACACAGCTGGGGGCGTTCAAAACCAGCCTCTGTGTCAGGTAAGCCTTGCACAATCATACTAAATTAATAGGTGATGTAGTAAATGTGAGGAAGATCAGAGACCCTGAAAAGCATTTGTTATATTCCTGCCCTTTTTGTGCAGTTCTCTGTCAGAGCCTGTAAAGACATTCCTGCAGTTATTGAATGCTCATTTGTGTGTCTCTGTGGAAGACAGTCTTTTTCAAATAGGGTTGTTTTATATTTTGGATTTGTATCTGCCAAACTTTGAAATCTATGAGCTCACATTTCAAGGGGCACACCTTTCAAAAATCCATTTAATTGAGTACTGAAAAGGATGATGAGGAAGGAAAAAAGTCAATATATTTCTGAAAAAGAGGTTGTCTCTCATTTGTGCATGTATGTGTGGTCTTTTAAAATGTATAGAGAAAATGTATACTAGAAGAGAATTTGAAACGTAGAGATTTGGAGATTAAACTCAACTCAAATATTTATTGTATCTAGTACAGACTTTTTGTTATTATCCCCATTTCAGGATTCTTAAACTTTCTTCTCAAGTTGCAGGAACTGATGAGCAGCAGGGATAGGATATGGGATTACCTGAACACTGAGTTCAGCTCAGTGTGATAATCTGTAACTTTTTCATCATGGGAAGCTTGTTCCCTACTTGCACTCCAGCAGCAAGGAGATTAACTCTCCCATAAAGGTGAAAGAAGCTGTATATGTCACTGCTTTCTTTTACATATATTTGTTTCAAAATATAAGAACTCTTTGTAAGTGAATGGTTTATTTTGAAGACTTTGCTTTGGCAGAGGAGGCATTTTTTTTTTCATTGTGAAAATAAGGGGTAAAAAAAAAGAAGACTTCAAACTACTGGTGTTAAAACTATGAGAGATTGCCAATGAAGATTTCAGTTTACCAGAGGGGGTAAAAAAGATGTGATTGACATTCCAGTAGAGCCAAGAGGGACTTAAGAAACATCAGTTGTATGAAGGAGCAGCTAGAGAGTATTTATCATTTACGATGAAATTCAAAGGTATCATTTGATACTTTTTATTTGTTTGGTGATAACTTCAAGATTAGACAGAAAAAAAAAAAGTGTATGTCCACTGAAAGAGAGGTCGGACAACATGGGGGTCTACAGAGATGGTATTCTTCATCGTAGGGAGAAAATTTGTGCAGCTAAAGCTCAGTTGGAGTTGAAACTGGCCAGTACTATGGGGGACCAAAAAAAAAAAAAAAAAAGTTTGTTTTTTTTTTTTTTTAATTATGTTAACAGCAAAAGAAGTAACATTGGTAAAAGAGAGCAGAGGAAACATTGTTAACCTGATGAGGATGGTAACCTCACAAATACATAGACATAGACAGAGAGATTTAATGGGTTCTTCACTTCTGTATTCAACATTGACGATGAGCTCTGGGACCCCAGGATGCATGTAAGTCTACGGGGCTTGATGGGATTCATCCCAGGTACTCAGAGAGCCAGCTGATATCGTCATTAGATATGGCTCAATTATTTTTCAACGGTCTTGGGAATGTGGAGAGGTCCCAGCTGACTGAAAGCTGGCAAGCATTGTTCCAAGTTTCAAGAGTGGCAAGAAAGAAGATCCTGGCAATTACATGCCTGTCAGACTCACTTCAGTGCTGGCTAAAAATATAGAGAAAATTGTCATAGAATTATTCTAGATCAATTCAATAACTCAATTATTCTAGGAGTTCTTGAAAAACACCTGAAGGACAAGACAGTCATTGGTCAGCCAACATGAATTCAAGAGCGGAAGGTGCTGCTTAACAAACTTGATTTCCTTTTATGAAGAGGTCACCCATGTAGTTGGCCAAGAAAAGCCAGTTGATGTAATGTTTGTTTTTTTATTTCAGCAAAGCTTTGATACTGTCTCTCACAGTATTCTTCTGGACAATATGTCCACCACACAGGTATATAAATGCATAAATCATATATAAGTATGATGGGTTAGCAAGTAGCTGATGGGTGAGTCTCCAAGCATAATTGTAAATGGGTCTGCATCAGGCTGGCAAACAGTCACTAGCGAGGATCCTCATAGTTCCATTTTAGGGCCATATCTCTTTAATGTTATTATAAATGACTGGGATGCCAACTTGAAGGTACACTAAATAAGTTTGTGGATGATACTAAATTAGAAGGAGTGGCTGCCTCCATTGAGGGTAGGGAGGCCTTGCAGAGAGATCTTGACAAAGAGCTGGGAAATCCCCAACAATATGAGGCTTAGCAAGAGCAAGTGCCGGATTCCACATCTGGCAAGGGGCAACCATGGCTGTATGGACAGTCTGGGGGATGAAAGGCTGGAGAAAAGCCCTGCAGAAAGGGATCTGGGGTTTTTGGTCAATGGCAAGTTGAACGTGAGTCAACTGTGGGCCCTAGCAGCCAGGAAGGGCAACCGCATCCTGGGTTCTTCTAGCACAGCATCACTAGCTGGTTGGGGGAAGGGATTGCTGTGCTCTGCTCTGTGCTCTTTCAGCATCACCTCGAGTCCTGTGTGCAATATCAGAAGGACATAAAACTATTGGAGAGTGTCCAAAGGAGGGCTTCACAATGGTCTGGAGGGTAAGACAGATGAGGAGCAGCTGAGGTCCCTGGGTTTGTTCAACCCAGAGCAGAGCAGGCCAAGTGGAGGCCTCATGGTGGCCTGCATCTCCCTCACAAGGGGAGTGGAAGGGCTGGTGCTGAGCTCTGCTCTCTGGGGACAGTGACAAAACTCAAGGGAACAGCATGGAGCTGGGACAGGGGAGGGTCTAGCTGGGAGTCAAGAAAAGGTTCTCCACTGGCAGGGCGGTCAGGCACTGGAAGAAGTTCCCCAGGGAAGTGATCACAACACTGAGCCTGCTGGAGTTCAGGAAGTGTTTAGGCAATGCTTTCAATATAGGGTTCGATTTTGAGTCCTGTGTGGGGCCAGGGGCTGGACCCAGTGATCTTTGTGGGTCCTTAAAGCTCAGGATATTCTGTGATTCAAAGTCTGTGGTTCTGTATTTGTTTTGATGGTTTTCAGAGCTTACCATATCGTCACATTAACATTATCTGCTAGTGCTTCCTTCTTCAGTAATATGCCACAAAATAAATTAAGCAATTAGCTTTGTTGCTAAGTGTCTTCATCTTGATGCATATCATGTTTAATATAAAATTTAGTATTTTTCATTGAAATTGTATTACTTCTGTGAGAAGGGGAGATGAATTGATAGGTATCATCAGAAGAGTTAACATATTTAAATGTGATAATTTGGCATATGTGACTCCACTGGAGTATACAATTTATTATTATTATTCGTTTTATTCTGTTTTTCATATTCGTCATCTTTTTTTAGCAAGAAATGATAGGTGATATTTGATTGTCTTCCTGTTTTAGCACAGCAACAAGCATGCTTTTGAGTACATGTAATCAGACTTTGAGGAAGACCTGACTAATGTAGAGTTCTTGTTTAAGTATATCACTTACAACTGCCTGATACTTTTGATTATCTTTCTCACCACAGAAGGATATTTTGTGTTTGGCAAGAAAGACTTATGATATTTGTTGGAAGTGCGAGAAATGGTTTATTTTACAGCTGAGTATCACTGAATTGAGGAGCAGTATGGGAAAGAGTCATTAGGGTTTTTGTTTATTTCTTCCTGTTACTGATGGTACTTCAACTATTTTCTGGTTTCTTATATTTTGCGAAGCTCATGCTTCACAATGGCTGTTAGCCATTGTGCTTTGAAGTTGGCCTTTGTCACATTTTTAAGTCCCAGGTAGACATTTATCAGAAAAAGATCTGGCAAAGCATTTTTAGACTTCTTGATAGTGCATTTCAATGCATTCAATGAGATCTTGTGTTTGCATGTTGTGACCTTGAACTTGAATGTATGTACAGCCTGCCCTTTCAGGCAAGCTCTGTGCTTTATCCTGATGAAGTTTGCACTGAGGATACAAATGAACTTACATATGGCCCTTGCTGTCTTCAGCTGGGTGAGGAGTGAGAGGGCTGCACTGCTTCATCATCAGTGCACAGGAATCACAAACTCTATTTTCCCCCTTAAACTTCCCCCTAGTGCTTAGACACTTAGAGAAGACAGTAATTAATGTTTTATCTCATATGTACAAACCTAAGCAGACAAAAAGCTTTTACAGAGACTAGAGTTAGCCCAAAGTAAGTTTGCCTCCTGCTTCTCAGGATAGACACTGTATGGATGGATAATGGGTCCTTAGCATCAGCTGTCTCATTCTTCAAGTTGCACTGAGTAGCTTGCTCATGTAGATAAATCCAGCCTGTACTAAAATTATTCACTTACCAACTAACTGAAATGAGAACAATCAGAAATTTAGGTAATGATGTTCATATACATAAATTTAAACGTGCTTTACAAATATTAAAGTCTCTAGGGTTTTGTTTGTTTGGGTTTTGTTTTGTTTTGTTTTCTTCTCAAAACTGGGTGGCTGTGCAAGGAAAAAAAAAAAAAAAAGCAGCTGAAAATAAGACTGGATGACTGGATATTTAAAAATATATATTTCCTTCGAACTGTCAGGCAAAAATTGTAGAAAGATATTTCAATAGTTCTTTGAATTATTTCAAAAGAATTTGAGTACCCTAAAAGACAGAATGAGGCAACAATTTTCATACATAGGCTTATTCACTCTTTGTATTTATTATCGCTGTCAAAAATTACATTTTGATGAAATGATACTTTCCTTGATTTCCTATCTTCTCCTGCTCTAGACAAACTAATGGTCTCTTTCAAATATGTAATTATTGCTACAGTATTGCATTACATAGGACTATATTTATGAAGTTCTAATTGACTGTACTTGTCAAAGAAGAAAACAGATGACATAGTTCTGCCTTCAGCCCCTTTGCAACTCTACTGAGGATACATTTGTTTGATTCCTCAACTATAAAATCTCAGATTTAGTCAGAGCATCTAAAAAATTTAACACCTGCTATGCTTTAAGTTAACTTCCAATATTTTTTCAAAAACAGCATGGGATTTCAATTGAATAACAGAATGATGTATTTTGGAGTATACTTGTAATTATTATTTTGGCTAATACCACTGGAATTGCACAAAGGACTCAAAAGAGCAGCAAAGTGAATAGATCTATTACTTTTAGTGCACAATTAATCTTGTTGACATTACTTTATATGAGCAAGGATAAAAATGCCTGGAAAGCATACCATTGAATTCCACTGCTCATTAATATTGGTCAAATGTTGTTCTCCTTGTGTTGGAAGCTACTTAAAGATTACCTGCAGAAGTATTACAGTGCTATTGATTAAAAAAATAATAATAATAATCCCTGAAGCCCACTGTTCTTTTAAAAAATCAGTTGACAAGGGTGCAAAAAAGGATGCTTTCAAACTCACCACTATAGATCTGAGTAACTGAGAATATTAATCAGATTGTCAGGGAATTAATTATCCAGCATTCAATATATTGTTATTTAAAAGCCCAAGGAAGTTAGGTGTGATTTCTCATCATTTGGCAGCAGTGCCTAGATCGTATGTACCATTTTTAGTTTTTAAGATGGCATTATTGCTGGACTCCGACCCAGATTGTCCAAAACACTCAAGCCTTTATAATTTTGCATCAGGGATTTCGTAGAATCAAGTTTTAAAAAAAAAAAAAAAAAAAAAGTATGCTTGAAGGCTCATATAGTTTAAATGCCCTAATGTCCTGAGGATCTGGAATATCAGACTATGGTCCTGTGGAGAACAAGGAGAAAAAAGTTGTTGCAGGCTTTGTTAAGTTGCACTCATTCATCCTTTTAGAATGCAGATAAGCCTAACCCATGTCCTTTTTAGAAAATGTATGTTAATTAGTGAAAATTAGATGATTATTGTTTACTGCTTTTGGTGCATTTAATTAGTATGTTTCATTGCTCTCAAAATAATTTTGAACTACCAGTTTCTGTGAACAACAAAAAAAGCCCTCAACATTTAGATTACAAATATTACTATTATATTTCTATAAACAAGTGGCAACCATAATTACTCAAAAATATGCATGTTGCTTTGTGCGGGTGTTAGGGAGGTCAGTCTTAAAGCATCGTAGAAGACTAAGATCAGTTAGAAATACTGATCTGCACCAGTACATTTATGGCTGTGCTGCTCAAATGGACTGATCTGAGAAAAAACAAAACTTTAAAAAAAGAAAAAAAAGTATGCTGAATGCTGAGCATGTGCTTAACAAGCCATATGGAGATAGCAGCAAGCAAAATGAGAAAATAATTGTTAAAAGATTTATTGCTCTTGGAAGATTAAAGATCCACATGGATAGAAGTAATTAACATATGGGGCTACCTGCAGGTACTCCCCAAATCACAGCACTGTGATCAAGGCTTGAAAAAACACATAGTCCATATTCACTGGGAGACAAAAAGCAATTTTTTTTTCCCCTCTATTATGGAGGAGAAATAACATGAACAGAATTTGTAACAATAGAAAGCCACGAATCTTCTTTGACCTCTCAATGAACTGATATATGTCATGTGGAATTAAATATGTAGTGTACCACTACATTTAAAGTGTAATGGAGAATATGAATGGGAAAAGACAAACAAGGCAAGGAAGAGTCTCTCTTCCTTTTTGTCTTCATGATTTTTGCCTTTTGTTACTACTAAGTGCACTAGACTTATACAGATTCATGTGTTTAATTGATTGGGTTCAGTGAGACATACATATCCCATTTTTAATCATGTGTATAAGTGTAACTTCTACAGGATTGTGTCCTGGGTTAGGCTAAAGACATAAGTTATAACAGAAATATGTACATGGATAGTTTCTCATACTGCTGTAACTACACGGGCAATTATAATTGTGGAATGTGTTCTGACATGCTTGTAATTCTGTTAATTTTATCTTCTGCAAATTAATATTTTCTCAGAGAGTGTAGTTTTCACTGATGAGACATGCTGAATGAATGCTGTTGCTGTGAATGTCTGTCAAACCTTGCGCTTAATAAAAAAACCTATGCGCTTACATAAACTAATAGTCAGAGCCTGACAAACACTAAACTTGTGGTCTTTTTAAGTTTATATCATTCAATTCCCAGTGCTGATTGTCAGTAAATTATGCTGTGGAAAAAGTTATTTTCTGTTTTTTTATTATTATTATTGTTTATTTTAAGTGGATAAATAATTATGACATTGCATTTCAATAAATGAAAATTTACACCTTTCTGGGTACATAGCAAAGGTCACAAACAATATACTTTATACTGAGTTCACAAATCTTTTCACATAGAAACTTGCATATGAGGTTTTCCAACCAAGAATTGCCAGTTCTTTAAAGTGAGATTGGAAAACAAAATCATCAAAATGATAAAGCGTTTTTTCTGGTAGGAGGTATGTTACAGATAACATTAGTAAGATAATAAGATGGAACACATTTAACACCTGTTGTTAACAAAATAATTTGTAGACCTAAAGGCATATATAGTCATTGCAAACATAACAAATCAGATCTCACTGATGAGATGTTATGTAACCTAACACACAGTTAGTTGGAAAAAAATATAAATTTACTCAGAGGAACAAAGCAGTTTAAAGTGGATTTGCTAAAAAGGCTCTCAATGGAAAGAACAGTTGGTTTAGTAGCCTTACTGCTGACCCAGATAGTTACATATTCATATAGTCACACAAAGCCATAGCAAAGATCTCATACTACTAACTTGACATGCAGTGATTACTCAGGGATATTGTACATGTCACGCTATACATGATAGGCACATTTGATTAATACATATTGCCACAGTGGTATAAAAGTTAGAATCCCTGTTATCTTTAATAGCAGAGGAAGATTTACCTTCTCTGTCTCCTGTCTTCTGTTACATTAAAAAATAATGTTGTGATTAATGAGTAGTGACATGCTTCATATTATTTCTTGTTCATAAAAATCTGTGCTGGCAAGTTATCTGAACTAAGTGAAGGGTATATTTTAGTGGGTTAGTGGAATATGAAGATCTACATAAGGGATTTTATTTCTTTAATGAGCATAAAATTGTGATGGTTTTTCATTATATATTTCTCTTCTTTTTTTTTTTTTTTTTTCCTATCTCTTAGGACCCTGCCTTCCTAATCCATGTCATAATGGTGGGATGTGTGAAATTAGTGAAGCATACCGAGGCGACACATTCATAGGATACGTTTGTAAATGTCCAGAAGGGTTTAATGGGATTCACTGCCAGCACAGTAAGTTTCATGTGATAACTTCTATGTATTTGTGGATAGAAGACTTTTTATTAGCATGCAATTTTGAGGATTAACATCAGATCTGATTTTCTGAAATCTTTGGCCTTTGTTTTGTGAACAAGCTAATACCATTGAATAGTTTTACTACCTTCAGAAAATTACTTCACTTCCAACTTACTGGACACAACGACATCTAATTTGCTATGCATATTGAAGACATGGTAAGGTAACTGAATTTACCATTAAATTAATGGAAGGTAGTATTGCAAACAGTAGGGATATCTCTTTCTGTTGGAATTGTTTTTGTGGCTTTCTTTTGGTTAATGATAGAAAAAAGTGGAAGGGATTGAAAGAAATTGAAAAGAAATTTGTATATAAATATGTCTTCTAGGTCTCTACTTGTGCATTAAAATTATGAAAAAGTGCTTTGAGTTATCCAAGCCCTAAATCCAAGGGCAGAAGTTCAAAACTTAAACAGTATTTATATTTAGTCATGTTTTAAATACAATATCTGGATGCCTTTTTATTCCTCATAATTTACTTGAAGAGTTTGTCCTAGTTTAAGATTAGATTGGGAACAGGGGGATGATATCTGTTAAAGTGTGTCATTATAAAAATGATAAGTACTAATGTAAAAAAAAAAAAAAAAAAAAAAAAACCTTCAGATTTTAATATTGACTCCTTGGGGGAACACGTAGTAAGATCTACACCTCACTAATAAATTTTTTTAAGAATATCTATTTTATTTTATTGTGCTTAAACTGGAAATTACAGGACCATCTTTCCATGTTTCTCCAGTTAATGTCATCAGACGTTCTGAACGGTCAAAAACAATTAATGGATTACACATTTATTTGCAAGTCTGATCATGTTCTAACTTATAATCTGCATTATCCATTGAAGTTTGGTTTTTGTTTTGTTGTGTATTTTGTTGTTCGTTTTGTTGTGTGTGTGTGTGTGTGTTTTTTCCCACACGTAAAACTCATTTAGAACAAGCGCTTGCCTATGGAGAAACTTAGATGCCAAGTTTGTGTTTTATTTTGTGCTGTAAAGCACATAATAGTCCTCAAAAAATCATGTTATTGATGCATTTGGAAGCCTAGGAAACTAGGCTAGGAAATTATCCCTAGGAAAATAGGAATCTAGTTTCATTTGCAGTTAAAAGACAAATGCATTCATCTAAATCAGAGTGAATAAGCACTGAATCCAGTCTACGTTAAGTAAGTGTTCCATTTAGATACTTGTCTACAGTTTGAAGTGTTAAGGAACCAGTACAGTCCAGCCAAAGTAACAGCTTATGTTCATTATATCCCCAAAGAAAAGTGTGTCCAAAGACCAGAGTATGGATATTCAATTCCATTAACTTTGGCCACACTCCCTCTTATTTTATTATGTAGGTACCGTAGGACCATCCAGACGACAACTCAGATGCATGAATTCAAATTAGTCCCACTAGTTTAATCTTGTTAAATTATGCCTACCTCATCCACCTATAAGAAAATGTTGGATATTATCCACTCCTTTGGAAACTTTTCCATCTAGCCCTGATTCTGGGCATCTAGTGGAACTGACTACCAGTAGAAATCATAGTGAATTTGTTTTTATAGTCATATCATTAGAACAGTCATTCAAGGTAGGGGATTGAGTTCGTAGTGTAATAATGAAGGCAAACGATAGTCATTGCCTGCCTTTAAACTGTATAGCCAGGAGCTGAGGACTCTTGAGACTAGAAGAGCAGACAAGTTTATGTCTGACTGTAACTCAGAGGTTATACCAGCTTGAAGGTTGAACATAGGCTAAATTGTGAGTGCAGTACCTTGTGGTTCCCTACCTTTGGCATTTGCATGTATTTTATATGAGTCTGTCATCTAAGTGGAACAAAAGTCTTTGGAAAGTGGCAAGATGGGAAGTTGTATCTCTGTTCTTGTGACTGCTCTTATAAAAGGTAGAGCCAGACAGCTTCTGTGTGCCATTGATGCCTAGCAGCATGAAGAAACATCATCATTATGTTCTCAGGCACACTCCTTCATAAAACCAGACACGTAGTCCACACACGATACACAATACTTCTGCTATCATTAGATGTCAAAGGTGTTAGGATGCAATGAAGTAAATAACACCATGAATTTTCAGCAAGTAAAATGCATGCTTAACGTGCTGTCTAGAAAGGATCATACCATTCCTTTGACTTCCATTGATGAATCCTACATAACTCTTTAATATGATATCTCTTTAGCTTAATTCAGAAAGTTCCTTTTATGCAACTTCCCCTGTTTCATAAAGTTTAGCAATTCAATTCTGAATTCACTGTAAACCAAGTAAGAAGTGTCAAAATAATTCCGTCATGAAAAGGTAAATTAAAATAACTTCACTGCAAGACAGGTATCTTCATATAAACTGTTCAGATTTCCAGGAATTGTGTTATACTCTCTTGTGCATTTTTTTTTCTTTTTTTTTTTTTTTTTGACTTCTTTCATGTGTAATATTCTGCTGCTAAATCAATTAAGGTAAGTGATTGATTTTGCAATCACGATATGTTCCCAAGGCTGGCATTTTGTCATTCTTATCAACAAACATCCTGTCAATATTTCTGAGATCCCTCAACCTTTTACCCGAGTAAATAATTAATATGTAAATTATAAAAGAGATCATTAACAACTTCACTGATTGCATATCCTAGATTTATTTCAAAATTGGTATTAATTGGCACTGGTAGTCTGAAAAGATTCTAACTCTGCAGTGGCAAAAATGTGAAAATATATCTGCTAGTAGAAGTTTCCCATTTCAGGGCTCATAAAATCACCTATGTCTGGATAGGAAAGACTACTTTAGGTAGAAACCTGGGGAGACTTTTGTGGTGATGTCCATGAAGATGCTTATGCATGGCAATCTGGCTTTCAAATCTGTTGTTGACAGTACCTAGTGACAAGGAGAGAGGAGTTTGGAAAAACTAGCTTAAGGCAATTCTACCTATGGTCTTTGTACACTGATGAAGCTCTTCCAGAGAATAACTTAGAACACTTAACTTCCTGAAAATTTCATAAACTTACATTCAGCAATAGGAGGGTGTATTCTGTTGGTGTGATCAAATCATTTTTATCTTCAGGATCATTTTAACTGGGTTTATGTGGCAAGGCTTTGGTAGTGGGGTGGCTGCAAGGATGGCCTCTGTGAGCAGAGCCCAGCAGCTGCTGCATGTCAGAAAGGAGCCAGCTCCAGCTGCTCCACGAGGGACCTGATGCTGGACAGAGCTGAGCCATGAGTGATGCTGGTTGGGCCTCTGGGAGAGCAGAAGAAAGGGGAAAAAAACTGCTGTGGAGCAGCATCTGAGAGAGAGAGAGGAGCAACAAGCAGCCCTGCATCCCCCAGCTGAGTGCAGCAGGAGGGCAGGAGGTGCTGCAGGCAGGCAGCAGCAGTTCCCCTGCAGGCTGTGCAGGGAGAGGCCCCTGGTGGAGCAGGCTGTCCCCCTGCAGCCCATGGGTCCCACATGGAGCAGATCTCCACGCTGCAGCCCCCCCATGGGTGGAGGAGCCCCCGGTGGAGCAGGTGGATGTGGTCTGGAGGAGGCTGCGGCCCATGGAGAGCCCCCACAGGAGCAGGCCCCGGGCCGGAGCTGCAGCCCGTGGAGAGGAGCCCACGCAGGAGCAGGGGGTCTGGGGGGAGCTGCCGCCCACCCGTGGGGGACCCTTGCTGGAGCAGTTTGCTCCTGGGGGATGGATGGACCCCGGGAGACGGAGCCATGTGGGAGCAGTTCCTGAAGAGCTGCTGCCTGTGGGCAGCCCCCGCAGGCTCAGTTCAGGAAGGAATTCCACGTTCCTTCCCAAAGGCAGAAAAGGGTGGATGAAGTTTGCTTTTAGTTCTTAGTGCTCTAGTCTGTTAGCAATATGCAATACATTGCATTAATCTCCCTTATGCTGAGTCTGCTTTACCTGCGATGGTAAATGGTGAGTGATCTCTCTGTCCATAACTCAGCCCTTGAGCCCTCTTACATCATATTTCTCTTCCAGTTCTTTTTAGGAAGGGGAGTGAGAGAGTGGTGTGGTGGAGTTTAGCTAACCATCAGTACAAAAATGCCACATTGTGTAAATACAGTTTAACTTTTGATTAATCCTGAAGTGGTCAGGCAGTTGGACTTGGTGATCTCTGTAGGTCCCTTGCAAATGAATTATTCTATTCTATTCTATTCTATTCTGTTCTGTTCTGTTCTGTTCTGTTCTGTTCTATTCTATTCTATTCTATTCTATTCATTTTTTTCTACATGGCCTTCTCCTTCATTAGAAAGAAGCATGTAATCATTTGATGAATTATAATTCCCCTTTTTAAACCATGGATTTCAAGAAAGTCAATCTTGATTGATCTTTCCACTTTTTTATTGAAAAAGGCCTGAAGAAGTACTACTATTCATGAACCAGCATCCATTGTTAAATCATTGTCAATTTCACTAATCATTCTTCAGCATGACAGATGAAAATGCTGGACAAATAGCTCCTGTTCAGATAATTAATGCCTTCATCTACATATAGAGGGATTATATTTTCACCCACTAAAGCTGACTAAAAGTACAGTTCTGCAGAACAAGTCAAAATCCATGGAAATACCCTGGAGACATGGGATGGCTGGATTTTCCACAAAAGAAAACGAAAATCCATAAACTGGGACATATAGATATTATGCATTATTGTGATTATCAGATAAAGACTGCCTGCTGAAAGAAATATGAAACTCAGGGTTTATCAACAATATATGCCAAAGTGTGGATTTCTGGCTGGCACTCAACTAACTGAAATGACAGAAGGATCCAAGAAGAAAAAAAATCAAATTGGAAACAAGAAAGAGTTCAGATTTAAGGTTTTGGTTTTTAAGTGATTTTATATTCCGAGCATCGTTAACACTGCCAGACATAACTAAATGCCTTGCACTCCAAGAGGATTAAGGCTTATTAAACAGATACATTTGATAATGTAAGCAATGTCTTCCTAGTGTTTTTCCAGCATTCTCTGCTTTCTACCTCCACAGCATGGAAGGTCTGTGGCATTTCGAGCCGCCATATTAATGTATTGAAAAACTGCATGAATGGGAGGCCACGTGGCGGAGCATCAGCTCACATTTTAATAGTATGTTGAGTTATCATCTGAACTACAAGTAGGGTAATGGTAGTGGCTTATACATGCAGGACTGGAACTGGAACAGCCAATCTCCATGAATTTCTGACCTAGTTGAGACGATGCATAAACTGAAGCTTCAGCAGCAAATTCAAATCCAGGAACTATTACATCTACTAGGAACTAATATATGTGAGGAAGACGTGGCATGGATTTTGTTACAATGAGCAAGCACTCCAGCTAAACCATTTCCAGCTGCAATTTGGTGGTAGAGCAGTCCAGAAACCATTCTCCACAGGAGGTTTGTATGCAGTTATCCTGCTTTGGAGGCTAAAACCAAGAGCGTCTCACACAGATGCAGTTTATTCTAAGCCTGCAGGCCCCTGAGCCATATGGACAAATTTAATGTACTAGGGTATATGCAGGTACACCGAGCCAGATGTTCACCCCATGATTCTGGTGATGAACACTCACTATGGCTTCTCCTGCAATGTAAGTTTAGGCTTAGGGAGTTCTAAATGTAAACCAGGTGTTTCTTTTTAATTTGTGTTGGTGTATTAGGTCTGTCTGGAATGTTAACTTTCCCTGCAGCAGCCCATTCAGTGCTCTTCTCTGCACTTGTAGCTAGAACAGCAGTGGTATCACACCAGTGTTTTGTCTGCTGCTGAGCAGTGCTGGCACAGCATCAGGACTCTCTCTAACCCTCCTAGGGGGTGGGCAAAAAAATGAGAAAAGAAACATCACCAAGGCAGCTGACCTAAACCAACCAAAGGGATATTCCATACCATGTGGTGTCACACTCAGCAATAAAGGTGGAAAAAAGAAGAAGAGGAGAGGGGTGGGCTCGCATTGTGAAAACGTCAGTCTTCCTTCTGAACACCAGCTACGTGTGTTGAGGCCCTGCTTCAAGGATGTGGTCAAGCATCGCTCATTTGTGGGAAGTAGAGAGTAATTTCTTTCCTCTGCACTTCCACATAGCCTTTATTTGTTTTGGTTTGGTTTGGTTATACCCTTTTTTTCCCCTTTCCCCCTCCCTTTCCCCTTTCTTTTTTTTTTTTCCTCTTTAGTTAAATTGCCTAGTTAATAATAATCTTTCCTTAATTATTATTATTATTATTATTTTTTCCCTTTAATTAAATTATCCTTATCTCAAACTGTGAGCTGTTCTTTACTTTACTTCTTCCCCTCCTCATCTAAGGACGGGGGGTGAGAGAGCAGTTGTAGTGTTTAGCTGCCTAGCATTGTAAAACCACCACAGTTGGTTGTTTTAGTTGTTGTTGCAATTAGCTATTTGTATAGTTTTAACAATTATATTAATATTAAATTATATAAAGTAGTAATAATAAGCTATAAAGTATAGTAATAGCAAGTTACCTGTAGATGTCCTAGGGAACAGATTCATATAAGCATTATTTACCTGAATTCTGAAAACTATTCCTGTGTCTAATTAATTGCTCAGATAATAAATGAAAAAGGGCAGACAGACTGTTACTTATTTGCTTAATTAAAATGTAAAAGAAAACAAGTAGTTTGAAAGATGTCTATTAGAGATCACCAGTAAAGAAGAAAAAAAGCCAATAGTCAATATATTTATTACAGTCAGAAGAAAAGTCAATCAAACATTATTCCTAAAATGGAAACCATAATGGGGCAAAATGTGGAACATAATAAAGGCATAACCACCAGGTGGAGGAGCAGCAATGAAGCAGATGTTTGTCACAGTTATAGAAGTCCAGGAAAACTTCTGTCTGAATCTGCCCGGAAAAGCAAATGCTATTAATTGAAGTTCAAATTGATGAGGTTGTCAACTGAGACCAGAGGAAGATTTGATGATGCATCTTCTTACAATAAATTTGTGGTGAGACTGAACAAGAGTGACAATAATTTGGGGGCTGTTGGAACTTGGGGCTTTGTTTTGCTTTAAATCCAAATAAATATATTTGTTTGGATAGCTTACTTAGTCACCTAATACTTGGAAGGAAATAGGTCAACACTTCACAGAAAGTCTCAGGACACGCCCACCATGAAAAGAGGGCATAATTTGTCCCTGTAAGGATTTTAGTTTATTCTGTAATAGCTAGAGATTGGCTTAAAATCTCAGCTAGGAAGTATAATATCCTCTCCGATTTTGTTTGATTCCTGTTATTTTTGGTTACACTGCATTGCTTATTCTTCTTATTTGTACAAACTTGTAATATCTTTTCTTATTCTTGTTAAATATCTGACCTCAACAATTGCCTGATGCATTGAGTTCATCGTCTAATTACATAGTATATTGAAAAAAAATCCCTTTTCAATTTCAAATTTCATGTCTTTCAGCATCTTAAACTGTCTCTTTCTTTGTGCATTATATGACTAGAAGAAAAGAAGCTTCTTAGTGCTTTCTGTATGCCACTTAGTATTTTGCATACATTTGTCATGTTTCCATCTCACTCTTTCCTGTACAAACAGTTTAAATTGTTTCCTTTTCTTTTTCACATGAGAGCTTTTCCAAGACTTTTAATGGTTTCTCAGTGACTTCCTCAAATCTTTGTTGTGTGGTATATTTTACTGGGACAGTGACCCGTACTGAAGACAAATCTGCACCACTTATTTGGTAGAAGATCCTTACGCTGCTTTCTATATTCTTTATGCAGCATTTTGTTGGATGTTTCTTTTTATTTTTTCCAGAGCTGGATGTTGAGCTGAGGCTTTTATTAAGTGTCCTACTTTGATGTCTAAGTTTCTTTTATAAGATGTCATGGTGGGAGGAAAGAAGATCTTCCCAATTGCTTTTGGATTTTATAGGATATTGAACAGAGGGGTGGGTTTCTTATGACCTCTAGACTAACTAAACTGTGCAATACAATACAAATGATTGGTATTTAAAAAAAAATAAAAAGTGTGCTTTATATTATAAGTCACTTCAACTGTCAATAGCCATTATAGGCATCTTTTGTAGGAGGGTAAATATCTCTTCCCTTCATTACTGTCTTTCTTAAGGATCAGTAGTATTAGTTTACCATGGAAAGAAATTAATGCTCCAAAAATATATGCATTGCTGTTTGACTGCTGAAGGAATTTAATTTGTTCATGTTCTGCTTTAAAAAGATAGCGTATGAAAAATATTTTGCACATTCCTTTTTATATTTGAATTAATAATGAATACTGAATTTAAAATGAACTCTTTTAATTCAATAACAGAATTGTAATGTCAACTTTACACATCCCCTCTTAACATAAAAGGTATAATATGCTTTTTCAGAATGAGAATAACTGTTTATATTCCTGAATGCACTACAGAAAATATTAGCAATGAGTTTTGCTAACACTGCATGGAAACACATTTAACACATTTCCTTTTAGATGTTTCCTTTTAGACTGCTCTTTTGAAAGCAATATGTAAGTGGTCTTATGTGGTTTGGAAATGAGGATGTGGAGGAGCGTATTATGTTTATATAAGCTGTTATAGTCCTTTTGTAACAGAGAAGCATTACATCAAAATGGAGAGTAGTTTGAAGAATTCTAGGAAGCTCTTCAGTAGCAGAAAGCAAACTGGACACTGTGATTAATCTGGCCTCTTCTACTCCTACTTTTGTACTTTTTTTTCTAAAGCTATCATACCTGTGTTTGGAGTTTAGTATTTCTTAAATGTCTCATGCTTAAACAGATTTCATATAAAGGCATGATTGTGCACTCATCATTTGAAATAGAATTTACTTCAACAGAAATTTTTCTTGAATAAGAGTAAAAGTGAATCTGGTATCTCTAGATATGTTATGCTCAGGCCTTATGATTTACTACTGCATTAATCCATGCAATAAATACTGTATAAATATTTTCAGTTTTCTTCAAGTTTATGCATTCAAACAAACAAACAAACAAACAAAAAGCTGTTATCTAGGGCCTCAGTGTCATTTTATTATTTTGTGGTGTTCTTTCTGGGTTCCCTTTCACACGTACAAAAAAAAAACACGTTCATTTCTGTTGTTACACAAAGTGCTACAGAAGTTGTCTCCACTGGAGAAGGTCATGTTGTAGTAGATAAACTCTATTCCTTCCTTCCATTTTCAGAACTTAAGTGGAGAAAATCTGCATTTTTAACAATTCACTTTTCATATTTCCAACATTCAGTAGGCTGGTAGGCAGCTTTCCAGAAGTGTGACCGTTGTCCAAGTCCATTTTGTTCGGTCTTTGTCTTCTTCGTGGGAATGCTCAAAATGTTATCTTGCAAGTATTTGGCATAGTAAGACTATACGAAGGAAAACATATTTAAATGGAAAAATAGTGATTAGAAAAGCTAAACACAACTTGTTTGTTAGTGTGGTCTTATAAATAGCCTTACCACTACTAATTAATTTCAGTGATTGCAAGTTCTTACCTTCATGTTTGCCAGTTTGTCAAGTAGTATACTTTGTGAATAAGCCTGCTTACCATCTGTTGGTACGACCCTATCTTTCTAAGTGTGAGAGAATGGTTATTATTGAGAGCAATATCCATGGCTTTCTGCACAGTCATAAGCCCTTTTCTGAAGGCTTTGAACATGTGTTCTTTGATGCAGCCTTGAAATGCTAAGTGACTTATAACACTGGGCTGTTCCCAAACTGTCATTTTCACAATTTTTCTCCAAGAAACTGCATCAAGATTAAGCTCTTAAAACAGGGTGTTAACCATATTATTACATCTATAGAGAATTATTATTGTAAAATATATCTGCAACTCTGATCTGTTAAATTATGCAGATGAAAGACAACAAGTTACAGAAGGTCAGAGGAAAAACACAAGAAACCTGCAGCTGAGCATATTGTTTGTCCTCTGTTCCTTCTCCCCACTTTTTATGCCCATTTAGGTAGGCAGAGGAAATTATAAGACAATTTCAGTGACTGACGTTTTAGGATCAACACAGCTATGCTTAGAGCTTTAAAGGGGGGATTGAAGATTCGTTACAGAGGTATCAGGACGTTTATGTGAGGAAGATAATGGAGATAAATGAAATCTTGAAGTGAAATCTCATGATTTAATGAGACAAAACTTACCATTTAGAATTTTGTTACACAGTGGCACAGTCTGACCCATCTGTGTAGGAAGAAGCTGTTAAAAAAAATAAAAAAAAATAAAAAAATAATGTTTTATCATTTAAATGTTTCTCTTGGTTTGTTATTATTTTTTTTTATTGTTCTCCTGCTGTAAGAACTACTGTTCTGAACCATCTGTATGTGTGGGTGTATCAAGGATGCAGAATGAAAATATTGTATATGTGTTATGAACTCTTGCTGGCATATGTCTGTGCAGTTCCTTATGTAGAATGTTAGTATTTCCATTGTTCATTGAACTAGTTGAAAATTATATGACTGACTTTAATGTTTGGCACTTGAACAATTCCCATGGCTCTTCAAAGGATATTGCTAGAAATTAAAAATAAGACAAAAAAAAAAAAAAAAAAAAAAAAAAAAAAAAGGACCTAGGTCTCAGGTCATAGTCCTCCACAGACCAAATGAACAGTTTGAAGAAGGCAAAGAGCACTATCTACTTTTTTGAAGTTTTAAGTAGTACTTACTCATGTGAATACACTTTTGAGGTCAGTGAGTTTATTTGTAAGTAAGTGATATACAGAGGGAAAGAAGGATATAGTCAAGCCCATTACCTGTGTGTTCAAAACTTGAAAAAAAACAAAAACAAAAAAAAAAAAAAAAAAAAAAAAGAGAAAAAAACACAGTACTTGGACTTGAAGTGCAATAAAATGAGAATATTCTAATAGTATATACTATTTTGCATTACAAATGTATTCCCTTTGTATTCATAAGATATCTGAAGCAAAACTAATGGTGCCATCACATTAGCATATGAATACCCAGGATATTCTTCTATCTTGCATTTATTCTGATGTGTTAAGTAACATACTATTTTTTTCTGTAGGGCATCTAGATGAATGTTCTAGTTGAGGACTACTTTTTTTTAAAAAGATCTCTTGATCATCTCCACTTGGTATGCTTTGCTTCATGTGACAGAGCAGTCTCAGAACACAAGAACTGGTTCCCTTTGACATGAAGACAATCTAAATGAAAATAGTCTGGTAT
The DNA here is from genome assembly GCF_965140915.1 of Aythya marila. Taxonomy (NCBI): domain Eukaryota; kingdom Metazoa; phylum Chordata; class Aves; order Anseriformes; family Anatidae; genus Aythya; species Aythya marila. Next base: position 81,226,004 of record NC_139080.1, on the reverse strand, counting down.
TTTAAAGTCCTCATGTTGCACACTAGGAAATGACACAAAACACTTCATTGAGTAAATAGGAATTCAGTCCACCCAACCAGCCTAGATCTTGTGCAGAAAAAGTATCCTTGAGATATAGGTAATACAGATACTGTGCCTTCCACTCTAATCATCACACTCTATGAATGCAAGTCTGTAAGGCCACTCTAATTTCAAAAACAGACATAACCTGGCAGTGCCTGGTTTTTGTTTGTTTGTTTTTCAGGTGCACTGAAAGCAATGAATAGATCATGTTTCTCACCCTTCTTTATGACTTCTTAATGTCTGATGACATGAGAGGCACATGAGCTTCTGTAGTCTCATGATCTGAAATCTGGTCTGATTTTATTTTTTTTAATCCTTTTGTGTGACTGTTTGATACCAGCAAAGGTGATGGTGCTCATCATCCTGGAGAATATATCCCCATCAGATTCAGCAGCCTACCTTCAGTATGAATCATCTCACCAGGCTCGTTCAGAAGTGTACAAACCAACCACAAGAAGGGACTTTTGGTGGGATCAGACCACTGAGTTGGCCCTCATGTAGCCACACATCAGCCAGGTCCTAGAGAAGTGGGGACACAGGAATGTGTTTAAGAGGTGGAATTGCCGGCTCTCCATTTTCATCAGATTAGATAAGTGTTGTAACTGATGCACTCCTTTTTGGTCACTGCTGTTAATAAAATAGATACTCCTCAGGCTTACAAGAGGAGTTTATTATTTCTTGCAGCAATACTTTTCCGGCCAAATTCTCAGATCTTCTGTGACTCTGAGTGTCAATGGTTACTTATATCTCAGAAGCACTTTTGCTGCTATCTGTGCTTTGGTATGAATGAGCAAAAATGATAGCATTCAGCAATTGCCTTCTTACTAGAAAGGATTGGAAGTGAATTATGTTGCATGGTCCAGATGTGTATGCTCTGCACCATAAAAGAGAACTTAAATTGCTGTTTTCCTGCAAATAATAGATAAGTTTTGTAATCAGATTTGTCAGATTTAATTTTATCCTCAAGTCAATAACGCATCTGGTTCTGAAAATGTGTTCTATTTGATCCTTTGTTGTATTTAATGCTATATGCTGTATATGCATACAATTATTACTCTTATACAGTTTTCAGAGTTTAATTAAAATAATTAAAAAATACCAGTAGTTTTCATTGTTAGAGGAGAATTCATCTGCTCATTTCTCATCCATTCTATTTTCTATGTCAATAATACTTAATATGAAAGCAGCATCAAAATAACACTGCAGGAGAAGACATACATCAAAATGAGGAAGAAAGATAAAGGTGAAAACAGTATTTGTATCTGACTTCATTATTTCAGTGCTCTAACAGAGAAAAAGCCTCCTTCCATTTCTCAGCAAAAATAGAGATGTTTTACAGGGATCGTACCACCCATGGCCCTAAGTTCTGTAGAGATGATATCTATAAATTGGAAGGCAACTCCCTGGCTGCTGAACATAGACTTGGAAAATGCATTAACTTATTTGGATAGGGCTTATTTGATGTGAGCATCAAACAAAGGTGACGTTGCCTGGCCCAGCTGCCATAAATACAAGTTCCAGTTCTGAGAGGTGTTTTTAGTTGCAGGACATACAGCTCTGTGAATCATGAAGAACAACGAGGGTGTATGTGCCCTGAGATAATAGAGCTGTCAGTCAGGTGGAGACAGAAGTCACTGGAAAAATACTTCCCTTCGTATACTAGACAGTCATTGATGATGTGAGGAAACTGCTCCATGCACATATTGCATATTTTATGGTGAAGGAGATTGGGTTTTCTTTTTTTCACCTTGGCAGAGGAAGAAAGGAAATTTCTGTAGTCTAAAGATAAAATGATGGGTAAGTTGTTAATAGTGCTGTGAATTTGCCACAGATAATGCAGTCTACATAGATATCATGTATACTTTATATATACGTATAACAGAATCATAGGTTGGAAGGGACCTCTGGAGATCATCTGTTCAACCTCCCTGCTCAGGCAGGGACAACCAGAGTGCTTTGCTCCAGGAGCAGGTTTTTATATCTCCCCAGATCTCTCTCCAGCATGTCCATGTCTTTTTCGTACTGGGGAGCCCAGAACTGGACACTGCAGGTATGTCTTACCAGTGCAGAGCAGAGGGAAGGATCACCCTCTTTGATCTGCTGACAGCACTCCTCCAAATTCAGCCCAGGTAGCCACTGGCCTCTGCCATGAAGGTGAGCTTCTGGCTTGTGGTTAGCTTGTGTCCACCAGCGCCCCAAAGCCCATCTTTGCACACACAGCTGCTTTCTGGCTGGTTGGCCCCTGGCACATAGTGGTGGTGCATTGGACTGTTTGTCTTCAAGGCCCAGACCTGTCAGTTCGTTTGTGGAACCTCACAGGATTCCTGGCAGCCCAATTCCCCCGCCTGTTCAGGCCGTCTTCATGGCAGCACATGCACTGTGTGGAGCAGTCACTGCTCCCCGTGCTCTGTCAGCCACCAATTTGTTGAGGGTGCACTGGGACACAACACTTGGGTCACTAACTGAATGTTGTTGGACCCAGGAGCAAGCCCCCAGGTACACCACCAGTGACTTGCCTCCAGGTAGACTTTGTGCTACTGATCACAACCCTCAGGGCCTGGCCATTCAGCAGGTTTTTAGTCCGCCTCTCTGTCCCCTTACCTAAAGTGTACACTGTCATCTTCTATATGAGGATGTTATGGGACAAAGCATTAAAAGCCTTAATAAAGTTGAGGTAAACAACATCTACCTTGTGTCCACCACACCAGTGTCATCATTGTATAAGGCTATACATGGTTGGTCAAGCATGATATCCTCCTCATAAATCTATGATGTCTGCTTTGCATGGCCTTCTTGTCCTTCACCTACCTGGAAATGCTTTTCAGGATGATTTTTTCAACTAAGTTGCTTCAAGTGGGAAGTTCTGGGGCTGAACTGAAGAGAAGTTGACTTTTCTGTAGTTGCACATTTCCTTCCTGCACCTGGGGCGCAATAACCCCAAGCAGAGCTACAGGCTGGGAGAGGAATGGTTGGAGAGCTGCCAGGCAGAGAAGGACCTGGGAGTGATGGTGGATAGTCGGCTGAATATGAGCCAGCAGTGTGCTCAGGTGGCCAAGAAGGCCAACGGCATCCTGGCTTGCATAAGAAACAGTGTGGCCAGCAGGGCTAGGGAGGTGATCGTCCCCCTGTACTCAGCTCTGGTGAGGCCGCACCTCGAGTACTGTGTTCAGTTTTGGGCCCCTCGCTACAAGAAGGACATCGAGGTGCTTGAGCGGGTGCAGAGAAGGGCGACAAAGCTGGTGAGGGGCCTGGAGAACAAGTCCTACGAGGAGCGGCTGAGGGAGCTGGGCTTGTTCAGCCTGGAGAAGAGGAGGCTCAGGGGCGACCTTATCGCTCTTTATAGGTACCTCAAGGGAGGCTGTAGCGAGGTGGGGGTTGGCCTGTTCTCCCACGTGCCTGGTGACAGCACGAGGGGGAATGGGCTTAAGTTGAGCCAGGGGAGTTTTAGGTTAGATGTTAGGAAGAACTTCTTCACTGAAAGGGTTGTGAGGCACCGGAACAGGCTGCCCAGGGAAGTGGTGGAGTCACCATCCCTGGAGGTCTTTAAAAGACGTTTAGATGTAGAGCTTAGGGAAATGGTTTAGTGGGGACTGTTAGCGTTAGGTTAGAGGTTGGACTCGATGACCTTGAGGTCTCTTCCAACCTAGAAAATTCTGTGATTCTGTGATTCCTCTTGCTTTTTCTTCTGTAAGGAAGTTTATACTCATTATAGGGTTAAAGATTTCCATATAGTTATAGTAAACATATTGATATTTTACAGTTGTTAGTGTCCAAGGCAATTGGTTAATCCTGTAATAAATCATCCATTCATTTATTAACCTTCCATATAAATGATTTATAAGCATGCTCTTGATCTATTAAGTATCCATGTGTAATAAATGTAATAAAATGTAGTACTCCACAGTCACTAGAGGGGAAAAAAAGATTAGAGAACTATGCCAAAAGATCTTGCTCCTATTTACAGTGTTAGATTGTTTCTGTGATTAAATCTAACAATAAGAATAATAACCAGTAAAACATACATAGACTTATCAGTAGCTGTGAGTATGAATTTGTAAGGTTAATACCTTACAAAGGGTAGACATGACCTTTGTGCAGCACCTTTATGTGCAGTTATACAACATAAGTGCACTGATGTCCCATAGACAACTTTGTATGAGTGCAGAAATTAGATATTTATAGATTGGCCCTACAGCAATACACTTCACTCCATGTATATCTAATGTAGACATGTGAACAAATATAACCATCTGTTTTAGTCATTTTTGAACATCCATCATTATATCCTCCAGGACTTGTTAGTCTAATAACATTTTTCAAAAAACATGCCATAACTGTACTCATGTGAAAAAAAGATGTATCCCTAAATTCACTCTATTCTGAAATGCATAAACAACTGCATTTTGAAAAAACACAATTGTCTTGGGATATGTGAAGGGAAGTATGCTCATTTACTGATCTGGGTTCAAACTTGCTTTGAAAATAATTGGACTTCTTGCCATGAGACCACCTACACTTATTTGTACAAATAATCCAGTTAGAGGTTATAGTCTAATGCTGGATAATTTTTTACCCATGAAGCTGACAATCTAGGAACATTGCTTGTAATAAAGACTGATTCACTACTTGATTCACTTTTCAATATGATTTTTTTCTTCAACTACAGCTAAAATGATTTGTCAAATGCTTATTATAAATAGCCAATTATTTTAATAAGGTTCATTGGAAATGAAAGGAATTGTTGCCCTAAAGACATGCTTCTTCACTGTAAAATTAAATGATAAATTACTTAATGGCATGAAGGTTTCCATGCCAGTATATATATAAAATAATTAAATATGAAAAGTCTTTTTTATTTTATATAAAAAAACTTTTAAAGCACCAACTCTTAAAACTAATATGAAAGGTCCAGGGAATGTCATTCCAAAATTCTATTAGATTTAAATTACCTCAGCTGGAAAAACATTAAGTATACATTTAAACAGGTAAACAGAAGATCAGGAAGTGCTGGCATAATCCTGTGGTGGAAGTGTGACTGCATAGAGAAAATTTTTAATAACTTTTTAGCAGCTCCAACTGAAAGGTAAAAATTTTGCAAGACAGCAGTAGGAACATACTTCATTCATATTTTGTTGCATGATCAGAGCAGTTGTCAGTTTTTTTGTTTTGTTTTGTTTTGGTTTGGTTTGGTTTGGTTTGGTTTGGTTTGGTTTTGGGGGGATGTTTTTTTGATGTTTTTGTTTTTAACCTGTTTTACGGGGAATAGAGAAACATGAATAGAGAAGTATCTTGGGAATACAAATGAAATTAAATCCACAGATATTGGCAGAAATGCAACAAGATGTACTGTGGCAAAGATCCCTGTAGAGCCCTACCATATTTAGGAGCTGATAAAATTGTTTGAAGTCAATTGGTACTTTTATACTCACTTTAGAAGCTCCTACTTGACTTTTATGAACTTAATTCTTTGATCTTAGCATCCTTTTACATAGGGAGTTCTAAGAAAAAAACAAACAAACAAACAAACAAAAAAAAACAACTTTTGAGTATAAAAAATGTTGAAGTTAATATTTGCTCTCTTCCTGGAACACCTGTGTGCTTCATAAAATGTACCTAAACACATAAAATATTGTATCTGTTGATATTGGTGTGATGCATCATAAATGTTGCAGTATTCATAGAGATATCTGATGTATATTCTTATAAGTTGAGTAACAGTATTTTTCTATGCAACATGACAAAAATAATAGTATCCTGCAAAATATTCATTATGTCTTTTTCTTGATAGTCTTCTCATTCTTCTACAGTTCATCTTTAGCATTATGACAACTGTGGTTATAGTTACTTTTGTATAGAAATTCACTCATAAATGATTTTGAACTTTAAATTGAATTTGGAAAATTTTATTCATATGAGGGTAACAGAGGGAAAGTACCATTACAGAACATGAAGAAAGCTAGAAAAAGCTATATATATAAAATATATCTGTCTTAAAGTGTGATTTTACACATAGATGCTACCATTCATTCATTGATGCTGTAACAACATTACCATGAACAGAAGTGTAAATAATAGGTAGAATAGGTGCTAAATGAACTACAGGGGAAATAAATTATTCATGGTTAAAAACAGTAGTTTCTTAAAAACAAAGTTCTTACACTGCATTTTTTTAAATGTCATATTAAAAAAGGAAGGAAGGAAGGAAGGAAGGAAGGAAGGAAGGAAGGAAGGAAGGAAGGAAGGAAGGAAGGAAGGAAGGAAGGAAGGAAGGAAGGAAGGAAGGAAGGAAGGAAGGAAGGAAGGAAGGAAGGAAGGAAGGAAGGAAAGAGAGAAAGAGAAAGAAAGAAAGAAAGAAAGAGAAAGAGAGAAAGAGAGAAAGAGAGAAAGAGAGAAAGAGAGAAAGAGAGAAAGAGAGAAAGAGAGAAAGAGAGAAAGAAAGAAAGAAAGAAAGAAAGAAAGAAAGAAAGAAAGAAAGAAAGAAAGAAAGAAAGAAAGAAAGAAAGAAAATATCCTTTCATTTTCACTCTAACTGTGTTTTCCTTACAAATCAAAAAGAAGTCAGAGTTATAGCTAAATATTCCAATTTTCTTGAAACAGGTTGACCTAAAATTGTTTCAGAGACCTCTAACAGGGGAAATAACACTTGATTTTTTCCTAAGTAAGGAAAAGAATCAGTGTTTACAGGTGGCATAATGTCTTTTTTATCAAAGGTAGCATGTTATAAAGACACACTGAAAAAATGTGGAAATTCATCTAAAGCCTAACAGAATGTAAAATTGCTTTGAAAGGAAAGCATGAAAAGCAAGGCCATTATATTAGGAGAATGCTTAAGAGGCAGTTTCTGACAGAACCGTAGATGTTAACAATGAAACTCTTCCCAAAATTGTTTTTGTTATATGATGAGACCTTAATATACATTGTTGGTTACAAGTTTATCTCAAAGTTCCTTATATAGTCAAGCCAAAAATTCTGACATATCTAGACTTTATTTTTACTTCTTTGGCCTCCCTATGTGTGGTATCTCCTTTGAGTTCAGAACAAAACTTAGGTCTAAGCTTCTTACATGGCTTATTCTCTTTAGTAGAATGATATGATACTATATATTGTATATTATACTGGATAGTTCAGGAAAAATCCTAATTAGGAGATCTGTGATGGATTGTTCTGGAGGACATTTGCCATAATATGTCATATCAAATACTTGCAGGAGAAGGAAAACTGTAGGGATAACGTAATGTTTTGCCTTTAAGGGTGGGGAGCAAGAGGCTAGTATTTTTTTTGTTCTCAAGCATAATGGTGTTTTCTGCTCTTTTTGAAGATCAGATAATAAGGGTATCTGAACAGTGAATCACTTCAGTATGACATTACAGTTAAAGTTTCCTGCAGGTTATTTGGCACAGGGTTTTCAGAGCCTTCTGTGGTCAGGAAACTATCTTTCAGAAAGCAATCAAACCACTAAATTTTAACAGATGTCTGTTCTGTGATGAACATGGATTGAATACATCTAGTTCAGATTTAATACTGTGTATAAAATTCAGAAATTTCATGGGAAGGTACTCTATTTTTTTAAACGTGTAACTCAGGGTTGTACTTGTAATTTACTAGTGTTTGGTTTTGTATTATTCTCATTAAATCAAGCTATTGTTATAGTTGAAGATATAGTTCATTTTTTGTTTACAGCCAAACACTTCCTCAGAAACAGGTTAGAAACCTTACTGCTACAATTGACAATAAAACTGTTATTGTGGTATTAATTTCTTACTCTTCAGTATCTTTTGACCAAAAGTTAGAGGTGATCCAACCAAAGTTTTTGTTGATGCTCACTGAATCTTTAAGTACATCTTTTTTTTTTTTTCTTTTTTTTTAAGTTTCTAGCTTTATAGAAAAAAAAAAAAAAATGTACCTCTACAATTTAAGATTGGTTTAATAAACCACAGGAGCATGAGAAAAAACATTTAAGTGATATTTTTTGAGTGTAAATGTTTTACCAAAAGTTAAAAAATAACCAAACATATTTTTACCAAAAATAAAAAAATAGTTTACTACTTTTAAGTTAGACATGTTCTTTCTTTTGCGTGATTTAACTAAGCAGCTCTCTGTTAAGGTGGTCATAGTAAATTATTTTTTGAATCAGATTCTTTGCCAAACAAAACTGGTAGTATTTTATTCATTTCTATGCAGCTTCACCATGTAATACATCAAAAAAGTTGGCACTTGTAGAAATTATTACAAATCTGGAATAATAAGAAAGAGTACATAATACGACTTTCACAGTATTTGTTATGAAAATAGTAATGAGAAGTCTGAGTGTTTGAATCCTAAAATCCTAATGTTTAAACATCAAGCTACTACAAAGTTCTGCAAGCAAGATCATCCACTTTTTTTTTTTTTTTTTTTTTTGGTCTTATAGCACTTACGCATGTAATTAAGTCTTTCAAGACCAATATGCAAGAAACAAACCAAAAAATGTATATGGAGAATGCTTTTAAAAAATCTTTCAAGAGTCATCAAGTAACTCTAAGAAAAGCTCAGACTGAGGTCCAGGTAAAAGATAATTATTCCATACTGTGTTTCTCTACAAGTTTCCAAATGTAAATACATTTACATATACATTCTCAAACGTATTTACGTCTGGGAACTTGCAGAGAACAGTGTTATTTAGAAAAACTTTTATCTTGGAATAGAACTCAACCAGTGAAGTTTGTAATTTTTCTCTTTGTTATTAAGAAAAAAAAATAGGTTTGTTGGTTGGTTGGTTGGTTGGTTGGTTGGTTCTTTTAAGCTTCTCATATTGTAGCATGATCTTTATCATTTTATAGTTGTGGTTCTTCACAGAAGCCAGGTTATAGCAGAGGTTATATAATTGATCTTCTGTTTTCTATATATTAAATTGACTTCACAATGGAAAAAAAATTAGCAGTTTTACTGAGGCACAACTGGGCTATGCCCCCTAATGAATGCCCCCTAACAAGGACCAAGTTGGCTTCGTGTGGAAGCTTGAATCATGACACTGTAGCTAAGATGGGCCTTTTTTTTTTTTTTAATGAAACTAGAAGACTGATTAAAATACAAGTTTGATCCAAGATGAGCTGACATGTGATAGGGAAGCCAGAATAAGTATGAAATCAAAGAGTAAAGAAAGAATTTCTGTTGGCAGGAGGGAACTTCAGGAAGTCTGTACTGGAAGAGGTAGGCCTGGATCAAAAATAAGGGCTCAGGTGGCAGGAACTAGGATTTTGGGCTAGGAGATGGGAACATCAACTGGTGTGCATTTACAGCCAAGAAGCAAGCTGTGTTGGCAAAAACAACTGATCAAGCTTATTGGTCCCTTCACCACAAAAAGTCAGGTTGATTTCACGTAACTTGCAAAAGAACTCAAATTACTAGAAGTAATAGCTAAACATTTGATTATGTCAGTTACATGACTAAAATGCACATTTTCTTTGACTTTTTTTAGGAAAGCACATGTGGTTGTGTTTAGCAGTTAAAGTCCAAAATATGGAATATATATTTTTAGCTATGTTGGCTAGTACAATTTCTCTTTTTACTCATGTTTTATTAAATAGAGTTTGCTTATCCAGCAAATATAATGCAGCAAACAAGGATGAAAACCCAGAACTCTGCTGCATAGTGATTCTCCAAATCAATATGTAATAGAGTCAACCAGTCTCCTATTTGCCCAGTTTCTGACCACATAGTTCTGTTCAGGTTGGGTGGTGACTGTGCCTCAAATAGAAGCATGCATGATAGCTTTGTAGTTGTGGTTTGAGTCTAGGAAATGTAAATTTAATCATCTGCAGGATACAGAGAAACATGAATGTAGCCTTTACTTCCTAATCAACTGTCTTCAAGCTATTATTCAAGCAACAATCTGTTTTCAAAAAATGGTCGCTGTTTCTTTGTTCCTGCATCCTAGTCAATTTCAAAATCTGTCTTTAGAAGAGAAATCTTGGGGAAGGTTTTTTGTTTGTTTTGATATGATTTGTTTTTTGTTTGTTTGCTTTGCTTTTTAAGCTAACCTGGACACAATTTAGAAATATTGACTTTTCCCATGCTGGTGTTTGAGCCTCTTTAGGAGCCCATTTCACTCAGCATTTAGCAGACTTACTAGGTCCCTCCCCAAGGAACTGAATTCTGTGGTAGCAGCCAAGTATCTGTGTTTTAGTTACTAGAATGCATAACATAACTAAACTTTACTGTATGTAAAAAAAAAATGAACTAAACTTTAATGTATGGCCTGACTTTAAACCTAATCTCAATGAGTAAACTCATGAGTAAACTACAGTGATTTCACCTTGTGTGTGCTTAACTTGCACATAAAGCACACTCTGCTAGTGGAGGTAAATCAATTGCATTGTCAGTCAAGAATTTGTATCTGACAACATATAGACAGTTTGTTTAAAAGTCTGGAACAAAAAAAGTTTCTGGAGCAATTACTCCAGAAACTCAGGCCTTTAAAATTGCTATTTCAATCTCCTTAGGAAAATATATCAAAGTTTAAGAGGAAATATTTGTATTTCAGGAAAAAAGAAACACTTAAGCCAGTGTAAAGTTTAGTATCATAATTGGCACATCTAGCAATTTGAACAAAATCCAACTGCAGTTCTCAGAAACCACTTTTAATTAAGTATGCTACATCTGCACATTCAGTCAAATGAAATAATGAATGGTAAATTAAATAATTCTGTAGAACTTCAGCTCTTTTCTGGTTCAGTTTTCATGGTTCAGTTTACTATCTTTCCAGCTAAAGGTCTGTTCTTTTATCAAACACGATAGTAGAATGAGCTTGTCTTTCCTCATTTGTCAAATATGACATATTTGTTTGAACTGATGGGACTGAAGTTTCTCAAATTACTGAAATAAAATCATTGTAGGATCCAAGTAACAACTATAATAATAGAAGACTTCATTTTTCCACACTGATCATAGCTAATTGCTCCATAGGGATAGAATACGAAGATTGCTTCAAAAATATCTGATATCTAAGGTTCAATCTGTTTTCTACATCATTCACAGGCAAAATGAAATATGCTAGAAAGTTGTGCATTTTTCTATATATATTGCAATATGAATGACAAACTAGAAAGAAAATAAATATCTTGAGAAGGTATTATCTTTACATAGAAAAGCTTTTAAGAGGATAAATTACTACCTTTATTTCAGCAAGTAGAAGATAGTTCATATGTTCACTTAATGTTTTTCAGTTCACAGTGACCTTGGTATTTTTCTTCCATGAATATGTTAGCCTGTATTAAGATGATGAATAACCTGCTGAAAATGGAAGGTTAATGGGCTTTGCTTAAAAAGGCAAATAGGGAGCTGAAGTATCTTGTTAAATTTTATAAATACATATAAAGAATTTAATTTAGAACTGAGCAGGCCTGTTCTTTGGTCATTTCCCTTGGCAGGTTTTATTTCTAGCACACCACTCTGTTCCTTCTCTACTTCCTCTTTAATAGACAGAAATTCAGCTAAGAACCCCATGAATTTTTATTAGTGCAGTATGCGATATTTTTATAGGCAACAACTAGTACGACACGGGTGATTAAAAAGAAGCTCAGAGATCAGTAACCATCATTAATTTTAGAATAAAAGTCTGAAATTTTGCTAGTTCAAAGAAATGAAACTAGCCTCCACATTTAGCTGAAGGTCTGCCCCTGCATTTATGATCATAGCAACATGAAGGTTACCACAGAATCACCAAATTGCCGAGGGGGGAAGGGCCATCAGGAGCTCATCTGGTCCCACCCATGCTGCAGCAAGGCCACCCAGAGCAGGGTGCCTAGGCCCACGTTCAGGTGGTTTTTGGAGATCCCCAAGAAGGAAACCCCATAGCCTCTGGGCAGCCTGTGCTAGTGCTCAGCCACACGCACAGCATAGAAGTGTTCCTGGTGCTCAGGGGAACCTCCTGTGCTCCAGCTTGTGCCCACTGCCTCTTGTCCTGGCACTGGGCACTACTGACAAGAGCCTGGCTCCATTTTTGCACCCTCTCTTCAAGTACATTGATGAATTCCATTCCCTTTCACCTTCCCCAAACCCATAAGCTTCTCTAGGCTAAATAGTCCCAGTTCTCTCAGCCTTTCCATGCAGGAGACAGTTCCAGTCCCTTCATCACCTTGATGGCTCTTGAACGGACTTTCTCCAGTGTACTGCCTCCAAAATGTCTCTGTGCCTCTTGTACTGGGGGGCCCAATGTTGGACATAGTACTCCAGGTGACACTGTATGGCAGCTAAGTGCCACACAGTTCTCGTTCACTCTCCCCAGGTGGAATGGGGGAGGAAATCAGAAAAGTAAAAGTGTGAGAACTCATAGGCTGAGATGAAGACATTTTTCTAGGTAAATTAAAAGCTGCACATGCAAGCAAAGCAAAACAAGGAATTCATTCACTGCTTCCCATCAGCAGGCAGGTGTTCAGCTACTTCCAGGAAAGCAGGGCTCATCACATCACACCTAAGAGTTTCTTGGGAAGGCAAATGTCATCACTCTGAATGTACACACACATCCGTCTTTCTTTTCCACTGCTTTTACTGAGCATGTTGCTACATGGTAAGGGACATCCCTTTTGCTGCTGTATTGACTGTGTCCCCTCCGAGCTCCTTTGCACCCCCAGACTCCTCGCTGGTGGGGCAGCACGAGCAGCTGTGGAAAGGCCTTTGCCCTTCATGAGCACTGCTCTGTGACAACTAAAAGCATTGGTGTGTTATCAGCACTGTTTTCATCAAAAATACAAATTACAGCTTCATACAAGCCTCTACAAAGAAAATTAATGCTATCCCAGCTAAAAACCATCACATCCTTCTAACCCAGTATCATCTCTGAGAGCAAGGGCAGAAGAGGCAACAGCAAGAGCACATGAATTTGATGAGTTTTTGTGATCTTTCCTCTTCATACACACTCAGCATTCACAGGTCATTCGATCAGACAAGTTGAAAGGTACATCCCTGCTTTTTTAACATTTACAGACTACTTTCCATGGCTGCTAGAACATGACTGAGCTAGAATTTTTTATTTTATTTTATTTTTTTTAGCTTTTCTGATCAATGGGTGGTGTTTGCTGGTTGTCATGTGCTTTAGGTGATTGAATGGGAGACAGCTGAGTCTTCTCTGAATACTGCCATTACATTGTGCCTAGCAAGAAAAAAAGAATGTAAATTGTTTTTACAGGACAGCATGATACAGATGAAATGAGCTATTCTGCTGTAGTAATGGGGTGAATGAAAGCAAAGAAGGGGATGTGGATGATGAATGGCAGGAAACAGTAGTAGCTAAGATGGGGGCCTGCCACAAGCTAAACACTTTGCATTACTGCATTTTAAAAGTGTTCCATTACTATCTTCTGACTAAAAACTCAGACAAACAGCTTTTATTTAAAACTCTTTCATTAAAGTTGCATTCAGTTTGAGGTAGAATATGGAAGTTAATGTTAAACCTCAGCTTTAACACTTCCATGAAACTCCATATAAGAACTAAGACACCTCCCTGCTGGAAAGTTTCCAAGAAGATATGACTGTCTCTTATATATGAGAAATTGGTGAGAAATAACCATTTGCATCAATACTATGGATCTGTCTTTGATTTTTTCTTCATATTCTAAAATCATGCTTCCTCGTCAGAAGTAAGGCAAAGATTTGCTTGGGAAATTCCCATTATACATATATATGTGTGTGTGTGTTTGTGTGTGTGTGTATAAATTTATATTTAAAAATATAGGAAAAATCTTCATCTCGCATACCTTCACAGCAAAATATGAATAGACCATCACTTCATGAAAAGAAATAGCTCACAAAATGTTTTAAATATATTGCTTGAAAAAGGTGCCTTCTCACCATAGTTTGGGCATTGTGATGCCCATTGAATAATGTGTCATTATTCAAATTACGGTTTAGTGTAAAATAAGCAAGTAGTTGTAAGGCAACCATATCAATTATTTGTTTAAAATGCATTGTTCCTGCATTCAGATACCTGTACTGCTCTTGTGCTTTGGGTCATATGTAATCTATTTCATTTCTTGGTAATGTACATTAAGGAAATCACTAGAATCTGTACAAATTTACATATGTGCAGAACATCAATTAATTACACTGCTGTACATAATAAATATTATAAACTTTTAAAATCGTACAGGATTTCTTTATCTGCTTTCAGATAAAGAAATGCTTGCAGTAGCTTTTCTTCCTGAATTTCTTATATCTGGAACCACAAAGGCAGAAAGTTTAATTTTGCCATAAAATCACCCTTAAAAAAAAGGATATGTCCATGGAGCATTCTAGTAAAAACAGATTTTGATTTTACCAACTTGCATCTCACTAAAATAGCACATATACCAGTCTGGGTATGTGGAACAAATGTTCAAAGAGTTCAAAAGTTGGGAGGGGGCAGGAGGAAGGGGGCAGAATGACTAAGTGAAGAAGCTCAAAAGCTTGTACATTTCTATCTTCGTGTATTGTGCACTAAAAAAAAAATAGTATTGGTACATACAGTAGCCCAGCTTAATTCATTCTACAAGAGTACTTGAAAGAGTCACTTGTTTCATTTGTAGCAAATCTTCCAACCTGACAGATATTCAGCTTTTAAAGTTGCAGAAAAGACTGGAGATAAAGACTTACCCATAGGCATCACAAAATTCATATCTATGGAAGACTTGTGTATTAAACCACTATGTTTTTTTTTTTGTACTTAGATTTCTAGTAAACATACGATGTCAAATGAAACTACAAAAGCTACGCATTCAACTACCAGAAATCAAGCAACTTTGTTGACAAAGCTGCATTCTGCCTCCTCTGCATAAGTCTTATCACATTGGACTTAGGAAGTGGCATAGGATCCTCTTTAGTTTGTATATGCCAGTCCAAACCAGTTTTACATTTTGGAGACAGAAACAGATTCAACAGGACAGTATTAGTTCAATTCATAGGCCATTTGGCCCATCAGCTAATGCTTCTAATTTATCTCTGTTAAGTATCTTCTTATTTTAATATATTTCTGTGCTATACACCTGTTCACTTTATTATCAGCTGCATCCAAAATGAACATGTACTTAAGCAAAAGTGAAGTGGAATTACATCACAAACTAAAGATTGCTTTCTTGTTTGCTGTTTACATTGTCTAATGCAACCAATTAATTATATGCATTGATACAGTTCTTTGAGACAATACTGTATAAAATCCATATGTTTTCAGTCTATATAGATTAAAGATAAACATACAGAGAATTCTAACTATGAGATATCATTATCTTTCATGTGTCTATTTGTGATGACTGAAAAAATAATATTGCACTTTAGAAAAAGAACCCGATATTATATTTGAAACTTACCACATTGAAAAACACAGAGGACTATTCTTGCAGAATTTGATACATACCAAAAAAAAAGGAAATTCAGATGAAATTGATCATGCTTCTATCTTGAATTTCATAAAATTTTCAAGCTTCTAGATCAAGCCATTAGTTTCAATTTGCTCACTAAGGCATGCACAGAAGGGAAATTTTTTGACAATTAAACAACCTTGTCAATTAGATGTTTAATGAATTAAGATTAACTGAGAGACATTCTCAAATGGCATCTGTTGATAAGGAAGGAGATGCATTTCTTGAAGTTGCAAGTGTCACTAATGAGTACTCTGTTAAGACTAATTGAATTTGCGTACTTAAGGCCAAGCTGTGACTTGTAGCTCTGATGTCCTCTAGAAGCTATAATGCAAATCACTGAGCAAAAAATTCAATTCTGCTGTGTGATGGGACAGAGTAAAACTTCTGTAGGTATATGAAACTAGCAAAATTTATGAGAGACTGCTTTGATTTTTTTCCTGAAACTTGCCCTGTTTAATCATATACTTTTTCTGGGCAAAAGAATAAATGTATGTCTTACAATGTTGGTGTATAAATACCTTGTGATTTACTGCTTTAAAATATGTGTTTATTGCTTTTATTTTATTTATTTATTTATTTATTTATTGCTAATCCTGATGTTATCTTGTATGCTTCCTGCAGATATAAATGAATGTGAAGCTGAACCCTGCAAGAATGGTGGAATCTGTACAGATCTTGTTGCCAACTATTCCTGTGAATGTCCAGGTGAATTTATGGGGAGAAACTGCCAACAGAGTAAGTATTGCCATAGGTTTACATCTCTTTTTCAAAAAAAAAAATGTTATTATTTTCTTTGACAGAAACAACTACAGAATACTGTAGAAATATTTAACTAGTCTACAAATACATAGTGCTTAAAAGAATCATGTTATTCTTTTCTGAATGGGGGAAATTTAAAGATCAAATCAGCCGGGCATTGAAGTAAAGTATCAGATATGATGGAAACATTTGCGTGGTAAAATTATTAAGTAAGAGTGAAATGAAAACGTGTCTGTAGTGTAAAGAAAAATATAAAAACTGATTCACACTAAGGGTTCAATCTATCCAAGTATCATATCTTCAACAGTAGTTATTAGCAAATACCAACAACTGTAAGAGCAGGGCATAGAAATACAATACTTCTGATGTGTCTGCATCATCTGACTGTTTTCAGCTCAGGGCAATTCCTGAGCCTAAGCCTGGGCCTGCTCAATTGATTTGGTACCTGGAAGAATGGCCCTCAGAGGCTTGTTCTCCAAGCATTTATTTAACCTCTTTTGAATTCACCTAAAAACCCATAATACCCTGTGGCAAGGTGTACCACGGATTGTCTACCCATTCTGTGGAAGGAAAACGACTGCTTTTGTTGTTGTTTTTTGACTCTGGCTCTTGTTTTAATTGAGGATCATGCATAAAACAACTGTAAGGCAAGCAAGGTAGAGACCTGAAGGGAAGATAAAAGTAGCCAGGTGGGAGATGGACCACTGGTTTACAGAGAATTCACTAGTGGAGTTAATCTAGGAGCTGTCCTGGGAAGAGCTGCCTGTGCTTTTATGAATAACGTTGATTATGAGCTCACTATAAAGATCCAATTCTGAAAGTCTGGGTAATTCTAAAAACCAAAATAAGATCAGACAGATTTTATAAAGATTATAAAGAGTTAAGGTACAAGTAATATCTTACTTAAATCAGTATTTATAGAATACTTTTATGTTTTATAAATACGTTTTATAAAAACATAGATATTAAAATACTCCAGTTATACCATTTTTATTGATCTATATTCATATATATTCAGTATATTCATATGTACATTATTCAGCTCAGTGTATGAAGAGCTGTAAATAAATAACAAACTATTAACAATGGGAATAATGTTTGTATTGACTGGAGATCTCTGAACTACCCTTGTTCAGGAAACTAACCATATTCTTCTACTTCTTTGGCATAGTTCACAAACTTTTAGTACTCATATGCTTTTGAGCTAGCTTCAGCACAGGTAGCATTAAATCGGTAACTCTCCTTTTTTATGCCAGCAATATTATTCTGCAGTATAGCAGTTCCTATAGATGGTGTCGTAAATATCCACTTTTTTCATGAGAAGTTTAGTTATGCCATTACACCTAATTATGTAATTACAGGTAGTAATTACACATTCTAATTACACCATTAGAGTATTACACATATTTACAGTAATCATACAATTAAATACTGTTACACTAATTATGTAAATGACTGATTGCTGTCTCAGAATTACCTCAAAAAGCTCAAGAATTGCTAATCCACATCACAGAATATGTAACGTATCCTAGACAGAGAAGAAAAAATAGAGAAACATACCATGCAGTCAGCTTTCTTGTCATTGCAAGCCTATTCTCTAGGATGCATTTTAAATAGTACAATAGATTGTATATCCTAAATACCAATGCTTTGTAATACTGACCTGTTATATTACTCATCACCTTGCAGTAGTTTGACGTTATTCCTAGTGCTTCAACTAAATTTTTTGTCATTCTATTATTCTTTTAAATCCACAACATTTCTCTTAGCTAGTCTCTTAATTCCCTTCTGTTTTGGTTGATGTGTAGCACTCTTCAGATGTGAGACAATGGTTATATTACAACCAGATTCTGTGAGTGCCATGGTACACTCACCCCAAATCTTTCTGACTAATCACAAAAGCCTCCCCTAACAGCTAGTGCCGCTGAAGTACGAGGGAAAGGCTTGGTTGGACCTGAGTGCTGCCATAGCACTAAAATCTGCGATGAGCTTGAAAGCATGAACTATATTTGGACCACCTTGACCCTGTGACATATCCTGTGTCTCCTTCTGGAGAGGATTTGGTTTGGAGTTGGTTTCTAGGTGCTTAGCCATGGAGTAAAGTTCTCAGAAGACAAGAAGGTATCACCTGGCAAGCTGATGTCCTTCACACTCCAATAGTGCTTCTGCTTCTCTGTGGCCTTTTTTAGTTTTTATTTACCTGTCCTTCTGATTATAAAGTGCTGGTCTGACCTCTCAGGTTGTTTGTTGTTTTTTGTTTGTTTGTTTGTTGTTTTGTTTTTGATTTTTTTTTTTTTTTGCTTTGTTTCTGGAGAGGTTTAAATTCAGTTTTCATTCTTCTCTATTAGCTATTGCTGTCTTTAGCCATTCAGTCATAAGTGATGTTAAAAACAGCTTTTTCTCATTGCTGCAAAGCACAGGAGGAGGCACAATCAGTGATGTGGAATACAAGAGCACCTATGGCTTCAAAAATATTCAATTGTTCAGGAATGAGCTTATCAGCCTGTTAGAGAACCTTTACTGAGCATCTGGTATTTACAAAGTTTGCCTGTAAATGTCTAGTAACCACAGAACAGAAAGATAGAACCTTTCTGCATCCTCTGGAGGTAAAAGCTAAATACTATTAATTGCACGTTACTTTCCAGATTTCTTAAGGCCTCAGCATGTTCATTGTTACGGCTGCATCTCCTTCTGTTCTTGTAGTCTCTGAACCTATTTCTTGCTTCTGTGCTGACTGCAGGCTATCAATGATGATTACCTCCTTTACAGTTTTCCTTATTCTTGTGCCTTTGTAAATAACTACTAGTTCCAAGACAGATTATCCTGGGCCTGAATATTTTACTTTCTGGATCACAAAATTCTCTTGCAGGCAACAGGGAGCCACTTTCATTGATGTCAGACTGTTTGCATTATTTAGTATGACTCTGTACTGTTTAAATCTCCCATGAGCAACATGGATTGTGAATTGCAATAATTTGTGAGTAGTTCTACAGGTAATTTTGTGTTCAGTTTTTATCTAGGAGACGGTACTTCTAAGGTGGACACATCACAATTTCACCATTGTACTTTTGGAGTTATATTTTCCTGATTGCCAAGCATTACTGCCATTAAAACACGTGGCAATTTTTCTCATGCTTTTTCTTTAAAGATATAGATTAAATTAGTCACTATAAATATTTGTGACGTATGCTGTAGATCCTTCACCTCCTTTTCTATGTATTCAACATGCCCATGTGTAGGAAGACTAAATTCAAATGAAGTGCTCCAATTTAATTTATATAACATGTCACAAAACCTGCTCAGCAGTGTACCTTCACAACATTTTCCTGTGTTTTATGTTTTAGTACACTGATGTTAATATTACACTCAATCATCTTCTGCATTAATCTCCATGGAAATAAAAGTAACAATTTTTTATTTAAATGAAAATGTACCTTTTTTCAGTGTCTTCCATACTGAAAAATTACCTAAACACCTGGCAAATCCAGACAGAAAGAAGCTTTCAAGACTTCTGCTTGCATGCAGCCTTACACTCCTAGACTAGATGACCTTGGATAATTTCTAGATGACCTATACTTTATGACTTTCAACTGAATCAAGATTTCCTGTTGCTCTCTTATCCAATTCATTAAATAGGCAAGCTCTTTTAATTACTTTTTAATTCCAGAAATTTCTAAGCAGATTTTCAATACTTAGAAGGAAATGGAACAAAAATATTCTACCCTGTTTTTTATTGCATCATACTGCAAAGTAGCAATTCCATGAAAACTGACATAAACCAGCCAGGCTGCTGCCTAAAGCAGCCTTGCTTCACTGCTTCTTTGCCTGTCTTGCTTCTTTCATGGCTGCTTTTTCTGAGCTGCCATGTTATCTGTTTGCGTTGTTGTCCCAGCAAAAACTGACCCAGGAAATTTGAAAAGGTAATTAATGAATAAGAGCAATTCCTTAATCAGATGAACTGCATGGCCCCACAAACACTAAACTAGTACAAAGGCATGTCATAGGTCAGAGCCTGAGCATAAAATCAAGACTTAAAACCAGCTGAAAATATTCATCAGCCTAATCAAAAGAATACATATTTTAGTTCATGTTTAAGGCAAAGACAAGAATGCATTGTAGTTCTTGTATTTCTCTTATTTCTCTTCAAAGTTCATATTTGTAGGCTAGAATTTTCAGCTCGTTTGCCAAGGATACTACAAAAATAAATAAATAAATAATTGGTAAATATATCTATTCCTGTTTGTCATTATTTGGATAAGTTCAGGACTTGGTGTGTGGAAAAATTAAGGAGATTATATGTGTTTGTGTACGTGTGGACATGCGTTACCCTTAGAAAAAACAATCTACTTTTTAAATTGTATGCAAGGTGGATAACTTATCATTCATACAATGTCCTTGCTAGTTTAGGGAATAATGTGTGGTTAGTCTTACAAAAATGTAAGAATGGAAGAATTTCTGTGCCTAAAAGAACTGTTTCAATTTAATATAAAATTAACACTAGTACTTGATTTATGTCCTCCTAGGATTACGTAAAGATCTTTTAAAAGAAACATATTAGAAATACATTTTGAAGCTGCAAAGGGAAAACTTTCACCTGTTAAATGTGATTTTAGCCCATGTAATTCAACTCAGTCTAGGTATTTCTTCATGTCCTATTTTGAACTTTTTACTATTTATGAACAAAATCAGGAACTATTTAAGAGGTTAAATACGTGCTGAAAGACAGGCTAAATGCATCAGAAGTAAGGGTGGTGCTTTTTATTCTTAACTATGTCAGTTTATCATGGATGGAACACAATTTCTGTATTTGCGTTGCACAAAAACCCTCTTGAATCTCTGGCTGAAACTAATGAGGTTTGCTGAGGCTGGGAATACGGTCTAGCTGGCGTTTCTGTATAGTATATTGGTATGAAAGTGCAGAGAGGCAGAAAAAGTTATAGAAATGACAGAAAGCATTGTTGAAAATGAAATGTTCTCCCAGGCATTTCAATGACCTAGTGAGAAATATTAATCAATCCTTTTAACACATCTAATATTGAGTCTTCAAACAACAAAGCAAGGGCTGGCCCTTCTGCTGCTCTTTGTCCAGACATCTCATATAAGATGCAGAGGTGTGCAAAATTAGGCTCAGCAGATCAGAATGGTAGTTCTTCCTTTCAGCACAATGGGAAAATGAGACTGAACTCTCAGTATTTGATATTGAAATAAAATACTCATCCCTATGCCTCTGGGTGCATTTTCGTCTTGCTGCCGTTGTACTACACAGCAATGTCCCACTTTGAAAATTCATTTCTTAATATCTAATTTTGATTAGGCAGTAGCAGACACAATCTTTTCTCAGACACCCAACAGAAACTCATTGTAAGATATTCAGACAATCCCTTCGGACCCAACAGGTGTATTTTACCCATTTAATCATCTCCTTGCTACATGAGTCACATAGTGCAGTACAAGCTTTTGGGCCATGTCAAAAACTCGTCAACCCCATTTTCAGGCAGCTACAGCTTGACTTTGTGACATCTCATTTTAGCTTGAACCAACTTGCTGTGGAGACTTTATCGCCACATTTCCTTACTTAAATCTGCTGATCTGCTTTGGTCAGGCGTTATGTATTTCCTGACTCCTGGGGACACACAGTTACCCTCTGTAAGGAAGTAGGAAGGTTGCTCTGGGGTTCCTTCTCCTACCTGTCTTCGACCTGTCTGCTTCTACAGCCTAAGGGGGAGATGCTACTACCCTTTTCTGTAATGTTCTGTATTACTGACATTCACAAAAAGTAGGGAAGATAAAATACTTATGAAAATATCCTCTGTTCTTGTGTAGGAGGAACTTTTATGTGCATTTTTATGTGTGGCAAAGTCTATGCGAATGTGTATTTCAGCATTTCTAAGCCTTAAAAGTAAAATTGCAGCATAACATTATTTTCAAAGTAGCCTTTATAGGCTACTTAAGTCCCTGGTCAATAATGTACATTCTACTTTTACCCAAGTGAAATAATTTGCAGGTATGGAATTGGTACAGTAAAAGGAAATAAAAGCCAGAAGAAGCAAGTTATTATGACCAAAAAAATAATTCCTTAAATTTGTATAAAAACGCCTTCATTAACAGCACCAATGATTATAAATATATGGAAAGAACAATTCATAGCTGCAGTGGGCTCAACAAAGTTCCCAACAGCCACATCACAGAACCGTTTTAGCTGTTTCAGGTACAAGCTCAGTAGGAAAAAATACCTTATTTCAAGGCTTATTATTTATAATGCATAAGTGATTTATTCCAAAATTGATTCATCATGGAGGGTGGCTTGAGATCTGAGTCAGACTGATATGGTATGTTGCTCCCCCTTGGTGGACACAGAAGTGAGCAATGAGAGTAAATCATTTTTAGAGCCATGCAAACCCTCATAATGAAACTGCTTTGAGGTTTACAATGGTTAATGTATGGGACACAAGGCTGGATACAAGCGAATATCATATAAACTTGGCAAAAGTTGGAAGCTTTTAAGTTGTTTCATGTTCTGGAGATTCATTTGGACTTCAAATTTCAACCAAGCTGTGAAAGATGAAAATCCACATTAACTGAAGAGAAACCAGAACAAAACATGGGTACACGAGCCCTAAATGAAATAAAATCTCCAGGCTCAGCACAGCTCCCACCTGCAGTTTTCAGAAGGAGAAGGAAATGTAATATGCTCAGTGATCAACTTCCCACTGAGGCAAGATTCACAGCTCCTGCTGCTTTGGACAGACAGAGAGTCCAGCAAAGCTCCTGTTCCAGGCACTGGTGCAGTGATATGTAAGATATGTGGGAGGGGAATGAGCGATGCTAGTAGGTTACATCTATTTTAGTCCCTGGCCACCACCATGCTTGTTCCATCAGATGATTCAAGGGCTTACAAGAGAAGAAATTCAGAATGTCTCCAGCATCTCATCATTAGTTGTGTTAAAAGGAAAACCAGTGTGCAGTTCATCACAACTTGGTGTGGGGTCTGCTGGGGAATAGCAGTCAATCACTGCCTGTCAGAAGAGAGGCAAATGTCTTGCTTCTGTGGCTGCAGACCACACCATGAGCAGTGGCCTTCAGCCTGAGAGCTGCCCCAGATGGATGCACCCCTGCAGCTTGGAGGATCAGCCACCGCAGCATTACTTACTGCTGTCACTGGCATGAAAAAAAAATAAAATAAAATTGCAGCAACATAACCCTGAGGGAAAAAGGCTTGGAGTCTTTCTGCTGCATGTTAATTGAGGCTCAGAAGGGTGCAAGTGAGTTTCAGAATCAAAGTGGAATTAAAGATTTCGAAATTCACAAGTAGCATACAGGATTATTTCTTTGCAGAGAAAAGCTGATGGAATTAATTTTAGTTCAAACGCTTTTCCTTGGTATCAATAATTGTTTTCTAGTATTAATGCTAAATGTAATTTAGCTGGCTTTTGGTTTGGTGTAGTTACTTAGAAAATTTGTTTACAGACAAGAAATGATGTGAAACTTTTACAGATGGACAGATTAATATCCATTAGTGATCCAGCAAAATCTGTTTGATAGCGCTCCTCCATAAATATGATTTTCCTTTGTTGGAAAATCTGTGCAGTTGATGGCAACACTGCATACCTTCAATGAAGATCAGCTTCAGTATATGTAGTCTGTATTACTTATATTGTAATATTTGTAATGTATTGCTGTTCTGATAATATCTGTCCCAGTCTGTGCACCTGTTACTAAAACCTAATTTTATAATACCTATGTTCCTATTTTTATTCAATCCATTTTAACCGATCCATGTTTTGAAATACAGGCACAGCAAAAAAATTAACCATTTTGTAATTCATTGTATCCAAGCTGGAGAAAAGCATATATTGATGGGGAAAATATTTTTGTCTCTCGATAGCAGTAAAATTACATACAGAAGATTACACACAAATTTTACTGTGATTGCTGAAATCTCTTCCTCTTCTACATTCCTCTTTCCTGTCCCAGTCGTTCCAGTCTATGAATATGAAGTAATGAATACTGTCTTCTTGGATTCCATCACCACCACTATCATGACCACATGGGAAATCCCTAAAACTCCTTTTTAGTTCATTTTAATTTTAATCTTTAATTTTTCCTTCAGGTATGAGAGAGTGCACTTGAGAGAGTGCTGGTTTTGATTCATTTTTAGACATGGGAAGTTGTTTCCTTGATAAAAAGTGTCAACAGGAAAACCCACAAGGATTAACCTTCCTTCCCAAAGCACTCAATGGAATCCTTTCAGCCCCTTCTCATCTGTGCTGAAGTTGGTGCTGGGTGTCTGACCCAGTTCTCTGCAGGCAAGATGGGGCACAAGTTATGTAATATATTTTATAAGCTATGGTTTAGTGTTAGACATGCAAATAGAACTGCTGGAAGTAAAATACGATTTAATAATGAAATGTGGCCTATGTAGTCAGTGTGAGGCTGTCTTTCTAGCTTTAATTGCATATTGCTTTGAAGATTGAACCAATAGTTTTTGATCCTACTCATTACTAGCATTTAGTCATCATGTACCCCGCATCACCTTCGTCCCCTGTGTAACATATAAGGAGAAGCAGACCCCAAGGAATTCACCAAAATAGTTTACAGAGTGGGAAGCTGCCTAAGTTAGCCAACTTGAAATGTTGAGGAAAAGTGTAGTTTCTAAGAAGAGCGAAGACTGCACCTGTCAACAGTGTTTACCCTCGAAGGAAGTAATGCAGAAAAGTGTTTCAACTTGGGAAAGCAGAGATGTCACGGTCTGTGGTCCAGAAAGAGGTCTGGGGAGAAGAAAATTCTGGTCTCTGATTAACTGACATCTTTTATGCATAGTGAAGCACCTTCAGAAGACAGTGTCAAGTTAAACTTTTACTTCCTGCAAGACCCTAAATCCAAGCTTCTCCTTTTTGCAGGCTGAACTTCATCCTTCTTCATGTGGTTGGACACAAATGCATGCCTACTGAAGTTACTGCAATTAAGTGCTCATGTTCCTCCTTGTTCTGGATTTTGTTCTGAGTTAGGTCCTCTTCTACAAAACAACAAATTGAGGAATAAAGAATTTCTCCTGCTCTGTCAATCCCACTGCCATTCAGCTAGCTGATCAGCAACCAACATTGCAAGGCACACATTTATCCAAAGGGATTTCAAGTCATGGAAAATGTTACATAGGGTAACTTACACAAGAAAGGCAGGAAGATGTTTCCGCAGTCCTATAGGCTCTTTACATTGGTGCTGAGGAAATAGGATGAAGAGGTTATTGCAAATTTAAATGAGATGTGTACATTTTAATACTTTGGGTTTTTGTTGGTGTTTTTTGTTATTGTTGTTTTTTTGAGAAGTCATTATGGATAGATAGTGTAATCTATGCAGTATTGAGTTAAAATAATCAAACAACTTGTTTGTGGTAATTACATTGTAATTTTGCTGAGTAACTTTGTTTATTTGGAATTTCATAATACTAGTGTTTTCAGCACAGTGGGGTTACCTTGCTCTTTCTCAGCCAGCAGAACCTAACACATCAAGATGAAATTGCAGAGTTGTGATGGTTTATGTACTGCTGACAGGTAGCTTTCCCTTTGCCATTTGATATAGGATTTTGTGAAATTTTTCTCTTTAGTCATAAGAAGTGAAAAATGCTAAGTTAATCTATATGTTTTCAAAGGTCTAGGCATTTTGTGAGAGGATTGTATCCACAAATCAAATATTTATTTATGCTTTACTTACGAAAATAAGAAAATGCTAAAAGAATTGGATTTTGGTGAGTAAATGGTGTTTTCTAATATCTTCCATCTCTTCTCTAAACAGCTGCAACAAAAATTTCATACCTATCTAGTGGTTTCACTGGCCACATTTCTTCTGAGGTACTACAGGAAAGGGAATATTGTTTCATAGCTTGTCAGCTTAGAAATACAACCCTGTTCTTGGCAGTCCACTAACAAACATTTTTATGTCTCTATAATATTAAATTATTGGATAATTAGGTTTTCTACAGAATGCTGAGTAAAGAGCCTATAAACTATATTAAAAGGAGATGCCTTCTGAAGGAGTAGCTTTTTAAAGTCTAGTTTCTATTCTTAATTGAACCGTTATACTTATTCATTATGTATGTAGTGTATTTTCCTGGGGAGTGATTTTTAAATAGTCTATTTACATGAATGACATAATGGATTTCTAGCTAAATTTCACTACTGTTCTATTGTTAATTTCTTAAGAACATAAAACCCATCATACTTAGTCAGATAGTTCAACGGTCTGTCTGGCTTACGGTTAAGTCCCTGACAATGGCAGTGAAAAACATTATTTAAGGAGGGAAGGTACGTTTGAGAACTTTCTGTCATTTGTTGCCCTCATGTCTGCTCCAGGCCAACAGTTCCAGCAGTAGGAATATCAGAGGGTATGTCCCTGGACCATCCTATTATGCCTGAATTTCCCTAATTCCTTTTTGAACCTGTTAGTTCTCTGTGTGCCTCTAGAAGGCTCCAGAAAATCACTGCCCACTGTGCAGAGAAGTAATTTCTTTTATATGTGCTAAACTGATTTCTTGTGAATTTCAGTGAGTACTTCCTAGTTTCTGTATTCCGGATGTGATGAACAGCACTGCATTCACCTTGCCCATTTTTCTGTAAAGTTCACTCATATCTGTCCTCAGCCTTTTCTTCTCCAGCTTGTAAAGTCCTAGGGTTTTATACCTTTTTCCTAAGATACCTGCTGTTTCCCTTTAATCATTTGAGTTGCTGTTCTCTGTACTTCCTCTTGATCTTCATGGGATGTACAGGCTAGAACTGTACATGTTATGTGGTCACACCAGAGTTTCATACACCTGTAAAATAATAGTCTATGCCTTGTTCTCCATGCCTAATTTTTTTTTTTTTTTCAGTTTATTTTGGCAGGAGCTGTAGATGCAATTTGAGCCAATGACTACAGAGAACTCTTGATGATGACTCTGAGATCTCTGTTTTAAGTTGTGATGGCAATTTCTGAGTTCAGAATTGTGTAGGCATAGGTTTTTTTTTTTGGTTTGGTTTGATTTTTTGCTTGTTTGTTTGTTTTCCTATATGTGATATCTTCTATTTGTGTACACTGGGGATCATCTGTCACCCTTTTTACCACTCATTAAATTTTTATGCCATTCTGGAGCTGCTCACCATCAAAGTAGCATTTGATCAAGAGACTTTAGTAGCTTCAAACTTGTCAGTTTCCCCATTCACAATTTTATCCAGGCCACTGATGAGTAAAACTGATGCAAACACTGATCACCAGGGGATCCCACTGCTGACATTTCATCCTGAAAAGCTGCTTCCTATTCTTTAATTAGATTTCAGTCTATGGAAGGACCATATCCCCACTCACCAGCAAAAGCCTTTGATATGGAACTTTCTCAAATACTTTCTGAAAATCCAAGTATATTATTTCCATTGTATCTCCTTTATCCCAGTGCACATTGCCACTGTTAAAGAACTCCATCAGGGGAGGCAAGATTGCTGTTTACAGAGGTCATGATGGCTCTTTTCCAGCAGATTGCCTTTAACCAGGTACCTAGTGATCTTATTCTCAATTATAGACTCAGCAACTTACAAGATATGGAAGCAGACTCACACGTCTGTAGTTCCCACAGTGCACCCTAGGGATATTTTTTGTGGATGGGAATAAAGCACTGATTTATTGGTGTAGCTCTATACTGAAAGTCTATAAATTTAGTTTCTTCATCCAGACACAATTTCTAAAAACACTAAGTCATGAAATCACATTACCACTGGAAAAATCAAGTGAATATTAGGTGACAAAAGCATTTCAAGAATGTTTTTGCTTCCTCTTTTTAAATTCTCAAGCCACCTAACAATTGCGTGACTATTTTTACACTGTTTCCTCAGCAGGGAGCATGTAGACCAAGTAAAGGCCAAGACAGGATTTTACAACCATACTATAAAACTATGGAGAGAGGATTTGGTAATAGAAGCATGTGATATTCACTTAGCAGTAAAGACACTCTTGAGAAGTAGAACATAACATCTAATTTCTTTATATTTGATTAGTTTTGATAGCCATTGCTTATACACGTGAACTGTATTGACCAGTACGATAACAGAATAATGTGCCGTGGTTGGCTGAGATGCTACATCAGCATAAAAAGCATTTAATCTCTTTGGACATATCAGCAAATAGGTAGCAATTCTTCCCATTACTGTCTGAAAAGCTGTCTTCTGTTGAATAGAACATAAGTAATCACTTCATTTTCATGTCAGCTCCTAGAGATTTGAAGCTTAATACAACATCATCTGGAAAGTTTGCTTGTCTGGAAGTGTCTGTGCATTCATTAGTTGCTACTGATGTAAATTGTTAAAGATGTTGCCTTTGACATACAGTACTTTATGTGAAGATATGAAACAAGATTAATCATATTCTTCACCTCAGTGCCAACCACCAGACTGGCTAGTGACATTTAGAGCCATGCTTCAGAATAATAATAAAAATGTTCATAGGTCAAGAAAATCCATTTTGTGTAGTTTTAAATCTGAGAAGCAAACTTAGAGCAATAAATGCTTTCTGTTAATCAGATTTCAGAGCTGAATGGCTCCATAAACTTACCAGAGCCAGTCAAAAATATACTATTCCATTGCATAGTTAGGAGTCACCTATAAGTAATAAACCTGTTTTATGTTTTTTA
The DNA here is from genome assembly GCF_965140915.1 of Aythya marila. Taxonomy (NCBI): domain Eukaryota; kingdom Metazoa; phylum Chordata; class Aves; order Anseriformes; family Anatidae; genus Aythya; species Aythya marila. The sequence goes on along the minus strand of NC_139080.1, from coordinate 81,197,159 downwards.
TCTGGTAATAGGTAAAAGCAATCTGAAATAACTGTCATTGTGAGTACTCCAAGTCTACTGAAGTGCGAAATAAATGGGGTTTTGTAAATTCTATTTTATATTTTCACCTTGTGTTGTGATGTACTAGAAAGAGGGACCTGTGGTCTGTTACTATGTCTAAGGAAAGTGCTGATTAAATTCTTTCAATGAGAATGAAAACATTGATTTAGTCTTGCCCATGGGATTAGTCGACAGAACAACAATTAACATGAGTTGCTACAACCAAGTTACTCAATATCACTCTAATCATAACATTGGACTGTGGAAAAAATGCTTGAGCTGCATGGAGTGAGCAAACAATTTGATTAGGTGAAGATTGATTCAAATAGCCGATAGCTAAAAAGTGCGACATTGAGCTTGTGATCTGCAGCTGTATCCCCACTGTGTTGCACTCATCAGCAACCTTCAAACTTCAGTCCAGGTTGAACAGCTGAAATTCACAGCACTGCTTCACTTGAGCTAGAGATTTTTAGCAAGATCAGATTTATAGTAAGGTGGCTGTGGTAGTATACCATCCTTTTTGGGCAACAGTGATCTTTATATTCATATTACAGATCTGCAAAGCTTTAATATTTAAGAAGTCAGTGCTCCATACACAGGTCTTGCACAATTTAGGATTCGTTCCAAGTGAAAATCTACTTCTGTGTGGGAGGGACTGCAAAGGGCTTAGGCTGTGCTATTGTTTAAAAGTGATGTGTTAGGAGGTGATATAAGAAGCTACAGCTACTAGTGAGAGAAGAAAAAAAAAAAAAAAAAAAAGCTGTCATGAAGTTGAGAGAAGATTAGATGTCAGTAAGAATGTGTTTGACATAAAAGAGGAGGCCAGTACATTCAAAAAATGTGTATGTAGGAATATACCTAGTGTGTCTATGTTATCTCTAGCTGCACTGGTACACAGTGCTCATGACTACCGAGCCAAGCCAGGAGTCAGTTAATCAGATATGTGACTACCCTTCACATTACCTTCATACAATGTGTTTCATTTGTGCAAGTGCAAAGGAAGTAAATTCTGTGTAAAAAGCCAGAGTGCTTCCAGTAATTTCAGCTCTTCTTCAGTCCATCAGAGTGTACATTTAGAGATACAGTCTGTCTGTACATGTATATGCAAAAGACAGAGTCCTCTGGAAAATGAAAAAGTCTCCTTCACTGCTTCTACCTTCAGCTGGAAATGTGAGATATAAGTCCTACAACTGGAAATCCTGTTTTCTTAAATATGCTGATTAACCGTGTGGCTCACTGCAAAAATTTAATTTGGTACAAGAAAACAGACAGATTTTAGTAGGCCAGGTATCGTTGTAACAGACTGTTATAGACTGAAACTGAAATATATTCATACTTAATTTTACCAAGAAAAATATGGGCAGCAGACACATTTGCATAAACAGAGTTCTGCTTTTGAATGACTCCCAAGTAGAAAAAGTGCTAAATCAATGACAAAATTATTTATTATTTCATGTATCACTGTATAGTATGGGATAAAGTGAGGTAGTCAGGGGAAAATATCCCCCTACTGCAAAAAAAAAAAAAAAAAAAAAAAAAAAAAAAGACTCCAAAGTCAACAGAACCACCTCAGATTAATCCTGCTCAGAAAGAGAAGACCCTTTGAGGTAGTGTGGATCTACAGGACTTACCACCAGCCCAAGAACATGGATCTGAAAATATGCTGGAGTAGCTACCCTTCAGGACCACAGAGTCACAGAGTCAGATAAAGGTTGAGGTTGTCAGGGATCTCTGGGATCATCTGAACCTTTTTTTTTTTTTTTTTTTTTTAATATCTCCATAAGTGGGGCTACAAAACCAATATAAGCAACCTGTTCCAGTGTTTGACAATCCTCACAGATAAAACAAAAAAAAACACAAACAAATATGTTAAATTGCATTCAGAGGAAATCCATTCAGATTTCCTGCCTTTTAAGTTGTTCCCATTGCCTCTTTCACTGGGCACTGCAGAGGAGAGTCTGGCTGCTTTGCCTTTATTCACACTGATCAGGTATTTATACAAGTGCATAAGACTCCCTGAGCCTTCTCTTTAAGAGAATGGTGTAGGACCCAGCAGTTGGGTCCCATAGAAAGAGTCTAAGCAGCCAGTTTGGGGTAGATACCTAACTTTCAGATGGCTGAAGGTTGGTCATGTGAATTATAGCACTTATATTTCCTTTGTTTGATTAGCTAGTTCTTCATATAAATACTTTGAAATAATGCCACGTTTATGGTGAAGAGATGTGATTAAGGAAAAAGCTTGATATAGAAAAAATGTATATATATAAATGTTTCACTTTTGTTTAAGAATACTTCCTGGATTGCCAAATATCACATATCATTGTACTACACTATGGCAGTAATGAAAAATTGCTTTTACTGTGCGTATACAAAGATTGATTTTCAATCATCATTCAGAATTTGTTTCACCCTAATAAAATTTGTTTCACCTTTTAAATTAATTCTGTATTTTTTAACATGGCTTCAAACCCTGATCCTACAGGCTGCTTTACATAAATATAAGGTTATACCTACATGAAATGGCTTCAAGAAACAAGATCTAAATGCTGTTATCTGAATTTCCAGTTATTAAAAAGTTAGATGTTTTTTAGAAGAAGATGGAAACAGTTTAGAGGCCATGAGAACTGCCATTTCTGGATAGACAGATTTAAATAACAGCCATTTGCATTCAGCTCGTGTTCTCTACTGTGGTTATTGCTCATATTTAGTGTTTTACTTCAACAGTATATTGCAGGATATTCCCATATTTTTACTTCTTTCTGTAGAACGTGTATTCCATCATAATGTAGAATTCATATTAGCACCACTAGTAGTTTTTAAACAATTTCAATGAATACATGCTGTAACTAGTAATGTTGTAATTTCTAGGAACAGTCGCTGTTCTTCTGAGGGGGAAAAAAAAAATGTCTCTAGGCAGCAAAATGAGATTTGCCACTTGAAAAGCACATACTCTTCTCTGTTGAGGCAAGGGAACATTCTGATTGTCAGGCTGGCTTGCAGGAATGCTAATTACATTGATGTTGTAATCCCATTGATTTTCATTGTAGACCTGCTAGAAAAAAAATGCATATTGACTTTCATTGTAACTATATCTTGTCTTTCCAGTCTTACTTCAAGAGAATGCATTTTTTTTTCAAATTTGTTTTTTTGGAACAGGCAGATTTTGAAATGATGCAATCATTCAGTGCATATACATACACATGTCATGCACTGCCTTTAAATTAGAAGTAGTTGGTTAATTGTTAAAAATAAAATAGTATCAGCATCTGGTTCCTGTAACTATTTCAGAGAACCTGTTCAGACTTCAAAACAGTCAGCTAGTCAGAATCCAGATATTTCACCACTACTGATAGGATTTATCAAAAGTTATAAAGGAAATCAATGAGATTTCCTGTTCAATTAGCACCTGTGAAATTACCATTCCCACCAAGCCAGCATGACTGTAAGAGTGTGCATCTGTGTCAGCAGGTTACTCTAGAAGATGGGCAGAATGTGAGCTTTCCAAGTAGTGAACCTCATTTCGCAGCAGTGGTGTGAATATTCTTTAGCTTGATTTTTCTTTTTTTCCCAGGAGTTATGAAAACTACTGGAAATTTTAATACGTCTAGTTTAAGATAAGATTATCCACCCTATTTATAGAAATTGCTAGTTGGTCTAGTACAAATGTGACTGAAAAAAAAAGTATCTCATTTGGAATGGATTTAGGAGGAGAAGGGGTTACAACACAATATAATACGTGTGCTATATATATGTTTTTATGTATGTGGTACATACTCCATAGACAATCAAGCAAACAATCAAAGAAAAATGTGCATGTTATTCAAGACAGATAAAAGTGAATATAAAACCAGGGAAATCTGAAAACAATTTTCTGTAATCACACTGAAATCACGCTGAACTTCTGCAGAATGCCATGTCTGATTAGCAAATTTACTAGTATAGCTGGAAAACTACTGAGTTTTCTTGTATTCTTCAAAGAAATATTTCAATCTGCACCTGTGAAAGGGAGAAAAGTGCATGGATTGCACAGGGTTCAGTAGCAAATGAAAGGGTTTATTTTGAAATGCAATTGGGTTGATAATTTTATTTTTTAAATGCTTAAATTATGCTTAGATTAGCTGTGCTGTGCCATAACCATTTACAGTGACTAGAAGCAAAGGAGATAGTTCCACGATTGCACAAGTCTCCTCCAAGTACAGCTGCCTAAGTCCAGATCCACAAAAATCCTTGGGATTTGTAAATAGAACTTGGAATTGCATATCTTTTCAGTCTGCAATAGAAAAAACAATTATTTTTGTACAGTGTTAGGGGCTATGGTTTCTGTATCTGCCATTCATTATTTGTGAAAGTATGACCATATGTCAATTACTTTGTAGCGCGACCTGAAAGTTTATATGAATTTATCTTCTAGGATAAATCACAGAATCACAGAATTTTCTAGGTTGGAAGAGACCTCAAGATCATATGTAGTTTAATTTTTGTGAAAGTTCTTTTTGTTGTTGTTGCTGTTTTTAATGCTACTTCATAATTTCTATTTTATTCAGATTAATCTTAGTAGTGTTTAATTGGCTATGTTATATAAAATGGTTAATGTCACTACCCAAACATGGTAAAAATGTCATTTTTCACAGTGCCAACTTGAAATTTAAAAATCATTTTCCACCTAAAGATTAATATATTTCTAAACAAGAGATCAGCAGATTAATTTGAGAAACTAAATTCCCCATACTCCTTACTGCAACATAACTTATAAGTTTATTTTTTTTTTCACAAAAGTCATATTTCTGCTTGAAAACAAAATAGAATAAATGTAATGCATATCACTGAACTGTTGAATGCTGTAACTTTTGAATAATTAATGGTATAAGCTCAGAGGAAAAAAATTAGTTTTGGTGTTTAGATGGCATGTCCTTTCTGAAATCACAATGGAGTGATGGTAATTTTCTGCTGTGGCTGAACGTTGGCCACATGCAATATTGTCAAGATTCACCTCTGTGGTGGTTATACCATGCTAGGCAGCTAAACACCACAACCGCTCTCTCACTCCCCCTCCTTAGATGAGGAGGGGAAGAAGTAAAGCCAGACCCAGTACAACCTCATTGCTTTTCTAGTTTCTAAACTCCTCTCTGGATTTTGGGTTAAATCTCCATTCATCCCAATAACTTGTAGGCGAGGAGAGCCATGGGCTTTCTCTCCTTGAGTTCGACTGTGTGTTTGGCATACATCATGGTTGTTCGGCACCCCCAGGTAGAACAAAGAACAGTGAAAGCAGGCAGGGGACATGCTGTCAGATAGAGCAAAGTCTGCAGCCCGAACAGTACATTGCTGTCCATGCTTGTGGGGTTAGGACAAGAAATAGTAAGACAGAGCAGGGAAGATTCAAGCTGGACAGCAGTCAAACACTGAATATAGGGTTGTGGAATGCATTCAGAAAACATTTGTTGGGAATTACATGGATTTAGTTTATGTGTTTTGGGATAGAGGTTTTTCCAGGTCATCTGAAACCTTATTTTTTTATAACAGGGATCCGTAAACAGTGTGGCTTCATTGTGGAAGTTTGCTTTCCAGGCCAGTTCCATTAAAAGCATCTTGAATGTGCCTAGGGATGCTATTAATGCCATTAATGTTTCTGAGTTCAGTACAAAGCAGCTCTTTATGGAGCAGTACTAAAAATACATATATTTTTTTCTGTCTACAGCTTTGCAGATAAGAGATTTTAGATATACCTTTCTTGTTGAGTTTAATACTAAACATGTTTGCTCAGAATAAAGTCCAACAGTCCTGCCTTGGATGGTGAGATGAAGTGAACACTAAGTAAAAGAGCATGACAAAATGGACAAGCACTAACTGGTCATTCTCCCATCACATTTCCCCAGCTTCTGGCTGCTTAGGGACTTTGTATATCAGAAGTTGTATTTTCCTTTAATTGTATTCCTGTTGGATAGGTTCCCTCTTTAACAAGGTCATATGTGGTAATTCCCCAGACATTAATCCCTGGGTTTTGCACAGGGAATTTACAAAGGTATCCATTCTGTGCAAACAGCAGAATGAAAAATTCTCCAAACTAGAGTAAAGCAAATTATTCCCTGACTAACAAGCCTCCATTTCAGACACAGCATCATATATATATCTATATATATGTATATATATATATATATATATACACATTTAAAAAGCTAATCTGCTTTCAGTGCCTGAGCCAGCATCTCCATGAGCTCCTGCACTATGCTGGAAGTGTCAGTTTTCCCAGAGCTGGGTCAGTGTAGAAAATCCCTCTGGGTGTCTATCAGAGTGATGTGAATCCCACCCTGGGGCTGCTGGCCGGCATGGGGAGATGTGTATTTTCAGAGAGACAAAACCTCTGTGTGAAACTGTACAAGGTGAAGTTGGCCTCTGGAGACTGTCATGTTCCTGAATCCATGAGAGGGTCTGCTGACACCTCTCGTAGGAAGGGAAGCTGTGTCTCACATCCACCACTGCACAAAAACACCTTATGTGTTTAAACAAACAAAAACAAAAACAAAACAAAACAAAGCAAAAAAAAAAAAAAACACACAACAAAACAAAAAAATAAAGGATTTTATCATGTTGTGAAGTTGTGAAAAAAACAAGCCCTGTGAGAACATAGCACATGGATGGCGCTTCGGTGGCAGACCACCGAATGGTTGTCCATATCTATCTAACCAGCTCCTATAAAAATAAACTCATTAAAACCTGAAGAAACAGAACAAACCAGGAAGAGAGGTATGGATGGCATGGGGAACAACACGAAGAAACAGGAGGATGAAGCCTAGATTGCTTGGTGGGGATTTGATGCGTGTATTGGCATTAATTACTGCAATATCAGAGGTCATCTGTAATCCCATTGTCAGGGTTTGTGTTCGGCACAATTACCGTGCTGTGCTAAGTACAGCCAGAGTAATCTCATTCCAGAAAATGAGGAGCTTGGAGATAGACAGGATTGCAGATGTCTAAAGCAGATTTGTTTTCTGCATGCCTTCAAATTTGCATCTGTTTGTTTTGATGACGTTAGCTAGAGAGAAACCAACAGAGAAAATGAAAGCTATATATTCATGCTGCAAAATCAGACATGCTTCATTGTCAATAACAAGAAATCTTTTTCTTCTGTTTACAGAAGAAAACACATTCACATTTTCAAAAACACTTCACATTTTCAAGTAATTTTTAAACCATTTGGAGGTTTTTCTTAATTTGTGGACTGACATAAATGTAGTCATCCAAATTAAATATACTCAAGTAACATGTTTACCCAGTGCTTTCTGCTTCTTATCTCCTACAAGTACTAATTTTTTATCTTGAATTGGTTTCTCCTTCCCTGTTAAGAGCAGGAATCAGTGACATATCTGCCTATTCTTCTTTATGTGTTTAGAGATGCCAATATGCTAAAGGTCATATTTCCTTTTGCATTTAGTATTTTTGTTAAGCTAGGGATATTTATTTATTTATTTATTTATTTATTTATTTATTTATTTATTAAGAGACTAGGGTATAAACACGGAACTCATCTTCTCACTTTTTATCTGGGGGCCTTGTTGAACCATATACCCCAGGTGTACAAGTGAAATCTGGACATCTGGACTAAATGTTACTTGCTTTGTGGTGCAAAATATTATGTTGCATTTCAGACCTGGTTATGCCTGAGATTATAAAAGGAACATTCGAGGGAGTTTTATAGCCATTCCATCTTCAGATGGGTTGGTGGGAAGATCTCCAAAGAACTGAAAAGATATAAAAGAATCCTTAATTTCTTCTGTGGAGTTGTTGACTTTTGCCATCTTTCAATGAATCCATTATAAAACATGTACCTACTTTGTGGTATAGTTTTGCACTGTGTCTTCTTCATGGCCAATGGGGTATTGTGGGCATAGGTTTGTGTTTTTTAATGAGATTTAGAGAAACATCAATACAGCTTTATTTAGTGAATAACAATTGCCACTATAGGACTAAAAGCAAAATTGCTTGTTAGTATTTTGCTATTCAATGACATTAAAAGTAACAGCTCCAGATGACAAAATCAGCCTTGTGAATCTGTATCAGCAACCTGTCACACAGCTTTTTAATTGCTACTACCTGATTTTTCAACTTTTTTTTCTTTTTTTTTTCTTTTTTTTTTTTTTTATCAAGTTGATTGTCATACCCCAGTGTGTTCACATTAACTAATAAAATTGGTGACTGACGTTGACCAGGCTGAATTGCACAGTCACTGTGGTGGTATTATCACTCCCTTGGAGACTGCAGCTTGCCAAGCTGTCATGATTTTTTGTTAAATGAATTGTTGATTTAATAGTAGCAGAGATATAACAACAAACCAATGTGGCTTGTACCTGTTCTGCAAACATGCATATCTTAGTTTTGTTTAAAAGACAATCTCCAAAGGCTGTTTCTGCTTGTTTTCTCCATTGTTAGAAGTCTATAGCATATCACAGCCATGAAGCACTAAAAGGAACAATTGGTATCTTAAATTAAATTACCGTTTGTGGCCCAAATTGAGTATCTTTGTACAGCAGCTAGTCTGTAAACAGTTAGTCACTGATAAAACATGCTTGATAGAACCAGAGGCAGGTGATTCAGATGGTAGTTTTCAGGCAAAGTACATTTCTTGGGAATTTGGAGAGTAATAGTTTCATTATACCTTTTGTAAGGAGAAAGCATGACTCACAAATCTATTTGGCCTACTTGGAAAAAGTTAATGAGCCTATGGGTAAAGAAAGTCCATTTTCTGTGCAGTATTTGAAACACAAAAATGTGTTCAACTATTTCCTTTCAACTGATAAAAGAAAGTAAATTGAAAAGTTTTCCTGTAGAATAATGTCTGATTAAAAAGAAAGAACACAAGGATGGGTAAATGGGCAGTGATAACTGTGGAAAGAGCTTACTTGTAGAGTCATAGCAAAACCTTCACTGAAGTTCAATATCTTTTGGAGGAGCAAGGTAGCAAAATGAAAATTTAAGAAATGTAATTAGCATTTCTAAAATGTACTGAAGAGTTTTATAAAGATCTTGAAGTACCAATTGACCTGGCTATGAAACAGAAGATTAAATTCAGTGTCATCAAGCTTGAGATAAGACTTCTCAAGAAAACAAGCCATTACTATGCATGCATCTAACATCTCAGGAGTAGATAGATTTGGGTGGGCTTCCTAAGGGTCCATATGCCAGGCCTGTGCCTAGAAAGTTGCTTAATTTCTCGGCAGTGCTATGTTCATGGCAGTAGGATGGTATTGCAAGTCATGGACCTGTAAGCATGAGGCTTAACTGAAATTTCCCACGTAATGAGAATAATCTAATTTATATCATGGCAGAGAAAAAAATCTTAAAACATATCTTAGTAGTGCATACATACATATTATGTTATAGAGCTGATATTGTTTAGAAAGTAATACCTATTCTACTGTTTCCTACACATCTCATTTTGTTATGCTTGGACTGAACACCAATGTAGTATCTTAAAGACTAGCATCTTTAACTTCTAGAAGTGATGAATATGGGATTAATTCACACTGAAAAACTGACAAACATGATAAACCAAGACTGGAACTGCAATTAAAGTAAGTTTGTACAATGAAGTACCTATTCCCTGAAGGTAGGGAGTTGCTTTGGATTTCAGGAATCAAATCCTCTTAAATCTAAGGGAAGGTAAACACTTTGACCATATATGGACAAATAGCTGACAAAGCACAGTAAGTGTTGTACTTGGTAATTTATCTGCCTTCAATGTAGAAGAGAATATTTGCATGTCTTCTGAAAGAAGTTCACACATATTTCAAGTACTGTTTAACACATACCAAGCATGAGAACAAGAATGCCTTCAGCTGAAGTCTTACACAGTTCTGCACCTAAAAAACTAGAAATCCTTGTCTCTTCTGACAAATTTGGGACATCTATGGGAGATTGAGGGTCTTGGTGGCAAATAAATGTTCTGCTTTTGAAAGTTATCTGCTAAGGCCAGATACTCCTACTCTCCAGCTCAGTCAAAACTGACCCTGATACATGCTGGGGTCCTGTCCTCATGCATATGATTTTCCTGTTAGGTCACTGAGTAATGCTAGCAGGGCTGTCATGGGCCCTCATCCTCAGGACAAGACATAATACAGCTGTATGCTCCACGTCCATGTGAAAATACCTGCTATGCCTCTACACTGCCTTTTTAAGCTCTTCTTAGAGACTTCTCTTCTGTTTCCACATCTCTTCTGTTTCCCCAAATCTCTAATTTTAAATATTTATCAATCTATACTTGCTATTTGTAGTGATGAGTTTCATGGCAAGGTGGAATCTGTCCTGTATATCCCTGTGAGTTTCATGTTTATATATATACATATAGACACATGTCTGCTTTCTTTTCCATTATGAAATGATGAAGATGTCCTAATAAGTAAATTAGATGAACAGATTTCAAAAACATAGTTAAGATTCCATAGGTCTTCCAATTTTTAAGTAACAGTTGATAACACAGTGAAAAATTATACTTTCCCAACAGACATGTTTTTTTTTTTTTTTTTTTTTTTTTTTAATACTTCATATATTGTACTTGCCTGTACTGGTGACAAGGAATTTGTTTTCTTCTGGCTCTTGTATGCATCTGGCACAGCAGCAGGAGAGTGAGCTGCATTTTGTTGCATTTTGCGTAGCATTAACAGAGTTATTAGTCAAGTTCTGATTGCATCACCTTCGTTGTTGGGAAGTATGTGATGCAAAAACCTAAAACTACAGTTTTAAACTCTAGGCAAGTTTAGTGGGCTGTGCTTGATATTATGGTACACATGTGCTTGATATTATGGTACGGTGTGGTGCACGTCAGTCATTAATTTCAATGGGGCCAAGGTTTCACTTGAGCTTTTCCTGGAAGAAAAGCCGGTTTCTCATTTGAGAAGTAACACATTTGGAAGTCACCCATGGGATTTTACTTTCTTCTTTCAGAACCCAAGCACCTGCTTACCCATGGTCTTTCCTCTGTAAACAACTTAAAGCTGCAATTTAGTTTTATTTGTCTCCATTATCAGTAACGCGCAATACCCAGGGATTGCATTGCCTAGCACTGTCTCCCTGCCTCAGCTTCTGCTGAGAAGAGCAAATTGTGCCGGTCACTCCTCCTTCTCTGTGCCTTTAAATTAATGAAGAATTAAATCATTTGTGACTTTCTGCCCATATGGTGTAAGGATTTCATAGTAGTACCATTTCAGAGTTCATTCCTGGACAGTGCTTAAGGTGAATGCACTGACAGGCTTCTGAGAAAGACTAAAGTGTAAGTAAATATCTTCTCTGTTCTGTTGAGTTTAATGTTGCCAAGGAGCAGTTGACCCATGCAGCAGATCTTTTGAACAACTGAGCAGATGAACTGCTACATTTCATACTCCTGCAGTGTACTTCTCTTGATATTGTGCATCAGAATCAAATTTAAAAAAAAAAAAAAAATTTACTTGAAAGTGGTTGGTGATATTTAATAGTAGGCAGGCTGACAATCATTTGGATATAAAGAATTTTTTTTTTCTTTTTTTTTTTTTCTGTTTAGATTGCTTACAATAACTGAATGCTATTGTTGATGTACCCAAGTTGGGTGGCTTCAGAAAAATATGTATGAAAAATGTCATGGCTTTAAGAAAGATTACATCAACAAGTACTGCTGTTCTGGCTGAATACCACTCTTAAAATTAGGAACATTTAAACATTACAGTTAAATACATAATTTGTGGTTTGCTCATTAGGTGCATAAGACCTTTAACTTTTTTTCAGAGTAAATGCATACTATATTTATAGATTCGTGTTTCTAAAGATGACTGCAATAACAAGTTGAAGAGTATTGGCTAAATGCTGACCTTTATAGCACGAGTAGCAATGTGGAACTTTACAGAAATTAGAGAATTTTGCTTTTATCGGCTATTTCAGCATTTGAATCAAAGAATCATTTTCTTGATGTTGGTATCTGTAAAGCACAGACAGCTCTTCAGAGAGAACAAACTAAAAGAAATGGAAATCTTTACTGATTTCATTAAATTTGTAATGGGAATAGTTACTTACAAACTATATTTTTGTACTTTTTCTTTCTTTCTTTTTTTTTTTTTAAAAAAAAAAGAAGATGCTACTTAAGTGCTTTAAATCTCTTCTAATAAGGTATTTAACATGATATTCTGGATCTATTTGTCTGCTGTTTGTAATTACAACCATTTTGGACTTGGAGAAATAAATAATTTCGGTTGCATACATTTCTTCTTTCCATTCATAGGATGCTCTGGCCCACTAGGAATAGAAGGAGGAATTGTGTCAAATCAACAAATTACTGCATCATCCACTCATCGAGCTCTCTTTGGACTCCAGAAATGGTATCCATACTATGCACGACTTAATAAGAAGGGTCTTGTGAACGCTTGGACTGCTGCAGAAAATGACAGATGGCCGTGGATTCAGGTAACAGATGGAGCTGAGGAGAAAAAATCTCCTTGATTCAATTGCCATAGTCACTTAAGAAACTGATGAAGACAAGTGGTAAACTAACAGCTAGATTCTTATTCACTGTCAGAAATGTAGCCTAGACTAAAAGGGACTATTTAGTTGCAAAACAGTAATAATCTCAACTTTGCAAGTGCACAGATCTTTTTTTTTTTTTTTAAGAAAAGTGTGCATATGTTCCATTGTGACTTTAAGCCACAGAAGCAAATTTATAAAGACTCTTTCCAAGGAAGCAGCTTTCCACATATGCTACATTTGCTCATTAGGTCGTTAGTAGCATTTAGTAGTGATATCTCTTGGTGGAGGTACTTTGACACACTCCTTGGGCATAATTCTAGACTGCTTTAATGTGGTTTTGGCTGTACCAGAGCCTGCGGGAATTGTGTGTCCTCTCTGCTGAGCTGCTCGGTGCACATAGGTTAAGCGTTGTGTGCATCATGCTGGAAGTAACGGGAACAGTTGTAATTAAGGTTGAAATAGTTGTTCAACCATATCTGCAGGGCTGAAAATACACATTTTTCCATTCCTGCTTGAGGATGTTATGGCTAGAATAGTTCAAATGGCAGTGCCCCCTTTGTGGGCCGGATTTCTCTGCCAGCAGCAAATGACTTTGGTATGTGTCTCATGAAGCAGTAGAATGTAAAATCTTGTGGCTGTATTTTAATGAAGGTAATGATTGCCTAGTGATTGCTATAGGTCTTTAGTTTTGTAACATTTTTATTATATATGAATTAGGCTAAGCTTTAGTGTCATCAACTGTTAATAAAAGTGATGCCAGATACTCGTGGAAAGAAACATTCATATTAATCACTACAGTCAACATGTGAATAGGGTACCTCCCTTCCAGTGAACCCGCCACAGGAAGAGGAGAAGACAGTACCTGACCATCTTATCCACCAGCACTGAGATGAGCTGTCCATATGTCTCCTGAAAGTGTCAGATACACTTTTCTCGAACCTACCTACCTTTGTGTGCATTGCATAATTTTTATTCAAGTTTTCATGCTGACTACCATTTGCAATTTTTGTGAGGGTTTCCCAGATGTTTGGGGAAAAGTGTGCAGGATTGCCTGTTCATTTTTCTTGTTTTGAGAACAGGCACAAAGCGCTGTTTGATGAAGTTCTCTGGAGCTGGTGTGGTGAGAATGCTGGGTTTTGTCAGTTCTGAAAAATGAAGCCTGTGTTACTGTTTGTTATTCACTGCAGAGTGAAAACACAAAGGTCTTTCAACATATCTGAAGTCAGTTTTCTTCTGACTGGAGGGGGTTGGGAAGTTTGTGAAATTTATATATTGAAAAAGACCTGGAAAGAATAACACAAAGGGACTTGCGAATTATGTTTGCAGGAGTGGAAAGCTAATGTAGCTAACAGATAATGAAAAATGTCCATGTTACATTAGCTTGTGGGGCTGCTACAGGGTGTGGGTTTTATTAAAATGTGTGGAGAAAAGAGTCAGAATCATTTAGCACTGGTCCCATCTTAGATATGGCTGTAGTCGAAGGTGACCTGGATGCAGACTGCCTGCAGCCAGTTGCTTCCATGTTGGTACTTGGCAAAGCCAGCACCTGTCATTGAGGCAGCTCTCAGAGAGCTGGGCAGGTTTCTACCCAGACCGTAATTATGTGTGCCTTGGACTTTGCTCCCAGGGAAGTCTTCTCTTTGTGCTTACCTGGAAGGAAGGTTGGACCAAAGGAGAAATATTTCTACAAATTTCAGCCCAGAGCATGAGGTTTGAAAAATATGTTCCTTTTTTGGAGTTAATGACCCAATCTAGGTAGTGCCAATCCCCTGCGGGTTATTCTGTAATTTTGACAGCCCTAGTATGTAAGGACTCTCTAAAAAGCTAATTAAGTGATATGATTAATGTGTAGTAAGCTCCTAGCATTCCTTTCTTTTTCTTCTCATTTTTCCTCAGAAATAAACTTTGGTCTCTAGTTTTCACAGAACTTTCCAAGTGTGGTTGTTTTTTTTTTGGAGTTCAGGGATTGCAATATTAAAACACGTTTAAATCTTAAGAGGATTTTTTTTTCCTTTTCTGATGATTTTTCTCCTTAAAACACCTGGAGAGAGAAATCTAAATTTGATAGGGAGATGATACTTATAGATAAAAAGTAATTTTTAGTGTTCTGGAGAAATCCTGTTTTGATTTGGCAAGGATAAAGTACTTCACAAACTCACATCTTATGCACTGTGTAGTAGTCCTTTACACTGGAGCCCTGTATGGTTCTTCAAGACTGCAATATGACCCCTGTATGGGTGAACAGTTTATGCTGAGAGAAGAGGAGCACAGAAGTCCCGTATGCTATAATTACACAGCTTCCATAATGGCCAGGGAGGTGCTTCTTCAGCAATTGTGGAAACTTACAAAAAGTGAGGCTACTTGGATCTGCTAAGTTTCTGGATAACTCCCTTCTGCTCTTGTGGGAGAAGTCCTCCTAACAACAGCTTACTCTTACTTTTACTTTCTTGACCGTCTCACCAACTTCAACCTGGATCATAATTTAGAGGGTCTGCATAGGGGACCTTCTCTACGTTGGTCTGGGAGATGGAGCAGCTGGTCCAGATTATGGCACTTTGAAAAACAGTGTGAAAGTGTGACAGAAATTAAATCTAAACTTTGAAACCAGAAATTACATTTTTAGGAAATGTAAATTAACATTTAATGCAGTGAACCTGAAGCTGTGGCCTGTTACTCTATTACAGTTTCTAATGCTAGATAAATCCTAGAGGAAGCTGTTGGATAATGGGCAAAGTCCCACAAAATATGATTATGTAAAGGCCCATTCCTATTTTTGCCTTGTTCCATCATTATCAATTTTCTTTGTCATTTAATTTCTTTATTTATATGCAGCTTGACAAATGAAAGGTTTGAGTGCTTTGGTTATAACTCACTTGTAATGAGTGTAGGGTTTTTTTTTCTCTAATCTTTCAGGTGTCTGACACACATGAACTAATTAGTATGCAATTTCATTTTCCCGCATTCTCTAAATGACCTGAAAATTGAAATTGCCATTTTAAATTTACACTCTCCACATGTAATTAGTAATGGCACTACAATGCTTGTAATTGGCTTGTGATTTAAAGGGTCAGTGACCATGTTTTTGAAAGCAAATTAAAGTCAGAGTAAGTCATATCTCCCTTCTAAAGTTCTGCTGACCTCTGTTTCTCCTCATAGATTGACACTCTGATAAAACAACACCCATGTGTATTGTTCACTGCTTTACAAGTAACACTGACTTTTAATGTTTTTAAATACAGTGAGAAAAAAATAAATAAATCTCATTGGTCTTCTGTGTTTCCACAATTCTGTATTTCCTGAATTGTTCCATCTGTCAAAATGGTCACTTTGTCGTCACTTTGTCTGTTCTGTTAATATTCTTTTTTTTTTTTCTTTTTTTTTTTTTTTTTTCCCTTTTCAGAACTCTCTTGTTAAAAGAGCACTGATTTCTCTTTACCTTTTTGTCCTTTTGCATTCATGGCTTTAAAATATGCTCCTTCTTTTAATTCTGATTCCATTTTATCTCTACTCCTTCCTTCCACATAGTTCATATCTATGTTCTTTCCTTCAACATAGTTCACACTATATTTTTTCTAGGCAATATAGAAATGGCCATGGCAGGGTTGTTGTTTGTATTCTCTCTCTGCCATATCCAAAGTCATTTTAGATGCTTCAGTGGAATGGATCAAATCCTAAATTATGATTCTGACTCTCACATACTTACCTTCAGTCATCCCTCTTCTCCTTCTTGTCACATTTTCTCTGTTTGTACCATTTTCCTTCCCACTCATGACTGTTTCTCTGTACCATGGTCTGCTCTCCTGTGATGTAATGGTAATATTTTAATGAGAACTGCTAATCTCTAACAAAAACCTGTAAGAGGACCTTCTAAATCTGTCTCCTCTTTAGTGATTTCTAACCTACAGATCCATGCCTAAACAGTAGATTTGTTCTTCTCCCAGTTTCACTAACCAAAGCTTGTATTTAGTAACTCATCCAAACCTCGTATTTCTTAACTCATTTTTCTTCTGTTCATGGCTAATTTACCTTATCCTCCCACACAACATTATCCTTTTTTGTATCACTGCAGTTATTATTCCTGTAACACACAAAGACTTCAGCCATGGTGGATATACAGAAAACGTATGAGCTGGAATGTCATGAAGAACACCATAAGACAAGATAAAATATTTCAGTATAAACAGCAGTGTAAGGAATGGTGTACAGTACCAAAATAGATAAGTCATGCAGTTAAAGTGTGTGAGTAACTTTGGTAGAATGGTGCACGTGGAAGAACCATGCTCGGGGATGAGAGAGCAAGGTGGGTGAATGTTGCCTTGTCAGATAAGAGCCTCAATTCTTCAGACTTCTGGAGGGGGTATGACCTTCCTGTTCTATAAATAACATCAGTGCATTGGTATTACTTACATTACATTAATTACATTAATATATGGCTGATCCATAGATCAACCTTTCTAAATGTTGACTGGCACAAGAACAGTAGTACTTAGCCAACTTTGTCAGGGAGCCTGGAGCAGCAGAGCCACAGGCTGGCCTGACTTAAATGCTGAACGTACCAGGGAGCCCAGGAGCATCAGCCTCAGAAATATGTCAGTTTTAGAATGAGACAAGAAGGTGGGTGAAGGCATACAAGAGATACAGGGTGAAACGTACCAGATTTCATGCCAGACAGCAAAAATCTGAGTGTGCAGTGAAGTTTTGACTAAGGGAAGGATAGAGTAAATTTGTTCCTGGTCTTGGCTGTGGTTGCTTGATTAGGGAAGAAGTGGAAAAGATCAGTGCCTTCTGGTGGCCCCATAATTGCTGCTGCTGCTGCACAACTGGGCTGTCACATCTGAGAACAAGAGATCCTGTAACTTCTGATGGTCTCATGATTGAGAAGAGGATCCCTGTGAGGTGTAAGCCTGGTAATTGCAGAAATTGTAATGGTATTTGAGAGACTACCACCTCATTTTTTAAAGTGCTCTGGGGACTTTTGGATATATAAATTGTTTTTACAAGGTCGATATTAATCCAAAGACACAGAAAGCAGATATGGGCATACATTACATCCAGAGAATACTAAGAAAATGAACTAGTTACTGTGCATCACACCAGTGTGGAAACTGGTTGATCATGTAAACTGTTGCCGGAGATTGTTGTATAAAAATGTAAGTTATTAAATAGAAATACATAAAAATGTATATATATTTAATTATCCATTATTAAAATAGCATGAACCATTTCTCCAGAGACATCTGCATCGTTACTAATTTGCTTTTAAATAAAACATTCAAATATTTTATTACTATGAGAAGGAGGAGAATTTCTTTCAGTTGGACCGCTCAGCTTGATTGTAGAGTCAAAAATGGGGGAAAAAATAGTTGGTTCAGGTTGAATGGTTTGTTTTGTTTCACTTCTCTAGCTTTTACAGGACATAAAAATATACAAAATACTTAGTTTGAGATTAGATTGAAATACTTTTTCCTCCTGGAATAAGTCATCCCTTTATAGCTCTATATTATACTTTTTTTTTTATTTATTTCTTGGGTCATTTTTTAATGTCAAATATTATTTTGAAATGGAAAGGCTAGAAGTCTTATATAAAATATATTAAAACAAAACGTTACAGCACTTTTCTAATTTGTTCCCTAATAGCTTGTCTGAAACTACATGCTAAAGTTTAGATGAAACTCTAGATGAGGTATTACAGTTTTAGATAGATGAGATATTAGTTTGATAGAGAAGATGCCCAACTTTTAATTAGTAATCTGAATATATTAGTGTTTTGATCTAAAACAAAATAGTTGTTTTTTTGGTCCTTTTTTTTTTTTTTCTGCCTTTTGCAGTTTTCTTTTCTAATTTTTCTTCATTATTTTTCTTGAAAATGTTAATAGATAGTCTTCCTACTGAAACTCTTAATAAAAAGGTGACCTGTAGAAGGAGATCTACGCCAGCAGATTCTGGGTAAAACTTTCCCAGGCCCCTGTGTAATTTAGAATTGCAAGGTCAGCTAAGTCTAGTCAGTCACAGAAATGTAGTTCTTGTATAGCATGTTCCCGCAGCAGAAATCAGAAGGATTAATGGATTAATTACGGACCAATGCAGTGGGCATCCCATGAAATGCATGGAAATGTTCATTGCCCTGCAGAGTGCACACACAGCCAGCATGTTGTATGGAAGATGGCAGTATTCACCCAGAAAAAAAAAAACAACAAACAAAAAAAAAAAAAAAACAAAAAAAACAAAAAAAAAAAAAAAAAAAAAAAAACAGAACACTACAGCATTGCCCATATACAGCATTCACTAAAAATGTCTCCAAGGACTAAATCATACATTCACATGTTACTGGATTTGACGTTTAAAATTGGCAGGGTAAGACAAAGACTTGCATGATAGTGATTAGGATACTTGTTTGAGAGGATCCAAAGTCCAGTTTCTACACCAGAAACACTTAGTGATTATTCATGCTTTTGTAAAGTTTTTTGTTGTTTTGTTTTGTTTTGTTTTGTTTTTCTTTTAATTTGTTCTAAATATATTGGAGTATTGTTTCTGTTCGGTAAATCTTATTTATGTATTTATCTGTGGCTTAATTTATTTTTTTACATGGGTGTCTCTCACACCACCTGCAGCTTCAATCCCATCTCTGGTTGTGTGGATGTGAATCTCACAAAACTACTCATTCTGACACATGAAAAAATTACTTATAGTAAAGGCTTTATAAGTTTCATTGTTCTTATCCTAAATGCACGCACACACACACACACACACACAAAAGTATATATTTTTTAATTTTTACTTATTTATTTATTTATTTTTCAAAAAAAAAAAAAAAAAAGGCACCGAATAATTAGCAGCTTCCACATCAAGATCTTCCAAAGAGCAAGTATACACCAGATGATAGCTATTTGCTAATAAAACGATAAAACCTAAAATACACAGAGGTCTTGCAGAACATTCATTCAAACATCTGTTAGTAAGGGCTCTAAGCAAACTACCATCTGTCAAACCGTTCATTTTGTCAAAGTTCATTTCCTCATTCATGAGTACTGTTGTATCAGCTTCCAAAAATACCTGTCATCATAGATTAAATATTTAATATTACTTAATATAGCTCTCAGCTTAGAATAATGTGGCCAAGTGAACCTTATGAAATATGATCTGAGAGTCATCACGTACGGTGATTTGAACCATATAGAAAGACTTAATTTGGTAAGTTAAATGCTGAAAAATGTATTTAAGCTCTTCATTTTTTGTCAACAATCCAAAATTTTACTTAGTATTAAAGTATTCCTTGGAGAATATCGACAAGTGGCAGTAAGTACCTGAAAGTCCTTGACAGGAGAAAACAGAAACTAATAAGGAACGTGCAGTTGAATTCTCTCAAAGCAGCTCCACATAGGACCAGTGAACTACAGGAATTAGTAAATATCTTCAAATGGTCAAAGTTTGCCACAAATTCACTGACTTCAGTGAACTCAATACCAATGTCTACAAGCTGCAGATCTCCCTCAACACCTATATGTTTAGCATAGTCTAAAAATGCTGTTTATGTTCTCAGACAAGAAAACAAAAGGACTGGAAGCCTATTTCCTAGTCTAGTCATCCAGATACTCCCTTGTGTCCCCTATCCTGATGTCTATTTGATATTATCTTAAATCTCCTAGTTTCATTCTTCATACACACAAACACCCACACAGAGACATATTCAAACAACTTTTGATTGAGGTTTCAGAGATACAAAAGCAGCCGGTTCAGAGTTAGCATTCCCATGGCAACGGAAACTTGATGCTGTTATAAACACTATCCATAACACGCTCTGTCAGCCCGCACATCAGCTTTCCTTAATAACTCCCTGTAGTATGGCTGAACGACTGAAGGAACAGTACTTTTAAATGCATTGTTTTATGTTTCTGTGACACCATCTATTTTGACCTAAGGCTTTTTTTACATTTACCATCTTAATATTAAAAGTAATCAAAGCAGCAAGTGGTGGCATGCTAAAATGGTCATATCCATGTCTGTCTGGTTCCTTGTGCCAATAACAAGTTGCATGTGTAGGTGCCCCTGCGCCTGTGTGGTGGTTTGCTAGCTGTAATGGAGCTCTGTGTGGGCATCACCACCCCCCCCACAGGGACAACAGCGTCTAAAGCACTTAGATGATGCTGTGCTGGTGTGTGATAGTCAAAAATGCTGTATTTTATGTCATAAATACTCACTTTCAAAACCAGCAGTCCAAATGATCTTTACTTAAAAATTAGTCTTCTGCCAAGTCTCACTTCTAGAAAAGAACTGGTTCAAGTTACTTCACTACAGCTAAAGTTCAAGAAAAGGTAGAGTTACATATGAATATATTAACATATATATATATGTATATATATATATATTTTTTTTTTTGCTCGATACAGAGGCATGTATATACACTTACTTGTGTGTTGATGGCCCCAGAGCAGCACATGGGTGCTGAGTTCATCTGTGACAGAAGTTTCTCTTATGCTGGACATAGAGTCAAAGCTCTGTCACAGCCCGAGCTTTACAGACTCTTGCAGTCCCTGTGTGCACCTTGGAATTTCTCTGCAATTTTAGAGGTGGTGGAAAAAAGTTATGTTCTTATATAGGCTGTTGGGAGTGTAGGAGTTGCCAGCACCATGATACTAAAGCAGGAAACTGGTTCTGAAGTAAACCTGTAGACATCTGCTGGAAATGGTGACCTGTGCTTGTAATCTCAAAGACCTTCTAATTTCACTGGAACTTCAATTCTGTGGACTGAAAAACAGGAGTGAGTTTTACTTTCACATTCTTCTAACCTTCTATCTTCATGAGTGGTTAAGATAAAGAGACACTGATAAGTCTCTTTTGCAGGGGTTGGGGAAGCAGAGTCCCTGCCACTGTAAGTGAAGAGCAGGGTTGGGACCACCTGATGAAACTGAACAGGTACAAGTCTGTGGGACCTGGTGAAATGCATCCCAGGGTCCTGAGGGAACTGGCTGATGTAGTTTCTAAGCCTCTGTCCATTGTATTTGAAAAGTCCTGGCAGTCAGGCAAAGTCCCTGATGACTGGGAAATGGGAAATATCACTCCCATTTTTAAAAAGGGTAGAAAAGAGCACCCAGAGAACTACAGATCGGTGATCCTCACCTCTGTGCCCAGGAAGATCATGGAACAGATCCTGCTGGAAGCAATGTTAAGGCACATGCAGGACAAGAAGATGATCTGAGACAGCCAGTATGGCTTCACCAAGGGCAAAGCATGCCTGACCAATCTGGTGGCCTTCTGTGATGGAGTAACTGCATCAGTCAACAAGGGAACACTGACCGCTGTCATCTGCCTGGACTTCTGTAAGGCCTTTGATATTCCCACATAACATCTTGATCCCCAAATTGTAGAGATATGGATTTGAAAAGTGGACCATTTGGTGGATACGGATTTGGCTGCATGGCTGCATCCAGAGAGAGCCTGCCCACTACTCTGCCCTTGTGAGGCCCCACTTAGAGTGTTTCATCTGAGTCTGGTACCCCCAGTACAAGAAAGCCTGTTAGAGCAGGTCCATAGGAGGGCCATGAGGATGATCAGAGGGCTTGGGCACCTCTCCTATGAAGTCAGTCTGAGAGAGATGGAGATGTTCAACCTGGAGAAGAGAAGGCTCCACCAGACCTCCATTTTGCCTTTCAATACTTATAAAAAGATGGAGAGCAATTTTTTGCCTGGCAGATAAAGGTAGAACAAGAGGAATGGTTTTAAACTAAAAGGGGAGATTTAGACTAGATTTTAGGAGGAAATTCGTCACTCAGAGGGTGGTGAGGCACTGGAACAAGTTGCCAAGAGAGGCTGTGGATATCCCATCTCTGGCAGTGCCCAAGGCCACATTGGACAAGGCCCTGGGCAACCTGGTCTAGTGGGTGGCATCCCTGCCTATGGCAGGGGGGTTGGAACCAGATGTTCTTTAAGGTCCCTTCCAACCCAAGCCACTCTATGATTCTATAAAGTCTGAAGCTCTCAATAAGATTTTTCCAATGTTGAGTTACTCGTTACTTTTCTTGTTCTATTGGAAAGCCAAAAGCATTTTACATTTTATCAAATCTATTTTCTATCAGTTTTTGTAGGAGAAAATATTTTAAGGAAAAAAGCAGAGCTAATTAAAATGATAGGAGAGTCTTTTTTTTTTGTCTTTTTTTTTTTTTTCCCTAAGCATTAGGATGCTCAAGGATAATTTTTTTATATTTATATGTTAACTTATTTATTGGTTGGTTGTTAATTTCAAGAAATAATGAAAAATGTGAGTGTTTGTTGTGATTCAACCAATATTCAGGCAATTTTTTAAGGTTCAGAGGGGATTAATCATTCAAGCCTATTCTTCCTTTTTTGTAATAACATCTGTGGGTGGCAAAATCATGTGGGTGATATAGTCTTTTCAGCAGAAACAAAGCCATCTGCCACCTGTGTGCTTATTAATCTACCTCTTTACTCCACTTGCGTCCATCTAAAACCTTGGCCTTTCTCCCTAGACAACCAGTCTCATAGCAACTAACAGATTATTCTCAAAGATGACAATATGTAGGAAGTATTGCTTTCATGTACTCCTATTTTCCCATTTGTATTTCTCCCAAAAATTGTATCACAAGGTGAACAGAATCTAAAAATTGTTCTAGTTATAATCAGCATTACCAGGTCAGTCGGCAAGTCCTAATTACAACTGGAATTTCAGCATGCTTTGGATCTTCTGTAAACTGACAATGAAAAAGACTCTGGACTACCTAGAAAATCACTTCCAGGTGTTTGCAGATGGGAAAAACAAGATACTATGACCAACATGATAGGCAGCATAAAGCCAGGCCCGTTGGAAAAGGTTTTAAGAGGGTATATGATGATTATGAGGATTATGTCAAACTAAGAAGAAAATGAGTAAGAAAGTGTATTTTTATGATCTGCATTATGAAAACTGAAATACCACATCACAAGTTTTTTAGGAACTGAAAACACTGTTACGTTACTGGCTAAGGAAGGCTAGCATGTTCCTCATAAACTCCTTGCAAAAAATCCAGACTACGTTTAGGTTTGTAACATCTCCTAAGGCTGGCATAGCCAAGATGACATAGTAAAGCAGGTCTGTCCTTTACATAGCCCATAACAATCATGTCCTGTGAAAGCACTCTTCAGTGAAACTCTTCCCCTTCTATCTCCTCTAGTTATAAACTGCATAAAACAAAGAAGGGGTAGTGAACTATGGTTAAGAAGTGCTCTCCACACATGTTGCTCATACACCATTTGGTGTCACTGCTATCACTTACTGGGTGTATTCTGGTGAAAGAAGTCAGTTTCCTTGTGTGTTAAAATAAGCTGGGAACTTGCAAAACCCCCAGCAGAGATAGCACATTGCCAGGGAAGCCTTAATCTCCTGCATGCTCTCAGCTATTCCAGTTTTTGCTACAGCTTCCATCTTTCAGTGGATGCATTTAATTTCAGATTTTTTTTTTTTTTCTAACATTTAAATCTAATGAAGAGATTTTCTTTAACAGACCTGTCATTTTCTAGCACATTTCCATCTAAGTCTTGGCTTGAGAAGATGCAGGACCTAGGCAAGGCATGCTGAAGTCCAAAATGGAAATTCTTCCCAGTTGTCCTTGTTGGGCTTCAGAGCAGATCATACTTGTTACCGCAGTTTTTACTGCAGCGCAGATACCAAAGTGCCTTAAAAACATATTGAAAGGATGCAACAGAAAATACCTCTGATATTTGTCAAAGGCAAGTTAAAGAGCTTTAACTGAATATATTTGCATGGTGATTTTAAGATTTTACCTTCTGAATTTATTTCTCTTCCCTAAAGAAAGAGGGTTTTCATGTAGGATTAAAAGAAAAGGGCATGTTTGTTTCTGTGCCCTGAGCCTGTCATCTTACTTCTAAACTCTAAGAGCCATCGATCAATTGTATTTTACATGTGGAAATACGTCTAGATATTTTCTTTGACAATTGTTTTTATTTACACATTCTTTGACTGGAACTGTAAGAATTATTCTAGACAATTTGGGGAAGTGTTTTTTTTTTGTTTGGTGAGCTGGTTGGTTGCTGGTTGGGTTTTGGTTTGGGTGTTTTTTTGTTTGTTTGGTTGGTTTTGTCTTGTTTTTGAGATATAAGCATGTCAAAGAAGTGAAAAGGATTCCAAAGATCAAGGTATATGAAGGAATTAATAATAGCAATAAACAATTCTAGTGTTTCTTAGCTAACCTTAAATTGCAGGTAGTTAATACCCATTTAATCAGGAATTTGTAAATGAAATGAAATTTTACAGGGCTTCAGACCTCTGAGCAATGTGAGATTGATTATGGACCTCTTTTTGAGATGACAGGCTAAACACACCAGTATTTGAATAATTCATATCATCCTGTTAATGACATTCATAACAACTACCTTTGGGACTAAAATAATGGCTTAATAAGAAGAAGAAACAGACCAAGCAAGTTTTTAGTCTGTCTAATTATGTAAAGTCTCTGAGGCATAAAGTGAAAGTTCTCAGCAAAAGCCAAATGAAGTGAGTGCTTTTTGGTAATGTTCATAGTGTATGCTCCTCCATATGAATATTACAGCTTGATCCAAACAGTCCCTGTATTTATGTTTTCTATACAAGTGGTTTTGACCTACATTCTGATCCTTCTACAGACATGGAAATTAAATGAATGGGACAATTTATGCCAATGATTCAGCATTCCTAGCTTGAAACATAAATAGTCTAATTGAAGAAAGCAAAGACATTGAGTTACTTTTAGGTGGCTGGCTCGGACTAAGCTGTGAGTACGGGGAAGACTTGAGAGCCATTTGTTATTACTGTATGGGGAAAGAGTTGGGTGAGGCACACTGAACAATACGATCAGGAGGGTAAGCTTACAGAGGATTTGGTATGAAATATGTGCAGAATCTTTGCTGGATCTGCATCCAGGTCAGTGAAACAAAGAGGATTTGAGATCTGAAATAACGGGGTATTTCATCAATTTGCCTGCAAGGTAAAATCCCGCAATCACACAATGGAATTACCATTTGTAAAGTGACATATAGCAAATGACTGTGTTTATTCTTCCAGACTATCACAAGTTTAATATAAAACAAGTTGGCTTTTCCATGTAGCAAACTCCCATTCCAGAACAGAAGCAACAGCTGGAATGCCACCATGGATAAATCACTACCTTACCTCATCTGGATGCTAGTTAGGACTCGTATTAGTGCTGCTATCCTGACTGCATTAATTCCTTCAGCTAAACCTGGAGAAGCTCTGCTGACAGTGCTGGTTAGGAGAATAACAAAAAGCCACAGACAGGCAAGATATACAAGCACTTTGCATTGAGGCATGGTGATACTCTGCAGCAGGGAGTATAATAGGAACTGACCTTCTCTGGCCATCCTGAACCTCATCACATGCTGAGTCCTGCACTGCAGCCCCTGCTTCAGACATGCCTTCTGAGTGAAGCAGCAATGTTCATTGTGCTCAGGGCCCCTTGTGCTTGAAGACTGAGAAGAAATCATAGGAGGGAGCTTTCAGGCTCATTACATTTCACAGTATTGCAGGAATCATGTCAGGTTACTCCTTTCCTGAGTTTATTACAAACATTTCCATTGGCAAGTATCCATGTTTCTCATCAGCATATGCTTCTGTGGGAGCTTTCTATATAGCTTTATCAGAATCATGACTTAAAAAAATCAGATTTCAATCTTTCAAAAACTGATGAAATCATCAGGGAAGCATTGCTATAGTAAATCTTTGCATGCTGGTATAGTCCTGATCAACCCTATTTTTACATCAACAGTAGTGAAGGTTATTAAAAAAATATATGCTTTGAAAGGATGGAGAATTATTTATAGTAATGCTATTGTATCTCATAACTGAACTAGGTAAACATCACAGTTCTTTGTAAATTGCATTTCTGTTCTGAACAAAGCCTCATGAAAAACTGCATTTAAAGTTTCAAAGACCCAGTGCTTCATGAAAGCTTTAAACTCGGTATATCTTGGAAGCTTGTTGTTAAGGTATACTTCAGGCAAACCTGTTCTGTGCTAAATTTTAGTGGTGTTATTGCTAACAGTGCAGTAACAAATGAGAGGATTATAGTTATGTATTCTGGCCAGGAGCATCACATATGGTGTCTTCCTAAAGTCACTTCATCTTCTCATCTCTCTCCTCCACTATTCCATGTAACAATGTAGATGAGACAGATGCAACTGATTTTTATTTTTATTTTTAATCTTTTTTTGTCAAGTACATAGTTTCTGCACACTGAATATGCTAATATTTGATCACAGATTGCAGAGGAATGTGAACTTACATTGACGGTGTCCCAAATTTCTCCTGTTCTGTTACATTGATATATTATGAATGTGACTTTTTTTTTTTTCTTCCTGCAGTTCTAAGGTTTGTTAAGCATGCTGGGAAGTTATTTTTGTTGTTTATTTTGTGGAGCTCTTTGGACAGTTTATTAAATGGTTTCTTGTTTTTATAGGAAAAAAAACATGTTGTAGTTATCTCCAGTTTTATGGTCCTCCATTTTCTCACACCTAAAAGTGTAGCTGAAAAAGCAACATGCAGATCATAGGATTGGCTCTGAATCGTCTTTGAAAATAAATGTCTTTGAAATAATTGTCTTTGCACTGTTTTTGCTTTGTGCAATCTGTAGAAACTTGTAACTTTGCCTTGTTCACATTGACACAGTCTCCTGGGAAAAAAATATTTTTTTTCATTTGTTTTTCCTGTATGATACATATTTTTTGAAGTTAAATTCCAGTTTAATTTTGATTGCCTACATCTTCATCTTCATCTGTGTAGATATCTGAATGATTTAGCATCCCAAAACTGATTTGTGTGAGTCATTGCAGTCAAAGACATTAGTGCACCCATGAAAATTGTTTAATAGGTAATTACTGCTACAGAATCAGTGCCAAGAGCAGGAGACATAGCAAGTCACTGTTTCCCCTCCTGCACAAAAAGGCCATGGCTCTGTAAAGTGCTGCAATGAGAAAAGTGGTCTAATCATGGAGCTGGGGTGATTGTGGTGGTTAAAGGAACAAGATTAAATGAAATTTCAAGGGTTGCTGGGAATTTTTTTAACTGATAAGGGTGCATTTTGTTCCCCAGCTCTGGGGCATGTGCCACACTCAAGGGAGCATTCCCTGAGTGATTTTCTTTTTACTTAGTTTTGTCTATATGGTGCAGTTTAGGAGGCACCAGGCAACTGGCAGTACACATGTTCAGCCTTCAGCAATGCGAACAGCACTGAATCTGAGGTGCTAGATTTTATCCCTGAGGGCTGTTAAATTGAGTTGGCTGCCAAGCCTGTGCAGTTGCTGAGTTTTTAACTAACTTGCCATAACAGCATAGTGAATTTGCACCATCTATTGTAAAGACGGTGCCTCTTTCTTGTAGAATCAGATTTGGATGGGCTGAAATCAGACTATGGGCTTTCTCTTACAGCCAGTTTTACCTGCATGATTTAGTGCTCATCATTTACTCTAGCAGCAGGAAACTTTTGCATTGAAATGCAAAACCTGTTAGAGGCTGATTCTTTAATTGTGGGTGTTAAGTGGCACCTTGCTCAAGTTTCATCAAACGCTGTGTGCCGTCAGGAAGTATGGCAGCAGGCATCCTTTACTAAGATCTCTCTGCATGTGCACGTTGCAGCTGCAGCCCCCAAAGTGTGCTGGGTGAGTAAGATGCTGTGTCAGTTGCTGTTCCCTGGGGCCAACTGCAACACCATGCACGTGGGCTGCCTGCCAAGCCTGAATCTGGTACTCTCGGTGTAACCTTAGATGTAAGCCAGGCTAGGAGAACCGATCAGGCTTTTCATCTTTTTCCTCAAACTTCTTGCAAGTATATTCTTCTTCCAAAGTTATTGTCCTACACTAGTACCTAAATTACTGGGACAAGCCCCTCAAAGTACCATGGATCTTCTATCATCCTTGATTTTCCCGTTTGCTCTAGGTGATGTCAAGGGGTCTTTTATAAACAAATAAGCTGTTGTCTTTTATAAAAATATACATTTTACAATAAGAACAATAAACAATAAACAATAAGAACTCTTGTTCTTACTGTGCTGATTTTCACTTCTTCGTTTTAAAACAGTCACCCATATAATTAGAATATATAACTTCCTATCCTAAATCTGTATTTCTGTTGTATCCACAAAGCAGAGCATCCCAAGCTGTTTTTCTTAACAATTGCCACAGAAAAATGCATTTGAAAATGCTTTTAGTGCTACAAGAGCTAGTTCACATTTCACATTGGGAAGAAACTGTGCTTCCTGCTGAAGTACATTAAGTAAGAAAGATTTCAGCACCAGCTTCATTATAGTCATTGCACAGTTCTAATAGTTTGTGTTTTGCTAGGATCTGACTTGAGAAATTTAAAACACATAAAGGAACCCAGACACAAAGGGCCAATTAATTCCTGGTGTATCCATATACACTGAAAGGAGTTACCACAGGCATGAAGTTAGCCCCATGACAGTTTTCTATGCAAGAAAGCTGTAGGGATTTGAAAGTGTTTTTCTTCTTCCTTCACCAGGATTTTCCTGCAAACATTGACAAAATTTATAGATCTAATTGCAAAACACAGTGTCCTGTTTTTCTTTCCTAAGTTATTTCAAGCTCAGTGCTGTTTAAATCCAGAGCTCAGTTTATGATTCAGAGTACAATTCCTGACTGAGAAAGCTTCTAAAAGGAAGAAAGCCTCTTGAGGTGCAGTGGTTAATTTGTTGAACATTAGAGTTGGAGGCTGAGGCATGGAGGAGCCAGTGTGGTAATAGACTATACAGTGGCTAAAGCCATGGTTTCATCAGAAATTATTCTTTCCAAGCAACCAGAAAAAATATCTTCTACATACATTCTCATCCAAAACAAACAAACAAACAAACAAACAAACAAACAAACAAAAACCTTTGTTAGATCATTATCTGGGAAAAATAAAAATAAAAATTGAGAGTGAACCTGAAAGAACATTAGATACATGCATAGATAGATCAAAGAAAAATTATTTGGTATTGGGGTATCTCCCATGGTGTCTTCCTTTTCCCAAACAGTGAAATTTGAAGACATTTCTTGACTGCATATCTAAAAAGCAAATTGTCAATGACTGTGTTATGTTTGACTGTACTTTCCAATTTGTTTTTGGAAATTGTATCTTCTTTACTATTATTAATATAGTAAATATATGACAAATTTGTCTATGTTGCCTGTTTATAAATAATTTTAAATTCCATATACAGAGTGAAATATGCAGAAGAGTCTTTGAGAAACCTTGGTGTTTGTCCATTTATTATTCTGGGTTAACTACATTTTGAAATGGTATTAGGGGAGCTGATAGTAGTCTCTGAAGCTGTCCTCTTACAAAGATCTGTGTGGTGTTTTTGTTGTTTGTTTGTTTCCTCATTTTGTTTGTTTGTTGTTGTTGTTTTGTTTTGTTTGTTTGTCTTTTTGGGGTGTGCACATTTTTTTTCCCCTCTTGGAAACAGAGAATGTGGAAGAAAAGTTTTCCAAAACTGAACCTCTTCTCTGAATCTCTTCTAATCTCACCACCTGTTTAAATTCCTGGTATGAGTCCATTCTCTCCATTGCAACTGAAAATATTTCTGAGTTTTCCTGGTATGTATTAGAAAGAGCCTGTAAAAATGTGAACTTGTATAGGCAGCTTCTACTCTCCCAGGTCTAAACTGATAAAACAACCATTGTTATCTTAAAAGTGTAGGAGTGTTTATTCATTACTTGTGGTGAGAATGCGATAAAGCTACATTGGCATTTCTTTTTTCCTCAAGAACAAAAATATCAAAAGCCCAACTATTTCAGACAAATAACAGAGAAAGAGATAGAGTACCTCAAAAGCACAGCAGTAAAATGCTGTCTTTCCTCACTTTCCCATTTTATATGTAATAAGATGCTTTAACAGTGATGTTTGATCATGTTACCTTCTTAATAGATACTAGATTACATTTCCAAGTGAGACAGAATCTTGAGACCACACTATAAAGAATAAAGGGATTGAAGTGTCTCATCAGCAGATACCTGATCCATCTCTGGCTCATGATATTCCTGCACTGGGGCTGCCATTCCAAATAGTAAGGAGGTCACGGTGTCAGCCCTGCTAGCTGGGAAATAGGGATAAGGAATGTTCATATCTCTTGATAGCCATTGATAATTTGTCATTGACTTCCTTGGGATTAGCATTTCATCCATTATCTTATATAAATGAATTTTCAGTGAGAATCAAAGAAAAGTCTACTTATTTGCTTTAGAGAAAATCCATGTATTTTTACTTTCATAAAAAAATGTTAATTTGAGGTTAACTCAGGCTCTTACTTAGGGTTTGTATATTGGCGCCTAAAAGAACGGAAGATTCAGCCTTCAGTAAACTAAAGCACTGTTGTATTTCTTCTTTAGGAAGGAAATACCTAGTAGTACAAGTAAAATGCCATGTCCCAGTACTATAGCAGCAATATCCCTTATGTAGCAATGTGTGAGTGAGTGCACATAATAATATAAGCATAGTATGTGCTTTTTTATTTTATTTGTTTGTCTGTGTACGTGTATGATGAATGAAAGATAATAGTAATTAATACAAGTGTGAAGATAGTGATTTAAATGATTCAGCTATGTTTTTTCATTTCTTTAATTAAAAAAAAAAAAAAAAAGAAGGAACCAAAATAATCTAGGATCAGAATTATGTCCCTCAGATGGTTAGTGATACTGTTGCCCTCATTTCAGATAAACCTGCAGAAGAAGATGCGAGTCACTGGAGTTATAACCCAGGGTGCCAAGAGAATTGGAAGTCCAGAATATGTAAAATCTTACAAAATTGCATATAGTAATGATGGGAAGTCGTGGACAATGTACAAAGTAAAAGGCACAAATGAGGATATGGTAAGTTAAGTCATCTGTGTATGACTTACTGAGTATGACTGTGTATGTCTATGTCTCATGTTTTAGCTGCCTTCAGACATATGAGATATCTCTAGTAAATAAGCTTAATTACTTGACAGCTTGATATAGGTTGCCTAGTAGTTATGTTTCTGTTTTAGAAATCCAGAAATTTTGACTTTCTTTCTGCTAAGAATTTCTTATTCTTTAATTGATGGTTTTATAAATATTTTGTCCCAAGGCTAAAAAAATCCTGTTTATTACACTTAACTGATTTTCATTTTAATTAGTTTACCAGTAATTACTCATTACTCTGTTTTCAATTTAGTTTTATTACATTGGCAGATTACCATTAACCCTTAAAAGCATGGAACCCATTCATCAATGCTAATCTCTGTGCTGCACAAACAGTATCATCCAGTGAGAAGTACACATTCACACTTTATAGTTACCATTTATTTTTTGTACTGACTTCTGCATACAAAGCAGCAAAAATCCTTTTGCTGTATAGGTTAAGATAGAACAAAGGCACCTTGCAGGGTTGGACATGTTTTTTTCTTATGCAGGCAGGAAATTAAACTGCTGGGTGAAAGGTGTGTAGTGAGGGAAGAAAGCAAAACACATACAAAGCATATCTAGTTAGAATGAGGAGTAAATAGGGAAATGCTTATAGGTTTAATTCAGCTACCGCTGAGATCAATGGGAGGGTTATAGTACACCGCAGTGGGAGCTAGAGCAGGTTCTTGAAGTAGAGGGGAAGAGTAAATGTCAATCAGTGCAAATAAATGAAGGCTAAATTGAATAGGGGCCATTTAATGCACTAATTAGAAAAGAAGATGTAATTTAGTGCGTTAGTAGATCGAGTTCCTAGGAGTGACAAGATAAAGGCCCACAGCACAGGTGTCAAATGCACACTGGTGCAAGACAAGGGCTTTATTTTAGGTTTTGCTTAAAAGCTTCTGTATTGGGCACTGGAGGAGATAGGACAACCTCAACATGCAAAATACTTGCAGAGAAACATGGAGAACAGGTGAGAAGAAAAAAGCAGGTATTTTTGATGCAGGGTAATCAACTGCACCTCCAGTAGTGCTTCTGGCATGTTTTATTAAGATGTCACTTTTCCATAGGTGTTCCGTGGAAACGTGGACAACAACACCCCGTACGCTAACTCCTTCACACCACCAATAAAGTCACAGTATGTCCGGCTGTATCCTCAGGTTTGCAGAAGACATTGCACGTTGAGGATGGAACTTCTGGGCTGTGAGTTATCAGGTGGGTTTTCTGCAATCACTGTGTCTCTGAAGCGTTAAATACAATCATGAAATCAAATAATCACACAACCATAAAATCACAGAACCGTAGAGTAGTTTGGGACGTTAAAGCCCACCCAGTGCCACCCCCTGCCATGGGCAGGGACACCTCTCACCGGGCAAGGCTGCCCCCAGCCCCATCCAGCCTGGCCTTGGGTACTGCCATGGATGGGGCAGCCACAGCTCCTCTGGGCAGCCTGGGCCTGGGCCTCACAGCCCTCTGAGTGAAGAATTTCTTCCTAACATAGATTCTAAATCTACCCTTTTTTAGTTTAAAGCCATTACCCCTTCTCCTATCCCTACAATCCCTGACAACGAGTCCCTCCCCAGCTTTCCCGTAGCTCCCTTTAGGTACTGGAAAGCTGCTGTAGTGCTGCTTAAGCAAGCACTGCATTTTTGTGCCTGTGGCCTAAACCACCTCGAAGTGGTTTCACCACCTGGTGAAATGCAGTTGGCAGGCCTGATTTTATCCTGGCAGAAATTTGCCTCTTTTTATGTAAGTTACATCAGCAAAAATACTTATCTAAATAATATGAATGACAGAAGTAGATTGCTGTAGGGCAGTAACAGGGGTAGAGTAATGTGGCAGCTACGCAGTATCGCATTGTAAATCTTCCTGGCACCAAAGCTGACCTGAGTCATTTCTCATGAGGACTGGGTGACCACACTGGTGTGTGTATGACATCCTCAGAGGTACCAGACTGCTTTGGCTGCCTTTGAAGATCACTCGTGCTGGAGGCAGAACTATTTTGCTGGTCTGCTTTGGACAAGATTTCAGTTTAGATTTGTTCTGTGGGTTTCCAGCAGAAGCACGGATTGTATCATGTAGCAAAAAAGTAAATGAACAAGTGGAACCAATATAAACCCTCTTAAGGTTTGTAGTAGCAGAAGTTATAGCTCAAAAATGTAAAGCCTGACCTCTAGTCACTCTCTGCAAGAACCGTGTTCCCTTACAAATTCAGTAAAGCATGTAAATTTTTTATCTTTTTCAAGAGATCAACCTTTTACCAGTGGGAGCACACCACTGAATTCATTTAAGAAAGATTTTTATGTGGCTGCTGCTTACTGTACAAACAATAGTCATCCCATTCACGAATGATATATCAAAACAGCTGGAGTTAAATAATCCTCAGTCCTCTAGTGGCATCAAAACCAGATTCAGAAATGAAAAGTTAATGCATTAATCTCAGTGTAGCCCTTTTCCAATATAGATAGGTTTGAGAGTAAATAGAAAATTCTGTCTAGCTGCTTTAGTCTATTAGATTTTTTTTACGTCTTCCATTTCTGGAACTGCAATTTAGAGTAAGTCCTTGCCAGAATGACCAGGAATTGTTTTGCTCAAAGAACTGTGAAAGCTACTGAAGTGAATTAATTTCAGTGGTCTCCTAACAGATTCAAGGTTGTCATTTCTTAGAACCCTGGGCAGCCAAGCCTCAACAGAAGCATTTCAATCTTAATGAAAGAGAAGTATAATTATATATAACGGCAGACTAATACACTGTAATTCCAGGTGGTCTTGTCTTTCTTAGGCAGAAAAACATGTTGAGATGTCTGGCTTCTTTGACAAGTGCTGGTGCTTCAAAGGGAGTCACTACCAAAAAGGACTGAGACTATGTTGCAGCACCAGATCATCCAAAAAGTTAATCCTTTCTTAGTACAAATTTCATCAAAATGTTCAGTATAATCTGCTGTAGATTCATAAATCCCTTTACTTGAAACGACTCGTAGCCAGATCTTACTGAAAATTATGATCAGTGCTTGTGTGGTTGGCCATCAGTATATCAGGCATTAATTTGCTTGGTCTTAAGTTTCTGCCTTGCCTGTGTTTTGCACATTTCTGTGTTGCAAATTCCCTTCCTACCACAGGGTATTCATTAATGGGGAGACACAGATCACAGCTACTGTTTATTAGAATGCCTTTATTCATTAAGCTGTTATTAGGATTAGCATCAAACTTTCAACAGCAGATAATTTCACACAACGTAGTCACTCACTCATGCAATTCACTCACACACTCAAACATCTGCATACGGTAGGCACTGCCTTTTTGCAGGTGGTCCACTGTTGATGTTGGTGTGCTTTGGTGGCCATGGGTGATTTCAATAAATTCCTAATGTTCTGAGTTTGTCACATCTTGCAGAGGAAAGTTAGTCCCCAGCACTAAGCAGGGGACACTTGCACATAGCATCTTCCAAGCAGGTAATTTTTTTCTTTTGGTCGTTTGTTTTCTGGTAAATATTTCTCCAAGCTAACAATATCTAAAAGCACTTTCACACAGGGAGCCTTTTTAACATTTACGTTTAATATTAGATTCCTCTCCCCTTTTTCATGTTCAGTAGTATCTACTCTGGAGAAGAATCCTATTTTCATTAATAGTAAGATTTTTGTTTTAATGTCTCGATTTTCAGAAAATAAAAAATACCACAGTACTAACCTTTTAAACACAGATTTTGCCAGTTCTTCATGAATCCTCATCTAAGATAAGGTGTGTATAGACCTTCACATGCAGAAGCATTTGCAGTTTTGCCTCTGCTATTGCAGACATTTAATCTTTCTGTTGGAATGTTGAGCTTTTTTGAAAGAAGTTCAGTATAACAGCAACGTACAGGACTCAGAAGACTAAAATATTATGCCATCAGAAAAGACGACAGAGAATAATCTCCATGTGGATCCTTTCAATTTTCAGACCCTAATCCACACTTTCCCAGGGTTTAGGTTCCTCATTAGTTCGCTGCTCCTTTTTCATTGGGGTAGGCCAAATATGATGTCTCCAAACTTATACCAAGATGGGTTTAAACATACACAGTCACCAGTTAACAATTATCACAGGTGGTGATATTCAAAGTATCTGAAACATTTTGTCCTAAGATGCTCCTCTGAGCTTAGCCACAAGTGTGTCTACATCAGCTCTCATTGATTTTAACAGGTTGTAGAAAAGGAAGAGGAGGTTTAATCCTTTCAAAGGAACAATATGAAGCAAATTGAAAGAACATGCAGTACAGTGGAGATGTCTCAAGGAGTTGTGAGCATTATTACAAATACACTTCTGTGGCAGATGCCTATCTACAGACACAAAGTTTTGCAGCAGTTTGATGATTCTGTTGTTTGTGCTCTCAATAAAAGCTCACCTCTCAAAAAATAAAAACAAAAAACAGTGCTCATACTCCATGCAGGGTGCCATGGCAAGAGACCATATGTGATCTGCTGCTGTTCTGCAACCCATGTACATCAAGATTATCTGTTTCAGTTTTCCTTGTTCTTCTCACTTTCTCCAATTATTTGCAACAACCATCTTACTCCTCTTTTGTTTTTCATTTGGGACAGATAAGAAGGAAGGCAGGTGTGAAATGCCATTAATTCATGCACACATGCACAGACACACAAGCAGACACATCTGTTGTTTCCTAAATCAATAACACTCAGAGAAGATAGAACTGTTTTGATGGATTGGACCAGCACTGAAAAACAGTTTTGACAACCCATGTTTTTGTGTCAGAGCCTCCTTCAGATTCCTTGGATGAAACATTCCTGCTGACAGCCCTTGTGATCTTGGAGTGATACTTCAGAGTTGAATAATAAGCAAAATCCTTCTCTAAAGCAACAGATGAGTCTCTCTTATTTACACTATCAATTGCTGCCTCCTACTCCCAGGAAAATTGTTTTGTTGTTTTTAAGTAGATAGTTCCCTCAACAGGCAAGGCTTCACATTTTCCATTTTCGCACTGAGAATCAGTTCTGAAAAGGTTTGTTGTTGTTTGTTCCCCCCCCCCCCCCCCCCCAAGTTAGCTCTGTTTATTTTTAATTGAATATGATACATGCCAGTATTTCAAAGTTTAAATATGGTTGTTACTACATTAAAGAGCATGTTGTTATTACCTGTCTTTGCTAATTTGCTCCTGCTGTTTGAACCCCCCAGGGGGTCTAGGCTTATCTTCCCTTAGTTGAATCCTCAATAATTCCACCTGATTCTGTGGTTAAACCAACTGCAGAAACAGAAGTAGAATCTGACCAAAAGGTCTTTGCTAGGAATATCAAAGAAACCAAACAAGATTCAGGTCTTTTAAATGAGGGTGAGAATACTGTGGAGAAAATGAAGTTTTAAGAGAGCCAGCTTTGATATCTTGCTCAAATAAAGTGAAAAACAATATGATAGTTTTGAGGTTTTTTTGTTTTCTTTTGTTTTGTTTTCTTTTGTTTTGTTTTTTCAGTAGTCACACTTCTCTGATTTTATCAGGAGACACCAGTTGAGACAGGTCATATAACCACGGGAAAGTCTTCACAATTTACCAGTGTGCTTTAAGAGACACAGCTGGTGACTTAGCAAATGATTACCTGTAAGGAACCAGCCCAGTGGCTTGGGGTCCAAATATCAGGTGGAAAACTTCTGTCTTATAAAGTCAAGGTCTTGTCACCCACAGTTACTCCTGGGCACATTCTGGCCCATTCAGTTAGAGTAAATTAAAATATTATTTGCAGGTTAACTGAGATAAGTCAGCCACAGATCTGAGTAGGATAACCGAATTTATGGAGTGACAACTTTGGCACAACTGCACACAGGCAGATTTTTGATAGCTGGAGGAAAAAATCAAGAAAGCTGCCTCTGTTTGTGTTCCCACAAATATCCATCCATCAATCATTGCTCCATGCAGCCATATGTCCACGCTTCCTGAGCACTATTCATCCCCCACTTTGAGCACTTTTCTTTGCTTTTCAACCTTATATCCAGGGAGCTCACTTCCCTCCCTCACTTCCAGTACTGTTGTTACAGTGCTACCATCCACAGTTGTCTCGCCTGTTGTCAGCTTCCCTCTTCTCTCTTCTGGATCTAGATGTGCTTTGTATATTCTCACTGTACTGTAGCAGGGCAGAGCAACACAGAGTCACTTATTATATTGATGTTGTTTCTATTTGTTTTTGCTCTTGTTGTTTCATGGACACCAAAAAGAGAGAAAGAAGCCCAAGATCTATCTTTAGCGGCAGTCAAAATAACTCAGTTATGTGGGACATCCACCTGGTTTGAACAAATAAACCTACAACTCTATTTCTCCTACAAAATTATCTACTAATATTCTCCCTCCCTTGCAGACATTATTCTGTAGTCTTCCATTCTGCCAGCATGTGTGGAGACTTTTTTGTCTGGGTATCTAGTAATTGGAAGGTGTAGAAGGGCTCAGTGCTTGTTAACACTATACTTCAGTAATGACATTAAGAAAAAATAATGTTTCCTCAGTATACAGGGGCATGGGTTTTGTGGCAAGGCATATAAACATGATAAAAATGAACTGAATAGGGGAAACAATATCAAGTTACTGGACAGGAAAAGAAAACCAAGATAAGAGACAAAAGTGATTTTTTCTGTTTGTTTCCCTTCATAAATTTATGTGAGCATAAAATACTTTGAATTCTCTATCTTGTTTTCAATTCTTCCAAGGTAGTGTTGAAATAAAGTGCCTTGAATTGGCTATTTTTCATGTGTTTGTTTGCAGCTTCCCCCAACAGTACTCTTGATTAAAGCCCTTTCTTTGAGAATTGCCAGTTGTCTTTTCCATAAGGGAAAAAACTAAACCACTTACAGAGATAAGTAGGTAGTGTCACAGATCTTATTTGCTGTTCCAGGTTGCTCTGAACCCCTAGGGATGAAGTCGGGACATATACAGGACT
Organism: Aythya marila; assembly: GCF_965140915.1. NCBI lineage: Eukaryota > Metazoa > Chordata > Aves > Anseriformes > Anatidae > Aythya > Aythya marila. Next base: position 81,158,802 of record NC_139080.1, on the reverse strand, counting down.
ATCAAATTACTGCCTCCAGTGTTTTCCGGACGCTCAACATGGACATGTTTGCTTGGGAGCCCAGGAAAGCTCGGCTGGACAAGCAAGGCAAAGTCAATGCCTGGACCTCTGGACACAATGACCAGTCCCAGTGGCTGCAGGTAAACTTTCACATAAAATTTCACAGGCATTATTCTTTGTGGTGCCAGTATGGGGAAGATTTACTGGTTTGGGATTATTTTTTGCTCCCCGTTGTGAGTATAACCATCCTGACTATAACCGTCCTGACCATGCCACGTGCAGATGATGAAGCTATGAAAGGCTGCACAGATCTTCATGCTTTTGGTACCTTAGTTGCACTGCTCCATTGCAGGTCAGATTGTGCAGCATACAGAGCTAGCCAAATGTTGCAAGGTTTCCAGCAACCAGGAATATTCCTTTGTAAATTAACACAGTGTTTGCAGATCTGTTTCACTGGCTTCTCTACTGTTGAGAGAGGTTTTCGTCCTGCTTCTGTCCTTCCAAAGCTCCCTGGAAAAGCATATTTACCTGAGATTTGTGCACATGAAGAAACTTGGTCCATAGAAATTATCTTTGTCTAAATGAGAATGCTCAAAAGTTCGAGACAAGTCTGACACTACTGAGATTGATTCAGCATATGAATTCATTATAAAGATGCACGCAGGCGATGTTTTCCGCCTGAGCGTGATTTATACAAGTCAGTAGTAGGCTAATGTGTAAGATTGCAATAAATCACCATATGGAAGCCTATTTGACCAGTTGCTGACACATTTACATTTTTTGAACTGTTGAAAATAGCAGTGTTTTGATCAGCTGCCAGTTTGCAGTGGAGTTCTCAGCAGGAAGCCTCAATAGTGCTAGACATGTGGTACTAACCCCCTGCAATCTTTCCACATATAAATTATGACATATTAGCTTTTTTACCTACAGTTGCTAAGCAATTTAGCAATATGATTACTGTCTTTTCCCCAAGTTTACACACGTATAGCACGGAAGTATCAGTTGCCTTGTCTATTTAACATTTGAATAACTGCAGATCTTGGGATTTGCTGAAAGTTTTTTAGAGCAGCTTGTTGAAACAGCAGTTAGCAACTTCTGGAGAGGAGAAAGATTTTATTGCTGTATTTTATGGTGGAGAAGCAGATGAAAGTGTTTCTGCAAGTAAAAGAGAGGCTGTTTTATTGCAGCCAGTTTTAGCCCCGTCAATGATGCCAAGAAACCAAGATTGTGCAGAGGCTCTGCAGAAATACCCTGTGGTGCATTATTCCTCCTGTGGGTGACAGTGGATTTTTAATTAACTACAGATGGCAGGGAGCTGCAGAGTTAATTCTTATATTCTAAAATTTTCTGTTCTGTTCTAAGCCTTGCCATAGTTGAACCTACCTGAACCTGTAAATTTAACCTGGACCCCTGTGACCACTTGTTAGGACTCTATAAGTCCTTTATAAAGCATATTTTTTAATATGGTCAAAAATTTGTCAAGAAGTATTTGTGGTTTTTGTTTGTTTGTTTGTCTTAAGAGTATGATAATATTTCTTGTTCTAAAAAAACAGAAGGCATTAAAATCACTTGTTTTTTCAGTGTCTAAACTAGCCATTAACTTACACTATTAGCTGATTCTTATTAATTCAGTCCATGAGTAAAATGGACTCATATTCTTCAAGACTGGGTAACAGTTCTGTAAGAAAAACAAGCGTGACATTTAAATTTGTCTGTTTGTTGTTGTTTTGTTTGCTGGTAGTTCTCTCTTTTTTTCTTTAAAATGCATAATACTGTAACCTTTTAATGCACTGACTGCAATTTTATCATCATGCTGCTTTCACGGAATTTAGTCAAAACACATTTGTAAGAAAAAGTATGTGAAAGCAAACTTATCTGTATGCCCTTTTCTCTCAGCAATTCCATATTGCAAAGAATAAACCCAATAGCAATTCCATGGTATCCTAAAACAGGCATAAAGTAAGGCACAGATTTCTGAATATCACTTAAGTGGCTGTCCTACCAATGTGTTATTTCACAGTGTTAGCTTTACATGCCTTTTGAATTTTCTCTGCATGCCTTATTTGGTTTATCTTTTATAATTTTCACTAGAAAGCCTATAAAATTGGGTAAAAGCCTACTGAATGCCTTTAAAAATTATTGTTGTAATATGTGTTATGCGGATGACTCGAACAGCTTTGTTCCAACTGGTAGTTATTTTGGGAGAACCTTGCCTAAACGCCATTGTTATCAACTGTTCCTCTTCTTAAAAGCTTGTGTGCTGACATACACATCAGGGAGCCTGCTGTGATAATGGTTGCTGAGAGGTGATTGCATCATGTGCATAAATGCTACTTGCTACTTATGGGCAGTTCACAGCACTTTTGGATGAACCCTGGAGATAAATTCTTCTCTATCATGGGCTGGGGTTGTTTAACTCTGTTTGTTTTCTCTCTTTCAAAAAGGGAAATTCTGAATCTTCTATTTATTTTAAAATGCAGCCACTAATAAGTAAGTTCTTTTTCTTGAAGTGTTTGGGATCGCTACATCCATAATTTAGCTCCAGAGGCAGCTATGTGACTCATCACAGAGGCAGTGCATTTTCTTCTTTAAGAATATTACCTTATCAGTGCTGCAGTTGTTGGAAACCTGTTGTGAACTAAGCTCTACTTACCTGATGAGCTACAGGTTCCCTGCACAACACTTGTTTACATCAAACACTACCATTAGTAGAAGAAAAAGGTTTTCTATGATGTGTGGGAAATGTGAGTGTGATAAGATGACCAGAATTGTCATTTTCCATCTCAGTCATAATCTGGGCACTAATAGACATGGTTTAGTGATGGGACTTGGTAGGTCAGGTTGGTGGTTGGACTTGAAGGCCATTTTGAGCCTAGGTGATTGCCTGATCCTATGGGTGTGAATTCCCCAAAGTGCTTGCTTCAAGGGAGATACTTGCTGTTCCTGTAAAGATGCTACTGCAAAAGCCATGTGTCAGTTACCTGGCCTAATTCATAGGGTAGGACCCTTCACTGACATTGGTAATCTGCCTCTTTTTGTCTCTCTTGTTGTTGTAGTCAAAATCAGTGCAGGGTGGTGATACAGAAAAATGCTGCTGTTCAGCAGGGTACCAAACCTAATGGGAGTAATTAATTCCAGCAACCAGTTCTGCTCCTGAATGCACTTCCTTAGGGATTCCTTTCCTTTTGGAGACACTGCTGAGAAATTATCTAAAAAAAAATAAATAAATAAAAGAAAAAAAAAAAGGTTCAGGGGAAGAGGGGAAGGAGTTGGTGCTGAAATTTAAAAGAAGTAAAGGTTTGCTTCCTATCATTATGTACAACCTTAATGTAAACCAAGCCAGATATTGCAAGACAGTTCACAGTCTTTTGCAAGGATTTATTGGTGATCTGTGATGAGGCTGTTTTGGGAGTGCTTCTCTTTCTCCTGAACACAATCCAGGACTGTAATTCCAGCCAGTCACCACAGTCCCCATTTTTTTAGATATTTGGGTATGCTAAAGTACTTCTTGCCTTATGTCTGGAGTGGGGCACTGAGACTATGAAGATTATTGAAAAGATTCCTTATCTTTCAGATGCTTGGTGACTGCTCTTGTAAACAAATTTTCAACCATGCTGTATCTCATTTTCCTAGCCAAGGCTATCATTCAAAAAAATTAATATTTTCCTTAAAATCCATCCCCAAGCTACGATTAATTTTCTGCAGCTACGAATTATGAAGTCAAGAGAGGCTGAAATCTGCTTTCATCTATTTGCTGTTAGTTAAAGATTTGGTGTTTTTAAATATTTCCTACTTCTGCTAGACCGGCAGATGCCATATCCGTCACCGTATTGATTTCCCACTCTGTGCCTAATGAGGACAGCAGCGCCTTGTGCTTTAATGCCTTTGCCCGTTTGTCCTTTGCTTGGTGCTTCAGCAAGTAATTTCTCTGATGCTGTTTCTCTGAACTGCTGTCCTCTGCAATATTGCTTGCAGCCGAAGCATCTCATTTCATTTGGTGTTTCCAAATAGCTGGAGTTTTCTTCTTCCCCCTTAACCATCTCCGTTACTTAAATTGTTTTGTATGTTATCTTAGTTCTTTCTAAGCACACAGAGGTCTTGGTATTTTAACTTAAAATCAGTGAAATGCCGGGGGTTTTTTGAAGGTCTGTATCTCAACAGAGCACAGTTGGATGAAATGGATACCCATCTGGGAAACCTGCTGAGGTTCCTTTGCATATCCACATTATCTTCAGGCCACCAACAGCACTGCTATAGCCTTGTGTTTCCAATCGTACTTGAAACTTCAGAACAGTTTTCTCACTGCGAATTTGACTTTCACCTATGTCTTCAGGTTGCATTTTTTTCCAACTTGATGTGCATGGGAGATAAACTTGATACAGTTAATTCACTATTGTTTTATATTTCTACCACTGAGCACTGATGATTTAAGAAAATCATCCTTCCCTTAAATAGTACAGTGGAGCAACAAACAATGTCTTACTCTAATTTTCACTCACTGATTGCATGTGATGGAATCAGATAAGCACTATTAGGAAGAAAACAGATGCTGATAAAGACAACAGATTACTGTGAAGATTGGCAAAGCAACTGTTATATACATGTATATACCTACTTCTTTTTCAAATGTGATGATCGTTAGTAGTATAACATGTTTGGCTTGGGTGCTTTTCATGGCAGCCTAATCTCCACTATTAGATAATATTCTCATGGCTTTTTCATCAACACTGCTCTAAAATAGTTGTCTTAGTGCTGCAGTTTGACTTGTTCTTTCTGTTTAATATGTTATCATGTTTTCTACATCACAAAGTCGCTTGGTTGAAAAGAAAGGCAGAATTGTATTCCAAATAGTTCCTCACTTTTTGTTTATCAGCTTAAACTAGATGATTTTTTAGATGCTGAGATTTCCGTAAGGTGAATCCTTCCTTTTTTTTTTTTTTTAATATGGGAAGAAAACACTTTTTTATCTCATATTGATTAGCCTAGTTTGTTTTCATGGTGGTATTCTTTCACTCTATCACAAAATAAAAGAATATTGTTTTCTGTCTTTCATGTGGTATTTACTGCTACTCTGTTATTGCCCCTGCCTCTTTCTCCTCTGTCTTGCTGTACTTGCCTGTTTATTTTTAATGAATTCTGCAGAGGCTTGCCGGATAGAAAATCACAATATTGTAACATTTATATATGCTGAAAACAATGCAGAAGGAGAAAATTATGTGGATAGTTCAATTATCTTTTGAACTGTATCATTAACAAAGCAAGTATTTCTACTAATACTGGTTAAAGTAGACAAGTAAGTAGTTTCTGTCTGGCCACCAGCTTAAGTATTTTATTTTCATACCCACACTCTGGAAAAAGAAAAAAAAAAAAAGAAAAAAAAAAAAAAGAAAGGAAAAAAAAGTTCAATGTCTTAATTAAGGACTTGAAATACCCCAAATTGGAATAGGATAAAATGTTAGTTTAAGACCAATCTAGTAATTAACTTAATGAGGAAATTACATGACTTCTAGAAAGCTTGGAGTGCTAAGCAGTATGTTGTGACTGGTCTTTGAAAGATACAGAAGTATTGTGTGGGAATTGTAAGCTTAATTATAACATATAATAAATGAAGGGGATGAATCTTTCTCTGCCGCTCCAATAAACCACAGACCTCTCAAGCAGATCAGGAGAGGAACCAATGTTCTTTACATATACAGCAACAAAAGGTCTCTCGTTCTTCAGAAGCAAAGCTGGTATTGGTTTTTAATTACAATTTCTTACAGGCAGAAAAGTGAGTTTGTAGATTTCAGATAGGAAAAGGGAAGTCGTACAGAGATAAACATTGCTTTGTACCACTCTTTTTATTGGGATGCTGAAAGATATTTACAGTCAATATTGGTTGTTTTATCTTTTCAATTCAAAGTTATCTTCTTCTTTTCTTGTTGTCCTTCGAAAGGCAGTTTTCATTTTCTGCTTGAAATACTTAACTTGGACATTCAGTTTTGGCAACTCACTTTTGGTTTTATGCTTACCTCAAAGAGCTTCGCAGACTGATGCTCCGCTCAGTCTGTTACTTCACAGCATGCAGCAACATAACGAGGCAGGCTGTGATTAAAGGATTAATATAGATCTTTTCTTTCCCATACTTTGCCAGGAGCTCACTATAGATATAATTACTCTATGAAAAATGGCTAGTGATGGAATAAGGTGGTAGTGGAGAAATAGTTCCTAGTGATGTAGTCAAAGGCAAAACCAGGTAGAGAGGGGTACCCATTACTAAATTGCACATTGTTAAATATATATACTTTGCAATGCCTAGGCTGGAATGCCAAGCAGGTCGCTTTTGGCTCATAAACCATGGACTTGGTTTTAGAAATAGCTCTCCGCTATATGCTTTTGGGACACTGTAGATAGAGGTGAACAGCAAGCTTTTTTTTCTTTTTTCCTTTTTTTTTTCCCCCTATACTGCCAATGCTTTTTTAATGCTAGCAACAAACACATGTAACTTGGAGAAATGGTATTAAGAGATATTCCTTGATTTCCTAGTCACAGTTATCTGTCAGCAAATATTTGATGGCCATTCTAGAGGTCAATCTCTAACCTAATTTTTCCCCCAAATCAAGTTAAATTTCAAGTTAAATGCATTATTCCCATTAATAATGTTACTAAATTGTGCATTTCAGCATTGCCCTTCCTAAATTGCTTTTGACTTTGCAAAGCTCTCTTCTGCAATTCATTTTATGGAAATGTTTATAGTAGTAATTGAATTTAAGCCTTGAAATTAAATAAGGCAGCATAAAATCTTAGTTTATTTTGGCTTTTCAATGCTTCATTTACACTGTATTTTACTATTTAGATATGAAAGTCTAGAGCCTTTGTAAAGTCATAGATTTTACTCTAACTGGCAAAATACAAGGAAGAAGATTATTAGAAGGACAGGAAAGATGCAGATTTTTGTTGCAAGGTGTCCAGTAAATAGAAAACAACTGGACATAGCATATTACTTCCTGGTGCTTGGAATTCATAGCTTGACACCTTCACAGACAGGTACAAGAGTCCATCTGAACTGTAAAGCAGCTACAATTAGGATATTATAGGAGGAAAACGTTGATTGCACAAATATTACTGTGTCCTACTTTGTTCAGAAGGAATTATTCAGAATTATTTCCTACTCTCTCTGTTAAGTCTTCTGTAAAAAATGAGGGGTTAACTCTTTGTTCCAGAGCATATTTTTGAAATACAACAAATTCATCATCACTAACAAAAATTACTTGAGAAGTTTCCATAAACAGTTTCCATAATCATGTCTAGCTTTAAAGCATTGCAGGAGAGTACTGTCAGTTCCCTTACTGACTTGTAGTTTTTTTCTGTATCACTTCCCTGCAGATGAAAGTTAAATTGAATTATGACCCATTTCCTATTACAATAACAGCTTTTGATCTTGCTTTAAAAAATCTAGGTGTAAGCGAAAACTCCCTCCTTGTTCTGAATTTTGATGTACGTAGCATCTGAGTCCTTTTGTTACTGTATATTTACAGTGGAAATTTTGCTCTTGCTTGATGCCAATAGCAGCACCATCTGAAAAAGGCATGCATTATGGAAAGATGTTAGGTTTTCATTGTTTTAAATTCCTGCTCATTTTACCTACTATCCTTTCCACTGACTTGAAATACTGTTTTCTCTCTGTGCAACAAAACTGTACTTTCCTTCCCCTCTCTTAAAATGAGAAAATGGCTACAAATTTGGCTAGGTAGGAGTACAGAAAGAAAGGCTGCAAATATGTTCCCTGTTCGTGCCTTTCTTCTCCCACAGCTTTGTTTCAAAATAGAATCCACTTTTTCCAAATAAAACCATTCATTGTTTTCATGGCTGCTTCTGAATTAATTTTAGGCTCATGCAGAATTGGACACAGTTTTCGGCCAACACATACTTTCAGTCTAGACAAGACAAAAGGATGACTAGGAAAATACAGATGAAGGGGAGAAATTAACTGTCCTTGGCAAGGTCAACTATCTTTCAGCAGTGAAGAAATACCTGCTGTAAAAACAGACGAGACAAAAGCTGATGCCGGATGAAAGCAAAAGAGCAGCGTGGAACTGGGTCTAATTCTGTTTTCTGATAGCTCAGTGCTTTATTAACTGGGCTGTGCTGTTTTTATTAGCCCTTTATGTTTGTATAATATTTCCCAAATGTTATTTTTTGACTAAGCAAGGCACTTTTATATATTTTCTTCATATATCTGTCAAGATCTTACAAGTAAAATATATCTTGGAAAGGCACTCTTCACTGGATTGGCCTCTCAATTTTGCATTCTTAGCCTTTTAGTCTTGACGCCAGTTTAACAGCTCTGTGAAGCTGTATTACAAGATTCTGGTTGACTTCAGAACTTTTTTCTTCAACATCTGCTATTCATTTTCTTGTTTGGTTCCCTGCATAATGTAGATAAAGACAGATGGTTCCTAGCTTGGCAAATAGTGAACAGAGATCATATATATGCTTTTTTTAAGTAAATAATGAAATTGAGGCATAAACACAAAGAAGTTCTAATGACAAATAAACCCCAAATTAATGTAAACCTCAAAAGAAACTGACTACCCTGAAGCCTTCTTCAGAGAAGGAGGAAATGTGCTTAACCAGGCTGACATTTACCAAGCAGTAAGCAGAAAAATGAAACAGCCATATCTCTGCATGTTAAAGCCTCACATAAGAGTATGGACATTTCTCTTGATGTTTCTGAATCTTACCCTGTTCATTGGTTTTGTTGTGTGTTTTTCCCCTGTAACACCCCAGTGATAGTTTAGTGTTGGTTTCAGCATAATACTTAATAGCTTGGCTTTTTGTTTTTAGTTTCCGTGTTAACTCAGGTGTGTCTACATAGCGATGTATTGTGCAAGACCCTCTTTCCACCCTGCTTAATAACATCCATCCTGCTTGATCCTCAGGTAATGCAAGAGCAGTTTCCCTGTCAGCAAACATGACAGAGGAGAAAAATCTTAGCAGAAAAGGTGAGAAAGAGAGAGAGAATTTAAAAGGGAAATGACAGTAGACACAAAAATACCGCAACTAAACATTTCTTCAATTATCTGGGTCTTGTTCAAAAGCACCTTCAGACTTTTAATGTAAAGTGTTGGAACAGGCTCTCACAGGAGTTCCTCGCTGATTCTGAGCCTATGTCTGGGAGTACAATGACGTACAGAAGTTGAGAGTTGTTCAATGGGCATAAAGACAGAAATAAAGGCAAATTTTCTCAGAATGAAGCCATAGTTCTTAATCTGTAATTCATCTTTGACATGTGGACAGAGCTGAGAAGGTATTTGAGTTGACAGCGCTTGTGCTCTTGTTCAACAGTTGCCCCTAAAATAAGTCAGAAGATGTATTATTTTAAAGGAATGCATGCTTTAAAAGTTTGTCCTGTGGATTACAATAACTGCCTGCCTAATTATATCCCATACATAACCAAGTGTTAATTGCTTTTGTTGTTGGAGTGATCTTCTTCAAAGCTTCATGTTTAATTAACCACAAGATATATTAATTCTATTTCAACACAGCCTTTGTCATATAATTAAACAGAAAAATATTTTTACAAGTTATTTCTATATATAGCTTGTAAAAGGAAAACACCTCTGTAAAAAGCACAGGTCTGTTTTTTCCAAAGACAAAAGTAACAATATTTAAGCCCATCTTAGTGGGTCATCCTTTTTATGAGGTAATGAGAATTATAACAAACAAATACTGTTTTAAGCTAAGAAGTATTAAGAAAACTACCATAATGTTTTCAAAGGTTTTACCACAGATGGTTAATGATCCCCATTTGGCAATATCAGAAATGCTACAAAGGCTTGATGCAGTATTTATAAGTAGAGTAACAGACCCTCACCGCATATTCCTTTATCTGAATTTATTTTTATTGGCTTTACTTTGTGATGTTTGTCTTATTTGTTATTTGTCAGTTACACTGAATTCAAAGGCTGTGCTGTGGGTTCAGTTATGTGTGCTTCTATGTATTAAAGAGCATCCTGAACTTTTAAGAACCTCAATGTCATGCTGCAGGAGTAGTTAAGACTTGCTTTTTTGGAGAGTACCAAACAGTTTCAGGTGATGTCATTTTATGGAGCCACAGAATGAAAGTAAGAAGTTTTTAGAAGGTATTTTTGTTGTTGTTGTTTGTTTGTTTGTGTTTTGAATTACAAGCTTATCTACATTGCAATATTGAGTCTGTAAAACTCATTGACAATGAATTGGCAAAACATGGATGCCTCTACACTCCTACAGCCAAAATGGGCGTCAGAGTGTACTGGCCACACTTCAGAGCATAGCTGAGAGCCACAGAGAAATCCACCACAGAAGAAAGCCTTGTTGTTCTCAATGTCTCCCACTGACATTCAGCCCATGAAAGTTCTCCAGCTGGGCATGGAAGTACCATGATTTTTTTTTTGTCTATATATAGGTATATGTTGCATGTTAATACATGTACAATGAGTGTGGTGAACCTCAGTCAAATAATGTGAACACCACAGTATTACATCCCTGGCTGGATGGCACGTCAGGAGAACATGTGTCAAATCCAACTGAGCTAATGGGAGTGATAGCCTTACCAGCAGTAGAGAGGTGCCTGTTGACAAACGAATGATGCATTTGTTTTGTTCTTTGGGCAAACTTGCCTGCAGATCTAGCTCCACAGGGAGGACTGTTACACTCAAAATAAACCTCTGAGTGGCCTTAAAGCAGCTGCCAGTTTAGTGATTAGTTGTTGACCATTTTTCACATCAGCTGCCACCAAATTGTTTATTCTTTTCACTTCCTCCAAATGTACATTGATATAAATTGCCAGACCAGAATAAGATTTGCTTTGTGTTCTGAAATACATCAAACAGGGTTGTTTTCATTTGAAAGGAGCTTGGAAGTCTTGTTTTCCAAGGTTCATAGCAATAATTCATAGTCCTAGAAAGTCATTTGATATTAAAAATTAAATCTCTGTTTTATGAGAATTTAAGAGTTATTTGGGGGTTATTGGAGAGTTTCAACATGGTTCCATTTATTTGCTTTATTCCCCATTCTAATATATGTGAGCTTGTGATGCTAAGGCAATCTGACTCCATAGCAAGATATAAGTTAAATATATTTTTTTTGTAATGCTAAGATAATTCTTCATTTAAAATATACATTATAAAAAAACACTTGGGAATGAAGGATGCTTTTTTTGAGTATTTTGCATATCTGAGTTACTGTATATCTGACTACATGTATGTAGGGATGGTGCAATCCTTTTCCACAATATTTTTTTAAATTTTCTGACTGCATTCCACTCTCCTGTGAAGCTGTCATAAAATGCTATCTGTTTTTAGTTCTACTGAAACAATAATGACTCCTGCTACTGGGGCAAAAGAGGATAGATAGTGAAGGACCACAGTGTTGTATTTCTGACCCTCTGACAAGTCAAACTTCAAATGGAGTAATAGCATTCTTGGAAAAAAAAAATGAAGCTATTGGAAATAAATGTTGTCATGTTGAATAAAATGTAAGCCAACGTCTAACTCTGTGATTTAAAAAAGTCTGTCATCTATTATGGAAGCTCACAAAGAAGGTGGAAATTGTGGCTAATCAATTTACACTGCAGTCCTCCTGCATTGCATGAGCCTTTCCATTTTATTTTGACTGAAATGAGAACTGAATTCTGGGAATTAGATTTTATTTCTTGCATTAAAAGATATAAGCAAGTTAAAGTTTAATGCACAAGAAAATAAATGAAAACATTAAAATTAATTATTCAAATTTAATCTGTTCCTCATTTTTACAGAGACCTATAAATCTCACTTCAGCATTGCACTTCAGCCATTTAGGCTGTGTGGTCTTAAAAACTGGAGTAGAGATTTTCTATGTGGAGCTTTCTAGACAACTTGATCATCTGTCACTTTACATTGTATCATCCCATTATTGCACAGATTAAAGAGAAATGCTTGAAAAGACAAGTCAATGCCACATTTCTAACAAAGGCAATGTTTATAAAATGCAGATCTCTTCAAAGAACCCCACTTGATTGTAATCATCACATAGCAGGGATAAAAATAAAAACAGACAGTTCTATAAGTTTGTTCCACTAATTAGTTTATTACACCAACTTCAGGACCACATTGCACACAGAAGACTGTAGCAGCAGTTTGGTAGTTTTTTTACAGCTCAGGAAGAGGCATTAACTAACCTATTAGATTAACATGGAATATTTTTTTTTTTTACAGAACAGTTAATACCCAAGATAAACAATGTCTACTTGAGGCAGGAGAAGAAGCCAACTAGTATATACGGGTTCTGGTTCATATGTGGGTGGCAGGATGCTGATCTTCACTCTTTGAATTAAACATGAGAATTAATGTTGTGATATTTCAAAGCAAAGTACCAGAAGCACTAACCAGGCCGTAGTAAAGTCAGTGTAAATACTGATAGTTATTTCCATATGGTATTTCCAGAGTATATGGGATAATGCCTGGGAGTAATCCATATTATGCATTGCAATCATTTGACATTGAGTCATACACCTCAAAAAAAAAAAAAAAAAAAAAAAGACAAAGAAATAGCACCATTGCACCATTGGGAATGGAATATGTGGTATTCTCTACAACATGAGAATTAAGTAAGGACACGTGAGATTAGCAGTCAGTATATTTATAGAAATAAACTTCCCATATGCTGTGGAATTTTGTGGAGATTAAATATGTAAGTAAGCTCATCACAGATTCAGTAAATTCATGGAGGATAAGTGATTGTTCAGATACAATTTCAGAAAGTCCTTAGGCCAACCAAATATAGGAAGGTCATTCTACCAAGGGCAACAAGTGCTTTTTAGTTTTCCTAAGTTTTAGAGCTGTAACAAACAGGATACTGGGATCAGCTTTGGTCTGACTTAGTCCTTCTTGTTGCTTGAGACAGTGCATGATCATTGCTCCCTGATAGAATAAAACCATGAATACTTCTTTCTTAGAATTGTAGGCAGCAGTGGCTGGTAGCCGTCACTGTCAGTTCTTCTGGAAAACATTGTCTATTTCTATTCTTTTAAAGAAAACTCATAATATTGTAGAATAATAGAATCATAGCATTATTCAGATTAGAAAAGACATCTAAGATCATCTAGTCCAACCTTTAACATAGTACTGACAAGTCCACCATGCTATGCACCACATCTATATGTTTCTTGAAGATCTCCAGGGATGTTGACTCAACCCTGGGCAATGTGTTCCAATACCTAACAACCCTTTCAGAAAAGAAATTTATTCTAATATCCAACCTGGACCTCCCCTCGCACAACTCCAGGCCATTTCTTCTAATCTTAATCACTTGATACTTGGGAGAAGAGCCTGATCCCCACGTATAAAGGTCAGCCTCCTTTAAGGTAACTGCAAAGTACAATAAGGTCTCCCCTGAGCCTTCTTTTGTCCAAGCTAAACATCCCCAGCTCCCACAGTTGCTCCTCTTTGGATTTGTTCTCTCTATTCTCTCTATATATGTTATGAAGCAATTAAGTGTCTAAACCATAACTGCCAAAACAAGGAGAAAAAAAAAACAACCAACCAACAAACCAACAAAAAACACAAACCAAACCAACCAACCAAAAACAAAACAAAACAAAAAACAACACCACTAGCAGCTACAAGTACTTGCATTCAAAATTACAATGGGTATAAAATCTTACCATTGACGGTGACTAGCAAGTACCACAGTGTTTGCCACAGCACAGAGCCCTATTATCCTTTCAGTGCCTCCTTTACTAATCTGTCCTTATTAAAATAATGTAAAGTGAAGACTAGAGAGGAGAGCCAGGTTTGTGCAACAAGAAGCATATCATTATTACAAGTGAGCATTGACCTCTCTAGAGCCTATTCCACTTGCCACTTACAGGCTGTATGAACTGAGCATGTAGGAATTTTATGCCTTCTGCACCCCATTTCTTCTCTGTATTGCCCATTAGTGGATAATGAAATACTGCCCACTCTATATAGATAAGGAAAGTGTGTGTGATTCAACATCACAGTTGAGTCTTAAGTGCCTGCACAGAGATTAAGCAAAAGGGTAAATGGTTAAGACAATGGGAGAGAAATATACATAACAGTTGTTTGTTTGTCTCACCTTGGACTTAACTGTACTGTCTTTAAAAAAAAAAAAAAAAAAAAAAAAAGTAAATACTCTATGACGGTATATACTTGATGATTAAGTAGACTTAATTTCCACCTGGAAAACAGTCATGTTATGAGGAATATGAGAGACAACTATAAAAGACAGAGAACATCAACAGTGGGAGTCAGATTAATGAAAAAAAACAAAAAACAAAAAACTACTGAGTGGTTTACACCATGCTTGATAGACCTTAGAAACTCTGACTAATGGTTTTGTGGCTGTGAGAGGTTGATTTGAATTCAGTGGCAGACTGGACAAGAACTCATTCAGCCCTTACAGGAAGAAAAGCCTTTAAAATTACTAAATAGACAAAACACGTTAGACTGAAGGAATTCTAGAAGGGGTCTCCCTGCCCCTGCTGTTGCTCGGCAGCCCTCTCCTATGTCCCGACAAGGGGTAGAGGCTGCCCCCGTTGACCACATGCAGAACAGAGGGCTAGACTGTCTGCAAGAGACAAGGGGCTGGACCCTTGTCTCAGCTCGGAGCAGAAAGAGACATCTGCCCCTGACACCCATGGTGCCACCTACCACCATGGTGTCCCTGGGAAATAGATTTGAGGCTCTCACGGAGGTTGCGGAAGAGGCTGAGGGTCTGGACAGTAGTCTGAACCCGGGAAGCAACCCTGAGAAGAGAGTCAAGATTGGGGGAAGTGCAAAACATAAGGATCAGGGCTGGATGGAGCACCGCATTGTAACCGGTGCCACAAAAAAAGAGCAGAGAGTCCTGGTGACTGGGGACTCCTTGCTGAGGGGCACTGAGGCTCCTATCTGCTGCCCAAATAACCTAGCCAGAGAAGTGTGCTGTCTTCCTGGGGCACATGTCAGAGACGTTAGGAAGGCTCTGCCATGACTCATTAAACAGGAGGACTACTATCCTCTCATAGTCATTCAGGTTGGATTCTGGGAAACTGCTATTAGAAAAATTAAAAATATTAAAAAGGACTTTACATCTCTGGGGAGGTTGTTGGGGGGATCGGGGGTGCAGGTAGTGTTCTCCTCTGTCCTCCCGCTGAGTGACTGGGATGCAGATAGAAGGAGCAGAACAGGACAGGTAAATGACTGGCTGACGGGGTGGTGTCTGGACCAGGGATTTGGGTATTTTGATCTTGGGCCGTCCTTTGAGAAACCGGGTATGTGGGCTACGGACAGACACCAACTGAGCAAATGGGGCACAAGTGTGTTGGGGAGCAAGCTTTCTGGGCTGATTACCAGGGCTTTAAACTAGGTTTGATGGGGGAAGGGAGGGGAGCTAAAGGTGACAGAGAAGGGCTGGGGGAAGTCGTCACTACTGTCACTGTTGAAGACAGGGAAGAGCTTCTGAGCTCTCCCATAGGACTGTCTGAGGGCTCCTCAGAGAAGGTAGTGTTCCCAATTCCCCATCCAGTATCTTCTTCTTGCATCCCCCCAGGAGTTATTGCACCTGCTGCTTCCCTAAAGTGCCTGTACATCAATGCACGGAGCATGGCAAATAAACAGGATGAGCTCAAGATCTGTGTTCCGTCACAGGGCCATGATCTCATTGTGATCACTGAGACATGGTGGGACAGTTTGCATGACTGGAATGCTGTCATGGAGGGTGATGTCCTCTTTAGGAAAGACAGGCTGGGGAAGCGAGGGGGTGGGGTTGCCCTTTATGTGAGGGAGCAATTAGAGTGTACCCAGCTCCAGCTGGGAGAGGGTGAAGGACAAGTGGAGAGCTTGTAGGTAAGAATTAAGGGGTGGGCTAATATGGGAGACACAGCGGTGGCGGTCTACTACAGGTCTCCAGATCAGGAGGAGGAAGTTGATGAGGCCTTCTACCAGCAGCTGCTAGTAGCCTCACAATCACGAGCACTGGTCCTCATGGGGGCTTCAATTACGCAGACATCTGCTGGGTAAGCAACTCGGCCAGGCACAAGCAGTCCAAATGGTTCCTACAATGCGTTGAGGACAATTTTCTGACACAGGTGGTGGAGGAGCCGACAAGGCGTGGGGTACTCCTGGACCTCGTTCTTACCAACAGGGATGGCCTTGTTAGGGATGTGAAGGTTGGGGGCAGCTTGGGATGCAGCGACCATGAGGTGGTGGAGTTCCAGGTGGAACTAGGCAAAGGAAGTTAGGCTAAAAGCAGGATTGCTACCCTGGACTTCCGAAGAGCCAACTTCGACCTCTTCTGGGACCTGCTTGGGAGTATCTCAGGGGACAGGTTGCTAGAAGGCAAGGATGCTTGTGAGATCTGGGCTACATTTAAGCAGCACTTTTTCCATGCTCAGGATCGGTGCATCCCAAAGAATAGTAAATCGGGGAAGGGGGGCAGGAAACCCGCGTGGATCAGCAAGGAGCTCAACAATAAGATCAAAAGAGGAAGGTCTATGAAATGTGGAAAAAGGGCCTGTCCTTTTGGGAGGAGTATAGATGTGTTGTCAGGGCCTGCAGGGACGCGACGAGGAAGGCTAGAGCCCACCTAGAGATGAGGCTTTTGAAGGAGATAACGGATAATAAGAAGGGTTTTTTCAAGTATTTAAACAGCAAGAGGAAAACTAGGGATAATGTGGGTACCTTGCTGAACGAGGGGAGTGTCCTGGTCACGGGAGACGCTGAGAAGGCAGAGATACTGAATGCTTTCTTTGCTTCAGTCTATTCAAGGCCTGTCTGGACGCCTACTTGGGCAGCCTGCTCTGGGACCTGCTTTGGCAGGGGAGTTGGACCCAGTGATCTTTCGTGGTCCCTTCCAAACCCTTAAGTTCTGTGTTCTGTGATTCTGTGAATTCCCTTGCCTGAAAATTAATGGAGAATGCAGATGTATCAGGCTGAAACTTGTGTAATTTGTCTTTGCTATCTGCTTCTGGCCACTTTTGGAGGCAGAGTTCAGGACTCTTGGTCCAGCTTGTGCTCTTATGTCAGTTTTCTGCAGAGACATCAACCATACACATGAAGCAACCAGAGCTACAGGAGAGCAGAAGTCAAAGCAGAGAAAAAACAAAGTGAACAGGAATGTGGGGACAGAATAGTGATACTTCATTAATCTTTTTTTTTTGTTTGTTTGTTTAATTATTATTTTTTTTTCCTCTGAGATCTCTGTGTAATTCTGTTGTTTGGAGAACTGCTTTCAAAAATTGCTCTCATGTAGCTGGAAGTAAATCCTCAGTGCTTTGTGACAAACAGGGGGCATGTGCCTCTGTGTCAGTCAAAGTAGTTTTCTCCACTCAGCTTGCATGATCTTGTTGTCTCAGGAATAGTGACAAAAGACTGATTTATCAGCTACATGGGTGCTGCTCTGATTTTATCAGACTTTCAGCTTTATTTCTGCAGAATCACACCCTGCAACTGTTTCTGCAACTTACAATAGAATTTACTCTGTTTTGTAATCCTGTGAGGATTTAATTCAAGTATGACTCCTTACTACAAACAGTTGCATCTGTATTTTTTCCTAAATCTATTTAGCTGAATCTATGCAAGTCACTGGCACTCCATCTGTGTCATCTCTCTTAAAGAGAGTTACTTCCAAAGAGTAATTTGTGCTTTCCTGAGATAACTGAGAGATACAGAATGAGCAGCCCCCTGGAGGAGGTTGTTCCTCTCCATTGACTCTCTACTCACTGAGTTTACTCAACTAGTGTTGTTTAGGAGCCCACCTTTCAGAACAAAGAAGCCAGGTGAGATAAGAGTAGCCCAGCTTCTCGTTCAATATTTTTATTTTATGGTATTTTTATGTAATTATGCAACTGATTTGATTTCAGTATTATTAGGGTAATAACCTGAATTATATTTCTACACAACAATTTAAATGACAAGAATGATATTATTCCGGTATGTTCTCCTCTGAAATCACCAAATCACATTACTGGCTAGCCCTCAGAAAATGGAGAAAATCTTGGGAGTTGGCGGCCAGGGCAATTACCAGTATGGACAGATAATACAGTGTGTTAGGAGCTGTTTTAGTGGATCTGCTGGTTCCATCCATCACACTGTACTATAAGGAAGTCCTTCAGGCACTGTCAGATGGCCAAGGAGGACGGCATTAGAAAAGTGTGATAAGTATCCAAGGTCTATAAGTGTGTCCTCTTGTTTGGATTTTTACTTGTTTCATGTCAAGCAACGTACTGTATCTTTCATTAAATGGCTGAAGTAGCTTCAACTTAGGATGTTGAACCTATGTAAGCAACTAAGTGGGTAGCCAGGAGAACAACACATTTTGCTGTTACCTAATCATTTTATTATCAATATTTCTAAACTCTTTAGTTAAGAGTGTTAAGTGATCTTCACAATATTGTTTCTCTTATTAAGTAAAAGTGAGCAGAGAAGTTTACACTTTATGAAGGAACAAAAGAACAACTATGTCAATGGACAAAAGAGGGTTTTCCATGGAAGGATTTTGAATTGTTACTAATGGTATATGAAACTTTAAAGGTACTGACAGTAGCTTTGATTTGTATAAGTGACAATATTTTTCAGCCTGGTTAAATAAATGGCTGGAGAATAATTGGCAAGCTTGATGATAGCAAGCTATGTACAAAAAGCTTAATTTACTGCAACATCCAAACGTGTTTGTGGTACATTGATGGGTAAGTAATCAAGGCATAGAACATAATTAGCTATGTCCACCATAAATGCTAGTGGGGAATGGAAGGCAGAAATAGAGATTTAAAATCTGATTACTCAAATCTGCACAGCTCTTTTAGTACCAGACACTCTGTTATTAAATGCACTTGCCTTAATAACAGTTGTAAAATATCATTGTCAGAACACACTATAAAAATAGGGATGACTTATGCAGAATTTGGTGTTCAATTACAAATGTCACAGGGAAAACAGCTGAGTGAATTTAGAAACATGAGCACTGTGAAAAGTACTGAAAAGTAACTTTATGAAGCGAGCTTCAATCTTTCGTGAGAGCTCATAGGAATCCTTCAGTCAGATTGAAGCTGAATGCTTTGTTTCACACTGATCAAGGTGAAAGCACGTTGTATTAACTGAAGCTCAGAGTAACAAAAACGTGTGATTTAGGTTAAGATATCATGAGATAACACAGAATGCCTAACTTTCCACTGAAACAATATAAGGTGGCTTAGTGATTACGGGGGGGGGGGGGGGAATTTGATAAGGATCAGAAGAGGTAGCAGGCAGATGCCATGCAAATAAAGATCTTGTCCACCCAACTTAGCAAATAGTAAGCAGATGCTTATAAATTGTCTGCTCCTGTCATCACTTGAAATGGTGGGGCACAGTGAGGTAGAAAATGTTATGTGTTATGAACAGGGAAAGTTTTATTGCTTATAAGACTTTTTTTTTTTTCTTTTTCTTTTGATGAGGATGTTAGTTTGTACAGTAGCTCATTGGATCTTGCATGGATGCTGCAAATTCATGTTTGACCCTTTATTTTGGATTTAATCTTTTCATCACATTTATTCTGTATTACTTCTTGTAAGTAATTAGTATTAGTAAATAGACATATGTAAATATGTCTGTTAGTACATATTTATGCCAATATGCATTTTTACAAATTCCAAGAAATGCAGAAATACATATTTTGTTAAATTTAACATTTCATAATAGCATTATCATTTAGCATAAGCATTTTCATTTTATTTTTACTTCATTGTATACACACGTAACAATTAGTACATCTATGTTCTCCATCCCCAGTACTGAGCAATGTCTAGCAGTGGCTTTGCTTTCTTTCGGTTTTGGTTGATTGTATTTGCTCAGAGGTCACACTATATTCTAAACAGTGCCCACAAATAGTCCCCAAAGGCTCTAAAGGATATTTTAGCCAGCTCTGCCTTTCTGAGAGCACCTAAGTCTGAAGAAGCTACTTGTTAAAAATTCAGGTTCCCATAGAATGACCTAGTGAGGAGTTCTGAGCACAAGCTCAATTACCCATTCCCACCAGCTTTGCAGACTGACATCTTTCCCCATTCAGCTCACAACACCTCTGCAGGAAAAGTGGCTTGCCTGTTTTCCTTGGCTGGAGAATTAAGTTATCAGGGTTTGAAGCTCAGTGACTGTAGCTGCTGCCAGCTTCCTCTGGGAATTAGGAACATATCACAAGACCTCATGAGTCCTTCTTGAGCAGCCGCAATGCAGGGGATGAAGGGGTGTCTCTGTGGTTCTGGAGAAAATATGTAAGCCTTAGATGATGTTCAGATTCATTGATCCAATGTGTTGTATTTTACTGGATAGACACATTGCAGTCATGCACTGGTCACGTTGCCAGAGTAAAAATTAAATCAGAGTTATCCAATTGAGGGGAAAAATGCTGTCAACTGAAGGCATATCTCTTTTCAAATTCATAGAGAGGCTTTGCTCAATAGCTGTAATCCACACCTTTGCACTTCTACAAACCACATCAAAATTGTGGGATTTAGAAGGGGAATTAGGGTATCCTGAGGTGCATGTTGATTTTATAATGTAAGTATGTCTCTTCAAAGACAGAAGAAAAAAGGGAAGAATCTTTTAAACATTTTACCAGTGAAAAGAAGCACAGGTGATATAATCATGTTAAATGGTAAGTCTGCCTTACTATAGAAAAGTCCAGTACAATATCCCTACCATGAAAAACAATTCATAGTAAGATAAGGGGAATATAGTCTGTCTTGGCAGCAGCCAGAATCATGTTGCCAACATCCTGCCAAACGTCCTGCCAAAATTTTCACATGGACATTACATCCCCTTAAAACAACCAAAGGTCTGCATTCACACACCCTAGTCCTAGACCAGTGCCTTGCAGATGGATTTCCCTTGTCCAGGTGGGTATCTGCTGTCTCTGTGACTCTGATGCTCCTCTACCACAGTACTTTCCAAGTCCTTCCGCAATGATTCATAAAGATCATGGAAACATAGGGGTCAGATATTTCTTCTTTATAATGCAAGGCACTGCTTTGCTTTGGGCAGCTACAAGTAGTAGGCATGTTGGTTTGGAAGCAGCGGTCAGTGCATCCGTGACAGCGGAGTCATTTATTGCTAATCAGTATTTATTGCTGCAGCTAGGCAAACAATCTGTGACGTTTCAGCACTTCTGCATTTATGCAATCAAAACGCAGCCAGATGTCATGCTGCATATATGGTAAATATTCCACACTGATATGCATTTAAAGCTTATATATCAAAAGAGAAGCACAATTACGAAGCCCAAGGAGTCTACTTTCACTAGCTCAACACACATAACTTGGGGAATAATAATTGTTTCTGACACAACCAGTTCAATACCAGGGAAACCAGTTACAGCATGTTACATCATAACCACTTTCTCTTTTACAATTCCTCAGTTCATTACCTTAACCATCAAATGGAGTAATAGGTATTTAACCTCTTCTTGTGTTAGCACATCTGTCGCCTGTGCTTCAGTGCAAGTGAACGTTCTAAAATTCATATCTCTGAAGGAAGGTTTGTAGTGGTGAGCACATTTGTAATGGTATAACACATTTGAAGCAGTAAATAAAAACTAGCAAATAAAACTTTTTAAATACTTCCCTTTAAGAAGTACACTGCTGATTTTATTCCTCTTTGGAGGAAAAAAAAAATTATTTTTAACATAATTAAGCAGATTGCAATAGGCACAAAGAGATTTTTATATTGCTACCTTTCATTGGTGAGATTGTTTTGGAGACATATTATTTAAAAAAAAAAAAAAAAGTCTGACAAGAATGCTCCTAATTGAGCAGCTGAGGGAACTAAACCTTTGTTTTGTGCCTGTCACTGGTGTTTTAGCTGTTACAACAGCTTCCAGCTTTGTGTCAGATGGTAGCAATGGAACAAGAGACATGCAAGGCTAATCAGTGTGCTTTTGGGAACTGAGAATAAGACACAATATATTCCCCTTTGGAGCACAGGAAAACTACAATAATTTAAGATCACACCTGCAAAAGGCAAGTGAATGTTCCCTGTCTCCCTGTTCCATGCATGAGCTTGCAGATAGGAGACAAACCTAAGCACAGTTGATATATGTGCACTGCTTTGAAATACTATTTGTAAAATGTTATGGATAGAAGAATATTTTCTTTTTAAATTAACTCAGATCATAGTAAATATAATTCATCATATTGCTTGTATTTTACGGGAATTTAACTCACAGAATTTTTCATACCAATTGGAGAAGATGATATTTGCAATAGGAAAATATTTCGTCATTGTGCAGAATGCCACAGTGATGAAACCACTGCTCCTGTACCCATCAAGCATTATGGTTGTTATCTACAGTTTGATTTAGAGCAGTAGAAAAAAAATAATTCTCTAGAACCTTAGTAGCGTAGGAGTATAGAATGAAAATATCAGGTCAACATGTATTAGCAGGTCTCTCCCTCTCCTTAGATTTTCAGGTCTGCAGCAGCAGGATGCTTACTCTGTGAGAATGTTCTTCTTCACTAACTCTTGTCTAACTCTTTACCTGTAGTAATCCAGTTTCAGATTGCCTCTTCTTCCATCACTGAGATACCCGTCAGCTCAAATGGTTTCAGGTTTCTGCATCAGTGGTCTCTCTACCCATTTCTGAGATTTTAATCAATGTTTTTTGCCTAATAGAAAGGTTCTAAAAGGAGATAGGAAACAAATTATGTTGACAGGGTGCTGAGGCCAGCTGTGCCTAGGAGAACAGACTGAGCCTGGTATCAGCCTGCAGCTGTGAGGAGAACAGAGAATTCCTCCTCAGCGTGAGGAAAAGACATAAGAGAATGGGATATAAAACCATATGCACAGTGGAAAGAGGGGATCACAAGATGCTGTCTGATGGGACAATGTCTATAACAGTGGATGGGAGCCTTGGACAATGCTGATCTGCTACTCCCCAGGACAGTACAGGTTCCTGACCTCCATCCCTTGTGCCTCTATTCACTCCAGAGGGGCCACATTGTATTTCCCATCTCCATTCTGAGATGGGAAACTTTCTGAGACTTCCACAGGGAACAACAAAAATGAAGAGGAACAATTTTAAAAGGTCTACTTTTGTTCCTGTTACTGTTCGTGAGCAAAACATGAACAAGCCAGCTGCAAAACACCCATAGCCTCAAGCTGGCAGATGCAGGGGCATTCTGTGGCTCTTAATATTCATAAGAACTTTCAGAAGCTGGTAAAGCCTTATTATATCTCCATCTACAATCAGCTGCATGGCAGGAAAACCTTCCTGGATCCAATTTCAGGATTATCTGAGAACAGATGCCAACTAGGATTGGACTGTGTATATAACTATGAAATTTATTTTTATGACATGATACCGTTGGAACAATTAGAACAGCAACTTGGTAGAGATAAAATTATCAGCATTTAGGGAGAGAAAAATGGACACCACATCCTTTCTTAATGTTTTGATTTTCTGTTTAGAAAAAATGTGTTATTCCAGGAGTTTGTGCAGATAAAAACATACATTACAGAGCTCTACAGTAAGTAACACATAAAAATACTGGCAAGCCCCATCTAATTTCTTTTAGTTCAGCACTTTCTTTTCAAAGAGATTAGTTCCACATTTCTCTGGGATCATTGCATTTCAACTACTTTATAGAAATAAACCTAACTTCTCTGATACACAGCCTTAGAAACTATGGGCATGATGAGCAAATGAAATACAATCTGTGTGGAATGCAGTACATTTCTTGCTGTCATGCTGGTAAATTTTAAGGTGCACCTGATGTGAGTTAGGTTTAAATGTACTTGTCAACAGGTTAAATGCATTTTCAGTGCCTGGTAAAATTCTGCAAAATCTTATTTTTGTCTTTGGCCTAAATTATTTTTGTTCATTTTTTAGAGAAGCCAGAGTGAGTGAGATGATCAAGGAAGGGAATGTAAACTGGTGCAGAAGACATTGACAAAAGAAAGTGTTCAGTATTCCAAAATGTATGAGGAAGCATGGATGTGCATAACAAATAGCATATATTTTGCATGCATCAATGACAATGTAGCTGAGGCAAGTTTTGCAGAGAAAATAGACATATCTTATGAGGCCAACTGATATTAGAAAGAAAATCACGCTGTTAATTTTGTCAGTGTGCACTACTTCCATGGAATGCTGAAGCATTGACAGTTATAGCTGCTACCAGGCCAGCACAAGACTGGGTCCTGTTGCTCTTAGATATACCCAGGACTTCTGCAACTCAAAAAATAAGAAGAATTAAGAAACTGGGAAAATGGAGCTGCCCGGACAGGTGATAGTTCATTTCTAATAAAATTGAACTGTAAACTTGTAGAATAGCTTGAACTTGTCAGATAAGGTGTCAACTGTCTGCTCACTACATGTGCTGTCACCATGGGTGCTCAGGGGCAGGAGCTGTCATCATAAATATTCTCCAGAAATTCCACATCGAAGCTCTAAGGCTCAATTATTTATCCCAGTATTGGCAAATACCAGGACATGAAAAGGCCCTGTGCCTGTGCAAAATATTTATTCTTTTGTAATTTTGTGTTGGTGTTTTTTTTTTTTTTGTTTGTTTGTTTGTTTGTTTTTCCCCAAAACCAAGCACTACCAGCTATTTTAAACTTTCTAAGTTAAACTGCATTGTTTTACAATACTATATAGCTATGACATCCAGAGTCTGCAGAAGAAAACATGAAATGTGGACTAAATAAAATAATGTGAACATGTGTTTTTAATATTTCATGTGACTTTGGTGACTAATGTGAGGTACTTAATATCATACAATATCCTTGTCATTGGCACCATAATGCAAATGAAACTTACCCAAGTTATGGGTGTGAGCTCTTAGCTACAAGTGCCCCAGTTACATAATCTTGTAGAATTTTATAGCCTTTTTTTCACTAGGTCACCTACACTGTGTATCCCAGCCTATGATTTCCTGTACTTTGGGAAATTGACTTTTCCTACTTGCTGTCAGCTATGTTTTTCTTTTTAAAATATGCTTCTTCTTCCACATATATTTACAACCTGATCACAGTTGAACTTATCATGCACACACACACACACACACACACAGATATATAAAACACCCTGATGTAGGGACATACAAAGCTACGGAAAGGGTGGGGAAATAATTCACAACTCAGAATTTTGATGGAGAATTGAAATAAGGGCTGTGTTTGTGAATATGCTCATGTAACCCAAATAACATCTTCACGGTTAAGGAAATATTAAAACCCTTAAGAAGAAATGTGAAGATATACTTCTATGTAAGTATATATATGTATGCATATTTATGTAATGGAAGAACCCTTTCACTTCAAGGGACTTTCAGCATACAAAAGAGAAGTGTATGCAAATGCACTGAAAGAGCTGCCTTATTAAAAGCCAAGATCATCCTCTAAAACTTCGTGCAGAATTACTTTTTCAGTTTCCAATGAGCCCTGCACGAGTTGGCTACGTAGCATCAAGAGTGAATCGTGTTCGTCATTACCACATGTGTCTACGATGTTTAGCCACGCTCTGCTGCACTGCAGCCAGCAAGAGTCCCTGCAGGCTGCTCCTCCTGCCTGCTGTCAGGAGCTGGTGCCATCCTACAGCATCTCCAAGAAAAGCTCTTTCAAAGCTGTGCCAGTATTAAGGCTCTGGCTGCCTTCTGAGCAACAGAAATGCAGCCAGACTTCAGCCAGCAGATAATTTCACTTGCCACCAAAGCCAAGGAGGCTTGCATGAGCTACAAGAAGTCCCAAGAAAATGAAAGGGATTGTGTGGTAGGTTTTGTTTGGTGGTTTGGTTGGTTTTTGTTTGCTTTCTATGTGGCAGTTACCCATTTCGAATGTGCATTGTTTGGAGAAGCAAAGACTGCTTTTCTTGAAGGCTCCCTTTTGTAGTTGAATGTGCAATCAGAAACAGAAGCCAAGAAACAAAGAGGAGAAGATAACTCTGAAAGCCCAAGTGCTCAGCTATGATTTAGCCTCTCACCTTTATGCTCTTATGCATCAGCGTAATTACAGACATATGCACCAAGTATCACTTTCAAACCAAAGTTCAAATCATGCTGTCGTCATAGGATCATCATCTCGTCCTTAGAAATAAATTACTGAATATAGTAGATGCTATCAGGGTTCATACAACCTGATTGCAGTAGTAATTCTGGAAATGCTCGCAATTAACATGTTAGTATTTTTTTTTCTTCTTTAATTTAGAAATTATTTGCATTCTTTCTAACCCAAATCATTCTATCATTCTATGATTCTAAGCAAAACCATTGTTGTGCACAAAACACCCTGTTGATACTAAGAAAACCAACACTTTGTAGTGGATTTTTTCCCTTTTTTTTCAGCCTTCCCTGTTGTTCTTGCTCAAGATGGACTATGGACTATTTACCACAGGGAATCACAAAGTATTTTTAAATCACTCTTAAGTGCCTTTTTCAATCCCCATTTTGGTAAGGGGCTTCTAAAGTCAAAGTATGCATAGGAGAAGCTTCATCTGTCGCATGTCTTTGCAGTTCAAAGGCATTGAAATATCAAAGTTAAAACTCAAGTTTTGTGGGGATGACCTGTATTTTTTTCAGAGTGGGATCTCTGGCCTGTGATACAAGCAGGTCAGAATCACTGAGCTGGTAATTGCATGTGAACTCAGGATCTCCCGTGCTTATGGATGCGTGCAGTGCATAGAGCTAGGGTTTTCATCGAAACTGGTGGGGATAACCACATTCATACTCATAAAGCAGTGCGTGTTGTGTAGGGGCATAGGGTTAACATGAGGATGGTCCTTAACCCCAGATGAAATGTAAGTCAGTGCTTACTCTGAACGAAATACAGCCACCCAGTTTCATTAAACCTTTAAATCTGGTCAGTTCAACGCATGGCGTTAGGTAAAAATGAGACAGTTACCTCCACTGTGTGTATAACCTTAGGAGTGTCTTTTTCTCCTCAGCTTGGCAAGTCTTTTTTGAGAAGAAGTGGTGAGAATCTACCAGTATGGAAAAATATTTAATATTGCTGTAAAAATGACAAAGAAACACCTTTATATTAATGCCCATGTTTCTTTAAAATACTTTTTGTGTGTGTGTGAAAAATTAATATTTTTGTTATTGAATGCCATAGCACATTTGAAAATTATGTCCTTCTACAGAGTCATCTGGCATAAGCACAATAATGTGTTACAAGTCAGTACGCAAATTACTGCTGATTTGCTTTGTAGTAATTGAGGTATATTTTCTGCTGCCTACAGAGCAAATAGTTAGGAAGCCGTCCACTCTGTTGAACAGAAATGCATGAGTGAGAAACATCTACTTATGGTCAGTAGAGAAACACTGTAAACTGCATAAGGGTAATTTTTTACTTGAATTCGTGATAGGAAACTATGCTTAACAGGCAGTGTATTTCAGTGATAAGCCAAAGATCTTTTATTTCTGTCTGCCAGCCAATATAATACCTTGCTTTCTAGTAGAAGTTAATTTATATTGACATGTTTTTATCTAGACTTTTTACTGGTAGATGCAATTGGCAGGTGTTCAGGTTTATTTCCGATTTACACCTCTAAAATTATTTTTTAACCATCCAAGTATGAAAATGGATGTGTCACAACATCTTCCACATGCCTGAAGCTGACTGAAAATTTCCCTTTCTTCCAAGGCTTCCAGAAGAGTGTAGATTTTTTTGACAGTAAGAAGTGGGCTCTAATAAATTAGACTTGTACCTACCTGACAGAGCAAAGGCTGCAGGAGTCATTTAAAAGATTAATCTTTGGGATGGGAACACTGAGAACACAAGGAAAAACAAAAACGAAAACAAAATCTGATGAATATAGAGGTAAAACACATTGCTCAGAGCTGAAAATACTTTCTTTTTAGATTTCTTAATGCAAGGATTTCACAGACTTCTTTCTGTGTATGTTTGTGCTCAAAACTTCCTAAGTTAAGATTTCAACTTCATTAATAATTAATTGATCATCTCCTATCTTTCTGCTGTTTTTTAGTAGACCAGACCTTACCCTCTGTGGTCTGTCTGTAGCTCTTTGTTAGCTGTATCAGATGTAAGTAGGGGTTGCCTGTTTGTATGTGCAAATGTAGAATATTGCAAATATTTGGCTTCAGATATTCTTCAGAATCCCAAAGGTTTTCTTTGGGTTTGAACCTTGTTTGTATAAAATAGTTATGTCTTTGGAAGAACTAGGTTGGCTTTTCTAGCCAGAGCTATATATTTCCCTTTTACTGTCTTTGGCTCAGAAAAAAAAAATAATAATAATAATAATAATGATTTAAAAAAAAAAAAAAAAAAAAAGTATTTTTCTCATTTTTCAAAAATATTAGTTACAATTAGGGGTAGCCAAAGTACGGTCAGGAAATTTTGTCACTTAATTTGTCTTTATATATTGAAAAACGAGTCATGTTTTTACTAACCTACTTAGTGTGAACATGGCATAACACTCACTGACATCAAAATCCTTTGTATGTTAGTCATAGGAAACAGTAAGCATGAGGTTAGCTACCTATATTGGAAATGGTGGTAGCATAATTTAATACTTTGAAATAATTTACAAAATTACATTCCAGTGGTATCTCACTGACACCAAGAGTATTTATAGCAGCCACTAGCAATCATTAAGTTCCTTCTATTTATTTCAGAGGGGTTTAGAGAGGCTTTACATATAGGAGCCTATTCGAGGTTTAAGATACAAAAAAATGTACATGTGGTTTGTTTGTTTTCTTCAGTGTAGGCACTGCAGAGCATGATGAAGAACCATTTGCAGGTGAGTGAGAGAATGGTACAAAAGACAAAGCAGCCTTAGAAAATGTGTGGGTAACCTGCCAGAAGGTCCACTGGGCAGTATGACTCTTAAATGGCTGAGGCCTTGGTTGCTGCCTGACCACAGGCGGCCTCAGGAGGTGGCAGAAGAAAAGCCCATGGTGCAGAATCCTTTCCATAACCCTGGAAGTGTCTTGTCCAGTGTTACCTGTGGCAAGTCCTCAGAGTGAAAGTTGTTTCACACCTCATTCAGCTAGAGCCTACACTTCTTAGCCTTATCAAAAACATCAAAAATCCTGTTATAAGGTTGTGTGGCAGCCTGAGATGGATGGATATATTTTTGAGAAAAACTTTCACATTACATTTTCTTATGTTCTCATATTGACTAGATGAAAAAAAAAAAAAAAAAAAAAGGAGGGGGGGGAGCTGAACTGTTCTGAAGTTCATTTGATTGAAATTCCTCATTGAAAATGTGTGTGATATTGACCTATTGATCAGTTATTGTGCAGCTTTCGTCAGGAAGGGTGTCTTAGCTCTAGAATGACATAGATGGTAAAAATGAAGGTTATTGAATTGTCACTTTTGTCTGGAATGTGGAAGTCCATTCTTACAACCTTACTTTTTCTTACCCTGATCAGAAACTGAACTAGGCCAGTTGGGCCTAGTGGCCAAGATACATATCAACTACTTCAAAAGCACAATTCCTTGTCTCATATCTCTCTGGATGTTTTTGTTTTTTTTTTCCTTCTGTTTCTCTCAGTAAAAAGTGATTTGTTTATTGTTTAAACCTAGCGGACACAGGACATAACTCTAGGCTTGGTCAACAATTTTAGCAATGTGTTAATCCCTTGAATCAGTTGTGTCCGGTGCTTTCCAGATGCTCTGTGGTAGGTGCAGAGAGCTGATAAGCATTACAGGGTGCTCTGAAAGCCAAGAACATACATCTGTGTCAGATCAAAGAAAGAACTGAGTCCCAGGGTTGGATACATCCTGCCAGTAGCCCATTCTTATTTTGACCAGAGGTCTGTTTATGAAGCTCTAATAGGGGCTCCAGGATGTCCTTTTGACTAATAACAGATAATCTTTCTTATGTCCTGGAGAATGAAGATTAATAGGCCTCTTAATTGTATTCAAGCCACTACATCACATGATTATTGCCTTAGAAGTGCCAAGTCATTTAGTCTAAAAGGAAGAAGAAACTTGATTTCTTCTGTTAATCTGCAAAAATTCTTTTCTAACTAAAAATGAAAAAACAGACAAACAAACAAAAATTACCAGAAGATGTTCTTACATTGCAGTGCACTGATTTTCTTTATTTCTGCAGGTTATTAATAGTGTATCACTGGGAACAAAAGCCTGTCCTATCACTTGCAGGGACGGGGATGGGGACAGGGGGCTCACTGTTGTTTTCAAAGCCTGGTAGCACAATTTTGACATTTTTAGTTTATTGCTACAGCAGCATAGCTGTATGAAACCAGTTATGCATAATAATCCTGGCTGACAGATGGGCAAAGTCATTCTTAAAAAGAATGGCTGAATGATGCTGTCTTGGCTTCATTTCCTATAAAACTAAGAGTCGTACACTCAGAGATTTTAAATACAAGGAGGAACTTTCAGCCTCAAACCCACTTATCTTCTAGACAGATTCAACTTTGCTTACAGGCAGATTTTTGTTAGTACTTCAACAGTTCACTAGTTATATTAATTATTAGTCACTTTGCAGTATCTTGTGTGCAAGCTTATCTTTAGTTTACTTGTTGATCTATAGTCTGCATACTCGTAGATTATTGGGACACTTTTATGTACTGCAGAATATATTTGCAACATTATTAATCAGCTGAGAAAAAAACAACCAGGTGAATAATGAACTTCCATATTACCAACATTATTTTTCATTTTAAAAATAAAATGGGCTGCTCATGCGTAGGTGAGTCCATTTATGATCTCAACATTTTACAAAGATATTTATCAGTCCTGCAATAAAAGGTGTTGCATCATTTTCTCTACTGAAAACTGAGCATAAGTTGCAGTAATTCAATTCTAAGGAAGGATTTTCCTTTTCCAGTCATTGCATCACAAGCCTTTGATTTCAGTTTAAAACCCATAATGCACTGACAAATGCCTCAAGACAAATGAAATCTGAAATAACTAGATTTCTACTGATTGCAGTTGAAAAGCTTATGCTGTTTCAAAGTGCTGCTATAAAATGTTAACTTCCTCATCCTTCACATTTCAGGTTATCAGGTGTCATTCTGAAGCTTATTGTTAAATAGACCACATTTCCTCAAGTTTTCTCCTGTCTGCATTTCCCATGGATCTGCTGCTGTTTTACTAGCACCTGTTTTGCCGTTTTAATTTAGCACCTGAGATGCCCTGCAGTGGTCTTTGGTAGAAAATTAGGGAACCCACAGCTTGGACAGAGCCCACAGGACAGGCATGCAGGAAATCTTACAGATAAATTTACTCGTCAATTTGAGATATCTTTTAGTAAAATAAGGAAAGGGAGCAGAGTTCCTTGTTATTCTCGGAATCCAAAGAGAGCAGAACATGCCCACCTGGCTTCTCAGGATGATTGGTTCCTTGTTCATAGGAGGAAAGACAAACAGAAAGAGAAACAACTGATATTTTTCTTAATTCTTTTTCTTTTTTTTTTCTCTGGTAGTTGTTCTTTCCTGTGCTGTATTTTCATTTCCAGTCATACTCAAAAACTTCTGACCAAAAGTTATCAGCATCGTTATAACTAGTAGAGCAATAACTACATTAAATTATATCTTACAGAAATGTACTCCTGAAGGGCACTTCTTATTGTCATCCAGTTTTATACACTTCTTTTGCCTTTAAAGACATGTATCATTACGTGAAGAACTGAATGCAAATGTAAATTTCTACACATTTACATATCTATTTCTAGCCAGAACTAGGTGCTAGAATCAGTGAATTGTACTGCACAGTTGGGGCTTGCAGCAGTGTTCAGTAGGTAGTTCATCATGAACTACTGATGATCGTATTCATATTTTTTTTTTCCTCTTTTTTCTTTTAAATGACTAAGTGCTGTTTTGTCATTGGCTTTCCTGCAAGAACTCCAATTGATTCATCTAGCACAGAATGGTATTACAAATTTTTTTATCAACTCTTCACGTGTCCTGTAATGCAACCCAAAATCTTCGTCTAGCTCTACCAGATGTCTAAGCCTGCTTAATTGCTTGTAATTTAAGGGACAATTTTCAAATCTCTTGTCATCCTCACAAGGACTGGTAAGCTTTGATTATTACAAAGCAGATAGGAAGGCTACTGCTGTTTAATGAATGGATTCTTGACCATCAGTGACGAATGCAACAAACTGTGATCCCTTCTAAAATCCACTAATCACATTTTGAGTAATATTACTGTTGTACACAGGTATGAAACATTCAATGTTATGAGAAAAGCCTATAGATTTAATCATCACTGATGTTATAACTTTGATGCTAAATTCTCTTTTACTTCAGAATACGTTCAGGCCTAGATATGCTGGGTATTGCCACTTCCTATTAGGATACGAATGCCCACTGATAAGTTGTGGGAGTTACCAACACTCACAGAAATCATTCCAGTTTGCAGGATCAGTATGAAAACAGTATTATCCTATGCGTGCTGCAGGCAGGAATTACCAGAGGGCCTATGTGACCTCAGAACATTAACTGTGTTAGGTTCCCATAGGAAATAGGTAGAAGCTCCCCTTGCTGCTCTGGAAAATCCAGATCCTAAGGCTGAAGTTTTATTTCATTTTATTACATTTTGGCATTTAAAATATCATTAAAATGAGATTGGTCATGGTTTACTGAAGTGTGGTTATAAAATGTTGCTCTGTAAGAAGTAGATCCTGTTCTTAAACTGACTGTGCGGTGGATCATATAGATTATTTATCTTAATGTTTTTCTTAAAACACTTAAAAAATATAGTAATTCAGGTATTCTGTTTCCTTTTTTTTCCCACATAATACGTAAATAATAGCGATTACCAAGTACGTAAGTACATTAATGAAGTATCCACACAATCTGTACAATGTCAGAAATAGCTGCTACTTGAGGAGTTTCTCACAGAAATTAAGTGAATTGTGAGCTCCTGTGTGTATGTTTTATGCATTCAGATTTCAAAATAACAGTGTGGAATCTATTTTCTGATAGTCCATGAAGATTTCAAGCAACAGGCCTCATACCCTAGTGTCTAGCTTTTAAATTGTACTGAGGAGAGCTGAAGGCATATAGTATTCTTTCTAATGCTGTTTCTTATATGCAGTTGCTGCAGTCATAAAGCAATTCAGAGGAAATTTGTTCTTTAAGAAGAGGCAAATCTGAGTAAATAATAATAGTTGTATTTATTATCTTAACCTACAGGACTAGAACTGTTAAAAATATAGTGGCATGATGTTAAAATAATGTTGAAGTCTAAGCTTAAATTGAGAAAGAAGCAAGCAAAACAAACACTACATTTTTAGGAAGAAAAAGAATTGCATTCTTTAATCTTTTTTTTCATCTGACAACAACCCATTTCCACCTAGGTACATGAGTAGAATTTTAATTTTAAACATATACAAAGTAATATGACCCCAATTAAATGTAAATACATTTGTAGTTAATTTCATTTTGAACGTATAAAATTCCTTTTTAGACGTATATTAAAGAAAATGCACTGAAATGCCTATTCCTATCAAATTATTATGGCTTCTTCTAGAGCACTTCCTTTTGTCTCATAACTTGTCTCAGGTTAAATTAATAAATACTTACCTTCATAGTGTGTATCTAAATGTTTATACTGACAACACTCTGCTAGTTCTGAATCTGCAGTGGTAATCCTAATAATAAACCAAGGATGTGTAGTTGCTTTTTTTTTTTTCCTTCAAAGTCTTTAGGTGCAATTAGTCATGATGGATTGTAGTTTGGGGTAGGTTGGTTTGTTTTTTTTTCCCTCTCATCTGAACCTTTGGAGAACAGCCTGAAATTCTAAGCTTCATAGTTTACAAGCAAGACGTGCTGCTGAAATTTTGTTAGTAGCATATAGATGTCACCCATCTGCAGCAGGTACTGTAACACCACCAATTTTCCTATTATCTCCAGTGACTGGGCATGGAGGCAAATGTTGAATGTCTTACGTCCAGCGCAATACAATAAGGAGAGCTGCAATTCTGACTTCTCGGTGTAGACACTAAAAGCCTTTCACTCTCTTGTAGGCTTTCGTGAATATAGCAATAATCTGTGTACGCCAGTTTCTCCCATTAAAAAACAAAACAAAAAAAAAGTGGGAATCAAGGTCTTAGATGAAGAGTAGAGAACCTGCACAGGAGAGCTGAAGTGTGTTAGACTGTCTTGGTGAGATTCAGGTGCTAACCACGCGTGTCTAATATTAGCTTAAGCATCCTAAAATATATAAGACCTCCACACAGGGCAAGCATTTATGATAGACTGCTCTGCATCACGGTGACATAGATGCCATGCAGGCCTTCTTTTTCAGTCTTTTACAGGCAGGTGCTGGTAACACCTTGCCAGTGTTTCCCTTATGTTCAGATGACCCAGATTTCTTCCTTCTCATTCCTAGTACTTCTGCTCCAAGGGACTCTTATTTGATGAGTAGGAAACACAGAACTTCATCTGAGTTATCTGGCAATAGCTGATAAAAAAACAATCCACAAAACCACAAAGGTAACTGGGCACAGGGCTAGCTATACTGGGAGCAGAAACATAATATCTTTATAAGGAGCAGACTAAAATGAGCTATTTAAATAATCAATTAAAAAAGACAGATTAACTAACCAATACCTTAACTCTCAGCACTCCTGAGATCTTCTATTTCATCTCTCTCCTTTGCATCTGAGAATTGAAGCTGAGATTATAAATGCTGAGGTGATTAGATGCAGAGCTGAAGGTCAGCTGAGAGCCACCTCACCATTATCTTCATTGCTTTATAGGATCCAGTGCCCCCTGGATTCTGAGGGTTCTTCTTCTCTAACATTGCAATGTAGATAAGGAAGCGAGTTTTGTTTTTTTTTTAAGATTGTCTCCACTTCCCATACTTTAGTTTACATGATGGAGTGTCTTCAGAGGGCATCACAGATCACGATGCAGATTTTTTTTCAGGTGAAATTAAGCCAAGAAACATGCTCCAGAAGTTCGCCCAACCCAGCTGGAAGTTAAATCACTGTAGTACTTACTGTGTAGGCAACCTGGTGTAAATATCCATTGCTTTGCACATCTTCACCCATTGCACTCTGCTGCTTGTCCATATAAACATAGGCTACCTGTGCCTACTGGTTTCCCAGTCTAAAATAGTAAGCATGTAAAAGAGGGAAAACGTGCGTTGGGAGTGAGGAGGGAATATTCAGAGAGCTATAGCAGCTATTTTGTAGTGCATTGACTCCACATGCATCAAGTTTCTTGATGTAATGGATAACCAAGCCATTGCCACGAAGGGCAGCTTGAGTCCAGAATCATTATAGATGTGTTCAAGCTCAGTGCATGCTGTACTGCTTGCCAATCCAAACTGGCTCTCGGGCAGCTGTTCCAAATGTCTAAAAGTGTTATATCCTTATGTTCCTGCTCCTGGGAGGAAGGAGTGTTGCCAGATTGCAAGTATCTGCATCTAGTTGCAGTTCTCTAAGAGTCTAGCTGCAAAGATATTTATATGAAAATTCAGCAC
This sequence comes from Aythya marila, assembly GCF_965140915.1. Lineage (NCBI taxonomy): Eukaryota > Metazoa > Chordata > Aves > Anseriformes > Anatidae > Aythya > Aythya marila. The sequence continues at coordinate 81,123,409 of NC_139080.1, read as the reverse complement.
ACCTGCACAGACAAGTAGGGAAAGTCAAGGTTTTTTTCAGCTCTGGACCACTCACAGCAGGGACAGAACACCTGTATGACTTTTTCCCTGATGAAGCAGACCTACTTACAGTGTAAATAGAAGTACTAGTCACTCTGTGTCTAACTGTACAGTGCCACACAGTTCATGCTGCACATCCATTTCATTAAGAAAGTTTCATGTTCAGGTGAGTTTTTCTAGGCACTTTTCTTAAATTCTCTAAATCAAACTAAATCATCTTTAACATCTGAAGCAAGGTGGGAAATAGATATTTACAAAGGAAGCAGCTATAGCCCAAGAGAGTTCTTCCAGAGACAAGATGTTAAACTGCTTTTTGATCAGCTGCTTGTAGGAATGTACATTAAACTGTAAACCATGGTTCTTCGTGTAACCAGCTAATGATCCTATCAGTCGCAGACTAATTGCCTCCACCTCACTCTAAATTCTGCTGCACTAAAAAAGCCAAAGTCACATTCTGATCAGGTTAATCACATTCAGCTTTGAAGAGCACACAGTGGTTGTGTGTTAATTCAACTTCTCTCCCTGGCAATTTGTTTGATTGCCTGTTAGTTGCAATCTGCACTAACTGAATAAATGTGTGCTGCATCCTGATAGGAAGTTCTGATGTTCTGTTATTTTAGTGCAGATGTTTGCCCTAGAAATTGGGGTAAATTCTTCTCACCTTTCTGCTCCAAAGTACTTTCAATAGGAAGGATGAAAAGAAAGGGTGTTATAACCCTTTCCAGGATGTAATAAAGCAACACAGTAAAAACAGCTTTTTGTTTGTTTTTGTTTTAATGATGGGTTAAAAGTAGTCTTTATTACACAAAGGTTTCTTATTGGCTTATGGACAAACAAGTAAATAAGATACCAAAGTAAGAGAAAAAGACTTGGGTGCATTCTTGTTTTCTTTTTCTTCGTCTTCAGCAATTTCTATTGTCTGTACTGTCAAGATGTAGAACAGTCCCTATCTATTAATGCCGTCTTTTTTTCTTTCTCTCTTTTTTGTATAAAACACACACACACATAAACATGCACACACAGAAACATATTCTACATAGTAATATTTAAGAAGTCTTTCCAGGGAAAAAATAATAATAATAAAAAGAAAAAAATGCTAAATTATTTTCCAGCTTCCCACATCATTTTTCTGAACAAGAGTATAAGGCCAATAAATATGTACTGTAAGCACAAAGCAATTGTTACTAGGACATTTTTATTAAATCTGGATCTGGATTATAATAAAGATTTATTGTGATTTTACCTCTGAAATCCCCTGAATATGAGTAAGACCTTTTTCTTGTTCTGAATTTCAGTGAGAAGAGAAATACTCTGAATGTCACGGCCATGTTAAAATAAATATTTGTGAAATCCTTTTACATATCTCTTGACATTTTAAAAATAAACAACTGGTTTTATGGATGCATTTTTTCATGTTAGCAGGAGATGTACTAACTTTTAGTATAGGAAACATCCTCTGCTTAAAAAAAGTTACCATTGGAAAACGTTAATGTCAAAATTATTTATAAACAGCATCTAAATTTGACTCTGAAATTTAGTGCAAATGCTGCCTGAAAGTGTAGTCAAATTAATGATTCTCTACCAGATCAGCCTTTCTGAAAAACAGACTACTCATTCCAGCTCCAAAAAATATTTGGAATTAAGGTCTGGAGACCCAGTGTTTATTAATTCATAAAAGCATTAACTGATTAACGGTATTTAGCTCCCAGAGGCCCACTTTGGCCATTGAAGCTAGACTCTTCCACTCCTTATGGAAGGAAACAGTCTATGAGAACATCCACAGGAGGCTGCTGCTCTGAGTGATCCTTGGTTCAGACCCTCCTTCTCTCCACTGAAGAAAGAGAAAACAAAAATAGTTTATCCTCCCAATGGAAGGAATCCTCCTAGGGTTCTGGGTTTCTCCTCTGAGCAACTTTGCTGCTGTTGGATGGCAATAAATGCCTTTGTTCTGGTAGAACCAAGACTCTTGGACCATCTCTGGGAAATGCCATTTTCCATTTACTGTCATGTTTTCTCAGCTTCTAATTTATTCCTTTTCTGGAAAGGATTTCATACTCATTATTTGCTACTTGTCTTCAAGTGTTGGGGCAGATGTCTCCAGTATTCCTTGTCTGATTGCTCTGAACAGTCATTTTTCATCTTCGTTTCTTAAAAATGCATCCTTATACTTCTCCGCATTTTCATCTTTATTGGGTCCAAACTGTAGTACACACAGTGTAAAAGAATTGGCATGACTTCTTACGCGTGTTTATTTTTTCTTCTTTTCTCATTATTAATATCTTGTGCTTTCACAGCTGTTCTTCTCCTTTTCCCTATGTCTTCATTGAAAATTTGGCCTGTTCAGAGGGCTTCAGTTTCCCAAAACTTCAAGACTAGCTCTTCAGAATTTGATCTGCCAAAGATCCTCAATTCTTTCACCTTTTCGTTTGAACTTTTTTTTGGTATAAAAACATATCCCACATCTTCTCTTGGAATTCAGCAATTCTGTCATTTTACTGTAATTTTTTTACTATTAGTCTGTCTAGCCTGATTTAACAGACAATATTGAAAATGCTGACTGTTTCACAGCTATTTATTGTCTGAAATAAATCTATCTCTGTTCTGTTTTCTGGGTTTTATTTTTTAATTTTTATTACTAGCTTAACGCTTTGCAGGAGGATGCGGAATTTAATGTGAAGTTTTACCTTCACATTTCCAGAAAATGTCAGTTCTAATAGGGAACTCTTCCATTCTTCTTCTAAAAATGTTATTAAGTCAATTTATTTCTATTATTCCATTCTGTTCCTTGATCACTTTAAGCCAAGGCATCTAGCCCAGATTTGTTATATTCAGTGTAGAGATCTGGTGCAAAAAAAACTCATCACAAATGTGCAGACCCATGTGAGAGATACATGAAAGCCCAGATTTTTTTAGGCTTTAAGATTTTATTTGAATTTGAATTTTATTTGTGCTATGATTATAAAATAAAAAGCTCCAAAATGTCAGTGCTAAAAGCTAGAGCTTTAGAGGTAGAAAAAGACATACGAGTCTTAAAGAGAGTTCAGTAGGAAATATATGATAGCAAATTTTTAAAAGACTTTATAAAGCACAGTCTCTGTCATTGCAAAGGAAATAGAAAGGAATTGGGGAATCATCCTTTGGCACGCTGTGTTCTGATTAATATGAGCAAAAGGGAACACACTCTGGCGATGAATGTGTTGCAGCGGAGACTGTGCTTTTGTTAGGAATGTGTGTAGCACCTACGACAATCAAAAACAGTACAAGATTGTCCTGTTTGCGCCGTGATGTGGTAAAAACAATGAATAACAAACGGGATACAGAAGTGAATTTCTCTGTCGTCTAACACTAACCTGGAGAATGGAGAAGAAAAGATGTCTTAAATTGTGCCAACATCTCACCTAAAAGAGCAATGCACTGTTTTAATATTTTTTTTTTTGTGATGTGATTTTTGTGTGAAACTGTTCTAATTATGTTCTCCTGTGTCTTGTTTTGTTTAGGTCGACCTTCTTGTCCCTACAAAGGTCACTGGCATAATTACTCAAGGAGCTAAAGATTTTGGTCATGTCCAGTTTGTGGGATCGTACAAGCTTGCTTACAGTAATGATGGGGAGCGCTGGATAATATACCAGGATGAAAAACAAAAGAAGGATAAGGTAAAGCAAAGAGAAAAATGATATTGTGGTTGCATATAGGGTAGTAATGCCTGGAGTAATTTCAGTGCTGGAAGCCTGTAGATTATTACACAATGCTTGCTTTATGGGGTTGCTATGCATAGGGTCCCACAGATAAAAGTAAAGGTGAATAAAAAAGGGTCGTATAACACAGTGACATTCACAGTGCAATAATGTCATACCTATCAGTGCAATGCACCTGATTTAATGCTGTTAAATATGGGGCATAAAACTTTACAGTTCTCCATTTATTGAAATTATTTCTTCCTTAAACTCTACAGAAGAAGGTATATAAATAGCAGTTTATTTGTATATTTGAAAACAGTGTCTCAGTGCATATTCTTGTAAGTGTGCACTATTTTCTATAATTTTCTGTGAAGCACATCTTTAATGCACCTCATTACCTAGCCATTTTCTCTCTCTCTCTCTTTTTTTTTTTTTTTTTTTTTTTTTTTTAAGGAAATTATTCACTCTAGGGCTTCAAATACCCAATGGAAAGATTATTTTTATTACACTATTAAAAGAATACAAAACATAAAAACTTTCATAACTTCCTTTGCAAACATTTAATGGGAGGTGTAAAGAAAGTATAGGTTTCCTGATTGATTTACTTAGAAGCAATTAACTTTTCTCTTGTTATTTAGGATATTATTCATTATACATTTCCTTTAAACTGTATAACACTTTTATACTGTGAAAACCTGAACACATATGCATTGCTTAAGGGATACATTAAGAAAGCTGGCAAAATGTGAATTATTTATTAAATATATTAGTGGGATTATGTCTAATTGAATCAAAATGTACATTAATAAAAATACCAGATGGCTGATATGTCTGACATATATGTCTCATACCTGGTGGTTTTAACATCTATATTATCGGAGTAATAAATATTTCCACTTGTACTTATTTTTCTTAGAATAAAAGAAAGAGTATTTTTATATAGGTTAATTCAATATTTATTTATTTATTTATTAGGTAATGAGAAGGCTTTTGATATGCATTGATCTATGTTGCATGAGTACAAGCAGATCTGCTGATGAGGGGTTAGACAGCAGCATCTCTTAATTTTTACTGATTTTATCTGATTGATCGTATATATAGTCATTTATTAGTGTAAGCTATCCTGCATTACTGGGTTAAATATGTACATATGTACATAACTTCATGTGTGCATAGAAATGTTATGTTTGTAAGAGGATTATTATTAAAAGATGACACTGTCAAGTCACAAGCAGCCAAGTGGCTGCTCTCTGTGGTTCTATCCTTCAACAAGATTTTTCCCCAACAAGTTCTAAAGGTTTTTTAAACGGGAAAAAAAAAAATCAGCTATTTTAGCCATCCAACAGAGTAGGTCCTGACACCTATGATTGTGGATGTGTCTGGTATAATTGGTTGCCAGATAAAAATTGGAAAGAAACAACTCACCTTTTGTAAACGTACCGTAAATGCATTCAACGTAAATGACAGATAGGCACTTCAGTACTTTGCACACATCCCATTTTAAATCTCTGGCATTTAAAAGCAGAAGTGAAAGATTCACTCTGAAAGAAATGTCTTCTCCAAGCCAAACTTCTGTTATTGAACTGTTGTGTTCATTTTACTGAAAAAGGAAACCTGTGTTCCAGTCTCCAGTGAGAAACACAGTAACAGTCACAAGCAAATCTAAAACAAAATGCGGTCTCACTGTTCCAGTCCACACTTGTTTATAACATTTTCCAAAGTAATTAAATTCTTTCTGCTTTCATCATCAGGTAGATTGTTAATTGCTATATGCACAGTCCGCTATGAACAATGAAAAACTCTTAATCATTGTCTTATTAAAACATCTCCCATCCCGTATTAATTAACATCCCTAAGAATAAAATAAATGCATCTTATTATGATTCTTTAACAAATCAAGAGCAATTAAAGGCAGAATGTGATTGAATTCACCTAACTCAAAATCAGAAATTATATCTTCTGAATTTTAATTTGTACAAAGTAAACAAGATCACTGGGTAAGGGTCTAGTCTTCGGTCTTTTGATACACAAACATTAAAAAAAAGTATTTTTGCTATTTCCATTTTTTTTTTCAGATGACAAAAGCCATCCAGAGTCTTTCAGAACATTCCAAAAATGCTAGTTGTCAGTGAGCTTGGCATAACTTCATAGGAGGGAGGTTGTTGAGTCTCCTTCTCTGGAGATATTCAAGGTAGGACTGAAAAAGACCTGGAGAGATCACAAGGACATGTACCTCTTGACCTCTCTCACCAATCTCCTCTGAGGTCTTCTGAATAGAAAATGGGATTTAGCAAACCCCAGGTCCTTTACCCTAGGGCAAGTAGTTCTTCCTTGTTTGAACTAAGGTTTAAACTTGCTGGCTTAAAAAGTCAAAACTCTTTATTAAGTCAAGACTTAATTCATTTACTTGTCCTTCACCTGACCAAAGTACAATGCTCATATCATAAACCATTCTTCACCTGAGTATTGTTCAATATGTTCTTAGAAATAGTCAGTGATGAAAATTTTACAGTATCAGCAGTCAAACCCAGTGCTTAAATATCGTTAAAGGTGGAAAGGTTGCATCCTGCAATGCTCTGTCAAAGTACCTCTCTGTCCTCAGAGGACACAAGGAACAGATTTTATCTTCCTTTTTTAACACAGTTTGCTTTGATTGAAGTATGTTAACATCTTTCTTCTCAGCTTCTTCAAGGGAACAAATAATCTTCATTCTTTCAGTCTTCCTTTATATGGTATGCTTTCTCAGCTTCAAATTATTCTTTTGGATTCTGCTTGGACAACCTCTTTTTGAAGCTGGTTTCCCAGACTTGTTGGAGTGTTTCAAATGAGATCTGATTAATATCGAGCCGAAATACTATGTCATCTGTTTTACAATAGATAGACCTATAGATATAGATATAGATAGATTAGAGAGAGGGAGAAAGAGATCTCTGTATGTGCCTTCCTTTACTTGTAACGGCATGTTATTATTTCCTCAGATCCAATTTATAATCTGTGCTAATTTATGTAGTCTTTAGTACAGAACTACTGCCTGCTCTGTCATCTCTGATATTGCTTATCACTTCCTAAGGTTTGGCTTGGTACACACCATTATTCTGGTGTGTACTAATTGCACCATCCATCTCTCCGGTTTGTCAAGACCACTGCAAATTTTGATCCCACCTTCCAAAATGGGAAAAGCTTGGTCACATCTGCACTTTTAACAAACATTTACATTTCTAACCTCCATTTCATTCTGAGAACATATTAATTACATTAAATACCCAAGGCACGGAGCATTATTGAGTAAAACCTTTCATTTTGATGTGAAACCCTTCATCACCACACCAGCCTGGTATACAGTAATAGTGTGCTTTCATGAGGTTTGCCCACTGGTAGTGTGCAGCAGCAAAAATACTGGATGTTCTCTTGCCCACTCCTTTGCAGTGGAGTGACACAAAAGACAAATGAAAAATAAAAACAACCAAAGAAAACACAAGGCTATGCATCATCCATGAGGAGCAGAAGAGAAACAGCATAACTGGTCCTGCCTTAGAGTAGTGCCTTTTCACGACACCCACACCAATTTCTTTTGCTTAAGTAAAGATGTAAGGTTTGGCCCAAAATGGAAGAACATTTCAGAAGAAACTCTGTTTTCACAGCAAAGTGAAGCTTTAAATGTTTTTTGCTGTCCCCTGAAGATACAAAAGGGAGATGAAAGGTAGACACTGGCAACTATCAACAGCAGTGAGAATAAATTATTCATAATTTACCCTTATTCATTCTATTTAATAACTGTGTGTAATGATTTCCTCTGAGAAGGATAGAATATATAGATTTCTGATTTCCCCCACAGGTGATTTACTCATCCTTGTGATCCTTGTCCAGACATCCAATAGTTTAGGAGAAAGATGGTTCCAAAAACTCTCAGAGAAAAGAAGAAAAGATAAAGGAAAAACAACATGTTTTGAAGTCCAAACAAATATGTCATTTTACAAGGAAAAAAAAAAAGAATATCTCACATCCAGAAATTATGGAGATATTTCAGCCTGAAAATAAGGATTTGTGGATGAATATAGTGACTTTAAAGCACATTAACCCTATCTGGTGCTGATCATCTAGTAGTTCAGTAGTTTACGGAAAGACTCCAAATGCATCAGCAGATCTTAATGAATTCCTGAAGCTACTCACTTGTGTCTCTTTTTTTTACATCATTTGTGAAATTATTGTACAGAGAAAAACAGAAAAACAAACAAACAAAAAAATAGTATCTTGTACTCACAAGTGCACTACCTGCAGCCTATATTTGTTGAAGGTGACCCTTCAACAAATTAGTTGTTTTAAACAGAAGGAAATGTGGTATTCAGTTTTCTTCTTTGCCCAGTAACAAATGGAAATGTTGTTCCAAGAACAGACTCCTGCAGCTCCTGTTTGCCTTTTGCTGTTTCAACTGCCATTGATTTTAGTTCACATCTATGCTAAGCTTCTGTGAATGCAGACTAAAAGTTAGTGGTAGTGGGGGGAAAAGACGAAGAAAAAAAAAAAAAAGAAAAACATTTCTTCAATACTTTTCTTGTTCTCTCATTCATTTTAAATAGTTTGTATGAGATCCATTGAAAATATGAATTCTTTTCCTATTCTTTTCACGATGCAAAAAAATAAACAAATTAAATTGCTGGTTGGCAAGTAGGAGGAAGCTACATGTTAGGAAAAGGACCAGAGCTATCTTGTTTTCCTCAACTAGAGGTCAGTAGCTCACTATTTCTACAACGCTAAGGGCAACCAAACCAGATTTGACCTTTTTTTTTTTTTTTGGATCACATTCCAAATGTGATTTATAAATTGCATGACATGCTGTAAGTAACTCAAGGCCAACTGCAGAGTCAAATGGCATTTTATAGGCTGATTTTTAAAATGAGTACATATGTGAAAGTAGTCTAAGGAAGTCTAGCACATTGTAGTATTGTCAATTCTTATTAGCCAACAGATGTGCGAGTAACTGCAGGTAGACAACGGCCACTGGATTTGTGGACAAACTGAAGAACAAGTTATAAGCTATATGCTTTGTGTGTCTCATTAATTGCTATAGGAACAGAAGACAAAAACATACATGTAAGCAAGAAGTTGGATTACCAGGTTTCTGCTAGGTTTTACTGTTTTTTTTTTTTTTTCTTTTTGATGTTGGATTATAATAATACCTGATTTAAATTGATAGATCAAATTCCTATAAACAACCCACATATTCGACATAGCTAAGCAGTAATTGTATTATTATTATTTATATTATTTTTATTTAGTGCTCCTATTTAATATATTATATTTTATTTTAATTTAATAGAATATTTTTAATTTCACTGGGAAAAAATCTCCATTATACTTGATTTTTTTCACCTGAGATGCGACAAGAAACTACCAGTCAGTTAGGTTTCACTGGTTTGTGTGACTGACTGGAAAGGAGAGTGGAAATTTTGCTTACAGCTTAGAATCTGTGGCCCATTTTTCTGTGTGGTGTGGATGGTGTGTTGTGCTTTCCTGGTATTTTGCCTGAAGGAACTTGACTGATGATAAGGCTTGCACAAAGCAAAACAGCCCTATTGAGCATAAACAACATATATCAATATATTGACCCCATGCAAGATCAGGGCAATGTTTCAACACTGTGTCTTGCCTCCCAGGGTCCCTCTGAGTGTTTGTCTAAGTTTTTCAAGCCCTTAGTCTAAATTCTCCACTGGTTTAAATTACAGGTGGCTCCTATTACCTTCAGCTGAGCTAACGTGAATTTCTGTAAACATTTCTTAAAGGAGTTTGGTCTTCAAAATATTTCTCTTTTTGCTTGGCTTTGAACTTTCTATTGTAAATCACTCACAAACTATGTGCAGTGGAGAAAATTCCCATTTAAGTGGAATCAGAAGATATATTGAGTAGAAAAAGAAAAAAGAAAAAAAAATGTGTTAGTATTCTTTACAAGTTTTACATGCCTGGTATCCATTGTGAACTTGAGATAAAAATAATGATCAGGTTACACATAATTTTATTCATAGATTACAAAAATGTAAAAAACAGTCCTTGCACTGGACACTTTTGCCTAGCTATCCATTGCATGCCAACCAGATCCTGACTCTTCAGCCACTCCTGGGCGCTCAGCAAAGAAGAGCAGAAGGATGGCTAAGATCAGAAGTGGTGGATCTACAGCCACCCAAAGAGACTTTCTACATACCAACTGAAAAGGAACAATGTCATTTATCTGCCCTCTAAATCACTACATAAACACAGGTGCATATATCTGCACATTTATTTGTGTATATTAAAAAACTCTGCTCAATCTTTTGTAGAAGCATCTTTCATGGGACTGAATCGTTCTAAAATACAGTCAAATACCTAAATACATCAGTTCGTTTTCTGGTAAGAAATCAGGACATCTTTTACCATCTTTGACCTGGTGTTATTTACTTGTAACTCTTCATGGTGTTCTCTTGTTCTCCAAGAAAAAAAAAATTCAAAGCAACTAAATGTGCTGTTCTTATCTGCAAATTCCCTTTCTTGCTTAAGCAATTTTTTTTTTTCAATGAATAGTATTTCTGAAATAATGGAACATCACTATCAAAAATTATTTTTCATGCAGCTTTCTTTTATGTTTGAAGTGAATAGTGTTCCTCTATTTGTCATACCACTGAGATGTAATGCACTGAAGCAAACTCCAGTGGAAGCCATGTCTGGCTACTCTTTAAAATACTCTGCCTCCAATATGAGCAGGATTAACTGGTCCAAGAACCTGTATAAAATACTGTGCACAGAATAAAACATACAGTTATGGTATAGCAGATGGTATAATGACTGAACCATCTGAAGCTCGCATGCTAAAAGTTTCAGTTCTCTGCTATTACCCAGGAACCTCTGGGTAATAACCTCTGCTATTATCAGGAACCTAGAATGCAAACTTTTCTTATAATTTCAGTTTCTGCAAGAAATGGGATCCAGAAATATCTCTGTGGAGAATCAGGCTCACTGAATTTTCTTGTTCCTTGCACCACAATTCCCCCCGCTGCAGCCATCTGTTAATTAGCCCTGTGGACATGCCATAAAAACAGATGTCCAGCCCCACATTTGGAGCAAGCATTGATTCTAATAATTTCAATTTTCACAAGCTATTCTTCTTCAGATAGTTCTTCTAAAAGTATTCTTCATAAAAGATACATGCAGTTTTCTTTTTAAAAGATGAATCAACTTGCATTGTCTTAATTTGGATTTGTTGCTTATGGCATAAAACACTTAGTTCTAATTAAAAAAATTCAGAGAGTATTTAAAGGCAAGACAACCAAATTGCTTGTTTGACAGTTATAAACAAGATTTATTTAAATTCAGAAATCTTTTTGCAGAGAATATCATTATGTATTTTCCAGGCTTTTGTTCTCTTTTTTTTTTTTCATTAACTGATCATAAAATGTTATCATATATTTTCTATTTTTTTTTTATTTTAATAGCAGCTGTAAGAGACTAAGCTACAGAGGAGCTACATACGTGTGTGGGGTGTGTATGTGTAAACTTAGTGAAGCTTCTGAGTAAATGTTTAGTAAATTTCACCTTTTAAGTATGCAAACTGGCATAAATAGATGTGCCCACTGTAAATAAAAAAAAAAAAAAAAAAAAAAAAAAGCATTCTGAAACATGATTGTCAAAAATTAGGAGCTTAAACCCACTTTTACAAACACAGGCACCTGGTGAGGTGGCAGCCACTGTGTTCAGTGAGGCTGAAGCTCTGTCCACAGGAGTGGCCTGCCTCCGTGACAGGGAGCATCCTCTAGCAGATAACCGGAGGAGAAAAAATAATAATGCCATGATTCTTCCCTGGTAATTCTTTCCTAGCCTCCAGCTCTCTTTTACCTATATGTTTAACAGCCCTCAGCTGATCTCACCCTTAACGGCTTATCTGATCTTTACTAATACCTAAAGATTGTGAGAAAGAGTGCCATGGTTTAATTACGTGTTGTGTGGAGAACCATGACCTTTAGGTGACTCATTTGTTTTATTTCACTGGAAGGGGACAGTGCAATATTGTCTGTGATTGATCTTCACTGTGCCATTTATGATTTTATAGACATCCATCATACCTCCTTCCAGTCTCAAGAGGCTTAGTCTATGTGATAATATTCTAACAGGCATCCTTCTGTGCTTGTGACTGTCTTGCTGATTTGCTGTGCTTCACTTCTGCTGATGAAGTTGAGATGAGAGGAGCAGATTTGCACCCACACAGAACTCAAAACGAGCATGTACCCCGGATTTATACACAGCCACATCAGTGACTTGCACTTTGCTTTCTGTTCCTTGCCTAGTATAATTAGCTTGGCTTTGTTTGTTACTGGGCTTTTTTTTATTATTATTATTATTTTTTATATATGAAAAATTGCATAGAGCTATGTATTAGGTTTGCAATATGAGCTTCTTCAATGCTAATAAACCACTACAGTTTTCAGAGAGGTGTTGTAGAAATGAACTCAAAAACTGAGAAGTGATCATTTATGGTATGACGCTACCAGGTCTTCAAAAGCTTTTAATTGCTTAGTTGGTTCATTTAGTATTGACTGTTTGGCCACAAACAACAAGTAAATAAAGAAAAATTATATTTTTGGCTACAGAAATAGCTTTTTTTCTACCAATAAGTCAATGAACAGATTTTATCCTTTGTCCTCCTTGTTGTATCCAAGTTTCTTGACTCCATTAGTGAATTTATGCTGAGGTAAAGTGAAGAATGGCAAATAACATACTTTTCCCATAATAAATTTGTCATTAGTGCACAACAAAAAATCCCATACTTTTGCTCTTGGAGTGCTGTATTTCATGCTGATCGCATTTGTGGATGCTGGCAAAGCTCTGCTCACTTTCTGATAAATTTATTTCCCTAAAATCCTTATTCTGACCTGGCACTTTGAGTTAATTTCTTGGGACTGGATCTTGAATTTTGAGGAAAGGTAAATTTCAGATTTGCATAAATTGGCCTCCAAAACAGATGAGTTTGGATTTAAATGCTAATGACATCATATGTGTGTTTGTTTTCTTTTCCTGCACTAAGTAAATAGCATAATCCAACTTTTTCCTTTGTTGCTTGGTTTGCATCAGATATTTTCATTTATTTTGCATAGCTGCATGTGGGTATGGATTTTATGTAGCTGTATGTGAGGGCTGTAGATGGGTTCTTCTGGTAAACAAAGACATTTTTTGTTCTAAGCCTTAGTCAAAATGTTATCTCTGAGATAAGTCTTCCATGGGGAAAACAAAAAAAGAGAATTTTCCAGTACCTCTGCAGCAAGAATTATTTGTAGCTCTGCATTGTTTATCATCTGGCTTGGTAAAAAAATACCAACAGATATATTGCATGCATGCGCAAGAAATCAAATGAAAATCCTTCTACTTCTAATCTTTCTTTGCTGCAGATTGTACATTGGGGGGTGCCACTCTAATTTTAAAAATGAGCTTACTGCCTTTTATTGTATGTTGCATTACAACAAATGAAACTCAAATACAGAAGCAATCTTAGCCAAGCTCTAGCTGATTAATGTAATCAAGACTGTACTCAGGCAACAAAAAATTTTCCTGTCATAAATACATATTTTTTTCCCTTAGAGTCGCAGCACTGATGTTTCTGTGGTCAGTCTGTCTTGCAGTTTTATCTCTCTCTCTTAACTGCTAGGTACTTGAATGCTCCCAACTCTCTATGCTGAGATGCCAGGCGAGGAGGGAAATATATCACTTATGAAAGAGCAGCACTTGTGGAGTGTACATGTTTTGTTGAAAATGCCAGATTGATAGCACTTGAGAGAAGCTTAAAGACTAAAATAGTGGTTGAGCTTCTTCTGAATTCAACCTCTGACATTTTTCCTAAGAACTTCCAAGAAAATTGTTATTCTGCACTAATTCAGTCATATAAACACTTGTGCAGAAGGTTCATATTCCTTTTCTGCTTGATGCAAATGAAACTCACTCATTTCAAGTTAAAAATCCATCAAATACTGTTTTTGTAAATGGAAAGTGAATCGGCTGACATTTGAAGACATTGAGCATTTCCCATATAAACGGAAAATATCTCAGGAGGAAAATCTGATCATTTTGCCAAAAAGTAATACTGTGGCCTTTGAATTTGAATTGTGGCTTTTAGGGGGAAAATCTGTCATTGTTCTAACACAGACAGGAGTTTGGGAACTCACTGATGTATTGGCTAAAACATACTAATGGAAATAATGTCTAAACATTCATTATACTGTGTAAAGATTTTTTTTAAATTAAATTACAAACTTTACTGCTTACCAATGCTATTAATTCATGTAGTATTTTTCAACAAAAGATAGTATCCTTGAGAATCACTAGCTTTATGATGGCTTATGCAGTTGCATCCAAATTACATTTGTGAGTGATAGAGTAAAAATCCTTCTTAACTTTAATTACTAATGTTATTTCATTCAAAACAATAACAGGATCTCCTGAGATTAACTTGACATGATACAAATGCCAAGTAAAAAGATGTTTGATTTTGTAAATGTTAATGGTGCTTCCAACCAAGGACTGAATCCTCAGTGTCATGCAGTGAAATTCCCAGGCCTGAGCCATGACCCCACACAGCTTCTGGGACACATACATGAGGTCATTTCTCTGTAACCTGCCCCACCAGATTTCAGGTTTCTTCTCTCTCCTTTGGCCCCTACTTACAGAGTTTCAGGCACTTGGCTTGCTTTGTCAGGTCCTTTTGGATCCCACGGATATTATTACATGGAGGTATTTTCCAGGTATCTGGTGTTTTTTTAGAGGACGTTGTTCCCTGTTCTCTGAGAAACACACTGGGTAGATCTTCACGAAGTAGGGATGCAGTTCTGGTTCTGGGCCAGTATTTGTCAGACATCTTATAAAACGCCAACCACGAGGAATAGATGTGGAAAACTCTGTGCAGAGAGGACCAGCCCTTCCTGAACCCAGCAGGTGTCAGGGGGAGAAGGGAGATCTGTCCCAGGCTCCCCTTGCTCACTCAGTCATCACTCAGCACTCACATAGCCACCCATATTCTTGCTGCTTGTCTTCCAGGTGTTCCAGGGTAACTTCGACAATGATACGCACCGTAAGAATGTCATCGACCCCCCAGTCTACGCCCGGCACATCCGCATCATCCCATGGTCGTGGTACGGCCGGATCACCCTGCGGTCGGAGCTGCTGGGCTGCACAGAGGAGGACTGACGCGGGGCTCCGCCAGGCCTCACAGCTCTCCACACACCTACCAGTCCCTCCCTAGAAGAAACTGCGCAAAGCCTGTAGGAAGCTGAGTGGGTTTTTCATGACCAAGTGCTCATTTTATGGTAGGCCGCTAGCTGTCTTTCGCAAGGAGGTCTAAGCCTGCCCTTTAAAAGATCCAATCCGATTTTGTCCTTGAAATCTGTTAGTGTTGTCCCTTTAGCTGTGGAATTATCTTTCTAGCTCTCCTTTAAGTTGTTCGCACTAGTTCAAATGTGTTAGGGAAAAACCGCAGCATCCTTTTTACAAGGGAAGAGAAATAGCGTGACAAAGCTTATTTGCAGCTTTAGAAACATTGGGCTGACGAGTTCTCCATAAATCATTCTGTCATCTTACTTGCAAAAAGTGATACTGCAGCTTTTAGCAATAAGTTTACTTGGGGATGACTGCATTATAGTAATTGTGCCTATCAAACACTGTCAGTATTTATGACATATATTTTGGAAAATACTCTATGGTACTGTAAAATACAGTACCTGTGATATTACAAGCTACCTTTCATTATTTTCATCTCAACAGCAGAGTCCATGCAACTAGCTAAACCCATTTTCCTTCTCAATTTTGCATGCAGTAGACATAACTAACATCTTTTCTGTTCAGTATCACCTTTAATGTTGTTTTCTCTGAAAGAGGTGACCTGTTTGTATACGGAACAAAATCTGCTATCAGTATGTTATGAAGTTAATGAATTTGCCAAAGTGTATTAATTCTGCTTGAGGTGTGCTTTTTCAAGGAGGCTGAGATGAGACTCTGTGGTACCTGAGGATTCTCATCCTCAGTACTCACAAAAGTACAAGCACACAGCACAGCATAAATCCTGAGCCCTTTGGTGACTTGCCCAGGAGTGAGCAACTCTAGATGGAGCTGTATGCGTGATTAATTCCTTCAGAAACCTCCTGAATTTCTGTGAGGAGGCACACATGGGGTGAGGGAATTAGATGCTACAAGATGCACAGGAGGAATGACTCCTGACTCCAGGGAAACCTTCTCACTAGGCTCTTATGTCTTTCATTCAGAAGAATGTGAATGGTCATGTCTTTCTTCACAAGAATGGAGGCAAGAGAAGTTGTAGTTCACCAAATCTGGGCACCTGTTACCATTTGCTCCCACCTGTGTCGTTGCAGATGATGAGACATGAGGAGGCTGATCTTTGTCATGCTTCATCTGCAGAGATACTTCATACATACTGTGCTGTTTGAACAACAGGATAGTCAGCAAGGGCCCTGGTGTCATAAACAGATTTGAGGAGGGAAAACTGAACAGTGAGGGGGCATGGAGGACACCAGAGGTACAGTTAGGTATTTGATGTCAGGGCAGATCTTGTGGGTCATCGGTGTAAGCTGGGGATGGTCGGCATTGCTACACCTGGCTGTAGAATCTGGAAACAGGACAGGTGGGTGGGCCACATGGCCATGGCCACATGGCCATGGCTCCTTGAAGCAGCTGGTGAGGCAGGGTGGCCAAGCAGCAAGGTGCAAGAGCCTGAGGAAGTGTGCTGCAGTCACAGCTCTGGTACCTGTCTGCTGGGCACTCTTGGGCAAGTGACCTCACCCTCGTGCCTCCGTTTCCCCAGTGGCAGAGGTAACGATACCAACCTTGTGAGGCACTCCTGGTTCCCTAGGCACTAGGTTCTCCATGACTATGCTAGTGTAGCACCAGCATCTGAAAAAAAAAAAAAAAAAAAAACTAGGACAAGGAGTGAGGGGGCTTTTTCCTACCTGAAATGATGGCACGTGGGGTCACCTTGTTAATTTCATAACATGTTGATGTGGGGGAAAAAAAAATAAAAAATATATATATACAGCTGCATGTTTTAGCAAATGTCACTGAACTTATTTTTTGTCACTGTTACACTCTCACTGAAACCAAAATGCTGAAGTATGAGCCTGGGTCCTGCTTCCCAGACAAACACCCAACTGGCCCACAGTCTGCAAAGGGCAAAGTTTGCTTTGGAAACAAAACGGTTTGGATTTCAAAACCTGCATTTAATCACACATTCTCCACCACAGACAAAATATATAATCCATTTAACTGTGAAAGACTCTAGATTAGCAGCCAGGAATTTTACATACAAGAATTGGGGATATATTGGTGGCGGTTTTCGGATAGCGTCACTTAAACTGTCACATTTTAACAAACAGAACACCCTGCCTCTCTATAAAATGACTTAATCCTTAAACTGTATTTATACAAGTATTTATTTTATAAGGCTTAGACATTTAAAGACTTCTACAGAAGAGTCTTATAAAGGTGAAAGTATGTGTAAGAAATGTTGAGGTCCTGTGCTACACTGCTAAGTTTGTTCTTTATTTTTTACTTTGTGCTGCATAACAAAAGCCACTAGACTGTTACTGTCTTGTCCGTAACTGTGTTAACAGCATTCCTTAATGATGTATATATGAAGTGGTCTTCAAACATAGTGAGCAATTTTGAAGAGAAAGTCAATCTTGGGGTATTTCTAAAGAGCAAGAAGTTTTGTGAATATTGGAGGACCAGGGCATTCCTACGTTACACACTGCCCATGTTGTGCACGTCAGGCACCTCAAAAAAGAGAATATTTATATTTTTAGGAAGCACACAGTATTTAAAGATGTCCAAAACTATTTTTCAGTTGTGGGAGTGCAATTTACCCTTTATTTATTTATAGATAGGAAGAACACCATGTAGCCATTTAGCTAGTTGACTGTATACCCAAAAAGTGGGAGGCATTTCTGAAAATTAGAGCCCCTAGTTCACAAAGTTATTTTAAAGTTGGTTTGTATTTTTTATTCCCAAGTGATTTTTTTTTCATGGTCATCTTTTGCAACATCAGTTTTGTCTTTGAGTTAATTTGTCTTGTGTTAGTAATTTGATTGTTCCCACTTATCTGCATATAAAAGTAGTGTTGTCATGATACCTAACACAGTTGTTTTGTTTTGCATTAGAGATGAGTAATTTCATCCTTTCACTCTCTGTCAGCTTCCATCTGCCAGCAGCCTTCACAATCTGAAAAGTCCATACATCATGATAAGATGCTCTGATAATTTATCAAAAAAAAAAAAACATATAGATGATGCCCTTACACTTTCACCCAATGTGCTGGGACTTTTCCCATTGAGATTGTTTTTAGCTGCCAACAAGCTTTCTTTAAACAGTATTGTGCACCCATAGTACCAAATTGTGCTCCTTCTGTCAGCAGTGTAAATCTGAAATAATTTTTCA
Organism: Aythya marila; assembly: GCF_965140915.1. Lineage (NCBI taxonomy): Eukaryota > Metazoa > Chordata > Aves > Anseriformes > Anatidae > Aythya > Aythya marila. The sequence goes on along the minus strand of NC_139080.1, from coordinate 81,105,242 downwards.
GGTTTAACAAAACAGATTTGAGTCAGATATGGTCTGGTGTTACGATTTTTCCCTTTAATTTTATTTTCCTCTCTGTGTGCATGAAAATCATTGACATAAGGGACAAGTGATAAATTAACACAACAGCGGAAGCAATTGTCATCCCCAAAACAGATGTGGATATAGGGAATGTCCCCTTAGGAGGGGATGGAAGAACACTCAGAAATGGTCCTTGGCTTCAATATTAATTGTGACAATGACATTGAACAGGAGTGGAAGTGTTTTCCTAATTAAATTTCACCCTGAACCAGCTAAGTATCTGTAGGCACCTTCCTGCCACTCTGCAAGGTGCTACATTGTTAGCCTGGGAAATCAAGCACAGGTGCAAGGCTTCATTTTATCTATGCTAAGGGCTTATTGTGTTAACTGCCTCTGGTCTTGGGGTTGACTTTCTCTTTCGGAATGGCTGCATACAAATTAGTGTGGGTTTTGAAGACTAAGGATACTAAATGAGTGTATCTTTGCTATACAACAAATATGAACTATAATATTCAGTGCTGGCTTCTGATGTGTCAGTAAGTACAGAAGTGTCTCAGACACAATGACCTTTGCAACCTTTCAAGCTGTGTAATATTCAAATGGTTTTGTATATACTTAAATCATGTAGGATGATGTAAAACCAGTATGACCTTGTCTAGTCTTTAAACTTAACAATAAAACTTTTGAAAAATGAGGCCATTTTTGAAGCACTTATATTGCAGTCCCTTGAAACAGATACAACTTATCTCAGACAAACTGACAGCAAATGCAGAGCAGAGATAGAAGGTGGCATTTTCCTGGATTCCTTCATGGGGTCTTTGTGGTAGGTAAGTTTTTTTTCTGGCAAAATCAACCCTGGTGTTCTGCTCCCTTCAATGTGTTCCCTTTGTTCTTCTAGATAAAAAAAGCAAAGGTTTCAATGAGACTAAAAACATTTTTGTACCTTTTCTGCTGTCTAAATGAGCACCAGAAATGTAAACTGACAATTTCATTTCCTTCAAGTCAGATTCCTTGGGATATTTATCAGTTCTTATCCTCTCTTCTGCACTCCTACTTAGGCAAATTAATTTCCATAAAGATAAAAGGTGTCTGCAGTGCAGCCCTGCTGTGAGACTTCCAGCAGGGCTACCAGCACAGGGCCGGTGCTTGCTCACAGTCACGCTTCTCATTCATGCACCTTACTCCGCAGTCTGCTTCCCAGTATTTCTTGCAAACCTGGCCCTATTAATAACCTCTAGAGAAGATCTACTGCAACGCTTGGGAGTGGACCAAGATGGTCATATCTGAAGGTCCAAGCAGTGTTTGAATGAAAAATATTTTCAAAACTTGGGAAACATGGTATGATTTACTATGTCTTATTAATTTCTGAGGAAGATTTAAGGTGGTGCACAGAAAAGCTATTCACTCCCAATTTTAAACACTGAGATTTAAAAAAACTTTCAAGTTTTGTGTACTTAGGAAGGTTGGAGCTTCAGTGGTTTACTCCCTGCTCTGCTAGAATAAGCTCACAGAGGTACATGCTTTACTTTCAACCCCCTTTCAACTTCTGTCCTTCACCAAAAGTTGTCTTTTAAGAGACAAAATCCATCCATGTGTGTGTGCAGACAGTTGGTCTGTCGGCCAGATGTGCAGTCTGAACATTAACAGTGTGCCATATTTCAACAGAAAAGTACCAGAACAGATGTTGTGATTTTTTCCTGATTGCGTATCTCTACCAGACCTAGAAATGAGAACAATATAATGGCACATATAAAGAGCTGATAATACCTTTTGATGAATGGTGGCTGAGTATTAGCACTTCAATTATAAATTTCTGAACATACACATCTTGAATCTTCCTGACTTTTAATTATAAATTGCAACTCTTTCATGAAACACAAGGCCCACTCCTGAAGAAATGAAAAGTGATTTTCCCTCTCATTCTTCATAATGTATTTCCCCAGGAACTTTAATGAAGACACTGAAGGAAAATAATTAGTAATTCTCTTCAGAATAGCAGTTATTTATCAGTGTCCATCCTCCCAAACCTGTTGCTAATGAGCTGGAGAGATTAACATGCATATCAACACTGTACATCATTATAAAATATGTAGTCCCTGATACTTCTGTGGTAAATACAATGAGACTTACTTTGTGCCTTCTTTTCAAACAGCAAGTTAACCTGTTCATTTAGTGATCCATGAGCAACCTCTGATTGCTTAGCCTTATAAAATAAATAAGGACAACACAGGAGATAATTGCACTGATGCAAACTTTGTATTTTCTTTTTAAAATAAAGAATACATAATTTTCCTTAAATGAAATTTCCAATGCAGAAGACTCTGTTAGGTTAATAATATAAAAGACGCAGGCAGACTTAATCCTGTTATGAGCCTTAGTTGCCTAGCTTTACATCTGCATTGATCATGCATAATCTTTTGATGATACATGTCAGTACCAGCATTTAGAGAGCTGTAAATGTAGGTTTAAATGCATCTGGACATAAGAACATGGAAACATGTCTTGGTCTCACAGCTTAACTTTAACTGAGTGTAGCATTGTATCAGTATATGTTAGTAGCAAAACTAATTGTATTTAGATATAGATATAGTATATATCAACTCAGAAGTAGGCTCCACGTCTTGTACCTGTGGGATGTATGGGAAGCATGAATAACCCAGTGAAATACAGGTGGGGCAGAAGGAATGGTGAGAGCTGTCAGAGCACACAGCCTATTGATCGTGATAATGTTTCTGGGGCTGCTTTCTCGCTGATTTACACACTAATGCATCATGGTTATCTGAGGCTGTACATCAGATGATAGGTCAGTAGACACGTTTCTGATGGCTGCATGACCAGATGAAGGAAATCAGCCCTAAGAATATGGTAGGAAAGGTCACTAAACATTTGCATCAGACTGGAAAATAAAAAGCAGACAAAAATGAACAACAATCTGAAATATATTGGTTTTCTGGAGCACTGCAAGAGGTCATTAGGAACTGTAGAGAAATGTATTATATTGCCACGACCACAATAAATACAATTAAGTATTCAGACTGTTGGGCATAAAATACAGGCAATCTATTGAAACTGGCTCAAAGGCCTCTTATAAAGTGATACAGCACATTCTTAATAAAATGTCAGACAATATGGTGTGTGCACTACATACCATGGACTTCTGTGCTGGGTCAGGCTGGGATTGGAGTTACCTTTCATTGCAGCAGCCAGTACGGTGCTTTGTTCTGCACTGGTGGCTACAGCAGAGCTAACAACACCACAGCATTTCAGCTGCTGTCTGTCCCCAGCGAGTAGGCAAGGTGCTGGGCAGGGACACAGCCAGGACAGCTGGCCCAAGCTGTCCATCCCATACCCCCTGCCCTATAATATCATGCAGCATCAACAGCGGGGAGGAGGTCTGGGGTGGAGGTGGGCATCAGTCTACCTGGGGAGGTGGTGAATGACTGCACCACTTGGGTGGTTCTGGTTTTTGTTTCACCTCTTTCCTTCACTCATTAAACTCTTTATATCTCAGCCAACAAGCTTTCTCACTTTAGCTCTTCCTGCTTTCTTCCTCATCTTGCTGGTGGAAGGGCATGACCAAGAGGCACAGATGATAACCAGTGTCAACAGTCCACAACTTTACACACATAACATAAATCATATCTGGGGTCTGGGATGATGGAATGATTTATAGAAAATATTAGAATAATATTAGAAAATATATAGGATGATTTACAGAAAATATTTTGTCTGAGTATTCTTTCCTTAGATTTTACATACATCCTAATTTTCCCTTGAAAGGTGATTCCTTTACAGTTTCTGAATTGGAGAAATTTTGTTCATACTTGCAACTCATGTGTTGCCCCGTGGCTTTGTTGGAGGAGGTACTGATGGAGAACTTTTGAATAATCTATTAAAGCATGGATTACTTCTGTTGAGGATGTTGTATTTGTGTATATATATATATATATATATATATATATATATATGAATTTTCTGCAGGCCAGTGTCATGCAGTTTGCTTTAAATAGGCATGGAAATAGAAAGAACAAAGAGGAAGCAGAAGGGTGATTACACTTTTCATGTTGGAGCACTGCATGTAGTTCTCTTTAATATTTATAGATCTGGCAAAATAAATCCAGTGTATATCAGGAGATTCATTAGAGAACATAAGAGTTAATTTTGTTTCTAGTCAACCTTTTGATGTGGGTAAGATTAGTGATTTTTTCTGGTATATTGCCCCTTCACTCACTATTTTCTCCCATTTCTTGTAGAACAGACTAAAGAATTTGTTGCATGGAAAACATACTTCTTCCCATTAGGTCCTGTTCCTGGTTTTCCAGGATTTGTGATCATTGTGTAAATCTGAGAATAATTTCCTGTTCTCTACACATCCAATACCATTCTCTCTCTTTCTCTCTCTCTCTGTCTAAATGAAAATGAGAAGCAGGACTAGTGGCACTGCCTATTGTAAGACCTTTGCATCCAGGTCTATATATTTTGTCTAGAACTTTAAATATCCTGAAACTGACACACAAATGTTCTACATTCTGTTTTAATCTTAATTTATCATGGAGCAACCTTCATCATGGGGATGTCTCCCATGAAAACCTAACCCATTTTGCCTGGGCTTATGCACAGATAAGATACACGTACAGTTCCCAGTACTTATTTACCTTGCAGTACTAATGTGGAAAATGGATGAGCAGCACCAGGTTGGTACCACTTAGGCTGAAAAATACACTGGACTGAAGATAAGAGCTGTGTTCACAAATGCTGCCACTGAGACCCACCTTGCACTGGGGGACAAGATCCCCTCTGTGGGCATGGGGGTTAGAAAAACTACCAGGGAAAAAGGGGAACTGCTGGCTGGTGTTTAGACCAGAATGAGGAAATAATCTGAGAAAGGATAAAGGGGAGGCTTGTGTGAGGAGGGCACTGTGTCCATACAGATGAGGTTATATACCAGGGCAGCTACTGTATATGAAACACACTGAACGTGCAGGGCACTGTTCTTGGCATGTCTCCAAAACTCTTTGATTTTTTTAGTCTGGCCCCTCAGACAGGCACCTGTGAACCAGATATGTTCCTGATTCTGTAGCTGTCAGCTTACACCAGCTGTGGCTCCAGACCTGCGTATTCAGCTGTGTGATCTGTCCTGTTTTTCTAATTTTCTTGCTCTTCACATTTTAGGACCAGCATTTCAAGGGCACGTGGTGCATGTCATTCCTGCTAAATGACAGGTATGTCAAAGGACATTTAGGCAGTATACATCTTTGGCTAAAATCTTGTTAGCTTTAAATATGTAAGCAAATATAATGGACTAAAGCTGATGTGAAAACATGTCGATAAATTAGTTTCCCCAGTAGACATTCCAAGGACCTTATTCACTGCAACTGGCAGAAAACTCGAGTACCAATGGCAAAGGAATTAAATTCATCAGCCTAATCTGGCTGTCCATCTTCTGCGTGCTGATGCAATTTTCTTCCATGTAAGAGAAATAAGCAGAGTTTGGGGCAGTGTTGGTGTTTGTGGATATTTCATCTATGTTCCTGGTTTGTTTAGCCATGTTTTCCTCACATGGGAACAGGCAGCATTACTTGAAAGGCAGAAGCACTACTTTGTTTTAATACCTTTTATTTTTATTTCCTTTTACTGAATGATTCACAAGTATTTTACTTAAAGCACCATCACTGTCTAGTGACCAGGGAAGTAGGAAGGTTTTTTTGTCTACACAAAGATGCTCCATTTCAGATAGAAGTGAGAGTGACTTCCAGAAGAGTCTGACCCAACATTTATACAATGCACACACAGAGCAAATGCCACGCACCACTCCCGTTGGCTGCTCCACCTACCCACTCCTATCCAGTTTCTGTGCTGTAATAGAAAGCGTTGTTTAGCTGTGGGAGTGAGACCATGGACTCACAAACAGCTTTTCATGCTCAGCTGCAACGGCCACATTCCCCAGATATTTCTGGGACCCTAAAACCAGACTTCCAAACGGGGCAGCCCTGGAGCTGGGTGTGATGTGGTGGAGGAGTGTCTGCCCGGCCCCACTGATGGCACGCAGGGGCTACACCTGTAAACACAGAGTGGGTATCAGGAATGGCTCAGTAAACACGTCCTGTCGTGGTATAAAATGGTTTAGGTATTTTTAAACATTTAGTGATCTTTTCCCTGGCCTTTACCACAAACATTCCTGTGGCCTGCAAAAAAATGCATTTGTGGTTAATTGTTTTCTCCACTGGGTTGTGTTCTGTTCAGATTAACGTCTGCAATGCATTTAGACAGCCCGCATGAACTAGTGCATTCCCAAAGCCTGACAAAGGTCTGCTACAAGTCTGGTCTACCATCATTGTACCAAATGGAAGAGATGCTTGAGATACCTCAGATGTTGGCAGCCAAGTAAATAGTCCTACACACCATGAATTCGAACAACCTCTTCCCAGAAATCAGAAGTTAATTTTAGGTTAAAGGAGAGTGAGTTGTGCCAATTGTATTCCAGTATGACCAGTAAAGTGCTTCCTCATGGGCTGCATATTCCTTTCAGACTCCCAGGTTGCAGCTCAGTATTACCAGGGCTCAAATGAGCCTTACTTGATAGCTCTCACAAGTCACTCCGAAGTCCTCTTCCACTGTCTTGTGAGAAATCTCCGGTTTATTGGGGCTGAAAACAGTGTATCAGAGGGATAGAAGGTGAATTGGCAGTTCTTCATCTGAACATGCCCCCTCAGCACATCTGTGACTTATGCCTTCCAGTCTCGAAGACGTCTTCTGAACGTGATCTGTCTCTGAATAGTTATGTTACCCTTAATTAAATTGAAAGACTAATTCACATGGCACAGTTTGGCTAAAATGATTTCAAATGTCAACGTTGACTTACAGGAAGCTTATCTGTTTCATGAGGGTTTCCTTTTTGCCTGTTTTCATCTTGAGGCAATCTGATTGCATGCAGTGGAACTATTTACTTTGAGAATAGGAAAGACCATGCCTGTGAATACTAACTAATCCTCAGCCTTTATTAAACTGATGTTTATATGGTGGAAAAAAAAAGTGGGGGGGGGGGGGAGGGAGAGAGGGAGGGGGGAAAAAGGAGGGGCGGAAAAGAAGAAAGCAGTGTCTGAAAATGCAAGTCAGAATCTGAGAAAGATTTGCACAGGCAGGAGGAACAAAGCTTTCAGAGGGACATTTCCTCTGTGGTCTGCTTGGGAGTGTCATCCCTGTACTAAGTGTGGCAGGACATTGCATGCACATGTGTGTCTGCCGCTGACCGCAGCTGTGGCACAGGTTGGGATGGGGCTGCCACACAGACCACAGTGTGCAGAAACAGCTGCATGATTGGCACCTTTGCCTTTGTCTTCACAATAGCCTTTTTCTATTCCTACAACATTAAACTCTGTTAACTGATTATGCAGGATCTCAGCCTTCCACGTGATCCCGTTACCTTCAGACGTAATTGCAAATGAGACAAGAAATCTCAGCTGTACTGTTCCTTATAATGGCATTCATTATTTGTCCGATGTTAATTATTCCTTGCAGCTGACAAGAAGCACAAAGTCCAAAGAGTTAATTTTCAGTATAATGAAAAATCAGTACATGCTAATATGCTCCTTGTTCCTTCCTGTATTTACCCAGGAAAGCATTGTTTTGTTTTGTCCTGTGAATACTTAAAAGGCAGGCACAGAGTAAAAGATGAGAACAAAAGCCACAGAAAGCCAACCCAGGAGCACCTGCCACAAGCTGGGCACAGAGAAAGCAGCTGTGGGGCTAAAACTCTGTAAGTTTCCCTTCTGTGTCCTTTGGTGCCCTCCTGCTGCAGCCCAGCCCCCTTGATGCACTTGTAGGTGTGCAACTGAGCTGACAGATGATTGGGAGGATGGATGGACTGTCCTACCCCTCTCTAGTGGCATAGAGATTGGGGACAGTGAAATCAGCATTGCAGGCAGCCCCCTTCTCGATAGGCAGTGGGATGAGGGCTGCACCCTGGTGACACTGGGGAGCCACAGGGGAAAAACCTTGGGGCTGACCACAAAGGTGATGCTCTGAGTGAGGTCCATCAGAGGAGGAGGAAGGTCAACCTGTGGGTTATTCCTTCAGTGCACTGTGGTACCGCACACACCTGGCTGAAGAGTTCAGTCCATCACCTAAAACTCACCTTGTCCTGCAGTACAACCAAGCCTGTATTTTGCACATCTCTGGGTGTCTGTTATGCCCGGACTTCACAAAGAATCTCTCAAAGGCATCAATATCCAGCCTTTCTCTACTTGCACGTCATTTAACTCAGGATTTTTTCTGACTGGGGAGTGCCTCAAAGACGTACATCTTTTTTCTACTAGCCTCTGTCTGCAGTGTTCTCAGTTCTGTTTTTGCCTGTTGGTACATTTGTTTCTTTTGCCCTGTTTTGTTCTCTGCTACAGGACATGTATATTATGAGGACCATTCATCTCTGCACTACACAAGCATTTCAGTGCCAGTTCAGGAAGGCCTTGCAACTTTATGCCTGTTCAAGTCCCACTTACTTAGGCCTGTGTGCTGCCCTCCCATGCAGTATGTGCTGAAGTGCTTTGGTACATTGTGGTCACTAAAAATTGTTGATCTCAATCCAAGCAAGTGTGATGTGAAGAAGGGGAATCACTTGGTATCATCACACCTCCCACAGTGCAGACTCACTTGGAGCACAGTGTGCAGCTCTGGGCTCCCAGCCTACAATGGGTGTTCAGGCCCCTGGAAGCATGCAGAGGAGGGCAGCAAGCCCGGCCCAAGGGCCGGACAGCTGTGCTGTGAGGAGAGGCTGAGGACACTGGGGCTGCCCAGCCTGGAGAACAGGAGGCCCAGAGGCGGCCTTGCTGCTCCCGGCAGCTCCCTGAGGAGGGAAGCGCAGAGGCAGGTGCTGGCCCCTGCTCCCTGGGAGCTGCTGGCGGGGCACACGGGAACGGCACAGAGCTGTGCCAAGGGAGGGCCCAGCTGGGCATTGGGAAGCCTTTCTTTACCCTGAGTGAGGCCAGACACTGCAACAAGCTAGGAAGCAACAGGCTTCCTAGCAAGGTGCTGGGTGCTCCCAGCCTGTCAGTGTCCAAGAGGCGTTTGGTCAATGCCCTCAGTACCATGTTTTGACTTGAGCCCTGAACTGGTCAGGTAGTCAGACTGGATGACCTCTGAAGATCCCATCCAATAGAAATCTATTTTTTCTGTCCTGTCCCATCTCATCCCATCCCGTCCCGTCTCCTCCCCTCTCTTCCTCTCTCCTCTCCCTGTATTTTTTCCTGAGAACACTGCCTAGAACTAATTCAACATCAAAACACAGCAATAAAAAAATAAAAGTGGATTTATTTCAGATCTTCCAAACACTTTCAGTGATGCAGCTTTACAGTTTTGAGTTCCAAAATTTGGTGGTCAAATACTATGCAGATAGATGACACTACTCATGGGATCAATACAGTTTTGTGGAATGCCATATGATGTCTGCGGATACATCTTTCTCAGTCTCTCTTGTTGAAGCTGAAGTCCTTTTCTTCCATCCTCCTGCAGCCGTACTTTGAGGGAGAGAGAAAATGAATGTGTTGAATGAAGCAAGCACTTACCATCAGGAGAAAGGTTATGCCTCATCCTTGCAGCCAGCAGTAAGGTAATGAAAGCCAAACACCTCAGCTTTTTTTGTAGTTCAGGTCTATGTTTTCAAGGCAGTCTTTTGTTCTTTATAAAGTATACCAAATGTGACCTGTAAAATTGTACTCTTAAAATTAAAAAAAAAATAAATAAATAAATTTAAAAAGGCCTCTACCTGGCAAAATGCACTCAAATGCTAAGGTTTTCTCATTGTCAATTTTGCTCAATGTAAATCCTGCACCATTAATATTAGGAAATTCAAGGGGAAAAATATACTTTTAAAAAATCATATTATTTCCTCCTTTTAGTCATAACTCTTAATTGCATACATTTTCAGAGGTATACATGCCTGGAAATTTCACCTAAAAATGTTGGAGGTTCCTTTGGAGGAAGTATTAGAAGTCATTGGATTGTGACAGAGATCTGATGGATTTTCTTCTGCAAAATGCCTCTAAGGATTCCTCATTCTCTAGAAATTATGCCATTGCCCTCTAAAATGAGCAACCCTGGCTAAATAGGATTCAGCTTCCTACCATGAAGGAAGATGACAGTCCCATCTCACAAGCAGAATCATGACTAGGTCAGTGTTCAGCAACTTGGATCCATCTTTGTGTGTTGTGACATTTGGTGTTGTGGCTCACACTGACATCTTAGCTAGGAAGCTGTCACCAGCTTGCTGTCTTCTCTTTGGTGTAGTAGGGTAAGTTTCTCTCGTGCTATGATCACCTGCAGTATTTCTGGCTGGGTTTTGGGTAACAGTAGTTTCTTAAAACAATGTGATACGGTATTTTAGGAAGTTACCATAGAGACCACCTATCTTGTTTTTGCACAGAGTGGAAGTTTCCCATCTTTTAAGTGATTATAGCATTATAGAAGTATAAAGCATTATAGTACAGAAGCATGAAGCATTACAGAAGTCATGATAGCATGTAGAAGTATGCAGGGCTTCCATTTAAGGACACACCATTCCTTTATAAGAATGAACAAGTTTAAAATGAACATTTTTAAAATGCACGTTAAAATAAAATAATAATTATTATAATTATAATAATAATTTACATGTATTGGGCTCACACATTCTTGGCTTCTCAGATTTGACACAAAGGAAATCTCAAAAGACTCGAACACCTGAGCATTGTTTTCCACTTGTTTAGCTTTATTATAGCTAAGTGGTATTCCATTCCACTTAACTGAAACTCTGCCTAAATAATAGTGGAGTGTATATTTTACAGGTTTATTTTTTGACTATTGACCTTCTTTTCACAATGCATTGTTCTGGAGTCACCAGGAACAAAGGCTGGTACAACCTCCTCAGAAGAAATGCTTAACCCAAAAACTGTCAGCATGCATTAATCTTCATAATGTGAAACCTTGTGCATATTTTAATGAAATATTGAAGCATTCCCACATAGCCAGCCAAAAACATTTCCTTTGAAAGCGTAGAAAATACCTGGCACCATTTGCTTAGCATTTTCGTACACACCCATGCTGTCATGGGCACACACACAAACCCAGGGGAGGCAGGGCCAGATCCTCCTCTGGTTTAAAACAAACAATTGGAGGAGGCTGTGGGACTCCAAGGCAAAGGGGGAGTTATTAAGTAAACACACCCATAGACTGGTCATTAGGAAAATGGTCTTAGCACTGAGGCTGACTGGATGGTGTGGGTGTGACAAGGCCCTGGTCTGGAGGTTGGTGTTTATATCATAAAGTGGAGGCTGTATAAACCACAATCCCAATCTGAGTGTTTGTTCTTCAGGAAGAACACAATCATCACTTCTTAAGGAGGACCAAAGCCCATGCACATGGGACAGGCAGCTCCTTCACTCCATCAACCTCTCTTGATAAGAAAAACCCCACACGACCTGCCATGACCCATTTAGTGATTAATTTACATCACGGGTATAATTATTGATGACAGACATTTAAGCCGTTTTACCTCAGAGGATTTTATTCAAAGACAAATCCAGCTATATAGCTGGTGTCTTCAGCCCTCCCAGTACACAAAACAGGGAGCGTGCTTCATTTTTCCAAGTCACACTGCACCGAGGGCTGTCCGAGACATAAGGCAGGCTGCCATTATATTTAGCTTCAGGAGGTGGTAATTAGAATGACCCAGGATTTTTCAGAACTACTACATCTTAAGAAACACAGCTTTACCTCTGTTAACCTTCTACACAGCTGCCAAACTGAACAAGCACTGTGGGACTAAAAGCATAAATTAACTTAGTGACTCCTTCAAAACAGTATTGATTCGGGAAGTGCAATAATGGACGACTGCTTCCTCAAAACCTGCACTTAGTTCAAGTCATTGAACAAATGTACATGAGGCCATTAATTCTGTGGGATTTTATAATGTGATTTAAGTAATATACCAGACACTTACACCAAACCATTTCAAATGCATGAGATCTGGTATAAAAGGGGAGGTTTCAGAAAGGTTGCAGAGATGTATTTCAAGCCACTGATGTTTTCTTCACCCTTTTATTTTGTTAGAAGGCAGAAGAATATTCCTTTATGGAAAAAAAAAAGAAAAAAAAAAAAAGAAAAAGCTGAGAACCAAAGTCAAATTCTTTAAGGAAAGTTGATGAATAGTCTGCAAATTCAGAGGGGTTAGCCAATCAGATTTATTGAATACCATGTTGCCCCCCCAAAAATTGTGGGTTCTAAATTCTAGAAGAGTTTGAGCTGATAGAGACTTGTGGATTTGTGTCACATTTTATGTACAACCCATAAAGCTGTTGTTTTTTTTGTTGGTTTATTTGTTTGTTTGCTTTTAACATTGTTCAGCAAGCAAGGATTAATTACCCTGACCAATCTGTCTTTTTGGACAAAGCAGTTCCACCTTCAAAATTTTTCTTACTTCTCAGAACTTTTGATTTTGAAAAGTATATTTTCAGTGCACTTAACTGTATGTGTATGACATTGTCCAAATATAGTTACCTGTAAGCGGTGAGAGTATAAATCACGTTTAAAACCACCATATGAAGACAGAGCAGCTCAAGGTTAGTCCCTGCAAAACTGGCATGTTTGTTCTTTACAAGACCTTCCCTCAAAAATGTCTTTATTAACATTGAGATTCAGCTCCTCTGCCTTTTCATGGGCCCTTGGCTGGCACAGGGTCTCCGAAACAGGAGGCTCTGGGAGGCAAAGAGATGTGCTGCTGACAATCCTGTCACACTGACAGCCACGGGTCCGATGGGCTTCTGCAGCACAGGCAAGGAGAAGTGACCTTCATGCATAATGCAGGGTCCTGACACTCATCTACCCCCTGCGTGGTGCAAGTTCCCGGCTACGTGCTGACATCTCAAAACATCAGCCGCAGATACTTCTGTCATCTTGGAAGGAATGAGATATTATAATTGAGTTACTGTGAAGGCTGTGAGAGACTGGGTCTGGCGTGGAGCTGTCAGCATCTCACGATGGCCATGCAGAGCCCTCTGTATTGGGTTAGTGAAAATAACATTTCTTCCAGTGTTTTAATGGCATCGATCTTGATAGTCCCATGCTTTGGATCAGTTTTACACTGGCGTCACTTGAACAGGCTTCAGCTGAGTTACTCTGATGTTATGCTGATAGGATCCAGGAAGTCTTCTGATACCTTACCTTTCCTGACAAGTACATCTGGATGTAAAATGTCTGTGTGAGTAGCAGAAGGGAGAATACAGATAGGGTTTTGCTTGTTTGCTTTTGTTTTAGTGAGATTACAATTCTGATTTGGAAATTTGATTAGTTCTGCCTGATCTTCCCTGAGTCATCCTGAGAATAATACCTAAATATGTTTCTTTTGAAATCTTCACAGTATTAGGACTCACTCCTCTTTATACTTCTCCAGCCTCTAAAGACAATGCGCTCTGAGGATGTCCTATGCACTATTTACTCTTTTACAAAGAAATGATGTAGCACAATTTGAAAGAGGCTATTAGAATAGATGCTATTTAAGCAGTCTTTTCAATTGTCAGTGTGATCTCTTTTTATATGAATATATTATGCTTTCAAAATCTATTTGAGAGGTAAGATTTGCTCATTTAAATATAGGTATCTAGAGGCAGAAAAAAATAAAGAGGCTGAGGGAAGTGTTGGTATTCCAATACAGTGGGATATTGAACAACAGTGATGATACAGATTCACTTAGATCTGTGGGTTTGTTACTAAAGTCTAGCCTTACTTGGACTGCAAATTGTTGAAATTTTCCTAAAGATAACCATGGAACTTATGGAATAAAGGTAACAGATTTAGGTCCTCAATTAATTCTTTTCCTTACTTTGCAAGTAATTTATGTCTTTACATTTTTTTTCCTATTCCCTTTATTTTATTTGATCAAAAGGAGAATCTTTCGTTCAGTCTGTTTTCCACCATACTGGACAAGAGACAACAAATACCTGTGTGTTTTTAACCCTGGCATACAGAGACATAAGGTCCTGCGTGCCCAAATCTGTCACGATGACAGGACATATTTATATTGATTCAATGCAAGCCTTTTGATAAGTTAATTCCGTGAATAATTTATTTATTTAATTATTTTTAATATAGATCTAATATACAATGCAGGCACCACTTCCCTCTTGGGATACAGTTCCTAAATGCACGTAGGGCACCCTTCTGTTTTTGAATCTTGGTTTTCATGCACCTGCATTTAAAGGCATTTGATGTGGCTACCCTTGAAATCTCAGCTGCTGATTGCCATGTGGGATAGGTGGGCTCTCTGCTGCTCTCCCCGGGGCAGCAAAATTGCCAGTGTTAGACTGAATTAAACACACATTCCCAAGTGCTGGCAGCCATGCTGACTTTGTGTGCTCAAGCAGCAGTGTTGTTTGCACTCCTGCACTGTTATTCCATTTTGCCAGTGGGAGGCATCCCGTCAGCCTTCACTGTGTCTTCCTTGGGCACAAGGAAAGGTAGTAGGGGTGACTGCAGCATACCATTATTCCCACCTGAAAATGGGACTTCGCAAAGGTCAGCATACTCATTTATAAAAATATCTGCACTACCACTGTTGAGCTTCTTGTCCAGTATGGATGAACAACAGAAAAATAATAGGTGATGGATGGTAACAGACTGCTGGGAAAGATTAGCAGGATGGCTTCGATTTTCTGCTGGAGCTCATCATAATGTGGCATCACTATTTTATTTTTTTTCAGTTACATGGGACGGCTGAGGGAGATGAAAGCTCTTGTGGCTGCTTGCTTACATGTATACTGCCTAGGTGACACCTCGTGACATGCCTGGCTACTGCACATCTGCAAAGCTGTTTCAACGCTTGAGTGCATCTGTAACAATGTTGTAATATTTGTATATTTTCCTTAAAGCTCTTTTCATCTGGGTTCACCTTGGAAGGATGATCCAAAAATCTAGAATATGGAACATCTCTCACTCATGCTATTAAACATGGGCATTACAAGAGCAGCAGAGGGGACCCAGAGGTGAACCTCACCAGTGCAGGCACAGGACCTGGCCTGGTGCTCAGGTAACATGCTCACAATCAGTGGATGGACAAAGAGGAGGCAAGGAAGAAATTGTGCAGTCCTGTGAACAGCATCAGCCACTGCTGCTACCAACACTGAACCATCTGCCTTGCTGCTTGCCTGGCTGCCTAAAATTATTTTCCACTCCACACTTTATTACTAGTTTCCATAGCAGGTCAGCACAGAATCTGGTGTAAAGCTCCTGCCTTATCATTTTGCAGCATGAAAATGAAAAGGCTGCTGGCCATGATTATTTTATACAACTTGAATACGTGGGCGAAGGAAATTTAAGAGACAGTGCTGACAGATCCTCAGATGATGAGAAATAACTGTACTTCAGTAGCACTGCTCTTGGTTTTGCAGATGCCTTTCTAATTACTGGCAATGAGGACAGAAGTAAAACTGAGATTAACAAAACTGGTTGCATAAGGAATTTCAGGTAAAAAGAAAAGTGAACATTGAATCAAAAGGGTAATGATCCCACTAGCAGCACACTGACTGCTGCTCTACAGTGTGAGGACACAAGATTTTCATGTCAATCATGCAACAATAGAAATGACTCTTTTTTTTTTTTTTTTTTTTTTTTTTTTTTTTGTGGAATACTACCTTTAATTAATAGGACTTAACCTGTGTATCACACAAGCATGTAAATCACCTGTCTATCCATCTGTCTAAATATCCATCTAGTTTGAACCTCTTCTTCCTTTGTTGTTATTCACAGATGTCCCTAAGGGTACCATTGAAGCAGAACATTGCTGAGTAAATCGATATATTTTAAGGATGATATTTCATGCAAGTAACACTAATTATCACAAAATAATGAAACTGTATCTTCAAACCACCTGACCATATACACTGCAGTATTTTATGTTCAGTCATCCTTTGAGTGCCTCTGATGGTTCCAGTAGGTGGTTTGTTTGTTTGTTTTTCATGAAGCATCACTATTCCCACCAGCTAAAATTAAACTGTCTCAGTCAGAGTGGAATTAGAAAACCTGCAGCAATGGATAGTCAGTCCTTTCAGACAGAAGCAGTTGTAAGGATATTTTTAAACATTTCAAAAAATGTTAATTTCTAACTGCGGAATTCTTTTTGTTTGACTCACTGCTTTTTTTTTCCCATGTAATCCCATGAGATTAAAATTTGGTGAGAAACAGATGCTTATTTTTAGATACGTTTTTATTGTTGGGGCCAAAGACAAGACTTCAGTCTCATAAAGAAGAGGGTCTTCACTGATGGCACTGTGCTAATTGCTGTCATAATCAAGTTCTTGACAGCCAGAAGCCAGCTTCAGAAGGAAAGTGTGAAGTGAAGTCTATTGATAAATTGATGCTAAGCCTAATGCTTTTCTTTCTTTGGTCAGTATTCCCCAGCCACTCTGTGGTGGTCTTTAACCCAGAAACATTTGAAGCATGCGGACAGCAAAAAAGCACAGAGGGGCCTGTAAGGGAACACCGTGCAGAGGTTTTTGAAGTTTGGAGCACTCTTAGAAGCTGCTGAACATAGGTGAATATCCAGAAGGAAGAGGAGAGAAGGACAAGTCCAAGAGGAGACATGGTTCAGCAGCTGTTACCTTTGCAAACTTCATCCCACTTCCTACTCATTATCACAGAAAGGCTGAGGCTGGCAGGGACCTCAGGAGCTCATTTGGTCCCACCACTGCTCCAGCAGTACCACCCAGAGCAGGGCGCCCAGGCTCATGTCCAGGCAGCTTTTGGAGTTCCCCAAGGAGAGACACCACAGCCTCTCTGGGCAGCATGCACCAGTGCTCCATCACTCACACAGCACAGAAGTGCTGCCTGGTACTCAGGGGGAACCTCCTTGCTCCAGTTTGTGTCCCTCTTGTCCTAGCACTGGGCTATGGCAAAAAGAGCCTCCCTTCAGGTATTTACTTGCATGGATAAGATGAGCAGGATGCCCTTCCTTTATCCAAAGATACAGGGCAACAAAAGATAGAAGACACAGAGGCTGTAGCATCTGTTATTGCCTCATATTACAGACCACTAATAAGATTTAGTAATGTGATAGAAGTTCATGAGTCCATTGCATCTTAGCAAGTCACCTACTCATTCACTGATGTTAACAGTGAACGGCCACACTAGAAAATGTATTCCTGGTGCAAACAATCTTGTTAGGATAAAGAAAAACAAAAAATGAAAAACAAAAAACATAAAGCAAACAAACAAGCAAACAAAAAAACTGAACTGGAAAAGAACTTGATGAATGTCAGCATGATCCATCGATATGCCCAGCAGTGACTGCACTCTATGTGCATGGATGACTTGAGACAAAAACTGAGGCAAAAGAAGTGTGGCCACCATAGTATCCCAGATACGATATGTGTGTGAGTAAAATTTGTTTTAGGATTTCACCTGGTCTCTGCATTTAGTGTTTTGGGGGTCTGAGCCACGCAGATTAATTCATTGTGACAGCCTTCCCAGCTGCTACCTCACCAGCCTGCAGGAGGAACACATCCCCTGCCTGTCTGATGGTTTCTGATGTGCCTGTTGCCT
The DNA here is from genome assembly GCF_965140915.1 of Aythya marila. Lineage (NCBI taxonomy): Eukaryota > Metazoa > Chordata > Aves > Anseriformes > Anatidae > Aythya > Aythya marila. Next base: position 81,087,662 of record NC_139080.1, on the reverse strand, counting down.
ACTCACCCCCCTCAGCTGTAGCTGTTGACAGAGGATTAGTCTTTTGTAATGATGCTCACCCACAGGATGGTAAGAAAAATGGAATGAACTTTATTTTGGAAAAGCTGATATCCTTAATGTATGTAAAGCACATACCTGGCAATATGTGCATACTTCTCTTACTCACTGATCCAACCATAAATGGTTATTTTACGGTTTCTATGCCAAAGGAAATAACACCAAGTGTTAATTCTGGATCTTTTGTATATTTAATAAATATGTTGGTTTTTGTGTTTTTTTTTTTGTTTTGTTTTTTGTTTTTTTTTTTTTTTAATTTATTTCAGGCAATTAATTCAGTTATTATATGCAACTGAAATTATTGTTAGTCCTTTTGATATCCCAACTGCCACCTTCCAACATCTTAGTACATTACTGCTTATCATGGCTCTTTTTAATGATCTTCTGGTAATTTTCTCTTCATGTTCCTCCCAATTGAGCTGAATTAATTTTTTCAGGTCAAGTTTTATGAGCCATTATGTGAAATGCTTCACTAAAACCCTTACGTACAATCATAATACATACTTCTTTGCATTATTATACTCTACATTTGCTAATGCACAGATTTCCTTGCACTTGCTCGCCCACTGTCCATCTATGACTAATATTCCTCTTCCAGCTACCGATTAAAAAAACCCCGTCCCTATGAATTTCAAAAATAGCAACAGAAGAACAACATAAGTCAAGAGAAAGTGAGTCCCTTTTCCCTTTCCCTTACTTTCCCCACTGTATTCTCCTGGAGAAGCTGGCAGCCAATGGCTTGCACAAGTACACTCTGCTGGGTTAACAACTGGCTGGAGGGTCAGACCCAGAGAGTGGTGGTGAATGGAGAGAAATCCAGCTGGCGACCAGTTACCGGTGGTGTTCCCTAGGGTTCAGTGTTGGAATCCATCCTCTTTAAGATCTTTATTGATTATTTGGATGAGGGAATTGAGTGTACCCTCAGTAAGTTTGTAGATGACACCAGGTTGGGGGGAAGTGTCAACCTGCCGGAGGGTAGGAAGGCCCTGGATAGGTTGAATTGATGGGCAGAGGCCAATAGGATGAGGTTCAACGTGGCTAAATGCCAGGTCCTGTACTTTGGCCACAACAACCCCATGCAGCACTACAGGCCTGGGGCAGAGTGGCTGGAAAGATGTGAGGAGGAAAAGGATCTGTGGGTGCTGGATGGTGCTTGCCTGACCATGAGCCAGCAGTGTGCCCAAGTGGCCAAGAAGGCCAACGACATCCTGGCTTGTATCAGGAACAGTGTAGCCAGTGGGACCAGGGAGGTGATCATCCCCCTGTACTCAGCTCTGGTGAGGCTGCACCTTGAGTACTGTGTTCAGTTTTGGGCCCCTTACTACAAGAAGGACATCGAGGCCCTGGAGCATATTCAGAGAAGGGCTACAAAGCTTGTGAAGGGTCTGGAACACAAATCCTGTGAGGTGTGGGTGAGGAAACTGGGGTTCTTTGGTCTGGAGAAGAGGAGGCTCAGGGCAGACCTCATTGCTTTCTATAACACACCTGAAAGAAAGGTGTGGGGAGCTTGGGTTCAGCCTCTTCTCACATGTGATAGGACTAGAGAGAATGGCCTCAAGTTGCATCAGGGGAGGTTCAGGTTGGGAATGAGGAGACATTTATTCTCAGAAAGATCAGTCAGGCATTGAGACAGGTTGCCCAAGGAGGTGGTGCCATCACTGCCCCTGGGGGTGTTCAAGGAAAGTTTGGATGTGCTGCTTAGGGACATGGTTTAGTGGGTGATATTGGTGGTAGGGGGGGTGGTTAGCCACCACATGCTTAAGCACACGCAAGATGCTTATAGATGTTGCATCTCAGAGGAGTGTGTTAAGTACACATACTTTTCCCGTATGTTAAATGCTATGACATGCTAGAGTTAGTTACGATCCCCCTAAGCAGAATATCACCAATGGCACAAGTAACTGCTCGTAGATGTTATAATCAAGGAAAACACTGATGACCATAAAACTGCTAATGAGATCCTGAACACTAGGTTGAGTAAGGTGATATGTAATCTTTCAAATGAAATAGTGACTGGCATTTTCATGACTTAATGTTTTACGCTTAGACTGGCCAGAGCTCAGGGCAGTGTTCAGTGGGGAACAGATTTGCCACGAGAGAAATTAAATAAAGGTCACAACAGATGTGTCTTTCATTTTATGCCTTTTTCTATGACTAGAATTCTTTGATTTTGTGTGCATGTGTATGTGTTATCCTAGTGATTTTTTTTATATATATATATCTCTGAGTAGAAACAAAGATGAAAATCTTATAGTTGTTTTTATCAGTTTGTTTCTCTAAGCATTTCCAAATAGTATTTTACTGAAGGTACTGAAAGCGCATGAATAACACGAATGCAATAGAAAGTGGCCAACATTTTCCAGATTATCATATGCAATTGGGTCTCAGGTCTCTAGAGGTTGTTCATCACTAACAGTCTGTTTCTGAGATGTGTCTGAAATTCATGTGAACTTATCACCAAGGTGATATTGCTACACTGAAACGTCCTGAAAGATACCGCATAAATAAATTTTAAAAATTCCAAAGGGAATAAATGTATGCGACACACAACTCAGGTGGCTAGAAGTTTAAAAGCTATTACTTCCCATCATTAGTAGTCCCTGGGGCTAGAGCATTCAGCTGTGAAGACTGCTTTGTGCTTGCAGTGACACAAGGTCATCATAAAGAAATTATTTCCTGTGGTGCTTAGCTGGAGTATCTTTCTTAAAATGACTTCCATGGCTACAGGTAACTGTCCTTATAACCAGAAAACAAATACAAAACAAACAACAGAACCCAAACACAAACTCCTGTGTCTTTGCAGAACACTGAAAGTCAAGAATTTAAATTCCTCACTAACTTACATGTTTCCAAATTTGCATCCTTCAAAAGACACTTACAAATATTCAGTATAATGTATTTATTGGTGCATGTGAAATACTTCAGCAGATATAAAGAAATTGCCTATTATGTACCAATTTGCTAGTTCATTTCACATTAGTCCATGATTTATACCACATATCTTCAATGGGTTGACAGAAGAGAAAGAGTAAAATGATGACATTTAAGCTGTAAAATGCATTAGGAAGTGGACCAAAATAATGATATTTAAAAGATGAATTTAAAAAAATCCTTTTGCAAAGAAAATTGAATGATAAAAAGAAGTACAATTGTAATCTTTCATTTTTAACTTGATTTTCCTTATTTGCATTCTTCTCCAATACCATTGTGTTCAGTACTTATTCTCATGACATCTAACAGTGAGAGAAAAAGGACTGGAGAGTTGATATTATTATTGGCGATTGCTCAGGTAGCTATAATTCGTTGGCAAGTCAGACCATTATGGAATTTCACTCTTTGTTTTCTTCCAAACTACATTAGTTGTGAAAAACAAACCTTTTGTTATCCTGGTGAAATCTGTAAATGCACAGATGTAAATCATGATCAAAATACTCTTAATAATAACAGCTTGGAGTCTCCCAAGTGCAGAGATCATTATTGTGCTCAGTCAGCATGCAAAGCTCTAACAGAAATAATAAATGCTAATGAAGCACAATTTTACACAACTTCATGGGAAAGCTGGCAGGGGAAGGAACACCTGCAAAGCCCATGACCAAGCTTGAAATTTTGAAAAATCAGAAACTTTTCAATGGTAATTCAGACTGTTATGCTGACAAGGAGTCCTTGTTTCTTTGAGAGCAATTAGTAGCAGTTGGATGCCTAGAGGTATGCCTGTGGCCAGGAGAGTGGGCACAGAGTGTGCATGGAGTGATTCCTGCCGGCATCCATACACGATGCTTTTGCAGAAGGAAAGAAAGAACAGGAGGGGTGTTAGGGGGCTGGGTTATGTACAAAGTACAGAAATAAGGGGCCACAGATTTTTGTTTCCTGTGCTTTTGTTCAAGATCCTTCCTGGTTTCCTGATCTTCACTTCGTCATTTTGACATGACAGAGTTGTGAGATTGGCACAAGTGTAATGTGGCCATAAACTTGTTGCAGATGTGGTGTTCTTTTGATCCCACATTTTTCCTATGTGTTTTGTCCTGTGCAAGCTTATTTACTTCAGCAAGATGCTAATGCTAGGGACACAATCCTTCACACTACTTGTTTTCTCTGGGTTTTACCCTTTTTTTTTTTTTTTTTTTTTTAAGGCAATTTACCTCCTACACAGTCAGCAATTACTCTATATCATGTTAAATCCTGCTAAACTGCTAACATCCACTGTGGCAAAAAAGCATTAGCAGGGGCCAGTCGTGAAATCTTGGAGAGTATAAAATAAATGCACGTATGTGTATATAAAAAAAAAAAAATGCATTGTGGGATATTTCTAATGGAATATTTTGCTAAGGAATAACCATTTGTCTTACTGTACTTAGATTCTGATAAGGTGTAGATAAAAGCATATCTATGCTGCTAAAAAGGAGTTTTAAGTATTAATAGATCTTTTCTGCTGCTACCTTCCTCCTGCCCCAGGCTCCTACATTATCACCTTTTCTTTGGATAGAAATTTAAAGTTTTCATGCTGAAGGAATATAACATAATTTTAACTGCCCAGACCAGTGGATACAAGTTTCAGTCTACTTTCCACTGAGTCCTTTTTTGAATAAGTAACACAAGACACAATTATTTATGAGCAGCTGGAAGAGCTGAAGCTGTATACACAACATACATTCACTGAAAAGAAATTTCAAGATTGACAAATGCCTCAGCCTTTTGGTGGTCAGCTGCACATGGATGAATTTCACTCAGCTCATATACACATTGAGAAGAATATGTTTCATTTTTCTGATGCTCCAGAAAGCACTCAAAATCCTTAGGAACTAAAAATGCCCCTTACAAGTATATTTAAATTGCTTTCCTCAAAGGAAGAATACAAAAGAAAACATCCCTTATTCTTTTGTGGGGTCGTTCAATAAAAATATACATAATGTATCCTGTGTAGATGATGATAGATAAAATAGCAGCTTAGAGTTATTAATAAAAAAAGTCATTATGTTAATAGAAATTGTTAATAGAAAACAATAAAAAACAAGGGGTATCACTGTAAAAAAAATAAAATAAAATTGCTTAACAGCAAGTACTTTACATTTGTGACTTTAAGATAGCAAAAAATTAATTGTAACTGCATATTGAAGGTCTTGATAATGGACAACAACAAAGATAGAAAGTTTCTATGTTTCAAGAGCCTACTTCCATTCTTCCATAAAAACAGAAAAGAGATCATTTTGCATATACTGTTTTTCCCAAGTTTAGGAAAATCCCTAGTAGTGTTGATTGGAGACCAGTGTAGTTTCAAATTACCTCTGTAGATCTTGGTGCTGAGAATGTTCACAGCATGTCCATATTACAAAGGGCAGTATCCTAGAGAAGTTGTAGAGAAAATTTCGTAAGATAATGTCCAGTTTAAGGATAAAGTTTGAATTAAATGCAGTTATGCCCCTCTAGACAGAAGGAGTAGCTACTACTTCCTGAGGCAATAATTAATATTAAATTAATGCATAATGAAAATTCATTTGTATTAATGAACAGTACATTAAGCAGGCATTAATATTACATTAATTTTAGATTTTTTAAATTAGATAATATGAAAATTAAAACATGATCTCTCTTTTATTTATTTATAAAGGTCTATGGGACCTTAGAAAAAAAGATATGCAGACTATCCCCATTTGAGGAAGGGATACAATCATGTCTCCAAAGGGATCATAATGGACCATTACAAGACAAAAAGAATGGGAACACACAAGGTAGATTTCCTAAAAAAATGGAATAATAGTATCATAATTAATGTTGATCAAAGCTTTTTCTTTAGCAAGTAGTTCTTTTAAATTCTAGATTCTGGTGTGGAAAGTTAAGCCAATAAAGGTGCCTAGGCAGACACAACATCCTTCATCACCTCTGAGGAATTTGTTGTATGACAATGTGCAATAGAGTGATATATATCCAGCCATGTACCGAGGCAGTTTAATGGATTAAAGATAGAGCTCAGAAAATACTTTTAAAACATTGTCGTTGCCTTATCCTGCAATGTTAGGGAGGCGTTGGAAGAACAAAATTTGTCTCAATGGGTGTGCATATTGGCTCATTGATGGAAGCATGGTTACCTCATCAGGGAGTCCTGGTCCCCAGTTTCAGCTACGTGGATGGCTGTGCTCATCAGGCTCCTTGTTAGGCATGGACCTTCATTGATACTCTTCTGCTCACTACTCAGGTTTCCCCACCCAGAGAGTTAATTTGCTCAAGGAGGATGTGCACAAAGAGCAGAATATCTAACTGATGGTGTGGCTGACTGATGGATGAAGGCCATGGAAAGAAGTGCAGAGAAAGACAAGTCATAAATTACATTGCATATACTTAGCAATACTTATAGAGGGGAAAAAAAAAAAAAAAAAAAAAAAAAGTTGATATCAAAACAAGCAATAGCAATTGTGGAGTGGCAAATAATATATCAATGAATTTGGATCACCAGGTGTTTTTGCACAATGTGAAATGGCTCATTTCAAAGGCAGCAAACCTTCTTCTACAATAAAGTGACCCAGCAGTGGAGCTAAGGATTACATTATCAGCAGAGCACAGCTATAACCATTGTTCTCAGAGCCTAGACGAGCAAACAGTACCCAGTTTGATGAATAAGCAAGGAGAAAACCTGTATGAAAATGAAATGCTTTAGCTCTCTGCTTGACATTATGTTTAGATTAGCCACACTTGGAAAAAAAAATAATAATAATTGAAAAGTTTTGAAAAGATTCAGATAATTAAAACATATAGTACAAAGTCTGGAAAGCATACTTAAAAGAGCATGCTGCTCAATGAAGTTTAAGTGAAGACTGAAAAGAGAGCTGATCAAGGTTTATATAGCAAAATAAAAGTCATATTTTGAAAGTGAGGGACTCATATTGCTGTTATAGAAAAATATTCATCTGTTGAAAGAAGATAGATGAACACAAATGGAAAAAAAAATGTTACTGATGAATTTATAGTGTTTGACAACTAGAAAATATAGAAATATTGCTATGCTCTCACAAAGATATACATTTAGCATACACACATACATATATAATATATGCATATATACATACACACATAAATTTCTGTGGCCTTCTGAAATATAAAAGGAGGCATAATTAGGTAATGTGTATAACTGGGATTGAACTGAGGCCAACATGCCCTTAGCACTGAAGAGAAGTACTTGAGTCATGAAGGCAGGCCATTCTGCAAAGCAATACCACAATATGAACAGGAATAACTGTTTGAAATGCAGGGTTTATTACATGGCTTGTGAAAAACAGACTTAAATAGTAAGTCCTTGGAAAGCTGTGTTTGGGAGATGCAGTTTTCATGGCCATAAATGGGTTAGCAGTTCCTCTGACCTCCAAGAGATTTGACATTTGAAATGTACAATATCATTTTAAAACTGTGACTTGGGCCCCTACATACTTCTAAGTTCTTCCTAAGAACTCTACTAGGTCTTCATTTACTTTTACAGTTACAAAATCACAGCTTACTTTGCTCAGACAAAATTTGTCCCATATGAGTTCTTTACTAAAGCTTCAGTAAGAGAGGCTTTAGTGCAACCAACCAAAAGAAACATACTTTGGTTGTAAATAAACATTTTTAATGAATTACCATGTGACAAGGTTTCTTCTCCATTGCATTTACCAGTATTTGAAGTACACAGTGTACGTTGCTTGTTTCTAGATGTATTATCTGTCATTCATGTCATTTACTTGATTTTCAAATGTAATAATATGTTCTTTATTACAGGTGACTGTATCTCTTAACAAATTTATATATATATATACAAAGCAGCTAAAACTTCTACATTTTGTCTGGAAGGACATGTTTGGTTTCTTCCTCTCACCCTCCCTCCAGCTTAGAGCACAGCATCAGGAGCCAGAGCTGAGCACTAAATGAACCAGCCCCATCTATGTTGCAAAATGACAGCTCTGATCATATATTCACATTTTCTAAACTTTTCAGTGTTGGCTTCGCTCTGTTTCCACTGAAGTCTATAATAAAACTTCCACTGATTTCAACAGGAGCAAGCTGAGGCCAGTACATGGTGCTTTCAAAAGCTTTCTTCTTGACTACATTTCCTTTGCCTTTTTTTTTTTTCTTTAAATTACTACACAGATACCTAACTGTGTCCTTTACAGTATTTTTCTTCATGAAAGTCAATAGAGAAAAGGTACATAGAAATTTTCACTGTATTCTACAAAAAAAAGATTTGTAATTTTTACCTCAGTATGAAAGCTGTTTTTTTGTTGTTGGTTGGTTGGTTGTTTGTTTGGCTCAGCCTAAAAAAGAAATGGCATGAAAGTAGGTGCATTTTTCCCTACAACTATCTATGGAATAAATAAAATGGAATAAATAAAAATATCTATACTATGGAATAAATAAACACTATAAATATAAGTTTTAAGCTACTGGAAAATAACCTTAATATTTCCACAAGAGACCATTCATTAAACTGAGATGTTTTGCTATATTTTATACAAATAAAACTGTGTATTTTTCTATATTTGTAATTAAACATCATGCCCACAATATCCATGTAAATAATTAGAAAAAAAAATAATCAAGTAATTCTTGGAAAGGCAAAAATAAAGTAATATGTTCTGTCATTACATATAACTATATATGTGAGAGAGAGAAAAAAAGGAGCCCCCCCCTCCCCAAAGCAGTTAAAATAATGTTCATTGAGTCATAAACATGTCTCCAAAGTACTGAGGGACAGACATGGTGTACATGTCACTCCCTACTGCAGTGTGATCAGCTAATTGCCACAGTACAATAATTTACAAGTCCAGGAAAGCACTGCTAGTTATAGTAAACCATCTATGAAGCTCACTTAAAAGCATTTTGGATTCATGTGCATACTCAAGATGTTAAAAAGTAGGAGAAAGTAAATCAAAACCTTTATTAAGCTTCAAGTTCCAAGACAGACAAGAAGAAAGTTTCACTACTGGGATATGTCCCTAAAAATCTTCTGGGTAAGTAAGAGAATATCTTCAACAAACTAATCTTGACATAATTTTGGGGTGCTTCTCTCAGCAAATGAGAGAGTAAATTCACATACAAATGCTTGTTGTTGAGCTGCATCCATGTGTGAAATCACACCAAGAATTTCTAGAAGTTCTGAGTCTTCCTTGAAGTATGTTAAAGATAAACCATAAAACATAAAATCAATTTAAAATTGTAAAGTACATGACTTTTACTGAATTCATTGACTAACTAAAAGCTTCATTACATGTGGGACCTTCCTACTACCAGGTGCACTTCAATGTTTTTATTATCCTAGCAATATTTGGTTACAGGAAAAGATAATAGCATAGTGCACCTGATGGTGGCCTCAATCTAATTATGCTGATTGGAGAAAGTTGAAAGTGCTTCTGAAAAGCATTAAAACTGCTGTATCAGTCAAAGTGATTTTAGAACTTGGTTCTCTTTGCCAGTGGGGTGACCTGTGGCTGAGATACAATTAATAGAAATATTTTCAGAAGTTACTCACTTTAGAAATTAATTTTCCAGTTGCTGTTCTAAAAATAACCTTTCAATTTTGTAAAACAAACAAATAAACAATAACAACAACAAAAACACCCAAAGTTGCTATCTAAATGCTACCTGCATTTAGATACTCTTCCACCTCTTCCAAAGCATGAAACAGCAGCAGCACACAAGGCTCTTTCACCCATTTCTTAAGTGTCTGAAATATGCTGAGTTATAAATAACAAAGTATTTTCCTCTAATAGTCATTCCCTGTTTTAGAAAAGCATTCATTTCATAGTTCATTTTGTGTTTCTCTTGTGAGACTATTATAAATATTTTGCATGACTCTCCCATTGTCTCTGGGAAGATAGCTAATCACATTGTGGGAATTCAAAAACATTCAGATCACAATTTTTCAATCTTTTACTCTCTCTGCTTATGTTCTGTCTTTAAACTAGTCGGTGTCAAAGCATTTATTTCATACCAGTACACATTTCTGTGTTCTTTGCCCTCACTACTGCATGGTTTATACAAGCCTTCCAGCAGCAGTATCCCAGGTATTCATCTTAACTTCTTCTATAAAATGCTTTTGCAATTTTGCATTTCATAATTAAAAAGTATACCTTATTAGTTAAAGAAAAATGCACTTTGGTGGATGCGGTACTGTTTTGTTGAGTTGGAAACAATTGTTCTGGAATGTGTGTGTGTGTGTGTGCAGCCCCATTCACCTGAAGGGCTCCAGAAGCCAAAGGACCTTGAGATGATATGTTAAAATAAAACATTATTAAGTTATTTCCAGAAACATCTTGCCATTATGTACTTTCCTCAAAGATTTTACATGCTCAAATCCCCAGTCACTCTCCTCAACACTCAAAACCTCCAGCTTCTCATCTGAAACCTGTTGCAGTTTAGTTATTTGCTGTTCAAACATCTGGATCATTTCTCTCTCATAACAACATCAATGAACTGAATTTAATCTAAAAAAGTGCATAAAATGAGTTAATATGTACAAAATATCAAAGTACGTAGTAAGTGATGCAGTAATCATCTAGTAGTGAAAATAAACACTACGTTTTCCTACTGAAATTTATAATATCTCAGGCTTTGAGTTCACTCAGAGCACTGTACAGTTTCTACTTATTGCAGGAACCACATGCCCTGTTGCAAGATTTTGGAGTATATTGAGTTATAAAGGTCCATTTCCTCCCACCTATGGAATCCAGATATCCAGATATCATTTGTGATCTAAGATTCATAGTCTTTGTGGTCTTAAGCATGAGCTCTCTACCTTTTTTAAGCTCAGACAAGCTCAGTTCAACTTTCAGTTCCAACGATGCAATAGTGTCATGTAGTAGTGTCCATTGGCACTACCTTCAGGTTTGCCACACTGAAGTTAGCATACATTTTCTAGTACCGTTTCACATCTTTTTGTTCTATTTCTGGTCACTTTTTCCACCTCTTGTACTCTTTTTGCTCCCCAAAAATGAAAGTTGAGGTAGGAGGTAGAAATGTTTCATTTAATCATCAGCATGTCAAAGGAAAAGAAGCATTGTATTTTTGCTATGAAAAAATATAGAGTTTATTCTTTGATTACTGACTGAAATCTCATAACTTTTGTGCTGTGAGGCATGAAACTCATCCTGTCAAAAGAATAGCAGCTTCAGTGTAGAGTTGCTAAATATTTATTTCAGTGGCAATGTTCTGTAAAGCTTCAACTGCTCAGATTGAGTGCTACTCCCAGACCTTTTCCTTTTTATTGATTACATTAACACTTTTAACACTCTGTCTTCATAAATAGTCACAAGAGAGCATTCATTCAACACTCAGTGAAACACTTTTGCATTGAGTAGCATTATATTTGCACATGCATAAATCAGACGAACTGTCTTTATCCAGTTGGGGTCACTGAGCGTTCAGCCCACTTGCTTGATACCAGCCAATCCCTTAAATGAACTCAAGGCAATACATGCTTTTTTTCTGGCTTTCCTAAGGCTGTTTGAAAAGCTTTCCAAGGCTTGCTGAATCTCTTGTTTCAGGCATATCACAAAGGTAAAAGCAAGATCAAACCACTTGGGGAAAAGAATGTGCTCAACACATCTGATGGCCATGAAATATGTCCACTGTAGAAGACAAGATAATGTTGTTAGAGGTAAGTGAAATACTTTTAGCATGATGAAATTTTAAGAACACAAGTCATTTCACAGGTATGTGAATAAGCATCACATGGTTTAAGTAAATAGGGAAAGACTAGCTTTCTGAATCTGCCTTAGGATATGAGTTTCTCATGGTCAGGCTTAGTATGAGTTGTGAAGAAAAACTCTCCATGAATCACTACAAGACCTCTCCCGTGTCTGTGACCAATGTTCTCACTACTAACATGTAAGCACTCAAAGTAGTTTTGATCAAATGCCACCAAAAATGTATTTGTCCATCAAAACTGGACTTTTGAGACATATTGGACCTGGTTTGCTTTTTAAACAAAAATATATAATAACAAGAGGTTGTTTTCTTAAAATGTGGAAGGAAAAATACATTTTGAGACTTTTTGAAAACTAAGATGGAGAGGTATTATCGCCCTCTATGCAGCTCTAGAATTTAGTGTTGATAATGCCACAGGAGGAAGTGTGTGGTTACATGAAGAAGTTAGAACACATTTCAGCCAAGGACTTTTACTTAATTCATCCTTACTGAACGAGGTCTGGTTTAATGCCTTACATGAAAAATTGCTCAACTTTACCTGTCATAATAATCTGCCTGGTTGCCTTAGATAACCTTAGGGTCCACAGGATGGCACTGTGCCACAGTAGATGCAATCATCCTGAAGATGCTGAAATGAATATTTGTGAGTACAATATAGCCTTACTACGGCACTACAGCTTTGTTTATAATAAGAATCATTCCCGATTGAAGTTACCAAAGAAGAGAATTGCTTCTTGGTGATAATGTTTTCTCTTCCTTTTTGAGCTAATACATACAGTTGGATGTAAACCCTTTTAGCACTTCATGTGATGTTAAATGACATTGAATGTAATAGTCCACTTTTTATCTATTGCTTTTGGCTAGTATTGTTTAAATGAGAACAAGAAAACTGTGAGAGGAATATACATGCAAAATAAGAAGTGTTATGAGAACAGATGACAGTTTGAAACTCTGTAGAACAGGAAAGGAGGTTACTTCCAACAACATCCAGGATGGGCTATCATGCTCAAAAGGCTTAGGACTGGGCAAACCCTGACCAACAAAGTACACAATCTAGAAGCAATTTAGAAAATTCTCATTCCTACAGTGGCTAGCTCAACCTCTTTGTTTATTTGTTTATAAAAACAATGTCCAAGGTCTGTTTTTATTCCAAATTAGAGCAAATTAAAACTTTCTGGAGTCTGTCCAGCTAAATCAGGCCTAATGAGAAGAATGAATTCTGAACTGTCCTTGAGAATGTCTTCATGAATTAAATATGTCTATATCATTTCTGCATTGTCTGAACACAAATGTGTTGTTGCTTTCATGAAGACTAAATAGTTTTTGAAATTCTTAGGATGCTGCTGTTCAATATGTATTTTAATGTCTGGCCAATACCAAGAGTACTGTCCTAGAAACCTATCACTTCTCAGATGAGACAGATTCTTCTTCATTTTACAGGCAATTCAGAAGGGCTCATTTTCAATATTAAATTTAATTATACTCACTTCTAGTGAAAAAAATAATGTTAACCTGAGCTGGGACAGTAAAGAGGACTGCCAGAATGATAGCAGCAGAGCACAACTTTCCATATTTGAATAATAAAAGTGTGTCTAAAGCTGAGAAAATGAAAATGAAAGGGAATATGATTAATCACAAAATGCTAGTAGAAGGTGCATATGAACTGACACTGAATAAATTTAGACTGGAAATTACAATAAGGTTTCTAACCACCAGAGGAATAGTGCTTGGGTACAAATTTTAAGCAGGACATTTGGGAGCAAGAAATCACTATCAAAATGGAGTTTGATAAATTTATGTGTGGAAGTGATAGCAAAAAAGCCATTCTTTTTATATGCTCACAGTATTTCTTGAAAAATATTTGCCAATAAATATTTGTGTTTCTAAGTTTCTGTTGGCTGTCTCTGGGGCCATGGAATAGTCTTCTCTTTTGACTGGCAAATTCTAGTGATTTTTCATTTTATCTGACCATACCTAGACTTAGGGTGGTTTTGGGCTGTTGCACTTCCTCAGATTGGACAACTTTTCTTAGTCTGCATAGTTTGCAGTCAGAGTTACACTGTTCAGCAACTTTGGGAACAAGGAAGAAAACTTTGGTATTAGAATAAGGCTTTTTGAGCATTTTTATCTCATTCTGCAATTTACCTCTACTGATGATCCAGGCCGTCCCTTTCCCCTGTGCTCCTCCTCCCCCCAGTTTCCTACACTGATCTCTCTCTTTGTCTACTGGAGTCACTTACATATTTCTAAGGTATTTATGTTTATTTTGTTAGTTTTATTTAGTATTGTGTTTTCAACATATTTGTAGCCTGTTGGGTGGAAAAAAAAAATGTTCTTTATAAACTTTGAAATGTTATTTTCTATTTTATTACCAATAAAATATTGCCTGTGGTTATGAAGAGCAGGGACTTAATGCTCTATACAATATATTCCTCTTGAAATGAAGCTGTGATTTCTTCTTGAAATGAAGCTGTAATTTACTATAACTTCTCTATAGTACCAACATGCTGTTCTTCCTTTATGGGTGGCCACCTTTCACTGTTAGGACATCACTTCCCACTGACCACAACCTGACTGGTGCATGTCTCTGCTGGATGCCTCTTTGTTTAAGCTATTTGCCACAGATTATGGTTTCCTAATTGATTGTGTTTATAACTAGAGCATAATTCACAAGTCTTCTGTGTTTCCTCAGGTGCAATCTATGTGGCAAAATAGACCAATTTACATACACAAATGCTCTTCATTCCTGCCTCTAAATCCAAGCAGGTATTTCCTTTGACCAATGTCATGTTGTTTTTGTTCCCCATTTGTCCCCTCTTATTATTTTCTAATGGCAGGGAGGAGTGCTAGCCATGAACCAGGGCACTACAGTGCTAATCTAACCCCAAACATAAAGGCAGTCTGCAAAGAAGAAATTGCTTAACTTCCCAACTCCTGTTTTATCACTATCTTCTGTTCATGTGTTAATATTAGCCTAAATCTGAGAAGAAAGCTGGTGGTCATTTGTTATCTTTCAGCCACTAATCCTGACCACTTGTAGAGGAACATTCCTCATTCACAAGTCACAAGGTTCATAAAATTCATCTCCAATAGGCAGCTCTGGATTCCACTTTGCCATCTAGTGTTTTCCAAAAATCCCAGAGAAAGAAATTTACAGACAGAGAAATGCAGGCAGGCAGGTGATGTATAGTGGGAAAGTTCTCAGGTCATTCTCATGTATCTCATAGCTTTGATAAAGAGCTTCCTTGTACAGAGAAGAAAAAACAATCTCTCTCCAAACTTAGAACTATTTATGAAGGTGTGAGTTAAATAAGAAAGTTACAGGCAAAAGGCAAACTACTGCAAAACAATAAACACCTGAATATATATATATATGAATATATATATATGAATATATATATATATATATTCATAAATATGTATATATATGAATATATATATATATATATTTTTTTAAAACAGTAACTTCTTTACCCTCCTTCCATTATCCAAATCTAAGAGCTCTTCTCTTCCTTCTTTTTTCTAATTCTGTTGACCAAAACTCCATAAGCACCCAACAAGAGTAAACAAGACCCCAGACCAGGAAATATAGCTCCACATATCCCTCTTGTGGCTGATGTTTGCAGCCCTGTCTTTCACTCTTAAGAAGAGGTTTGTTCCTCTGATTTGTGTATGGTTCTTCAATCTTTAGTTGCCACCTTGTTTGTGCTCAGCTCTTCTTTCCATTGATCTTGTTCCAAATTTTAATACTATTAGTATCCGATTATATCTATGTCTTTGTCATGATGAAATCCAGGAAAAACGGGTTTGTGTTTACTCTTTAATGTCTTTCCTGAAAACAATTTGCATCTGCAGTGCCTTGCCTTTGTCACAGTATGAATCAACCCTTGTTTTACATTGCCTTGTAACTATTTGTTCCCTGCATCCCATCCACAGTAATCAGGGATGAATTGAATCTATCTTTCTTTGTGTTGCTGATTAACTGGGAGGGGTAAGAAAAAAAAATAGAGAAAGAATGCAGTACACAATCTTTTCATTTGAGTAAAATGGAGGCTGTATAAACAAAGTGACATTACTGAGGCTCTTCCCAGAAATGGCTGTTTCCTTTGTGTACACACTTCTGTCAGATGACAGTTCCAACCAAAGGAAGAAAATGCACTTCCCAAAGAGCTGGTCACTCTAAAGCTGAAATGGGGGTAGTCTGGACTTGAAAACTTCATGTGCCTTGTAGCCTTGTGCACCGACCCTACAGACCTTGCATAAAAGATGTCAGAGCGGAAACTCACATCAGAGATCCCTACGCAATCACAGCATGCGCTTAATTTCATCTGCTGGCACTGCAGCCATCTTTCAAATAGTCACAGATTTTCCATTGAACCCAATTTTCATTTCAAAGAGCTGGGCTCTTTCATAGCGATTAGTTCATAGGTCTGGGACTCTGGTTAGCAAGAAAAGCAGTGAACTTTTTTCTTCACCATGTCTCAGTAAATTTCCCCAGTTTTCTGTTTTTTCACAGAGCAGCCCCAGACAAGGGCCAGTGCTCCCACTACTCTCTACACCGGTGCTCTCAGGTGTAACAGCTGTAAGACCAGAAATGTGTAAGTAAGAGAAATGGAGCCTATGTGACAAGTACATGAATTGTTTTTTTTTTTTCTATTTCCATTCAACTTACCCTTAAAACCAGTGGTAACTATAAATCATAGAAATCTGAAGTCCATCATTGATCTGGGGTATGATTCACCTAGCCTTTCTGTGAAAAGAGCCCAGTTATTACATGAATAAAAAATTTAGTTCGGATTATGTCACCAATTATAGACATAGTTTTGAATAAGTTACATTCAGACCTTGTAATGGGGAAAAGAGAATAAAATGATATGTAAAATCAAGAAATTATTTTCAGTATATGTAAACTCTTAACTGCCTATTACAACAACAACAAAAATACTATTACCAAAAAAGTCTCAATAATATTAACATTATTCTCACTAATGTTAGGAAAGTTAAAATTATCTGCACACTTCCATTTTACCACACCTTTTTTCAGGTGTTTTGCTCATGCTTCCACTGCTCCTGATAGTGATGGCTTCAGCCTGGGGAAGGACACAACAAATTGTCAATATCCAAGTCCTTTCTTGCTCTAGAATCTAACTGATAGTTATTTTAAAAACATTTTCTAACAGTGCTTAATACCTTGGTCTTCAATGGTCTTCCAGTCCATATTATATCCAAATTTATGGTGTATATGTGTGTGTGTTTTGTTTGTTTGTTTAGTTTAGTTTAGTTTTGTTTTGTTTTTGTGTGTTAGATACTTGCTCTGTGTCCCCTTTGTTAAAAATTGACTTTATCCAGCTCCAGGTCTGCATTTGTTCAACTGACCACTGACAAGTTGTTTATAGCTGTGGGGTCTCCAGTGCTGGCCTGTGCCTTGCCTCTTATCATCCCACGACTGTTCCTCAAGTCTGCATCCTGCACCCCGATTGCTCTGCTAATATATAAGGTCCCTATTCCTCCACACCACACCAATGTGTTAGTCATAAATATTTCATTCTACATATTTAATCATAAATATTTCGTTCTACACAGGATAATGGCTTCCTACAGCCCTCTACATAAAAACTATGATTGTACTACACTAAGATAAGCAAAAGCAAAACAAATTACTTATAGCCTTCTGGTCCTTAGAAAAAATACTGCTGTGGCTAAACCACAGGAAAACAAAGCTCCAGAAAGACCAAGAATGGTTGTGAAAAATTAGCCTGAGAAGCCCCAGTCCTCAGGTCTCACAAACAGTAATGCCTGTGGCATACTTGAAACAATGACGGTACTGTAGTTACTGGGCTACAGAGCTACATGTAAGTGGTAAACAAATGCACTAATGTCTTAATGCATTAGTAGGTGCTGATTAGTGTGCAATTAGTAACGCATCACATAAGTGTCCAAATCATGCTTATGTTACCAAAGGCTACACAGAACATCACAGTTATCCCACAACAAAGAACCAAGACTCCAAAACCGAGTTATGCATCCCAGAAGCACCTGACATAGGAAATAGTGTAACGGTCTCTGCCGCAGCAGCCACTCAGTCCAAAGACAACTCCAGTTTTCAAGGCTGCCAATTTTGCACTGCACTTGAGCACTGCACTGGTTCATTTATAAAATGCATACAAAATTTTGCAGTTAGTGAACGTGTGGATGTCAACTATTTCTGTGCTTTTTAGTATATGTGGGAAAAAAATATATTAAAATATCTACCTATTTCTTTTGGAAAAGTGGGCAGCTTATTTCTCTGAAAGACCCACCACTGCATTTTGACTGGAAGTGCAGAACAAGTGGTAACACAGTTACCACCAGAACTTACTGAATGAGACACAGGTATACTCAGGGAGGCTCTGGGGATTGAAGATTCCCTAGCTTAATGAGATGCTTTCAGTAAAACTCGTACTAGCTTTTTTTTTTTTTTTTTTTTTTAATGAAAACAGTGCAAGATATGTTTACACTAAAGGCAAAAGAAAACTCCCACTTATTCCAAGTATGAAAGATTAAACCCATAGTAATAGGAGATTTCTCATTGCCCTGGGCAAGATTAAACAAATGACCAGAAACTAAACTTGCACAGAATTTAAGCTCCAAAGCTGAAAACCTGAAAACACAGCTCATCTCTAATTATCTTGAAGAAACTTAATATTGGTCATGTTGGACATTGTTAAGATGCAACAAACACTTAACCTCAATTAAAATGCAGATGCTAGGTATCTTTTCTGATCTCATCTGTCTCTCAGGACAATGTGTGTGAGACAAGACAAAACTCAATGAACAGGACTTTCCCAGCACTAGTATAAATTCTACTATCAGATATGTCTGAAAAAGGTCAACATAATGATGAAGCAAAATACTTACTTCTGAACTTTCCAAAATTTCAGTCAACCTTTTTTTTTTTTTTTTTTTTTTTAAATTTCACAATTTTTGGCTTTTCACTATGAAACCACATTTTTATTAAAACCTGAGCAAAATTTAAGCTGAATAAAGGGGTTATATATCACAAACAACATACTTTTTTCTTTCAATGAAGATATTTTATTCTGACTTAACTTTGGGGTTTGCATTTCTTAATTCAACAAAAAGCTGGAAAACACATGATTTATTTTGCCACTATGAAAGTTATCTCAAGATTTTCATCCATCCACAAAATTGGAAAAATTATTTGTATGCTCTTCAAATTTTTATCAAGTAAAAAACAATATATTGTACTCTTTTCCTTTATTTCTCAGTGTTTCATCCTGAAGTGTTTTTATTATAAATAGTCTGATGTGAAAACAAAGTTAGTTACATAAAATCATACAGGCTCATATGATTCAATGTTTACTCATCAACATATGTATTAAGAAAAGCATTATTTATATTGTATTAATGCATCATCTATTGATACAGAGAGCAGTAACACTAACTGCACAACTTAGTATGAAATTGTATTTCAAGATCATGTCTGTGTATCAACGCCAAATATTATATCACAAAGATTCACATTAGTAGAAGGATCATAAATTCAAACAATAATCAAATCAACCATCAAGACTGGGGGTTATATGAAGTCCCCTTGGGGTATATTTATACTCAATAGAAGCCTTGGTGAGTAAAGCAGTTCATTAAAGACAGACTCCATCCTAAGTCAGGGGCTTCAACTCAGGAGAGACAATGCCAGATGGATATGGTTCGTTACGTTCTGTCAGCTCTTAGGCAAATGAGCAGAGGCTGTAAAACAAGCCAAGTGCAGCTGACTAATAAGGTATGTAATTGCATTGTATCTTTGCATTTGCTTTCCAAACCTAGCAATCACATTGTTGACTTCGTCTTTTAGTAGTTTAAAATTCATTTTGTTTTCTATCAAAATATTTTTCTATGTTCAGAGTGACTTTAGCTGAAGGCAAAGCGCAGACTTATGGTAGCCTGCCTCTCAGGCTCTGGTTCTGAGTGAAGAAGCTTCACTCTACAAAGCTTCAAGAGCTTGATATGAAGTTCTGACCATGTGTCTTAAGTGGTAGAGAGGAAATTCTTTTTATTAAATGTTAGATGGTTTGTGGGCCACAGCAAGGCCATAAGGAAGGAAGCTAGAGTTTCTTATCAGCTTATGGTATTCACACAGTCCTACTCCTCAGCAATGTGCAGAGAGGCACTAGCTTCTTCTAAGGCATGTCTGGTTGAGGACATGGCACCTACTCTGCCTACTCTACTCAGCTTTGAAGGACTGGCCCAAAGGAAGGTGAACAGTGCTGAGCTCTGATGGTCTTGAAGTGAATACTGCCCAAATCTGAGGAACCACTGGGTTTCAGAACAGACAAGACTGTGTGCTGTTTGTTAATTTTAAGTAGTTTCCCTGCCCAGCAGTCTGCCTGGTTTCTATTAAATCCAGACATCTTCCCATGAAGTGCTTTGGGAAACCAAGGGTTCACTTGGGGTTTCACTCTATATATATGACACAAAAATTATACATGGCAACACTCAGCAATGCCGTACCTGACTCCCTTTTTGGAACTCTATGTTTTTTGAATTTATCATGAAATAGCAACCCTCCCTATTAAAAGAGAGTATGATGGTTGCTGCTAGAAACTACGGTTGTCATTGAGGTCTTTTTGGGAAATAAAAGAACATGCTAGAAGGGTACAGAATATGTATGCACAGGCAAACCTTTCCACATTTTTCTCAATTAACAACACAAATTTGTAATTTCAGTTATATATCAAACTACACAGCTAAGAGGAAAAACTAAGAGAAAGTTTTTTAAGCATTTCTCCTTTTTAAGCATTTCTATGAATCTGTAGTAGTTGTTTTTCTTCTTTATATTTTTCATTGTATCATCTAGCATTAGCTGAACATGTTGAGGTAAAAGCTTTCCTCCAGACTTAGCCAGTAACTCTACTAAAATCAAGAGCTAGTTGAGGATGGTAAATTCATGCTGCTTTTGAAATAGTTAATAATGACAAGAGAATGCATGCTGTATGTAAAAATTCTGATTTGGCTGACAACATTGCAGTACGGCAAGTAGAATTATCGCCATTTAAGTTTTATATCCCATTGGAACAAGTGTTTAAACAGAAGCTGCTTCAGACATAGGGATTATCATTTAGTTAAAAATAATTATGGCAAAAGCTGAGAGTAAAACTAATTCCTGGGGATACAGTGTATACTATTGTAACTTCTGCACAGACAAATACCACATGGACAGTCTCAAGATTTAAATGTGCTCAAGCAGTTCCTGCCAAAATACACTACAATAAAATTAAAGAAAATGCAAAGCAAACAAACATACAACAACCACAAAACTGATCACATGTAAGTGTCCCATTAGATCACAAAATGAATATATCAGCACCATGAGCTTACATGAATTTGCATTGCAGCTGTGTCCTGATTTATACAAGTGCTGTGATTCTCCATATTTTATTCTTACTTTTTCACACTTTTTTTTTTTTTTTTTTCCCTGAAAGGAAAAAGAGAAACTCACACCCAACTTCATCTAAGCTATTTCAAAGTAGCATTAAAGCTCTGACTTAGGCTGACAAATGACCTCCCTGTAGGGATCTCTCTCTTTGCACAAAACTGGCCATTGAAAAATATTGTAATCATCCACGGTGGTGATTTTATTGGAATAAGCTTATTCATTCCTGTTGGCTGTCAAGCAAGTTTCTGCATGAGCCATTTATCAAAAAAATCAATGGGAGGCTTTTGAATATCATTTTTTTCTTGAAAATATATAGAAATACCAAAGTTTTGTAATGTATTGATGTCCATCCCTGTGTGTGTAGGGGGGGTGGAGGTGGGGGGGGAGTGAAATTAAATTGTCTGGAGGATAGAAAATGATATGGAGCTTTGAAGTTCTCTTGGATAAGGTCTCAGTCTGTCTTGGAAATCTCCCTTCCCCTCTCCCCCACAAATCCCCATCAAGTAGGGACACTTTACTCTGATTTTCCAAAGCTATGGAACAGATAAACGAGCAAAACAACTTCCATAAATGTGACATGAAAGATAATTGTAATGTTAAAAATGAACAGCACTCCAAGAGAGCTTTTGCAATGTGGATTGCATCCATCATACTCTTTTCTTTTCTTTTTCTTTTCTTTTCTTTTCTTTTCTTTTCTTTTCTTTTCTTTTCTTTTCTTTTCTTTTCTTTTCTTTTCTTTTCTTTTCTTTTCTTTTCTTTTCTTTTCTTTTCTTTTCTTTTCTTTTCTTTTCTTTTCTTTTCTTTTCTTTTTTCTCTTCTCTTCTCTTCTCTTCTCTTCTCTTCTCTTCTCTTCTCTTCTCTTCTCTTCTCTTCTCTTCTCTTCTCTTCTCTTCTCTTCTCTTCTCTTCTCTTCTCTTCTCTTTCTCTCTCTTCTCTTTTCTCTTCTCCTCCCCTCCCCTCCCCTCCCCTCCCCTCCCCTCCCCTCCCCTCCCCTCCCCTCCCCCCCCTCTCCTCTCCCCTCCCCTCCCCTCTTCTTTCTTTCTTTTCTTTTCTTTTCTTTTCTTTTCTTTTCTTTTCTTTTCTTTTCTTTTCTTTTCTTTTCTTTTCTTTTCTTTTCTTTTCTTTTCTTTTCTTTTCTTTTCTTTTCTTTTCTTTTCTTTTCTTTTCTTTTCTTTTCTCCTTGCCTTGCCTTCCCTTCCCTTCCCTTCCCTTCCCTTCCCTTCCCTTCCCTTCCCTTCCCTTCCCTTTCCTTTCCTTTCCTTTCCTTTCTGGATTCTCTGACCACCTGAGCACATTCCAAGTATCTACTACAGACCACTCTCAAGAAATGGGATATTGGATAGACTAACTTTCATTCTAATATATTGCAATTATTCATAAGTTTCTTACATAATATAGAATAATTTAGATAATTAAAATATATGTTAACAAACTCCAGTTGTGCAAACAGAAAGAAGAAAAAATAAACAAACCAAACCAAAAACAACAACAAAACAAAAACAATTAACATTCCTAGGACATGTATGTAGATAAATTTGCTCTGTGAGATTCTCAGATACACAGCAAATTGGAAGTTTCCATTATTTTCTTGAAGCCAATTACTCCTCATTAGAACAGAACTGTCATTTCAAAGCTCAGGGGTACCTGTGCTGATTCCTCAGCTTACTTCTGCAACCATGACCCCAACCAGTTTTGTTTGTTGAACACTGACTCTGTGATTGAACCCAGTTCACTGAAGGACTTCAGCCACTGGACAATTTTGACAATGCTCATTGTTGAGCATGTCTATCAGAATTTCCACAGCACAGGAGAGTAAGTATAGAAGACCTAGAGGAATATCATTACCTCCTCACCTGTTTCCCGTTCCTCACCTGTTTTCCCCCTGACCTGTGTCTGATCTTGACTTCAGGATCAGAAACAGAAAAAAACAGTAGATCTGGCTGGACCATCTACTAAAGCAACCAGGTTTTGCTTCAGTGCATGTATGAGGACACATCTGAGTTCAGAGTCAAGTAACTTTTTGTTCAAGCCCATAAGACATTTGTTTTTATATTCAGGTTTGTTACAAGTGTTTGTCAGGATGCAGTCTGTGTAAGCAGACTTGCATGGACAGTTGTACCACATTTGTAATGTGCATAAAATAGGAAGATAAATTATGCAAACATACATGGAAAATTAGATGTGCAGAGAAAGAATGGATATCTCATGACATTCCTTCTTAAGGCTAAGAGGTGCATAGTGAAAGACCTCCTCATTTCTATGCACCTGGCAGTGTGTGCAGCCCATGGGATGAAGCTTCACAGGAGACCTCACCTTAGGCAATGTGCGTTTTACCTCAATTTGAGGCTTCTGCTAATGTTTCAGAGAGAGCACTGGAGAGCTCTGTATCTCGGTATTCTCACCTTGCATACTGAATTCTTTTCCATCTGTAGATGATAAATGATCACAGACATTTCATTTGGTATGCCAGCTGAGAATTGTGAAGCATGGTATATCAATAAGAGAAAGAACATTTCTGAAATTAAATAGGTTTAGATCTGCTTAAAACACTGAAGAACTTAAAAAGTACTCTGATGTCAGTAACATTTTTTAAAGTTCTGACTGTGATGTATGAACGTGGGTGAAATGGGTAGATGGATGGAGGTAAAGACAATCGGATCACTAACTAAAACTGTGAGATGAAGGAAGGTTAAAAAGCATAAAGTAGTACTGTTCAGAAGTAAAGGTGCCAAAGCCAAAGAGAATTAATGTGTTGTAACTGTAATACAGAATGTCAGAAAAAGCCATTTGTTTCAGTGTGACACTGATAAAAAGACAAGAAAACACACATGAAAATTAAAAAGAAAAGAAAGTTAATGAGGGCTTCAGGAAGCATATTTCTTGCAGAGAATCTTAATACTCCAGCCTGCTTTCAAGAGCAAATTGTAAGACAAAAGCTGTGTGATAATTCAAGAAAGAAATATGTAAAATGTCATGCTGTTATCCTGATTACTGGCTAGATTTATGATATAAACTTCACAAATTACAGTATATAAAGTGGAGAGGCGGAATAAATATTCTTTCTAAAACTTAATCACTTTCTAACGTAAAAAGCTACAAGGTGATTTTTCTGAGAGCAAAAATGTAACCTGCCTGCAAGAGGCTTTTTTTTTTTTTTTTTTTTTTTTTTTTTTTTTTTTTTGTGAAAGCTTAGGCTTAATAAGAGGAAATTGGAGTATTCAAATCCATCTGAGGCCACAAAAATATAGTATTAGCAGAGTAAATAGAGTAAATTACTCTCATGTTCAAGCTGCCAAAAGCAATTTAGTCTGTGTATATAGAAACAAAATCACAAAATTAAATCAATATGTTTTTCTCATGTTTGTAGAGAAAAGATAATTGATTAGAATAGCAGGTCACATCTGTACTAATGTGCCATTCAGTAACTGACATCTATCTCTATCTTTGGCATGAACACTAGTTCATAATACTCACTTACATACCTTTTAATTACCTTGCTTTGTAGCCAGAAAATGGAAGGCTAACTCATTAACCTTCTTTGTCTTTCAAGAAGGTTTTTTTTTTTCTTTTTTCTTTCTTTCTTAATGTTTATGCCTGTTTGGACCTACAGTCATTTCTGTAGACTGCAGAGGTATCTGTTAGTAAAGCTGGTCAAGTTCTCTTTCATTGTTTAATGTATTCAGCAATCTGTACTTCATGATTCAAACCCGCATTCCAGTCTTATCAGTAAATAGAAATTTCATAGATTATTTTTCCTATTTCTAGGAGTGCAGCAGTATTTGTAAACACTGAAACTATTCTATAGATTGTTTTGTTGGTGGCAGACGATTAAGTAAGGATCTTATAAACAATGATATAAAACACCAATTTAAAAGCAAGACATTCCACTTGTACGAAGCATTCCTCTAACGTATGAGTAATGACTCCTATTTAATGCATTATTAACATCTTCCTAAAGCAGAAGCATCAATGTACCAGGAAGAAAAGAGAAATACATTTTCTGGACCACTGTAGAATTTTTAAAGTCATAACTATAGAATTGGATAAGATAAAGAAACCCAAATTATAGAAGAATCATCAGAAAGCAGTAATTTCATTGTCATTAGTGTTTTGTTTATTCTCCTACAAGAAAGCTAAGAAAAAGAAGAGAGCCCATCAATACAAATTCCTCCAGATAATTAAGACTCCTTTGTACCTTTCTGCAGGTTGAAAATGCATTAAGGTTACATCATGGGTGGGAAAGAAATGCAGTGAATTAGAATTTGTTTCATCTTTCCCCACCCCTAAAAAAGAAACATGCATAGTCATTTAAACAGGACCAGATAGGAGTGTGACTGCATCTAAATTTGGTAAACTGTGATAAGCAAAGGGGGAAAATTCCGCACTTCAAACACAGCTTTAACTGAGGTTAAAACCCTCTTTGTCTAATCTGTTATTTAAATCCTACTAATCGTCTGGGCTCTGTCCCCAGCTAGGTGCACAGGGTCAACTCATAATCAGACCAGTGATTTTTATGTACTTGCAGGTTATATATGTGGACTCCGTGGAAAGCACACAACTTTGCACCTTCCACAACTTAAAAAAGGGGCTATGCAGTATGTAAATCACATGTCCGTAAAATTACATTATTGTACTTTAAGGTAGCTGCAGGGGAAAACAGCCTGAAGACAGGAATGCAATAATTAAAAAGTATATAGTAGAAATGTCAAGTGAAAGATCTCATGCAGGAGGGCAGAAGGAAATGACCTCTTCCAACTGAGTAGGGCCATGGCAGAAACACTGCATTAGTCTTTCCTCCTGTCTCTCTGACACCCATCCGAACCTGCTGTACTGTCCCCTTTGTTGTTTGTACAGTTGATGAAGTCTGGCACTGGGGAACCAATGAATTGGAGAAATAACCCCTTTCATTATTTATCCCAAAGTAAATTTTGCAGACGGATCAGTTCCCTGGTCTAGTTCACCATGTGACCACATAAGCAGTTGTACAGAAGTAGAAATTAAAAATCAGGAATAAGGAAGAAGTTTGCATTGATTCAGATATTACTGCTGCAGAACAGAGTTTAAGAAATGAGGAAGATGAATTCTTAGGAGAAAATAAAAATCTTTGTCAAGCAGGAAGGTAGGAAACTGGCATGGTTGAATAAGGATCTGCTGGTCAAACTTAGGCAAAAATAAATAAATAAATAAATAAACAAGAACATGCACAGACGGTGGAAACAGGACCATGTGCCCTGGGAAGAGTACAGAAATGCTGTCTGGATGTGCAGGGATGGGATCAGGAAAGCCAAGGCACTGACAGAACTAAACTTGGTGAGGGATGCAAAGAATAACAAGAAGGGTTCTACAGGTACTTTGGCCACAAAAGAAAGATTAGGGAGAGTGTAGTGCCTCTGACAAATGAAGATGGAGAACAGGTAATGACAGATGGGAGAAGGCAGCGGTACTTAACAACTTCTTTGTCTTGGTCTTCACTGGTAGTCAGGCTTCCCACATCTCTCATGTCCCCAAACCTCTAGGTGGGGGCTGGGGGAGCTCAGTCACTCCCACTGTAAGTGAAGAGCAAGTTTGGGATGCAACTTAAAAACTACAAGTCTGTGGGCCCTGATGACATGCTTCCCAGGGTCATGAGGGAATCGGATGGTGTAGCTGCTGTTATAAACGAAGTCTCAACTCAACTGAATCTAGTAATATTTATATAAAAGGTATAAAAGGTATAAAAGGCAAGTAAATAGTGCTGTGGGGGGGGGGGAGTCTATGCTCCACCAACACGCAAACACGAACATCAAACATTCTAAATATACAGAACATTGCTTTTACATACTAAACCCAAGTATGCCTATACATACGTACAATCAGGAAAGGTAACAAACAATCCTTTAAGTTCCATGACTTAACAGTCTCCATTTTCCATTCCTTTTCCTGATTACAAATAAGTCTCTATTTTACATTCCTTTTGAACAATATGTCTTGCTTTAAGTTGTCAAGCAACTCCGTCTTCGGGCCTTGTGTATCTTATTCTTCCTGGATCGAAGAAAAACATATCCGCCTCCTTTTCAAGGCCAATAGGGCCTGGGTCAAAAGGCACGTCCAGGTCAGCAGGGGGCGGAACAGCAAAGGCCTGAGGTGGCAGTAGCGGTGGGGGGGCTGATGGCGTAGCAGTAGGAACAGTAAAGGAGCCTGCAACTCCCTCACTGTCTGGCAAACCACACGTTTCTGACTGTGGTCCCACATGGCTCTTTAAGGCCTCAGAGATTGTTCGCCAAGTGCCGAGCAACCCTGCTGCAAGCTTCTCGTTTTTAGTTGCAGAGTCCCACACCTTGACATCAATTTGGTCCCATATTTCAGGCTTATAAACTGCCTGATTGTTAATAAGGAGAATAAGCTGTAAGGTTACCAGGACAGTCTTTCTTTCTAAGGACGTATGATTCCCCATAATGCCCAGCTGCTTACCGGCGAGGGGCAGTTGTGTGCACGGGTCTGCTTCGCTCAGCTTGAGCTTCTTCCCAGCTCCGGTGTGCCTGTTTTCAGCAACTTTCTGTACGAGCTTCTCTGAGCAGTTTGCTGAGTCTGGCCGAATCTATCCTCATGAGGTGATCAATGTGCCTGTTCCCGTCCTGGTCTCCGTTCTGCTAGCCTGTTCCTTTCCATTCCTTCTTTCTGTCTCTTTATTGATGACATAACTTCATCACATAGTGTTGCCTTTTATTTATTTATTTATTTATTTTATCTTGAGGTCAGGCTCCCCTCTTATACCCTTCTCTCCACAGCAGTTCTTTTCAAAACAAGTTTTCATTGGTCAAACAACTTTGCATATAAACACCCAGAAACTTCCATGCCTTAACGCCTGGAGAACAAGCAACCCGAGACTGCATGGAGTCTCCTGAATCACCCTTCTTTGTTCCCTCTAAAGTCTTTTCTATTCCTGATGGCCTCATAGTTAAGAGTCTAATGTTATCTCAACCACAGGGCTTTCCAACCCCCATGGCCACACTCCCAAATCTCCCTCTTCTTTATTAATATCAACCATTTTCTCAACACAAATTACCACTCCATATATAACATTGCCAAGCCTCTCTCCATCAGCAACTCTGTGGAGAAGGACTTGGGGGTTCTGCTGGATGAAAAGCTCGACTTGAGCCAGCAGTGTGTGATTGCAGCCCAGAAGGCCAACTGCATCCTGAGCTGCATCAACAGAGGAGTGGCCAGCAAGGCAAGGAAGGGGACTGTGGCCCTCTACTCTGCTCTTTTCAGGCCTCACTTGGAGTGTTGCATCCAGGTTTGGGGCTCCCAGCACAAGAAGGATGTGGGTCTGTTAGAGCAAGTCTGGAGGAGGGCTACACAGATGATCAGAGGGCTGGAGCATCTCTCCCTTGAAGAAAGGCTGAGAGAGCTTGGGATGTTCAGCCTGGAGAAGAGAAGGCTCCGTGGAGACCTCATTGAGTCCTTTCACTACTTAGAGGGATCTTACAGAAAGATGGAGAAGGATTTGTTACTCAGGTAGAAAATGACAGGACAAGGGGGAATGGTATTAAAAAGGTAGATTTAGACTAGATATTACAAGGAAATTCTTCACTGTAAGGGTAGTGAGACACTGGCACAGGTTGCCCAGAGAAGCTGTGGATGCCCCATCCCTGGATGTGTTCAAGGACAGGCTGGATGGGGGCTTGGCCAAACTGAACTAGTGGGTGGCATCCTTGCTCATGGCAGGGGGGTTGGAGCTGGATGATCTTTGAGGTCCTTTCCAACTCAAGCCTTTCTGTGATTCTGTGATTCAATGTTAGAGAAAGTGCTGAAGACAAAGGACCAGCTCCTTCAACCACCTTTCATAAAAGCAGCAGAAAGATCTGGTTTAGGAACTGAGGACATACATGTACAACAGCCCTGGGGCAGTTTGCAGGAACATATCAACCACCATCAACAGGTGAAGTGCTGGGGCTGGAGGGATGTAAAGGTAAGCTGAATAATGCTTCCTGTTGTTGTACTGTCTGCAACATTTTCCTGTTTTTGTGAAAACAATATAAGAAAATATGGAAAGGCTGAGAATGGCATTTTCTACAGCTGAAAGTCACAAGAGTTTGAAGGGAAGTCCACCAGTGTCCACAGAGACCTGACTATGAAGGGGTAACAGAAGTTGCCAGGATAAGATTCAAAGACAAATTCCTTAACACCACTAGACCCTACTGTTGCCTTGGTAATTATGTTATCATCATCACAGACTTATGGTGGTGTAACCCCAAAGACTGCCAGCAATTTGTGGAGATGAGTCAATCTCAAAGGCCGAGTTCCTCGAAAGAACATGCCTAATACTCTGCAGTTTATGCTTTCTATGCTGCTGTTTCCAAAGTAGGTATGATGTGGCCATTTTCCACTATCACAGCATCATACACAATCAAACATTCAAGATTAAGCTATGATGCTGTTTCCAGCAGGATGGAACCTGTGCCAATACCCATCATGATATCAGTCAACTCTCAAAGGTAGGATGCTAGCAATGATCACCATGCAACAATTAGTAATATTGACAACATGTTCTATGTTCTCACTTAAATGAATGGCAAACTGCCATGCCTGCTTTCTGCACCCCTGTCTTATCTACTAGCTTCTCACAAGAAGACTGTAATATTGTCCCCACAGTGCTCAACAGTCACCTCCTTAATAGCCGTGCAACACTTTCAGAAAAAAAAAAAATGAATGCTGTATGAGAGCTGATCGGGAAGTCTTGCTCACAGCACACACAGACTGGCTAACAGCCTTCTTGTGGTGGTGACAATACTGAATTTATATGAAGTGCCAGGAGTAGTAAAAATAGATAGTGACAGAAGAAAAATTAAATGTCCTGCAGTCTTTTGAGGGCAAAAATAAGGTTCAGATATGTAAAATAACAGAAATACCATGAAAATCTGAAGGAGTGTTATGTAGCTAGTGATAGCTCACTGAGAAGCTGACAAAGATGTAACTCATAAAATTGCTTTGAGAACCGGAAAAGGAATTATATTCCACAAACGGCTGGGAAACCAAAAATAATGCCCAAATCAGCGCTAGGGCAAATGGAGACCAAAACTGCCAGAAGGACAGCGTGCTGGCATATTCCAAGAGGGAATGAAGTAAGAGGTGTTAGAAACAACAGCCCAATCCAAATTGCTTTTGTCATTTTATCAGCAGCTAAGTTTTAAGAACCTTACAGCAAGTTTGGCTTAACTGTAGGCATGTAGTACATTAACATTAGAGAGACTGACGATATAACTTGTTTCATTCCTATGACTGATTAACTTTCATTTAATTGACCATCTGTGAATTATTAAGAGGACCTTTCTGCAGTCATACAGTGAATTTCCACTCCCTGCAATAACTACTATAACTTTATCCCTACCCCCATTAGAAATTCACATTCTGTAACATGTCTTTGAACCAAATATTTATATTTTAAAGTGTTGTGTGTTTTTTTTTTCTTCTAAAAGAGTAGATAGAAAGAAGGAACTAAAAAATTTTCTGTTAGCATTTATTTATAAAGGAAGTACAAAGTAGTATTTCCTTGATTACCTCTAGAACCAAAGGCTTTGACCCAAACCCTGATACTGGGCTTTTATTTTGTGGGTTATCTAGTTGTGTGGTGTGATTTTTTTCTTCCGAGATGTCTTTCTGGGATTCTTAATGCTCTCCTCACAGGTGCACACACACAGGCCCTTGCCCATGCTCTGGCTCTGCTTGCATTTTATCATTCACAAAGGAATGATCTCTTTGTATATTTGACCTTTTCAAAAGTTGTCTCATTTCCATTTTGAGTGGGGATGTGATTTCTTGACCAATCTGATTATGGTGTGGATTTTTGTCCTCTTCTCAAACAAGTTTCTTAGCTGGAGAGAGGAAGTGAAATGCATGTTTTAGCAGCTTGAATATCTTCCTCTCACATTACTCAATAACTTTCTTTCAGTGACTAAATACTGGTCTGGTCAAACATCTTTGTACCTTTACATAGAAATTCAACAACGATGATGGCTTTGACAACAAATAATGCTGAAAGTACTTTAGAAACATAATCAGAATTCAAAATTATATCAGAATTATATTCAAAATTATATCAGCAAATGAATTTCCTAAGTCCAGGAAGAAATTCAGTGAGAAGTTGGCAGAGGACATTGGATTCACAGATACCAAATGTGGGTTAAGTAACTGCACTATGCCATGTGGCAGGAAAGGCCCTAGGGAATATAGCCAGATCACAAATGTGTAACAATATTTTATATTAATATCATACTGTTTTATGGAAGATACAAAAAGCAATGTCTCTACTTTGCAACGATTTGTAAGCTCACCGCTGAAACACTGTCTTCTCTAATATGCATTATAGGAGATGTAGATCGGGAACAACAATGCTTTGGCATGCAAACACCTGTTTTGAGAAGCTTAAGTAGGGTTGCTGACCCTCAGTGCAAGGGAGTGAATTATATGTCCTCTTGAACTCCTTTTCAACCCTTCTCAGACTTGAAATTGCACACGGTGGCTTGAGAGAAACTAAAGGTAGAGTAAAATGTAACTGACTTCATACTAACCAGTATTTTACCAGTGGATCCATTGTTTCAGCATGTGTGCTGACAGCTGGTAAGTCTTAAGATATTGGATTTTAACCCATATGTGGTTTCAGAGGTAGTAACCTCAGAGGTTGCCTCCTTCTCTCTCATGTTCACCATCTGTAATTCATATCAGTGGAAATGGCTCAAAATAAATGACAAGGATCTAGGAATTGCCTCTTGTCAGATAGCTCTAACATCTTAACACTTTTGGTAAGATGCCAGGCCCATCTATTTTCCTGTTCAGTGAGGTGGGTAGGTGTAAGACTGGAGTGAATTGACTTTTCTTGCCTTCAGCGGGCTCTGTGCAACTTTCCTCTCTGCTATGAAGAGGCCTTTTATAACTATGATGGCTGAAGCATATATTTATTTGGTGTTGGGAGAATTTCATTCAGTAAGCATGTGTAGCTGCACAGAGTTCCTGAGGAGCACAGTTCATCATAAAAAATCTGAAAAAATACACATTAAAAATAGGCTGGTTTTCTGCACTAATCGAGTTTTGCTACGTATTCTTTAAGGAGACCCCCGACATTAAAGAAGAAGTGGTGAGCCTTGGAGTACAGTATGAGGATTAATTCATTATTATTTAAGAGCTATACATGCTCAGTCTTTGATAATGAAGGTCATACAGGTTTTTCCAAAAAAAAAAAAAAAAAAAAAGAGAAAGCTCAAGCTGGGAGGAAAAAGTAACCTTACCTTAAAAATAAAATAAAAATAAAATAAAAAGTTAATCCAGAAATGTGATCATTATGGAATTATTTAGCTGAAATACGAGACTGGCTATTTAAGTATCAACACGAATGAGTGCTAGTCTAGGTCATTATTCTCATTTTGATGCAGACAACTCAGTCATTCAATCATAATGATAAATGTCCATTAACTACTGCAGAATCACACCACATGTTATTTGCAAATGTATAAGACCTCTTTATGAAGTTCACATAAATTTATTCTGATTGGCTCTAACCAACTATCAAATTAATTCCTATTGTTTGGAATAGCATTACTAAGCTCCTGCACACCAACTTCACTTACCAATGTCACATTTCACTACTTTCTGAGGCATAATGAAACCTAAAGTGCTAGGAAATGATCTATAGTTATAACGGTACTTGAAGCTGTCACTTTCCTAGCCAAGGAAACTATCACAAATACACAAATCTTTTCTTTATTTTCTGGGAATCTTTCCCCACTGCTAACATGAATTTCCATTTGATGCTGTTTCCTGCTGTGTACTTGCCACACTGGGACCCAGCCCGCAAAGCTGGGGGAACAAAGGCCCTGGAAAATAAACACTACATGATGTCTGTTTGCTGTCGTATGTTCCCTGCAGCCTGCTGGGTGGCCCTAGGGAAGATCTTTGCTTTGACCTTCCTTTGCATTGTCAGGGCTGCAGCAGCAGAAGCTGGTGAAGGATGCTTCAGCCTGGCCCTAGCTAGCATGAGGCAGCAGCTAGTGGGGCAAGGAGAGTCTAGGGAATGCACAAAGGGCTGCCTTACAGAAGATGCTCTGGGGGGAGACCAGATGATTCTTTCTCATGTAACTTGCTCTCTGGACCTATAAGTTAATTTAAATTTGCTAGTTTATTTGTTTCAACTGAGAATGAGATCAGGCAATGAGACACAAGAAATAATGTGTCAAAAGATGTCACTACTAAGTATTTTATTTTATTTTATTTTATTTTATTTTATTTTATTTTATTTTATTTTATTTTATTTTATTTTATTTTATTTTATTTTATTTTATTTTATTTTATTTTATTTTATTTTATTTTATTTTATTTATTTATTTCACTTTATTTATTTATTTTTAAACTGCTGATTTTTTCCAGGAAAATAAATAGGAGTGCTGCTTCATTGGGCCTATGAGACTAGTGACACTCCTATTTTCTGTTTTTAAGGCACAATTCTTTTTTATTTATTTATTTTTTTTATTTTTTTTTTTATTGCTGGCTTTCCCTCAGTATGGCGCAATACCTTAACCCTAATCAAGCATGTCATACCATCAAGCAGACTTCCCTGAGGCTGCCTTTTCATTTACCTGCTAGCTGAGCAGGTCACCAAATGAATGCAGGACTTTGCCACATCGTGAATCACAGGATAGGAAGTTTTATGCCTTAGCACACCATGGCAAGCCACCTCCAGCTTTCCCTGTAGAGCAGAAACTCAGGAACACTGTCAAGACATGTCATTCTTGCCACATTTTCATTCAAAATGTCAGTTCACACTCAGATTTTAGCACGGGCGACAGGATGGGAGTTTGCTGTCCTTTTCCTTATTTTACTTTTGTATGATGCGAAATTACACATTAATTCATACAGGCACATGACATTTCAAGATGAAATATTTCCAGCAACATGAAAAGCAGGAAAGGTCTGAAAAGTGTCATAATTTTCCCAACTTGTCAATAGAGCACACAGTAGGTCTGATATAAGCCCTCACCTTGTGCGTTTGTCATGACACAAGCTGTACTTGGTCCTCCAGGGACTTGCTTGGTATGTTCTCGCCCCTTTTGCCCAGAGATGAATTAGTGCATTTAAAGGAGAGCACAGAGGCTGCTTTCTGAGGCTTAGTCCTGACTTTGTTCTCAGCTGCAACTCTGCTCACAGAAAGCATCATTCACACGCACAGACACTCACAGGCCCAGGTTTATGATTAATCCCACCGCAGTGTGCTTGTACATGTATAACAAAAATGGTCCCTTTGTGGGACCCAGTGGATGAAAACAAGGGAACAGTATATTCAGTCAGTTTTTTGACCACTAGGTAAAAAGTTCAAATTCAGCCCAAACTGAAGGATGACTCAAGTTTCTTGTTTGGACTTTCTGAACATTTTCTCTAAAAACAGTATGTGTGTGTGAGCACACATGTCCAGGAAAAAGTGATTAAAGGAGATGAGGGGATGGAGAAGGAGCATGCTCAGGAATCCACAACGCATTTGCACTTCTGTTAGAAATAACATATGAAATGTCTTTTGAATTCAGCATGTAATTGTTCTTTGCTTCCCTAGTGTCCTTTGGGAACATTCCCTTTAGCACTTTGACTTTGTTTTCTCTCAGCTTAAAAATGTATTGGCACCAGTAATTGCCTAACCTCATTCGGATACGATATGGTACGGTGCAGATTTATTGTACTGCGACAACAAATTAGGAATAAAAGCTCCAGGGAAGCTGTAAATCAAGGCTACAATAATTCTTCTCCAAGTGCCACACGGAGCCTGGTGGAGCACCCAGGGCTGTTTCGGGGCCACTGCTAATGCTGAGCTGCAGGAAGCTGCTTTCCCCACCTCTCCCAGGGGCTGAGCTTGGTGAATTTAAGCTGTGGATAAATTGTTTAGCTCCACCCCATATTTCCATGCTGCTTGATGGGACTTCTTCTATCCTTGGTGCTCCCTGGGCACCTGATGTCTGCTTGCTGTTGCAGCTCAGCCCTGGCACGTTGCTGTTAAGACGGGGCATGACTTGTTCCATTGGTTATTTCTTATTCTGCATGCCCAGGTGCTTAGCTGTGCAAAGGTATCAGAGATCCAAAGATATTGCAGTGATGCTGTCGATGAAGGAACCAACAGCAAGGCAGGTGAGATAGCATTACTGTAGGATGATTGTTATTTATGAGTTCAGTATTCAAACAGTGTTAGTTTCAGAACTTTCATATTTGCTCTTGACAGCAAAATAGCTGGTGCAATGTGATTTACATTTACATTGCTTGCAGCCTTCCTACAAATAAATAGGGGTTTTACACTGTCTTTGTAATTATGATGTTGAAGAGACATGGATAATACAAGTATTTCAGTAAATATACACATTTGTTTAACTTCACCACTCATTTCTTACATTGTGAACTGTCTTTGCTAAGATAATTCTTCCTCTGGTTAATAAGCTGCTAAACTGTTCAGAGATGTCACTTCTTGAAAGAGAGAACAAAACAATGGCTATGACAGTTCATGCTTTACTTAAATTCATGAATATCTAATGTTACTCTGAGAAAGAGCAAGTTGGAAATGAAGTTCTAGAAAGAAAGTACAACTGCATTGGATGGTATATGGAAAGCAGTAAGAATCATTAAACTTCATACTGCAGAGGAGTAATTAAACATTTAAATAGTTCCTTTAGTGAGGCTTTAACTTCAGTGAAGCTGCAGCAGATGCTGGAAGAGATTTCTGAACTAGGAAATAAGGTGCTTTATTAAAAGAGAAGGGAAGAAGAGAGGAAAGGAGAGGAGAGGAGAGGAGAGGAGAGGAGAGGAGAGGAGAGGAGAGGAGAGGAGAGGAGAGGAGAGGAGAGGAGAGGAGAGGAGAGGAGAGGAGAGGAGAGGAGAGGAGAGGAGAGGAGAGGAGAGGAGAGGAGAGGAGAGGAGAGGAGAGGAGAGGAGAGGAGAGGAGAGGAGAGGAGAGGAGAGGAGAGGAGAGGAGAGGAGAGGAGAGGAGAGGAGAGGAGAGGAGAGGAGAGGAGAGGAGAGGAGAGGAGAGGAGAGGAGAGGAGAGGAGAGGAGAGGAGAGGAGAGGAGAGGAGAGGAGAGGAGAGGAGAGGAGAGGAGAGGAGAGGAGAGGAGAGGAGAGGAGAGAAATTATTGCTTAGTACAAGTAACAAGGACTTGATCTGAGCCTTAAATTGAAGGTTCACTAAAATAGCAGGTTGAATTTTATTTTGTTGCACTCAGAGCTCCTAACCAATTCAGAAGGATGCCACAGAATGACATCAGTTTATTATTATCTAAGCATAAAGCAGTTCTGTCAATTCAGTGTGTGTTTTTTGGGACACATATACATTGACTTGCAAAAGGTTGACAGAAGACTCAAATTCATTTAACGGTCCTATTCACTGCCTGACATCGACAGCACCAGTTTAGGTAACAGCTTGTAAGGCTCATGGCCATATCCTGCTCTTCCTTTGCACAGAAAAGCCCTATTGACTTCTGGGGAAGATGTGTACCTGGAACAGCTGTACATATTGATCCTCTTTGATTAGTTCTCACAAGCACGTGCAGCCAAACCAACCTCTGTTGTAACAAGTGTATCCTTGTTACTGTCATTGTTCATTGTGTAGATATCCTACTGAGTTTGGCAGGATGTCTGTGTCTGAAATGCGAGTACACCTCAAATAATCATAACTGTCTTTACTTTTTACAGTTTTGTTGTGGGGCTCTGAAAGGAAATCTGTACATGCTTGTCCAGGGCTGTAATTCTGCACAGTTACAGCTGAGGTGACCTGACAACAAAAGCCGGTATGCTGCTATATTTGGCAGAAAAGCTAAAATGCTTTTCTGATGCTTGTATGCTGTTCACAGCTGGTAGGAAAGAACTGAGGCCTTGTGTCCATTGAGATTATTCTGTAATTTCACAATACCTACTAAATGCAGGTTAACCCTCTGTAATAAAATCTATGCAATTGCATTTACATAACATAACCTTTATCAAAAGCTCACAGGATACTCCAGTGTCTTTAGCAACTTCTGCATGGCCAATTTTCAGATTTGTTCGGGTTACTAGAAACATTAAAAAGAAGCGTGCAAAATTGTCTATGAAAACTACGTACTATTCAGCTACCTTTAAAGGACTTCCACTAGATACTAAATTATAACTTCAGAAGCCTAAAGACCTTTGCAAGAGGGGTCACAGCCTTAAAGCAATGTTAAGGCTATCTCACCCAACAAGCAGCAGGTGAAGATCAGAAAAGATCAAAGGTTGTAACTAAGTGACTATCCATCTTAAATTATCTGCCTGGGTTTCTGAATTGTTTGTGGTTACCCCTTGACTTTTTGACTCTGCAAAGAAACTTTCATTTTTTATCTATCAAAGTTCTGGATACTTTGGCTTTTTCTCAATTAAATATCAAATCATGTAAGTTCTACTGATTTACGTGCACCAGCAAATTTTTTTTTTTTTTTTCAGCTCAAAGTGGTAGAAAATATACTCACACTATTTTATACATAGATGTGGCTAGGAATTTTTTTTGCTTGCCTATCAAAATATATTAAAGAAACATAAAAAAAAAAAAAAAAAAAAAAAAATCACTCTCTCTCTCTCTGTAGCTACAGTAACTTGAAAGAAAATGATGAATGGCAAAATGGAAGAGCAAAGGCTCCCAAAATGAAGGAATTGGCATGATTAGGTTCTGTATTTTAAATTAGAAATAACTGTTCTGAATACATAAGCAATCAGACATCCATTTATATCCTGTTAGAATCTGAAGCTTCATTAATTGCAGTGGAATCACATACAAAATGAAGACTTCCTCCAAAAGCCAGACATACTCAAAGGAAAACTTAATGTTTTATGATAGTATTTTCCACATTAGATTTCTGCTCATGGCTAAGTCATCATGGATAAACATACATATATTTAAATAGAGAAAAGACACACTCTTTTAGTCTAAAAACTGAGCCATAGAAAAACCACTAGACTGAATACTGATTATTCATGTGAATCATTAGTCAAACAGAGGTGAGAACCAAAAAATATGAGTTACTATTTCTATTTATAACGTTCAAGTTTGCATGACATTTCTAAAGGCCTTTTTGTCATACCCAGTTGCTCCATGTTGTTACACACAGAGATGAAACCTAGATCAAAGGATAGCCTGTGTTGCTAACACTTACCTAGTAAACATCCAGTCTCCATTTTCCTTTCAGTCATATCCTTTTTAACACTAAGTAAATTGGTGGTAATACTTGTGTTTTTATGCTTTGGGTCATCATGTGATTTGCACTGAGAGATGCAGACAAATAGGGGATGAATATTCAGCAAGTCTGGATGAAATACTGATTATTATGCATTTCACTTTGAAAAAAGAGCTAGTAAGCCCCCTAAAACTTCCTGTAGGACTTTATCTGTGTGCCTGAATGACTCAAACCAGGTGTACTCACAAATGTAATGTTAAACACCCATGTAATTTTTCACATATTCAGGAACATGTTTTGTATGAGCCACTGACCGTAATTTGCCTAAAAAAACAACAACAAAAATTTGTGGGACTATATTTTATCACATCATGAGAGCATACATTATTTATATGTCTACATTTTATAGTCATTTTACAAGACTATTTCATATGCAACAGAAATATGCACTTCTGATGAAAAGTTATACAGTGTGATCATTGCAGTAGCTAAACTATAAAAAAAAAAAAAAAAAAAAATCTGTTAAAAATAACAGGCATGCTGCTAAACTGTGTTAGCAATGAATGTGTTTTAACATGAATTTTAAGGAGTACTGTATTTCTTCCTTATATTCCTGGCTGAAGTGTGCAGAGTATGATTTGTTCTCCACTTATCCACTTTTGCCACAGTCAGTTCTTTTTCTATTACAAATTTCACATAGTTTGGCCATGAACTTGAGAGAATCTAGACAAGAAACAAGCTCTATGAAGAAAGACAGAAGTATTAGAAAATTCAAGCTCACAATAATGACAAAGCACTCAGTAAGTCAGGCTTCTACTACATCTTCATTCACTCCACCTCCAGTGCTGATGTCCTTATAAACAAAAATCACTGACATGTTCTTAGCTGCAGCAAACATTTTTCTATTTCACAAAACACCCTTGGAGTTCATGCTCCACATATGCCAATAAAAGAAGACAATCTCAAAATGAACCTTCTATGGCTCTTGCCCATTTTACTGATTTGCTACCCTCTGCTGGCTTTCTCTGTCACATTAAACAGATGTTGCTGATACTCACTTTGAAACCCTTTTGTAAGGTAACTTCTGGAATAGCTTTTTGGGCCAGGGGAAGGGAAAAAGTGAAGCTATTAAGGTGGCACCAGTTTCTCCCATTACCACTGACACGAGCAGGGATTTTCATCCAGATCACCAATTTTGATGACATTTGTAAAATAAAGAACTTCAAGACACAGAGTCATTGTGCATATTCATCTCTCCTATGCAGTACATATTCACTAAGTCTGATAGTAACCATGCCCATATTTCTGACATCTTGAGCGAAAATACAAAAATCCTCCATGCATTTCCACATCATTTGGAAGAGTGTTCCATGTGCCCTTGATCTCTACATTCATTCAAATCATTTTTCCCATTTATTATTTCTTTGGATATCAGGGCAAAAACACAACAATGGGCACCTCATAGCAAATTAGGTAATCTTGACAGAAAACAGAATTTCCAATGCAAAACTGCAGAGAAAAAATATAGTTTGCAGCTGCGTATAAATCACACTTGAAATCCCAGGTAAAATTTTTTCTGTACAGTATGTGGCTGTTCACAGAAAATTGTGTTTAGCCCTGAGACTCTCATTATTGAGAAGAGCTGTAAATTGGAGAGAGGTCAGTGCAAAGCCACTGATATGATTAAAGTGGGCTGGAGGCATTGACTTATGAAGAAAGATGAAAAGATCTAAATAAACATGGCCTGGCTGTGGAATGCTTAAAAGGCATCAAGATAACCATTAACAAATAGCTGAAGGATACGAAAACTAAGGACAGAAAAGAGATATCTCAGGTAGCATAAAGGAGAATAGCCAAAAGTAAAGAGATGAAAATTAAGAAAGGAAAATCTAAGCCAAGTGTCTGAATAAACTCCTGGAAGGGTAATGCTTCACGCAGTGGAGCACTACCCCAGGTATAATGGAATTCCTATTGATTGAGACAAATAAAGCAGGACAGACAAAACTGCAGGGATTGTACAATAGGTATTAACCCTGCCTTTACAGTGGGATAAGCCAAAATGTACAAATAGGTCTTTATCATCTCTCGTATCTCTGAATTACTGCTGAGATAGCTCAACTATTAATGGAATTCCCCAGTCAATGAAACTGCCCACATCCTGCAGAAAGGCTGTGCAGTTTCCGAAGATAAGAGCTCTGCAAACAAAGTGCTTGCACCACTCGTCCAGAAACACTCATGTGTTGCAGTGCCCATGAGCTGCTCTCCTGCAGAAGCACCAGACCTACAGGGAGTGCCCTGTGTTGTTTTTGCTCACCACTGGCAAAATAGTGAAGCAAACCTGATGTTTTCTAAATCTGCTGCAGTTACTGCAGTGTCGATTTCCAGAATTTTTGTGTTCATGGCAGATGGCCACACCACAGAGCAGACATGCAGCTCTGACTTGGTTAGATATTTGGAAACCTCACACATTATCAGTCTGCACACACTCTGATTGACTTGTTAGGCTACCAGACATGGAGCAATTGTGGACAAAGTGATGAAGACCTTAAATCTTCCTGAGCAAAATTTTCAGGAGTAAAAGACGTGCCTAGAAAAATCACATGTAAGATAACCCTCTTTGTGGTGATCAAGAAAATTAAAGCCAGGACAATTTTTACCCTTTCTCCCTCCATTCATTCGCGGTGGGAAGAGAAATGGAAGCTGTCGCTTTTCTCTCTTCCGGAGGGAAGGTGTACTTTTACTTAGACTAAGCTGAAAAAATTCTCACTGTCTTCCAGTTTGTGCACTTCCAGTTTTCAGCCCTTTGAGATGCTCAGAGGATGCAACCCCCACCTCGTGTGATTGGTAGGCTGATGGCACAGGAAGCCCAGGGTCCACTGGAGAGGTGGGCACTCCACACACAGCACCTGAGTGAAGATAATTACATAATGCCTGCTAATACTCTATCTCCTATTGCTGCACCCACAGCAGTGAGAATAAAGCACTCAGGAACTGACAAGTATGCATGACAACCAAAGAAATGTGTGCTGTCTGTGCAGCAGCCCTAGATGTGAAACAGCAAAATGATCTTTTTCCTATTCACACTTGAATAAGCTAAGCTTCCTCCTGCACATATCTGATTTACCTCAATTGTGATGTGTTATTATCATCTCTTTTGTGATTCTGGGCTGCTTTCCCACTTACCCACTCTTTATTATTTGTCTGCTTGATCCTGCTGATTCCATGCCACTTGCTCTGTGCTGTGTATGCTGTCAACGGTCTGAGCCAATTGCTGTGATTATAGGCACAACTCCACCACATGCCTGCCTCCTCTTCTCACAAGTAACAGAAATGTTACTTTTCCTTCAATTAGCTGAATGTTTGTTCTTTCTTGCATAAGGTGTCCACTCTCCTGGAAAACTCTCATCAAGTCTGGTCGTAGTGAAAAGGTAGCTGGATGGAGCCTGCCTAGCAGGGTGGTGGCATTAACAGTTAAAAACTAGACTATTACCAAAAAATATGTCTCTGTTCCACATCTTTCCTTTTGCACTGTCTGCCTAGGACTTACACCTTAAAAAATTAAGAACCTAACATTACTTTAATGAGTTAAATACCAAAAGCATAAGTAAGGAATGATAAAGACTTTCAAGGTGAGATATGTTCTCTGACAGGTAATTTTTTTATTAAACTCCTCAATAGAAACCTTCCTCATTGCATTTTGTGTAGAAAATATTTCTGTATTGTATTACATATACATAACATCAATTTTGGCAAGTAAACTAAAATCTTTCTGGACTGAAATTCTGTATATAAGATTTCAGATATGGAATTCTTTTTTATGCCAAGGGTTATACTTTTCTATTCTATTTGATTTAGTCCACTTTTTAAGCCTTGTTAATTACTTTTTTTTGGCACTACATGCAGCTTGACAAAACAACCCTCTGCTCCAAGCACAGCAATACTGGAATAATATAGAATTATGAGTAAGAGATATACCTAGGCAGTACCAAGGGAACTAGTTCTGTACTTAGTCAAGATCACCCTACACAGTAGATAAGAGAAGGATGCAGACAACAGGCAGTGTTTTTATTATTAACATTAATTTTATTATATATTACCCTTATTACTCCCCAAATAATATTTAATGTGTTTGTACTCCTGAGCTCAATAGCCATCTTTGCAATCTCTTCCCCCACGTCCTTCCCTGGAATTTTACCTCCCTGCCTCATATGGGTTCCAATATGGCACAGCCACATAACCTGCAACTGTGCTGAGATGCAAAAAAAAAAAAAAAAAACACAACACTGTAATGCAAGAAAGCCTGTTGGGATGGCTCTGCTAGAGCCATCACCCACAACAGGAAGTGCATTTCAGGTCTAACCTCTGTGTTTGCCTCTTACTGGAGCTGTGATGTAGATGTGCTGGTGCCCAGCCTTGTGCTTCATATTCTCACTTTGCTTGTGGAACTTCTGGCTCCATCTCAGCCCACTCCTATTGCCACAGATCAAGGGCTATGGCTATCACAGTATCACAGAATGGTTGAGGTGGGAAGGGACCTCTGGAGGGCACCTGGTCCATCCCTCAGCTCAAGCAGGGACACCCAGAACAGGGTTCCCAGGCCCATGTCCAGGAGGGTTTTGAAGATCTCCAAGGAGGAGACCCCACAACCTCTCTGGACAGCACAGAAGTGCTGTCTGGTGTTCAGAGGGAACCTTCTGTGCTCCAGTTTGTGCTCGTTGCCTCTTGTCCTGTCACTGGTCACCACTGCAAAGAGCCTGTCTCTGTCCTCTTCACCGTCCCTTCAGGTATTTATAGACATGGATGAGACCCTTCCAACATCTTGAGCCTGCTCTTCTCTCACATGAACAGTCCCAGCTCTCCCAGCCTTTCCTCATTGGAGAGATGCTCCAGACACTTAATCATATTTGTGGCCCTACTCTGGACTCTTTCCAGTATGTCCAGATCCCTCTTGTACTGAGGGAGCCTGTAACTGGACACAATACTCCAAGCGTGGCCTCATAGGTGCCAAGCAGAGGGGAAGGATTGCCTCTTTTGATCTACCAGCAATACTTTGCCTAGTGCATACAACAATACCTTTAGCCTTCTTTGCAAAAAGGGTACAGTGCTGGCTCATGCTTAACTTCATGTTCACCAGTCCTCCTTTTCTGCAGAGCTGGTTTCTGCTTGGGTGGCCCCCAGCATGCCCTTGTGCCTGGGGTTGTTCTTTCCCTTGCACTTCTCCTTGTTGAACTTTATGAGGTCCCTGCCAGCCCATTTCTCCAGCCTGTTGAGTGAGGTCCCTCTGGATGGCAGCTCAACCCTCTGGTAAGTCAGTTAGTCCTCCCAGTTTTGTGTCATCTATGAACTTGCTGAGGGTACGCTCCATCCCATCATCCAGGTCACTAATAATAACATTAAACAGGACTGGACTTAGTATTGACCCCTTGTTTTAGGCCTCCAACTAGAGTTTTTACTGCTGACCACTACCGTCTTCTCATCCACCTCACTGGTACTTCAACAGTTCCTCTATGAGGGTCTTAGGGGAGACAGTGTCAAAGGCCTCACTCAAGGCCAGGAAAACAATATCCACTGTTCTCCCCTCATGCACCAGGCTGGTAACTTCACTATAAAAGCTTATCAGGTTGGTCAAATATGACTTTCCCTTTCCGAATCCATGCTGACTGCTTCTGATTGGTTTCCAGTTGGTT
This sequence comes from Aythya marila, assembly GCF_965140915.1. Taxonomy (NCBI): domain Eukaryota; kingdom Metazoa; phylum Chordata; class Aves; order Anseriformes; family Anatidae; genus Aythya; species Aythya marila. The sequence goes on along the minus strand of NC_139080.1, from coordinate 81,043,631 downwards.
CTGTTGGCTTCCCAACAGACATGATGGGGCTGACCAGCCTGTGGTTCTCTAGATCCTCCTTCCTGAAGATGTGGTGGGTCCTTTGGTGGTTAGGGCAATGCCTAGCCTCACTGCTTCCTACCTTGCTCATGGTGCTGTCTCCTACCAGCTTAATGAGTAGAATGAAAATATTTCTCAAGACATGGATTCAGTCCCCACCCTTCTGCACACTTCAGTGGCACCAAAGGGCAGATCATAAAACTTTCCTGCTAAAGAGCATTTGTGATTTTTTGGGATACCTGGAGCCAAATCTTCAGAGATACCGAGAAATTTAACTCTCAGTGATTTCACTAGGGTTATGTCCCTGGAAAAGCCTGACCTATGTGAACTGTCCAAACTTGCATCTTCAGCCTGTTTCAGATTGAAAAGTTGAAACTGGATGTCCCAAGTCCTTCCCTTGTGATGTAGCCATTGGACTTCCCTATGTTTAAAAAGAAAGATACTGAAGTCATTTGAGTCTTGAAATGTTCATTTTAGTTTTTTTTTTTTTTACACACTAAGACTGTCAAGTTAATTTTTTTTTAATCAGTGATGTGCAATGAACCATAACCTCCTAGTTACAGACAATGACCCTTTGTGCTCTGATTAGCTAGATGCCTACTCAATTTTGATAGTTTTTTTTTTGTTGTTGTTGTTTGTTTGTTTGTTTTTTAAGCAATATGCTTCAAATGCAAAATACAGAACCAAAGGGAAAAGGGAGAGATGGCAATCTGCCAACTCATAAATAAATAAATAAATCCCATATCTTTTATACATTGAAGTCATTAACTATTTTACAGCCTTAAAAAGTATGTTCAAATTTCCCAGTGTGCTCTTAGTAGGGTCATGATTTGTTGGTGCCTGAGAGGCCAGAACAGTGCAGTTTGACAGGTGTTTTGGTCAGGATAAAATATGACAGCTGTGCCCCCACTCAGGAACTGGTACCAGTTCTGGATGATTTGCCAAATGAAGATCTATTGGGAAGGTTTCAGTTTGACAGATAAATAGCCCATCCAAGCATCCAAGATTTTTCAGTGCTAGGGTATCTAAGAGATTGCCCTATTTATGGCAGTTTGTGCAACCTACAGGCATTTTAATCTGCTTTACTGGCATTTTAACAGACCAACTTTGCCTTTGGTGTCATAGATACTGAGATCTGTACACATCTTCAAAGTAGAATCCAAAAAAAAAAAAAAAAAAGAAAGAAAGAAAAGAAAAGAAAACAGAATGCAGAGTCCTGCAAATTTCCCACTGAAACAAAGTTATGCATAATTCACTTCCCCAAAGTAAATGACAGAAGAAAAAAAAAAAAAGTAATACAGGTAATGAGATTCTGCAAAGACCAACAAAGGTATTACAACTTTAAATGTTCAGGATGGATTAAGATTTAAACATTTAGTTCTGTAATGAAGTCTATTTCCATTTTACAAAGATATAATCACCGGGTTTATCAAATCAGAGTGGTAATAGGTTTGAGGAGGGACGTACAAGATACTCTCCAGGAGAATCAGTCATTTTTTAATTCTGTGAATGAGGAATAGCCTAAGTCCCACAGAGTCTGAAAAAGATTTTCTGTATTGATAATCTGATACAGATCACCTAGGTTGCCTAGTGAGGGCAGGCTGTTCATGACCTCAAGAGAGGCATCTCCCACAAACTCAGCCCAGAAGGGACAGCTGCTCCAAGCCCACCTCCCAGGCCCTGAGCCCTGTTTTGAATTGAGAAAAAAAAAGTCCAGTTCAACACAGATCACTTACGGACCGGGTTACAATATGGTGATTTGTATGGGTTTTCAGAATGGACATTCTCCCAGTTATGCTATTATCATCTGTCTCTTAATTTTGACGCTGAATGAAGGGTGAAAAGCTTCATAAAACATACAGCATCATTCAGTCTAGAAAGCAAACAATTCAACATCTAGCTGAAACCCACAACTAAGCAGCTAAGTGCACACATAGAGTATCCTTCATGAAATGAAGCTCTCTCTTCTTACAGAAACTGGCATGATAAAAGAAAGATGATACTTCCAGTGACACAGGGTCATTTGCCATCATGTTGGGGCATTGATCTCTTGTTGGAAGAGGAAATTATCAGGTGTAAAAGACAGACTTGCTTCAAAACTTCTTTTAATTAAGAATTTCAATGTAGAGATTAGGCTTAAGCTTAATTTCTAAAATTTCTGTGGAGAAACCCAAGTGACGTTTTTTTTTTTCATTGCTGATTCCATCTGAAATTATTGGTAGATGACCTTTAAATAAATGAAAATGTCTGCTCCCAGGCAAGAGCACATCAACTTCAGTGCATTAAACACCACAGCTATGGTCTTGATTTTTATTTTAATGACTCATGGATTCTATGTCATTGGCTACCTTAATTGTCATCTGAAAACTTGATGGACAATAATTCTGTCACCTCCTCCAGATCTCTAATAAAGATATGAGGAAGAAAATCTTTACCCAGAGGGTGGAGAGGCACTGGAACAAGTTACCCAGAGAAACTGTCAATACTCCATCCCATGAGGTGTTCAAGGCTAGGCTGGATGGGGCCCTGGGCAACCCAATCTGTGGCATCCCAGCCCATGACAAGGGGGTTGGAATAAAATAATCTTTAAGGTTCTTTCAAACCCAAGCCATTCTATGATTATACCTTAAACAGGAAACACCCCTGTCTAGAACCTATCAGCGCCCCACTTGTTAGCAGGCTCCGGGCTGATGTGGCCCATTGACTGCTCTAAATCCCATCACCCAGCCAGTATTTACCCATCCTGTTATCTGTCCATCCAAACCATCATGGCCCATGTTGGATGTGAGAACAGCAACAGTGTCAAGAGCCTTGCTACAGACCAGGTACATGACGCCCACTTGTCTCCCACCATCCACAAACAAGTCATTTCTTCCCAGGAGGCCAACAGGTTGGTCAGGTGTGATTTACCCACGTGCTGATAGCTTCCAGTCACCTTCTTCTCCATGTGCTGCATGATCTTCCCAGGGACCAAAGCCAGGCTGACCAGCCTGGAGTTTCCCAGATCACCTTTTTGCTTTTTTGAAAAAAATGGGTGCAGCACATTCATTTCTTTGGTTTCTGGGGACCTCCTTGGAGCCGCATGACCTCCCAGAGGTTATAGGGGCATCACCCTGCATGGACATCAGCCAGCTCTCACCACCCTCAGGTGCAGCCCATCTTGTCTTCTTGGCCCATGGATCAAGTCGTCTACCATCTCCCTGACTTCTTGCTCATCCACTGCTGGTTATTTCTATCCTTCACCTGTCTCTCTAAGTGCAGAGGTCTGGGTGGGAATGGCTAAAGCACAGGCAGTGTTTAGTACCTCTGCTTTCTGTGCCTGCTGCCATGTTAAATCAATTAATATATCAATCACAGTATTGGTAACAGCTACAGAACAAATGAGACCACAGATTGTTTACTTCTCCCTCAGAAACAGAGGTTAATAATTAATAAAATATTTCTTAATTACGAAAATGCTGCTTTTGGAGAGGAAGTGCATTAGTCTCTTCATTAGAAGTAGCTATACATCAATCGTACAAACATACCCACTAAAAACAACAAATGAAGTAGATACAAATCTGATGAAATTTTGAAGAGTTTTTATCTTCAGTTTACTCTGCTTTGCAACATCTGGGAAGTTATTCCTCAGTTTGTCATAAGCTTGCTGAGCTGTGATTGCTCCATTGTGGAGTGAACCTGCCTGCCTGATCCTGGCAGGAGCCATTGAATCTGTGCACACCAAAAGCACTGCTTCAGGTACATAGATATCATTTTATTAACTTCTTACTTCAGAAAACAGCTGATATCTAGTCTGGCTGAGTGAACTGACATTATTTCTGAACTGACTTCAGTCATCTTCCTTGTACAGTGACAGGTGGATTGCTTCATACAAGGCTGAGTAATCGGTCAGTTCAGACTCAAAATTAAAACTGCATTAAAAATTAAATTAAAATTAAATACAGCACATCTGGAGCTTGCATTGCCAATATTCTGGAGTTGGAAGCTTTCACTGGCCTGGAGAATTTTAGCCTTTCTGTTCAAATCTTGGTTGAATAGTGAGTGGTAAAAACAAGGGGTTTTGAAGAGAACACATAAATTAATCTTAAACATAAAAAAAAAAAAAAAAAAAAAAAAAAAAAAAGCATTCACTAGCTATTGTTAACACTTAAAACCTCCTAATTTACAATGTCCCTCTTGTAAAATGAAACCAACACACTTTTTTTTTTTTTTTTTTTTTTTTTTTTTTTGTGGAAAATCAACCTTAATATACATAGGAAATTTGTGACTTCATTTTATATCATTGAAACGACTTTTTTAAATATCAATTTTTCAATTTTGTAAATGTTTTCAGACTTACAGGCTAGAAGTATTCTCAATGTCATTCTGGCATGACAAATTTAAAGTAATTGAATCTGTTGCAACTTACTGTTACCATGATACTACATTTGGCATGATGTCAGCACTATCTTATCTGCCTGAAATAGCTTCTGATCTTCAGATTAGATTAGTTGCATCTTATTTTTGATAGGATTGCCTTCAATGCACAATCTATCATGTACAATCCAATAAACATTTTGTAAATATTAATCTTATATTTTCTTTTTTAGGGGCACAAAACCACTTGTTTAAAATGTATAAGGGTATAACACAAACTTACGTCAATGTAATGAGGTAATATTGATTTACTTATTTGTTATGAAACATCAAAAAACATTTTGCCTCTAGCACTTGCCACTTGTTCTGTAAACCAGCGTTTTCTTGTCCCTTTCAAGTCTTTCCTGGTTATCTGCATTAGTATCTCTTTGGTTTCTGAAAGCACTGGGAAGAAAAGATACATTGACACTACTTTATGCGGTCTTCTAAAGATTATCAAGTGCATTGTGATGACACAAAACAAAGCTGGAATGTCTTTACTATGCTTCTAACTTTTTCAATTTAGGAAACTCAAACCAAGAAAGACGTTAGGTGTGTATTAGTTGAAAACCTTAACTTCAGATTACCAAATTAAGAGAAACAAAAAAGAAATCCTCACCACCCCTTTCCACCCCACCAAGATATGTGAATGAAAACAATAATTGTAAAACAAAGTGTTTCAGAAACTTAATCAATACTGGATACCTGGGATTTGGTTCATCCTGCAGTAAATTTGGAGCAAGTCCAGTTCTACAACTAGCTAAGGCAGGTTCACTTTCCATGGGGTATGAAGTTTCCACCTCTCCTAGCCAATACCTCTCCTTCCTTCCTAGCCAATACCTACTGGGATGGCAGAGATGGACAAATTTAAGAGAAAGAAAAAAGCTCTCCCCAACCATATGAAATACCTTCTTGATTATAGACAGTCATTTCTATCGTTGTAGTAGGCTGAAAGATGATATGGAAGGGAATCAGTTTATACTTGTCCTCATTATATTGAAAAACAATTACTTATAAATTTAGCTTTCATCTTCAGTACAAAAGAGTACAAAAATCTGCCATAGCTGTTCTCTACAGAGTTTCTCTTCCTCCCTTAGTAGCACAGGTCCCAGAGTGAAATATTTAGTGGAATTCAATGACTAACTCTTGATAGCATGGATGAATATTTTCTGAGGAATGAACTGTGTGTAGGAACATACATTTAAATGTGATGCAGAAAGTCAGAACAACAAAACAACCTTTTCTCAAATCACACCTTTGCCAATAATCTAGGCAATATACTAACAACAAAGCATCTATTAAGATATAGGCTTACACACATACTAAGAAATACCCCAAATAAACACCCAGTTATAGGTACCATAGAAAAAGTTGATCCTGTAACTATTTTCCAGCATGCCTCCACCCACATGCTCACCTCCAGTTTAAGTGCTCTCTTTTCTTGTGTTTAGTTGGCAACAAAATAGAGAAGAAAATCTAACTATATAGAATTACCTAGAATATCTAGAAATAAATCATTTGGATGCTCTAAACCACACAGAACAACATTACTATGTGGAAGGAAAAGAAAAAACAGAAAGGGAAGGGAAGGGGAGGGCAGGGCAGGGGAGGGGAGGGGAGACAAAGAGGAAGGGAGGGAAGGAGAGAGGGAGGGAGAGAGAGAGAGAAAGAGAGAGAGATAAAAAGAGAAAGAAAGAAAAAGAAAGAGAAAAGGAAGGAAGGAAGGAAGGAAGGAAGGAAGGAAGGAAGGAAGGAAGGAAGGAAGGAAGGAAGGAAGGAAGGAAGGAAGGAAGGAAGGAAGGAAGGAAGGAAGGAAGGAAGAGAGAAAGAGAGAGAGAGAGAGAGAGAGAGAGAAAGAAAGAGAGAAAGAAAGAAAGAAAGAAAGAAAGAAAGAAAGAAAGAAAGAAAGAAAGAAAGAAAGAAAGAAAGAAAGAAAGAAAGAAAGAAAGAAAGAAAGAAAGAAAGAAAGAAAGAAAGAAAGAGAAAGAAAAAGATTGAATCATGAGCAGATGCTATTTTGAGGTATCTTGAGTGGTGTAGTCTCCACTGCCAAGCACAGAGATGTCCTGTCAGTGCCAGAAACCAGGGAGGAATTACACAGTCCGGGACAGGCAGAGGGGAGCAGCATTAATGTCTTTAGCCTTTCTGCAGGCTCTTTACGAAAGCCTGGAGGACCAGCTTGACTGCCACAAGTGCCACTTCATCACTGCTTGCCAACTTCGTGGCAGCTGAGTTCCAAAGGTCAAAATGATGGGAGGGGGTGTAAAAGGGCTTCCTATATCATTTTGGCATTTGTCACTTTTTCAGTTCACTGAGCATCCCTCAGTCCTCCTATGAGATTATAAAGGAGTTTGAGCTCTTTCCTTTCTTCTTATTTTTCTATACAATGGCCACAGACCCTCTGCACATTCAATAATCCCATTTTTCCAGTTGTTTAAAGCTTTCTTTGTAAAAATCCTCTTATGTCTCTAGAAATTGGCTTTGTATTTAAATCTTTATTTAAGACAGAATGACCTTAATATATAGATTTTACTTCACTTTTATTTATGACTGTGCTATGGGAGTTAATACCTGCTCAAGCTTTAAGCACTATTTTTATGTAATAAAAACAAGGATATAAGTAAAAATAAAACAAGCTATAATCTCTCACCTCAAAACCAAACAGAATTTAGTCAATACCAAACTTGTATTTCCTGAAATGCCAGAATTCTAGAAGCAGATTCCGGAAGTTTTAAGCACAAAAATAAAGAAAATGCATCTATTCATGTAATAGCACTGTGATCTCAGTATCCTCTATATATTTTCCCTAATACAACCTGCTATCTTCTTTGCTTCTTTGACCACCATGGCACATTGAGCAGATGTTCTTATTGAACTTTCCCCTGTGAGGCACAGGGCTTTCTCTGCTGTGATTACAGCTAATTTATAATCTATCAAGGTATATGAAAAATTCAGATGTTTCCTCCCAATGATAGGAGAGGTTCAAGAAGTGATGCCTTTGAAATTCTAGTGAGATCAGAACTGGGATTTTCTGATATTTCAGTACCACATTGCCAGCAGGTGTTTAATATTTTCATATATGCCATTTGGCCTCACAAGACCAGCAGGCTTACACTTTGCTGTTCTAATTGCATAGACATAGTTTGCTTTTCTTAAATTTCTCAAGGTCAGTCATTCTCCCATAGGATCTGTTCAATCTAGACTAACATCACCTCCTTACCTATCTACAGAGAGAAAGTAAAACTGAGACATTTAAAGTGCTGACAGTCTTGTAAATAAATTTAAAGTCATTTTAAAGGGAAAAAAAAAAAGTATTTTGTTTCTATTAAATCATGGATATATTAAAGTTCAGCTACCTGGAAAAGCAGTGGAAAATATAGTGTGAGCCACATGGTGCCATGTAGGATTCTTCTAGATTCATGAAGGGAAAAAGTTGTAGTTATGAAATACGTAGTCACCTCCATGAAAACAGACAGTTGTCAGAAGGTGTTTTTGTTTTCAGACACATGAGCATGTGTCTTGAATCAGCATGTGGAAGGACTCCCAGAAATGGTCTCAGGAGAACTGATGAAATGATTCAGAAGATAGGAGAAGTGATGGGCATTCTCAGAAAGCTTAGAAGATCTGGAAAGGACTTCTTGGCTGGCAGATTTAGCATATCATGCACCTTAGGGAAAGAGCTCGAGACTGTTTCTCAGTGAAAGCTGAATTAGAGCATGGTGCCTTATGAAAAAACATTCCCCTGCTTCACAGACCTTTCACTTCCCATATCCACTCAGTAGTTCAGTAGATGGTGCTTTGGCCGTGGCTACAGGTAAAAAAAAAAAATTCAAGTTCCCCGTATTCCTTTGCATGATGAACCACTGTGCTGTAACTGGAACTCTGTCCTCCTTGCCATATCCATTCTGTGCTGCATACATAATTAAACATCCGCCAAGATGAACACTAGGACTCAGATGCCTCACCCAAATTCCAGGTGAGTCAGACAAGTTTTCTCCTTCTCAACAACAACCAATATAACTGGAAAAGAGAGGCAAATTCACATCTAGCTGTATGCCACATGGATGGGTTCAACTAGATTTATCAACACATTGTGAGATTATTCTGTCAATGTAATTCTCTTTTCCATAAAATACTCAAACAGTTAGTGAGAACAGTCAGGTGACTGTGTCAGTGGTGGTGAGAATGCTTGCCTGGGAGCTGTGAAGCCTTAATTATTTATTCAAAGCAGTAGTTTCAATAGGAGACCTGAGAAGACTCCTCTACCTTCTTTTCCCTCTCCCTCCAAAGTACCTTACAGACATTAATTAGGCAAATGCAGGATCATGTCCCTCAGGAAATTGGAGTATCGCACTTGAGTGGTTGCTCTAACCCAGCTACTCTTAGGTGAAAGAGCATCTCTATCTGTTGACTTTAACCTGCTTTTCATTTCTTACTTTTGTAACAAACATTAGCAGTGAATTTTTATTTTTATTTTTTATTTTTTTGGTAGAGCTGTTTTGGTGAAGCTGTTTTCTCTAGAAAAAATAGGACAAATTATGGTTCCATTCACCATTACCTATTTTTTCCTCACATACCCATCTCAGAAGTCATATTTAACTCTGCATGGCTCATTTGTCTTCCAGCCTTCCCCATTAAACAAGCACAATTGGCTTCAGATTTATTAGTTAAAATTAAAATCTTCTAACATATCTGCTGTGCAATTTACAATCAAAAATAATTTTAACCAATACAGAGTAGCCAAACAGAACACTTATTTAGATCAAGAGCACAGGACAATTGGTGGATGCTGTAAGTTCAGCTCGTAATATACGGGCAAAAAGTGGACACAATGTTAAGACCATTACGAGCAATTGCAAAGCAGGTTTCCAGGAACTACAGAAAAGGTCATGGATAATGCTTGTGAAAAAACATGCAAACGTTAAAGACCATTTTTAACTGTGCTATGCAAGAAGTGCTTTTTCTGTTCCACTTGGACACAAAATGTTAGCAAAGTGTCAGTGGATACAAGTGTAATACAGTGTAATAAGTGTAATATAGTGTAATAAGTGGATGCATGTGTACACTTTCAGTAATATTCAATCTGAAATAAACCAAATTTATTTCTGGAAAACTTCAGCATTGTATCAAAAATGGACCCTACCTCATTGGAGGGAAATCAGACAGCGCAGAAGGAAATGATCTGGGAAAATGACTAGGAGAGTTTAAGGCTGGAGATACAGTGAGACTCCACATATATCTGATGTGAATGTATGTCCTAAGAGAAGGAGTAGCTACTTAAAGGGAATGAAACAGAGAAAAGGAAATGCCAGGAAAATCAACTCTGATATTAAAATGTGTTCGGCTGCTTACTTTTTCAACATGTCCTTCAGGGTGAGCATAAGCCATCACCTGAATTTAGAAAAGTTATTTATTGTCTAAGATTCATTACTGTTCAATGCAAAGCAGAAGCTTAACCATGGCTTGGAATTTCTCACAGGCACTGGTACAACACATTTATTAAAGAGAAATTATGGATCTTGTTCAAACTTACATCTACCCAGGCATTGTCCACCCACAGAGTACATGTATGTCCATGGCACTGACCTGTGCAGCATGGCAATAGCTACACTATTTCAGATTAAGCCAGTTCAGATGCTGGAAGCAATCTGAACATGGATCTCTCTCCAAAGTATAATCACCTTCACAATTTAGAGACTGCTTAGGTATTTTTTTGATGGTTAACAGTGACTACCTCAACTAACAATGTCTCTTTACCCATTACTAAGAAGAACTAGCTCAATGAACATTTCCATTGTACTGCAATGTGACTACACCTTCATAGATAAAGGTGCAAAAAACAGTACTTAATTTTATTCGTTGCAAATAAGGACCTTTAGCATTCAGAGATCTTCACTAGCCTCACTTCTTGAATTTTTCACAATGCACTATGTCATAAAAATCAACTCCACCAACATCTATCAGAAAAGTCAAGGAACAGGAAATTCTGCTAACTGGTAGCAGACATACAGCAATATATTCTATGCATTCATCAAGAAAAATCATCTTCAGGCAATGGTATCAGCTGAGGAAATACCACTCCTATTAGGAAGATCTATGAACATTGAGTCCTCTTTTGATTCTTTGTTTTTAAAACCAAGTAACTCTTAGTTTCTTATCTGCAGTTAAGTTTCTCTTAACACATGGTCAAGGCCACATAATTTGAGAAGGACAAATATTTTCAGATAAGCATAGACATTGGAAATTTTTAAATTAATGTGCAAATTTCATGGGAAATATTCTTGAAAAGTGCATTCAATTATTAAGGCCATATGTTGGAAAATTTGTTCAGACTAGGTTTGTCTTATTCTGTGAAGTTACTAGGTCTGTTTGTAAAACAGTCTCTTGGCATTGATACAATTTTCAGAATATGTATCCAGAAAGAAAGGTAAATCCCATCAAAAAAAGGGAATATCTCTTGAATCTGTACAAGTTGCTCTTTTCATCTTGAAACCCAGGCACCAAAAATATAACTTTTTTTAATAAGTTTATGTTGAATTAATATTTATCAGGTATTTAAAAATCACAAGAGCAGTTTGCTCATTGCCTTAAAAATAAAATTAAAACAAAAATAATCAAGAATATATGAATAGGGGATATTTTATTCAGGCTTAGATGTCTAAAGCAAGATCCAGATCAACACCGAATGTGCCTAAAATAAAATACAGGTTAAATGAAGGTAAGTAAGTTCAAAAGTAGATGTCCTAGATGCCTAATTCTATTTTCTCATACCACCATGCTCAGGCCAATACCTCATTCCGGCTTTCTGTTGCCTAATTTAAGCAGCCTGAAAGATACTTCTCTGGATCCCACGACAGAACATATCATTACCTCTATTTAGGGTGCTTTTCACCAGATGTATATCCTCAGGTTTCTGCTTAGCAGCAAAAACACTGACTTCTATCTTTACTGTGAATCAGCATAAAACTATGAATAGATAGGTATACTTTCTGGCGTATTCTATGTTGTACCTTTGTAACTATGCTGTAGAAGAAGAGAAGTTTCTTCAGAGGTATAAATCTATTTCTTAATAAAGAAATAGTTACCTAAATCTGCAGGGAATACAGAAATTTTAGATGTTTAAATGTACTGAATGTTTTCTTTTCTTGGAGTCTGATCTGCCTATAAACTTCAATAATCCTGCTGCCATCCAGCATCTCATAAACACTTCATTGTTAAACAATATAATTTTCTAGGCCTCAGAAACTAAAATTAATAAACAACTTCCTTGGCAAACTAGGACTATTTTTCTTCATTAAGCTTCTTTCCTTAAAGTTCTTAATATTGGAAAGCTGCCACAAAGATCAGTAGGTATTCTGCCTAAAGAAGGCAGGACAAATCCTTTTTATTTTATTGTTATATTAAAGGAACACAGAGAATCCCATATTTAATATCCAGAAACCTACTTCTTTCAAACTGAGTTTCTGTCCAGTGGATTACATGGAAGCCTTAATCTGCGTGGATTGGAAGTCTGCTGATACAAAGTAAATAACATAATTTAAATGACATCATGAAGTACTTTAAAATAAGGTACGGTTGCTTTCATTGTTCATCCCTGTTCTAAGTGTTTACTGTGGCCAGGAAATTTTTCCATCACTGGAAAGAAGCATAATTCCTTTTGCAAATTACTCTAGTAATGTCCTCCTGTTGCAAAGGTGCCCACAGAAAATGTTCAGAGGGCTGAAAAAACATATTATTTCATCTATTTTGGTATTACCTAACAAAATCATGCCCAAAGAATTGGATACAAAGATACGGTTAGCTCCATCTGAAAATTAGTATATGGAAAAGGCTAAGAGGAAAGACTAAAGAAGCTTGTTTATTGACCATAGAATGTTTGAAATAATTATTTGGTTGTGAGGACAGAAATATTGTCAGATTTAAAAAAAGACATGTACACACATGTATATAACTATTAAAAAAAAAAAAAACATACACTACAAATTAGTCAAAGGCAAAAATTGCTTTTTAGGTATTTTAGGAGTGAAAAATATTTGTGAAGCTATGAAAACATCACTGTGACTATTCACTGCACTTTTTGACATAAAATAGCATGACTTTTTTTTTTTTTTTTAATCTAAGCAGTTATTATAGCTTATCCTAGTTGGTCAGTTAAGCCGGTTATTTGCCTACTGCTTGTGGTAAATGGCTAGTGGTTAAGCTTGAAAAGAGCAAAGGCTCTGAAGATAGGAAACCCTTTTCAAATACCTTGATCCTCTTTATAGATCAGGGTAAGGTTCCTATGATTAGAGTTCTGCAGAGTTATACTCTGAATTGCTATTTTATTTTAAATCCTCTACAAAAGATAGAATTCCTCTATTCCTTCTGTCTGATAGCCTTCATCAGATTTTTTCTTGTCCCATTTTTCATGTGTCTATCTCAGCTACCCTTCTTCTATATCCTCTACAAAGGGCAATAATTTACCTTTCATGTTAGATCTACTCTTGTGTTGCTAAGGATATATTTGTATTTGTATTTGCATTTGTTGCAAAAGTATGGGGAATGCTGGGTTAAACTGAAAAGCTGTTACTATGTAAGGCTTGATTTTTAGTAGTGTGTCATAGCTGACAACTATAAAACTTCAGCATTCCAAAAACATTTGCCTCTCCTTCTTGTATGAATGGCTTCATAGATTATTACTTGGACTTCAGGCAGGTGGAGTTTATTTCAACTCTGATGAATAAGATTTTCTCCTATTTAAACTGTTTGTCTTAAATAACCATCCTCATTTTAAAAGAGAAAAACAAAACAAAACAAACAAAAAAAACACACAAAACAAACAAACAAAAAAACACATCACACATACACACGCACCAAAAAACAAGCAAATAACTGTGAATCTGGTCTCTTCAAGACTGTTTCTAGCTAAGTTCAAAAGATATATTTCACATGAAAAGTTAAATCAACATTTCCTTATTATATTGATTTTCCACCTACAGTAACTGCAGATTCTGTCCTCCTAAAAAGGAAAAGAGATCAAAGTCATCATATTTTTATAACTTGATGAATATTTTCCACATTGAATCATTCAACAAATGAAAAGTCAGTCTGTAACAGTCTGTAAAATCAGGTCGAAAACAGACTCCAATGTACAAATGCTTCACTTCTAAATATTTAAAATGATTAAGTTTTTGGCAGCCTTATCTTCTGTGCTTATACGTGTAATATATTTACACTGACAGAGCTTCCACTTCAGAATGTTTCAGCCAGATAGGAATCAAAAGACAGAATCATCAATGATTCACCAAGTCTTGTCATAATCACAGAATCACAGAATTTCTAGGTTGGAAGAGACCTCTAGATCATCAAGTCCAACCTCTGACCTAACACTAACAGTCCTCCACTAAACCATATTACTAAGTTCAGCATCTAAACAACTTTTAAAGACCTCCAGGGAAGGTGACTCCACCATTTCCCTGGGCAGCCCTTTCCAATGCCTCACAACCCTTTCAGTAAAGAAGTTTTTCCTAATATCCAACCTAAAACTCCCCTGGCACAACTTAAGCCCATTAGCCCTCGTCTTGTCACCAGGCACGTGGGAGAACAGACCAACCCCCACCTCGCTACAGCCTCCTTTAAGGTATCTGTAAAGAGCAATGAGGTCGCCCCTGAGCCTCCTTTTCTCCAGGCTGAACAAGCCCAGCTCCCTCAGCCACTCCTCGTAGGACTTGTTCTCCAGACCCCTCAACAGCTTCGTCGCCCTTCTCTGGACTCGCTCAAGCACCTCGATGTCCTTCTTGTAGCGAGGGGCCCAAAACTGAACACAGTACTCGAGGTGCGGCCTCACCAGAGCTGAGTACAGGGGGACAATCACTTCCCTAGCCCTGCTGGCCACACTGCTTCTTATACAAGCCAGGATGCTGTTGGCCTTCTTGGCCAGCTGAGCACACTGCTGGCTCATATTCAGCCAACTATCAACCAATACTCCCAGGTCCTTCTCCACCAGTCAGCTTTCCAACCACTCCTCTCCCAGCCTATAGCTCTGCTTGGGGTTATTGTGCCCCAGGTGGAGGACCCGGCACTTGGCCTTGTCAAAGATCAGCTTTGTCAAGCAGGACCTGCTTTCATAAACCCATGCTGCCTGGGCCTGATTGCCCTCTTGCCTTGCAAGTGCCGTGTGATGACTCTCAGGAGGATCTGCTCCATGAGCTTCCCTGGCACTGAGGTCAAACTGACAGGCCTGTAGTTTCCCGGGTCTGCCCTCCGGCCCTTCTTGTAGATGGGCGTCATGTTTGCTAGCTGCCAGTCAACTGGGACCTCCCCCAATAGCCAGGACTGCTGATAAATGATGGAAAGCGGCTTGGCCAGCTCCTTTGCCAGTTCTCTCAGTATCCTCAGGTGGATCCCATCTGGCCCCACTGACTTGCACACATCCAAATGCCATAGCAGGTCACCAACCATTTCCTCGTGGATATGTGAGGGTCACATTCTGCTCCCCATTCCCTTCCACCAGCTCAGGGTACTGGGTATCCAGAGAACAACCGGTATTGCTGCTAAAGACTGAGGCAAAGAAGGCATTAAGCACCTCCGCCTTTTCCTCATCTTTTGTAACAAGGTTTCCCCCCGCATCCAGTAAAGGCTGGAGATTCTCCTTAGTCCTCCTTTTTGTGTTGATGTATTTGTAAAAAGATTTTTTGTTGTCTTTAACGGCAGTAGCCAGAAAGAGCTCCAGATGAGCTTTGGCTTTTCTAGTTTTGTCCCTGCACAGCCTTGCAACATCCTTATAGTCCTCCTCAGTGGCCCACCCTTTTTTCCAAAGATTATAAACCCTTTTTTCTCCTAAGCTCAAGCTGCAACTCTCTGTTGAGCCAGGCCGGTCTTCTTCCATGCCGGCTCATCTTTGGGCACGTGGGGACAGACTGCTCCTGTGCCATTAAGATTTCCTTCTTGAAGAGCGCCCAGCCTTCCTGGACCCCTCTGCCCTTCAGAACCGCCTTCCAAGGGACTCCACCAACTAGTGTCCTGAGCAGCTCAAAGTCAGCCCTCCGGAAGTCCAATACAGCGGTTTTACTGGTCCCCTTCCTGGCCTCACCAAGAATAGAGAACTCCACCATTTTGTGGTCACTCTGCCCAAGACAGCTCCCGACAATCACATCCTCCACAAGTCCTTCTCTGTTTGTGAAGAGAAGGTCTAACGGGGCACCACCCCTGGTAGGCTCACTAACCAGCTGCGTCAGAAAGCTATCTTCCACGCTCTCCAGAAACCTCCTAGACTGCTTTCTCAGGGCTGTGTTGTGCTTCCAGGATATGTCAGGGAAGTTGAAGTCCTCCACGAGTACAAGCGCCGACAACTTTGGAACTTCTGTCAGCTGCCTGTAGAATTCCTCATCTGTCTCCTCATCCTGGTTTGGTGGTCTATAACAGACCCCGACCAGGACGCTAGCCTTGTTGGCCTTCCCACTGATCCTAACCCAAAGGCACTCAACCTTGTCATTCCCAGCCTCGAGTTCCACAACATCGAAAGATTCTCTAATAAAGAGAGCCACACCACCACCCCTTCTATGCTGCCTGCCCCTTCTGAAGAGCTTATAGCCAGACATTGCAGCACTCCAGTCGTGAGAGTGGTCCCACAATGTCTCCGTGATGGCAACCAAGTCATCGCCTGCCTGCTGCACAATGGCTTCCAACTCCTCCTGTTTGTTACCCATGCTGAGTGCATTGGTGTAGATGCACTTCAGCTGGGCCATTGCCTTATCCCACGGCCTTGCCATTGTTTCCCCTTGCACAGTTCCAACAAGCCTTGTTTCAGCCCCTTCCCCCATCTTACCTAGTTTAAAGCCCTCTAAATGAGTGCCACCGGCTCCTGACCCAGGATCCGTTTTCCCCTTAGAGATAGGGATCTGTCTGCGGCCATCGGGCCGGCTGCCGAGTAAAGCGCCCCATGGTCAAAAAAAAGAACAAAAACCCAAAATTTCTGTATTGGCACCAGCCTCTGAGCCACGTGTTTATCAGGTGGTCTTTCCGTATCCTCTCTGTACCCCTCCCTGCCACCGTAGGGATAGACGAAAACACCACCTGTACTCCTGCTCCATCCACTAACCGTCCCAGCCCCCTAAAGTCCCGTTTGATAGCCTTCAGGCTTCTCTCTTCAATGTCATCACTGCCCGCCTGGAGTATCAAAAGAGGATAATAGTCAGAGGGGCGAACCAGGTTGGGAAGCTTCCTGGCAACGTCCCTGGCCCTGGCCCCAGGGAGGCAGCAGACTTCCCTACGGATAGGGTCAGGCCGACAAATAGGGCCCTCTGTTCCCTTGAGAAGGGTCGCCCACAACAATTACCCTTCTTTCTTTCCTGGTGGAGGCAGTCCTGAGGCATGAAGTTGATTTCCTCGCCCTAGGCATCCTTCTGGGTAGGCTTCCTACCTCATCCTCACCCACCGGTCTCTCAAGCTCCAGGGCCTCAAACCTGTTGTGTAAGGGCACCTGGGAAGGCGGGGCCAGTAGGGGAGGGCATTGCCTGCGATGTCGAGCAGGGACCTGTCTCCATTCCTCCTCAACTCCCAGGTCCCCTCCCTCTGCCCAACATCGACAGGGCAGGGGGTCCACCCCTATTTGGGGGGTGACCCCCCAGTAGCTCTCCTTGAGGCCAAGTTAGAGAAGGTTTTTGTTCCTCATGGCAATTTCTCCAAGGACAAGTAAACAGGAAATTAGAATAATTATATCCAGCTTTCCTTTTTGTGTTAGTAAGTACAGCTACACTGACAAAGTTCTTTACAGAGCACTAGCAAATTATCTGTGCGGGCATACACTATTGAAATGAGTTCTCTTTCTAACACTTTGACAAAATATTATACTAAATACTATGAGAGCTATATGTACAGGTGAAAATACTGCTATTGAAAAAGGATATTCTAATACAACAAAATAGCAGGACTTAAAACTTCCTGCAGGATGTGATCTAATAAACCCAAAAGACAGAGTGAGTACTTTCTTTGTAGAGAAACGTGTAATTCATAACTTTCCAGTAGCACCACAAATAACTTCTACAGACTCTTGTGCATGACAGCTGATACTGAATTGCCTGAAAAGCCCAACAAGTCATTGTTATACTATTACCCCAGAACAGTTGCCTATACAGACTGCCCCAAGACAATTCTTTAAAGCAGAGAAACAAATGGCTGTCACATTCTTCTCTTTCACCAGCTCATGACTATCAATCAAACTGTTTGGAGAAACTGTTCTTTGACAGAGAGGACACAAAAACATCAGATTGTAATCAGAAGTAAAGTCTTTAAAAATATACATATGGTAAAACCTCTCAAATAGCTTTACCTCTCAGAAAATACATATTTTAAAATATTAACACCTCTTGCTTGAGGCATGTCCCATAAGCAGTACTTAAAGAAATAGGAAAGTGACAGTGGAGCAATGTGTGGTTATTGACAGACATCCTTGCTATTACTGGAACCAGGGAGCTATAATCAAGATTATTCTTATTAAAATAAACTAATGAGATTTGACAGAATATGAATTTAAGCCTAAATACCAACAATGTCATACTGTCAGCAAATGAAATATATTAACTGAAATCTGCTGCATTTGATTTAAGGCCCTATCATGCAAAATGAGAAAAGAGGTCACACTGGACCTTCAGGGAATCTGTTCCTACAGAAATTTTAATTTTGTTCACAACCCCTGGGAAGCAAAAATAATGAATTGTCTTGCTCAGAGATGTAAGAAGTGTACCAGTCACACACTGACAGCATTACAGTTCATATTACCTCATCTACCTACACAAAATATTCTGCTAAAATAGCAACAATAATTGGGACTAGACAGTATGCTCCTTTATTCACACTAGAAATCCCACTTCAATGAAACTGCCAATCTGAGCAAGTGTTAATAATTGCCCAGAATAAGTGGCATGCCATTTCTGCCTCTTGTTTCAGTAAAATGCAGAAGGAATGGGTTTTGTATGTTTTAAGTGTAGTATAGTAGCTCCTTATATAACATGGAGGCAGTAAAATGGAAAAGACAGAGCCATACATTCTTTAAAAAAGGACTTTTTGGGTCAGCTACTGACTTCTAAATGTAGACGTCTGAGCCTGTGCAGTTTTGGATGACAAAAACATTCACCCATCCAAACCTCAGAATGCATTTGCAAATCCAGGCAATGATATGTGCAAACAAAAAGAGACCCAAAACTCTGTGACACAGTTTCAGTCACAGATACTCCAAGGCCAGCTGGCCTCTGAGCATGAGCAAGCCAGCTTGAAAGCTCATCTCTCTGCCTCTGGACTGCTGCTGGTCTTTTGCCCTGGTGTCCAGAGGCAAATGCAGTCGGCTGTATCCACCTCTTGTTTGACAGCCAAGTGGCAAGTGGCTGTGTCTCCTGGCTCGTGGATGGACTTCATGATCTGAACCCTTCCAATGCTGAGTTTTTCAGAGGCACAGGCATCCTATTATCTGAGGACAAGTACAACTTCCTGCATTTATAAATGCCTCAGAAAACACCATTCAGTACAAGACATACTCTGCAAAGTGGCAGCTCCTGCAGCACAATGTGGCAGCTTTTCCTGGCCCAGAGTTGCAGAAAGTGTCACGAAACAGTCAGGACTAGACATCAGGCATCCATGCTCACTAGCATACTCTCTATCTGCAGAGAAGACGCTTCATAATACACCACTGGAATGCTAAGCTGTCTCCCTGTAGACCAGTGCAGCTGTCTGGTTACAATCTATACTGAAACTCTTCAGTGGACTTCTTGGAGAGTGGCCAAAATCTTGCCACTTCAGTTCTAATGATTTGGGAAGACATGCAACAGTGAGAAAAAAAAACAAAAACAAAAACAAAACAAACAAACAAACAACAACAACAACAACAAAAACACACACAAAAAAAACCAAAACACTATTGCTATGGGTTTGGACTGCCTAGTGGTTGGGTAATAAAAAGTGTTTTTTCCTGTCTGAATGGTTTGAAAGATGACAGCACAGTCAGGAGTGGCTCCGCAACGTTTTGTTGACTTTGGTCCAAATGAGTCCTCCCATGTGATAAGGCCAGTCCTCAGCCTCAGTTCTTTTAGTTCTGACAACACCACAACTGCCTGAAATCACCTCTTTCATGCCATCAAATGCCAAAGATCAGTTATATGCACATGGATTGAAAAAATGTTATCTAGTCTCTGTGGGGTAATATCTGTGATCTCTTTTGCATTTCTCACGCATACAGATATTCTTGACTTTCCAACAGTCACAGTGGACATTCTGTGAGTCAACTGACATTGCAACCATATGAACTAGTTTTAATAAATGTGTGTGACAAAAGCAAAGAAAATACTGCGTAAGAACTGATTTTCTTTTTTTTTTTTTCATTCTAATGGCCAACTAATAGAGCAGCATTTAAGACAACTTAATTGGTAGCTTAAACATTATCTTGTCCACTACTGAATTTGCAGTCCAAAGATTACCTCAGATATTTTTGTTTTAATTCGAAGACATATTTCAAGGGTTGTTTTTCTTTTATCTAATGAAATAATTTTTTTCTTTCTGCGGTGTGCAATGCACCAACACTTGTGAAACCTCTGAGATCTGCAAGAGCTATGGTGTTACTGAAAAGTATTTTACTTGCTAAATTTCATGCTGATACGAGAAAGTTTTCTGCCTCTGTTTCTACACAACTTTCCATTTTCCTTCTTGTCTTCCATTTTTCCTTTCTGCTTCCTTTTTTTCTTGATCTTAGCCTATTTCCATTTCACCAATTTGTCTTCAGCATCTCCAAGGAAAACAGAAATAATTAAGAACAAAATGTATAGAGCTCACAGAAGATGAAATGAAAAAAATACAGCTGGTCTGGTGTGCCAAAGAGGCGCAACTAATTGTGAGATACAGTATTAACATTTAAACATTTTTTAGAAAGGCCATGAGCTGGCCCAAACTTGTAACACGACCAATCAATTTCCAAGGAAAAGATAACACAGATCAGAAGACAAGATCACACTTCTGGGGGGAAGAGTGTAAAATTTTGTGAAGTGCTCAGTCAAAACTGTATTTATTATATGAAAATGATTCTCCTGATACTATCAGGCAAAATGAAGACCATGCAAATTCCTTTTAAGGAGCCTGTATATCTATCTCTAGAGAAATTAATGCTAAAAGTGATATTATTTGTATTTTTACATCAACTTTCTTCGGTGCTCCATTTATTAACCAGTAAAAATGAGAATATTGTAAAAACAGGGCATTATGTAGCTACAAATATTAAACAACTATGAATGCCCAAGCCTTAGTCTCATTAAAATCTGACAATTAGTCTGAAGAAAACAACCTCATACAGCAAAAAGCATAACTTTCGAAAAGAATGACAAAACACTGTAGGCTGAGAAACTACAAATAATCTCAAATGGAAAGCTGAAAGCTGGCTGTTCAACTGGCATAAGAACATTTAAGAACATTTCCTTCTTTTTTAGTCTGTTTGGAAAACTAAAGTATTAATATATTACCTTTTTTTTTTTTTTTTTTTTCCTGTAGATTTCTGTAGCTTTATGCTGGTGAGTTGTTGAGTCCATCCTGCTGAATTTTCCAAACAGAGGAAGTGAATAACCTACATTTTTCACCATATTAGCTTTTGCCTTGTATCTTTTTCCACAGTGGGATCAAGTGTGCTTCATTTTTGCTGTCAAGCAGACTCCTCAGCAGCTTTCTCTTTCTTATGGGTTAAGACTGAACATTCCATTTTATGTGACTATATTATTAAAAGATAATCAGTGTTAAGCTAAAACTGCAGTTACAACAGCTAGCATTGAACTCAACAAGAACTGAGGACAATAGCTAAGGTAAACAGGATTTTTTAAAGCACATAAAGATCATGTAAGTCTTGTCAGGTTACTTCACTGAGTATTTTAGCATAGGATTATTTGCCAGAGCCCTTGAGTTTCAGCTAGCTGTTTATTATTCTTGAAAGAGTATGATTCACAGTTATTAAGACTGTCTAGCAAAAAGATCACTATCACATGAACTGGAAGGTGAGTGAATGACTACAAACCAAAATAATGATGAATGGCAGTGAACAGAGGCAGGAAAGAAGAGTGTGAAGACAGCAGTGTTTGAGGTGTCTTTGGAATCATTACCATTTAGCAGCCCCATTACTGATCAGGAATATACGTATAAGAAGAATGAAACTTTAAGAATGTTGTAAATAAATAAGAGCACTAAGAACCAAGAACAGCTGAATAAGAAGAGACAATAAATTTATTATGGGACAACTATCTTCACACAGGAGGTTCATTAACCGTGTGTGCCCAGTACTACTTGCTAATGCCTGTTTTTTTACTGGCAAATCCTAAACAGGCTACATTCCAAAATCTAGGGCCTCTAATTTTTGTATCAGCTGTATATGTTGTGATGGTTGTGCCCTTACACACTCCCCCAAAATAAAGATACCAACTACTATGAATTGAAAACTTAGGTGAAGAATTTCAGCATGGCAGGTGTTTCACATGCTCTAAAAGTGTACCCACTCAACAGCTGATCAGCCCCAAATCAAGAAAGCTTAAAAAGTGATAAGCCTGTTCAAAAAAGCAAACAAAAAGAATATCCTGAAACTCTTCCTTTCTTGTTCTTCTGGTTTATCAGGAGGTCTATATTTTAGATGCTGTTTTCCCAGTGTAATTCTACTCAGATCTTGAAAAATAGCCAATTGTAACTGGTGCCAGTGATGTTTTCCAAATTATTTTCAAAAGTGTACCAATGCAGCATTAATTACAATATTTTGCTGAAAATACCACTCTTGTGTATATATTAAAAAGAAAATAATTCAAAATCTTTGGGACAATTATACTGATTTTTTTTTTTTTTTTGAGTTGTTGCTGTGATCTGAGGTGCTAGGAATAATAGTCAGTAGGACTATGAAGTTGCCAGTCTTGACACTTCCACAGTAAGGGCAAACATAATATCCGTTCATCTTATCTGGACTGGGTTTAAGTAAATAGCTTTCATTCTGCATGCTTTCAAGATCAGATATTAGGAAAAAAAAATCTAAACTATGCTTATAAAAAAAGGAAATGCAACATCCTTCACCAGTATTATAGATATGATCCTGCAGTTCCAATTCCCAAGGACATTGAATGAGTATGGAGCAGTGACTGGCATGGGGAACTACTCTTCAGCTGGAGTTAGCTGAGCATCTCTAAAAATCTCTATGGTATTTACACGGAAACATAATTATCAGCATATGCAGATAAAGCCTCCAAATGTGACAGAACAATATGAAATCTTTTTTTATTTTTTTTTTCCTTGACAAGTACTAATCAAATAACTGCCTTTGAGATAGTGCACTGTAGCTCTTGCCTTTTTTTTTTCTTTAATCCTAGATTCCTGCAATATCATGACCATCTTCTTGAGCCACACTTATATTTAACATTATGCTTATTTTGAACCTGCATCTTTTCTCGAAGAGATTGCAACATCTTGCTAGAGCTTAATACATGGAAACACTCATATTGGTCCGAAACAGTGTCTGTCTAGCACAGTATCTTTCTCAGCAGTACCAATCAGCGAGGAGTGAAGGATGACCATGAAAAAGACAGCAAGATAAAAATGAGCTTTTAATTGATGTTTCTTCCTGGTATCCAGCAACCAGCAGCTTAGGGACTTCCTCTGCCACAGATTGCTTCTCAGTAAATAATCTACATTGGATTTTTAGCCATGCCTCTAGCTGTGATTATAAAACCCCTAAAGCCAGTATAATATTGCATACAGATTTCGGAATTAAAAAAAAAAAAAAAAATATAAAACAAATCAATGGAATTTTATGAGCTAATTCACTTTTATTTCTATTTGTTTCAAATATGTGTACCAAGCTGATACCTTTCACCAAACATCTGGGGAAAAAAAGCCTCCACCCTTTTGCATCCTCTGGGGGAGTGCTACAGTCTCCCTAAGAAAGGAGCTGGGAGAAATTTGCTCATGCCAGTATTTTCTTTCCACTTCCACGTCCACCAGAAGAAGAAGGAATAGATATTTCATGTATGCTGCTGATGGGGTTTATGCAGTACCCCAGTAGTTTTTCCTAAGCCTTTAGATGATGATGGAGAAGATCAGACTAAGATCAGCACACTGCCTCCGTGACTTATGAAAAAACATGCTGCACTGATAACATTTAACACTGTTCTCTTCACAACTCCTCAAATGTACCAAAATTATCATTAAGGTATTCTGGCTGGCTTTATATTTGACTTCCTGGTGTTTTGTTCCCTTGCCACTTGCACCAGATTTGCAATCGGAAATAACACAGTAAAAATACACTCCGGTTCCCTTTCTGGGATGTTTGTTGTTTCTGTTTACTGCCACTTCCCCAAACACAAGCAGAGCCCCCGACATATTGGCTCCTCAGGCTCCTTTCCAGCCCTGCAGCTACCACCGCCCTTCCCAGCTTTTTTGGACTACGTTGACTATGAACGGCCCTGCTTCCCTGTGGGCAGAGGCCGCGGCTGGCCCCTCGCCTCGCTGGGGGGGTGTTTTCACTGCCTGCCCCATCAAAGCCCCCTCTGTTATGGGAACGGAGGCCGCTTCCTCCAAGGCGGAGGCCGCCGGTGGGAGGCCGGGATCAGCAGGGCGGTGCACTGAAAAGAAACGTCCCTTTGTTCAGCTGGGACTGCTTCAGGCCGCTGCTGCCCCCCGGACAACTCTTAGATGGAAGCCCCCAAGCTCAGTGGCCCCTCCAGGCAGTGGAGCTGAAGCCCAGACCTGGGCTTTCACCCCGGCCCCCAGCCTTTATCCTGGCCCATGGCCTCCACCCTAGCACCATCACCGAGGGTATGAGCGTGGCCTGCAGGGCACAAGGTGCTTGGCCACAGCCCTGGCTAGGCCAGGGCGTGGTGCCTGCGTGCTGCTTTGAACAGCCACAAGCCTTCATATGTCTAGGAAAATCCTGTTTATTGTTGTTGTTGTTGTTGTTGTTATTATTAAAATGGGGGTCTGCCACAAAATTGAAGACAAGACCTGGTGGGACAGATGGATTTGGCCCTAGGTTCTTGCACCAGGCTTTGCTGGGTTTGGGCATTTCCAGAGTGAGGAGGGCAGATGAGCTGCCATCTGTGTTGGTGGTGCAGCCTGAGACTTTAATACATGGAAATGATAAAAGCTTAGCAGGGTCCAGGCTGACACACGGTTACACTCTTCCATTTAGCTCTTGAGAAAAGAGGTGGGCAGAGCGTTGAAATGAATCTGCAAGACCAAGTTGCCTGGGTTACCCGTGTTCTCTAATTTAACAGAATTTAGAGGTCGAGGAAATGGGCATACATTTCCTACTGCTGATGGCAGATCAGGCATCAAGAACTGTGGCCTTTTTAATTTTTTTATTTTTTTTCCCAAGTGAAGGAAAAACAGCTACCTTTGCTTTAACATAGATAACGTTATTTGTGCCCCAATTTGCCAAGCTGTACTACATCATCAACACTGTTTTTTTTTTTATTTCCTTTTTTTTTTTTTCTTATATATTTTAAATAATGGTCACATTTAGAGATAAATCAAATGCAACACGTTTTGTCTGCAGTTTTAAAATGCAAACTTTCACATGTATGCCTTATGTGCCATTGGATTTAGGGGGGTTAGAGCCAAATATTGTGCAGATTTTAGACTTTTTCAGGGAGTTGTTTTTTTCCTGATGTGAAATGCACCACAATCCAGAGATTTCTGCTGCTGGAGGGACAATTTGGCCCAAGGAGGGGTTTAGAAATTTGAATGTAAAGACTTGGGGCCATCAGTCTCCTGACTTTAGGGTCGTGTGGTGCCAGCAACGTGAGCAAGGTGTGTTCTGTATTTGGGGTGTAATGAGAGAAGCAGGACTTGTTTCCTGGATTAATAATTCAATTGGAAGTTGGGGGTAAAACAAAAACACAACGGGATCCTGTTAGGTCCAGCTGTTTCCACCCCTGCACACCCCCGCCTTTCACGCATCACTTTCTCCCTGTCTGAAAGCACGTTCCCACCCCCGGAGGTAATGGCAGGGTGGGGGCAAACACGGAGCGGGGAGGCTGGAAATGAGCAGAGGCAAGTGGTCAGAAGTATCACGTTTCTCAGGGTGTCACACACCCTAAATTCAATGATCCCTTCACGAGAAGCACCACTAACAACTTTTCTCTAACAAATTTTTTTTTTTTTTTTTTTTTTTTTTTTTTTTTTTTAGCTCGGGACTTGTGTACGGTGCCAGAGGCTTTTTTAGGTGCAGATCTGGGAGGGCAGGAGCTAAGGGGCAAGGACGTCGGGGCAGGGACCTGGAGGGACAGGACAGCGTGCTGGGACGCTCTGTCTGTGAGTGAGAGAGAGAGAGAGAGAGAGAGAGAGAAAGAGAGAGACCGCGTGTGTGGGGTTGTTTTTTCCTCTCATTCCTGGGGTCTGAATGGAAAGCACGTCGAGCTGTAATTAAGACATCTTGGAGGCGTACTTAACTTATGACGTGTTGCTTTTCTTTTCCTCTCGGTGAGAAAGTGGCTCTCTCTTCCCTGAATCAGGTCCTCTGCCACCCAGAGCCACAGAGAGACAGTCGGGACATAGGCACACACACTCACACGCTAACTTAAGGTGAGCACCATAAACTTCTTCTGCACTTCGCTGTCCTCTCTTTCAAACTGTTGGAGAGTTCTGAGAGCACCTTAACTCGGGAGCTCTGTGCAAGGTAAAGAAACTATCGAACTTTTGGGAAGCTTTTTACTCCTTTATTGCTTTAAGTTGGATGGGGATGCAGTGAGCAACGGCTGTAGCATCAGCTGTGGGGCTGTACTGAAAGGATTTTCAAGCGATCTAATTTGGCAGCTAAGGTGGGGGGAGAGGGCAAAAGACGGATTGAAACTGGCTAAATTTGATGCATTTAAGTACTCAGTTGTTACCAAAGGAGAGATCATGTTGCAACTGCAGATTCAGACTGAAATACAAAAGTTGTATACCTCTGGTCTCCAGCTTCTTCCTATGGGATTATACATTTCTCAGAGATTTGTCTTTCTTGAAGGATTTCTCCACCCAGTTAGATGCTTTTAGAAGTTTTTAGGGCATAAGAAAAGGAGGACGTTAGACTGAGCAAGAATTTCAGGGGCTGAAACTGGATTTCTATAAAATACAGACCATCCAGTTGGAAAGAAAAAAGATTTTGATAAGACGTGATATATTATATCCTGATGTCATATTTTTTTCTGTTTCTTGTCAGAGAAAGCCTGAACAACATTTGACACAGGTATCACCTCCACCCTCCTAGACAGTTAGATGGCAGAGCATTTTGAACATGTTAGCTGGTCCATCACTATGATAACTGTATCATCTTACTGTATCAAAATACTGTTTATTTCCTTTTGGTCAAATACCTATAAAGGTGTCATGCAGACTGTTTGCCATAGCAAAATGGCTTGTGTGTCAGGTTTAGACACAAAGGGTTGGAAAGCATTTGCAAGTTTGAATTGAGGGGGTTTGTTACTATTTGTGTGTCATTAGTAAGGGTGACTAACTACTGCCTGGATCTTTCAGGGGAGAAAATGTTCCCAAATGTTGCTGTGTGATGTCATAAAACTGATAAAACTCCTGCAGGAGGCTCTGGGAACCTGGCAATGTGTGCAAGAGAGTCCTGTGGATTATTGACAGTGATGACTTTGTATTAATGATTAGCAAGACTGTTCTAGTGCCTATGTGGAAAGAAACCCATTGTTTTGTTAGGAAAACGTTGTTAAGAATATGTATGATGTGGCACTTGAAAACAGAGGTGCAGTGAGTCTGTGTAACTATGGATACACACCCTCTCAATAAACACTTTCTAGAGAGTGAGCATTTCCAGCACGTGGAGAAATACATCATAAACAGGAAAATTATTATCAGCTCCTATGAAGTGAGAACCGGGAGTCAGCAGTCTCATGCCAAGGAGTGTCATGCAGAATGCCAAATCCTTGTGCTACAAAGAGACAGCTCATGCTTCCTTGGTTTTTCATATCTAATGGATGCAGATCTTCAACTCCTGTAGAGCATAGCTAAGTGGAGTTGCTCTGAATGCATTAGCTGAGACTCCAATCTGTATATACTTACCTGTATTAAAGTTATCAACAAGCAAAGAGGGGAAATTGAAAAAAAAAAAAAAAAAAAAGGAAGGAACAGAAAGAAAGAAATAGATTAATCTGCAATACTTTTGAACACAGCAGTTAAAGCAAAAGGGGAAAAATAATTTTGGACAGAGCAGCTTTTTCAAGTTGAATAATAAAAATGTCGAGGTAATAATCAAGACACTCCTGATATGTTCTGAAAATGTGCCAAACTGCTTGTCTTCCTAATAAGATCCCTGAATCTCTAAGCAGATGCTAATGGGGAAGAGAAAAAAAAAAAATCCATGTCATTATGAGAAAAAGTATTACCTATAGCAATGTCCTATTCAGAGACATGACTGACAGTGTAATTCACAGCAAAGCATCCATTCATTATAAACCTAACAGGTTCGGTTTCCTCTCATTTTCAGCCAGCATGGTTAAAACAACTAGCAACTTCTAAATAAAACAAAATAAAATAAAATAAAACAAAATATATAGTAGTGCAAAGGCTTGAGGTTGTGTGAGAGAGGTTTCAGAAAAGAGTGTCACATTCCTGTGGCATGCTGCAGTGCACCTTTGTTTTTACAATTTGCGACAGGGTAAGAAAAGCATTTTCTACTGCATTGAAAGCTCCCCAGTCTTTCTGATTTTATTCTGAAATGTGACTAAATGAAATGTCATTGTCCACTGTTGGTCACAGTCTGAAACCAAAGAACTGGTATTGATATTTACTTAATCAAGTCACTTAACCTCCTGGCCTCCCAATAAAAATCAGGAAATAATATTGACCAAGCTTAAAAAGTTCTTTGAGATCTTCAAAGGAAGAGTGAGTTTGTAATTGTTTATATTTAAATGTACTGAAAGTTTTCCAAATCAGTGCAAGGATTAAAGAGTGAGACTTGAAATTAGTATTTTCAGCTTTTCATATGCCTTTGCACTAAAGCAGTGGTTAAGCTACTCTTGGAAGTTGGAATACTTTGCATTTCTATGTTTCATTGTAAACCTGACAGTGTATTTCACTACTTAAATCTCCCTGAAAATGAACAGTACTTTTTTTTTTTTTTTTTTTGAGGTGGGGGTGGAGGGAATCATTTTCATATTACAAGCTGCTTCTGTTGCTTGTGAGGAAGTATTAGACATTCTGTCTCTGCTGTTAGTAACTGTAGCGTACAGTACTTCACTTGAAAAGGTAGCTTGTAATACGTAGGTAACAAAATGTTCTTTGGGGTAAAAAAAAAAAAAAGTCTGAATATACTTAGGATTTCAATCAATAGCGTTTAAGGAGGATTAGAGGAAACAGCTGGCTAAACAAATATTAGGTGTAGAGTGGATGCGGTGGTATAAATTAATAATGCAGTTCTTTATCTGCTCTATGAATGGGAGGTTTTGTGGAGATAAGATGACCTAAACACAGTCACTGTCTGCCACCTACTGGATATTGTGAATAATCTTTCCAGATAATTTTCTTCAATTCTGAACATCTGTAGCTAGTCCAGGTGCAATTTAACTCGAAGTGGAGTCCAGGTGCAATTTAACTCGAAGTGGTTAGGTTTGTTTGTTGTTGTTTTTGTTGTTTTTTTTTTTTTTTTCGTTTTTACCATTAAAAACTATCAGCTTTTTCTTTTTTTTCTTTTTTTAAAATATATATTTTTTTAAATATATTTTTAAGGGAGGTTCTTTCTACTTTTTTAAAATGCATATTAGATCTGCTAAAACACAGTTTAGCTTTTATTTAACGTAATTTGTCACTAATATCTGTTTACAAGGAGTTGTTAAATCATTCAGTAACAAATTAACACTTAGCCTGACATACTGAGCTGTTACTGAAGAAAGTAAATAGGTTTTTTTTTTTTTTTTTTTTTTTTTTGCACAAATATTGTGGCAGAAGAATCCATGTTTTGCAATAAGGATTTCAAAACTCCTTCCGAAAGTCCTTTAGCATGTAGGATGTGCTGTTGTTAAGCCCCCTTTTGTTTTGTCTCTGGATATTTTGTCAAGAATAGATATGGAAAAAGAAAATGTCAAATTATTTCTGATGGCTGATGAAAGGTTATAAACCCTCTTCATCTTCTTTTTCTGTGCATGTCATCTACCTCCACCTTCTTCAGACCTCTCAGACACTTATCTCTTGGACTATCCTTTCTCTTCATTAGAGAAAGGAAAGTTGGTTTGCAGTGCACTGCGCTGTTTATTCAGTAGTAGGTGTTAAGGTGCTGTCAATTCTCATAGCTCTAAAGAATCCAATGAAACAACATGATTTTAAGCAGACATACATGGATCTGGATGTATTTTGTAACTGTTCATGCTATGTGACCAGCTTACCTGCTCCCTCCTCATATGCTTTTTTGAAACTTCACCATCATCACAGCTCCCACTGCAGTCATCTCCAAGGCACCTAAAACAGATATATGGTTCTATTATTGAAGTGCCACAATAGCTACTTCACTGTAGACCTTAAAATAGTTGGCAAAATCAAGTTCCCTGTGCTTCGCTCCCCACTTATTCTCATCACTGTCTGAAGAGTAAATCAAATGACAACACTGAGCTCAGCAGAACAAACAATTTCCATGTTCTTCTCATTCATTTAGCTTTGAAAGTGCACTTTTGTTGTTGTTTGTTTCCTTTTAATTAGTACTACAGAGTGGAAATCTTCAACATGATCAATGGCTGTGAAAACAAACACTTAAAATATGCATTAAGAAATCTCAGAGCTATATTCTGTCTGAAGACTCCACTGACTACTTCAAAAACTTTTCTCAGGAGTTACACGAGATATTACCTTAGGAGGCTGTTAGCATGATGCATGAGTTAATGGCTAAAGTGAGCAGGAGCTCTGCCTTTCCACTAGTTAGGCAAAGCTTACAAATGAAAGGAAGGTAAAATTCCACAGCAGCAAATAGGCTAATTGATTTGATGCCATGCTTCATAGGGTAGCTATCTTTTGTTTTAACTCTGCCTGACATGGTATGGTGAATCACAGGAGCTGCTGAGGGGAATCAAGCCCAAACAGCATTGCTGAGAGCCTTTGTAAAGCTGCAGAGACTCTCCCAGAACAAAGCTTTCCACTAGAGCCTCCAGCACACAGAGTCACTACCACTTCCCAGAGCAGGGCATATCAGATGTTATGGCAGAATCTACATCATTAATTGTCTGGCATAACAGAAATGAAGTCATGACACCAGAAGAATGTGGCTGGATAGATGTCTCTTGCCTCAAAAAATGTCATCTTGGCATTTGTCTAGCACCAGAAGACCATTATCTTGAGACAGCTTTCCATTAATAAATTTTTCTAATTACTTTAAATGCTTACAGTCTACAAGGAACATATGGGCAATAGAGACAGGTTAGATATGAAATGTGTTTGACAGAAATCTAAGTAGCAGAAAACAAATACTTCAAAATATTCCTGAGGGGAAAGAAGGAAGAGTTACTTAGAGTAGTTCAAATTTGGCTTTAATCACTTTTGGTCTTTCACAAGTAGATGTTTTAAGTTTTTGTTTTGTTTTGTTTTGTTTTTGTTTTTGTTTTTGTTGTTATGGTATATCATGTTAATTTAAACTGCTTATGTCGTGGTAGCTAACATAAGGTACCATTTTTTTGGAGCCTGATCATTGAAAATCGATGATGTTAAATGGCAAACTGCTGGTGATTTGTAGTATTTAGCATACAGGCTATTATCCACCATTGTTTCAAAACTGGTGATTCATTGTTCCACTAGTTAGTGGCTATCAGTGCTTGGCACTTGTGTTTTAGAAGATCATATACACAAGCCATAGTACAATACCACTTTGCTGTTAGATTCTGATCCTGCAAAACAATATATAAGCTACTTTACATTAGTAATTTACTGAAATCAGCAGAAACTGGCTCAATGAATAAAACTATTCATGTATTTCCAGAATGGCATCCATAATTTCTCACACAGATGGTCAAAAAGCAGTATATAAAACCCTAACCTGAAAATGTATTTATTATAGACATAACTCTTGCACTGATGTCAGTAGAGTGTTTGTTTAAGTAAAATAGAGCACATTTAAAAAGAGTGGAGAAATCAAAACCTGCACCTGTGGCATCTTTGTGTTGAGGAAGTGCAAGTTTAGTATAGGAAAAGACTTTTCATTGCTAAAATAACTTCCCAAACTCTCTATTTGGAACTGAATGACTGTTTATCTATTTATCTATTTAAGAAAGTACATGCCACACCCAAAATATCTATGCAGGTTGTTTTTTTCCATAAACAATATTTTCAAACAGAAGAAAAACTCAGGTCTGAGTCATATACAAAAATACTGACTATACCAGAAAAAAGCACATTGCAAATTTTCCTATTTTGTAATACTGGTGAAAACATTATCATGTTGGTCCCAACCAAGAGATTTACAAGAAGTGTGTCAGAGGAAAAAATAAAGTTACAGGAGGTGCAGTAGTTGGTTGTTTTATTGAAATGGCGGTGATGTTTGTATTGCAAATGCATCAGGCCATAATGGTGCTGCCACCTTCTGATATGCACTGCTTATTGCCGGAGGTAATTTGCTCCCATTTTCCCACACCCAAGATGCAGTACATGCAGTAATGAAATTCCATGCTTTTAATTTCATGCATAATACAAACAAATGAATGTATTTTTTATTTTCAGCTAAAATGTGTTTCAGGATTTCTAGATGTCTGAAACAAAATGTCAAATTTTGCCAAGTTTTTGTAACTTGTTTCTGTAATAGCTTTGATTATATAGTTCTGAAATAGGTGTAGAAAGTAAGATTCAGCTTTTGCTAGCAAGTCAAACAGGCAGGCAGATTTTTGTTGTTGCTGTGGAGACCTTGCTTTATGTAGTTGATTTTATTTATTTTTATTTTTAATTAGAACACATTTTCAGTAGCTTACCTGGCTACTGAAATAAATGTTTTATTTGTGAAGTGATGTGTATTTATCTGGTAGTACATGTGGTTGGATGTCTGGTCACATGTATCATGTCATACTGCATTTGGGGGACTAAATGGTCATCTCTGTGAGCCAGGAACTGGTAGGACACTAAAGATGTTGATGTTTCAAACATTTTCCATATTTTGCCCAGCTAAAACTGTGACTAGAGAGTATGATAATCTGGCTATTATAATTGATAAACATAACCAGAGAGAACTATGATTTTACTCTTAAATATTGAATAACATTCTTGATAAAGCATTGTAATATGGCTGCAGATCTATTTTCTGAAAAGTAGTTAAAAATGAAAAAGAAAAAGAACACAGAAGCCAACAGATTAGGTTTAGCTTTTGTTAAAGACTAGAAACACCTCTGAATGCCAGGGCAAGAAACAGCACATTCAGAGTTATTCACCAAGTGGCTAGTGCCCAGCGTGGCAGGGGTGATGTGTCCCCTTCTGCCCCACACATATGGGTGGATATAGTAGGAGATGGATAGAAACACTTGGATGCTGCAGGGGTTATGTGTCTTTCAACACAGTTCCTTTGAGCCTGTAAATCATATTCCAGAGAAAAAACAGTTGTACTCCAGATGTGTGACATGCTGGTCCCATTCTAACAATGTAACATATAAAAAGTAGAGAAGAACAAGCAGAAGCTGAATGTATGTACAGGAGCAAAAGGTGCAGTGCAAATAAAATAAATAAATAAATAAATCGCACAACACTATGATGACTCCTGAGAAATCTAGCAGGAAAAAAAAAAAATGTAATTTTATATCAAGAATGTCTCAGAGTAGATCAAAAGTATTGTAAAACATTTGTCAGTGTGCCTGGGTGGTTCTCTTTAATATCATTGTCTGGTTGTTCAGACAATGAATGGGTTGTTGCATCTAGTTTCCAGACATTTCTTTCTGTTAACCCCATGATCAGCTAAGACAAGCGTACAGCTATTAGATTTTTCAAAAGTAATCTCCATATCTGACTGCATTTGTGTTTTAATTTATGTTTCACTCTGGTCAAATCAGACAACAAGAAAATTTTCAAGTCCAATAGGGCATTCCCCAGTAGGATGGGAGAACAATAGTGGCATGTATGACACTTACATGAGGAAGCTAGGAAGGTGTTGTCTTGATAGAACTTGTGTAGCATGTTTTCAAAACTGGTTAGGAAATCCATAGCTCAATGTAAAAACAGAAGCACATCTAAAGTGGGATTTTGCCAGACCTAGTTAAATTTGGTACTCTTTTGTATTTTTGTTAGTAACCTGAACAATGGAATAGAAAAGATGATTAAGTTTTTAGACAACATAAAACTGGGAGACCTTAATGTATTTTGGGAGCTATGCTTTGAAGTTATCACTTTCTTGCCAAATTGGAGAAAACAAAAACAAAAAACTTTTCAATAAATACTGTATGTTAAACTAAGACAGAAAGAAAACAATGTACAAGGCTCAGTAAAGCTTTAGGTCTCATTTGAGCTTGTTCATAGTGTCAAGCACGGTATTTTCAGAGCTGCAGAGACCAACTAAAGAAAGTCCTAAGGTAAATAAAAATTACAAACAAGATAGTTTAGGGGAAAAACAAACAAACAAAAAACTTTGAATAAATAACTAAAAATCTGCAACTACTGAAGCCTAGACTAAAGGTGAATACACTGAAGGAAAGCCTTCAGAAGTCTTCAAATCATAAGTAAGAGGTGCTGCATAGTCAGTTTTCCATGTCTATAGCACAGAAAAGTAATGGGTGCATATTGCAAGAAGAAAGGCCAGGGAAAGAGATCTCTGAAAGTAAAGATGAGAAAACTCAGGCATAAGTTATCTGGGAACCCTGTGAAGCTGTTTCAGTTTTCAGTAGCAGGCTGGACAAAATGGATAGAAGGTTGAAGGAAGTAGCTTCCTGTTGTTCTCTGTTGGACGACTTCTCTACATATTGACTGAAAGACAGTTTTATTTGGGAGAAATATTTTGGTTCTGAACTTACATCTGAACTTGCAAAAGAATATTTAACAAAATTGAAAGAGTTTTAATAATGAGTTTAAAAAAAAACTCATTTTAAAAATGAGTTTTAATAGTTTGTGGCTCATGAAGAGATCAATTTGTCCTTAAATGTAGTGGAGACAAAAGAAGATATACTCAATAGTGCATATCACAGTACTTTGTGTATCAAGTTAATAGAAACTTTCAGATTTACTGTGTTTCAGGAACTGTCAAGCAGCAAAAAATATGCAAAGAATTATGAGATAAAGTCATTTGGATGGCACATAGTCAAGAAATAAAGGTTGCATATCAGAAAATTAAAGCTACCACATTTATGGGAAACACTGTAAATGTCAAGAGAAAGTATATATTTCCAGAGCAGAAGACAGATCCTGTCAAATCATGTTGTGAGGGCAACTTATTTTTGTTGCATCTGGTGATTAATGCAGATTCTATTACTTTGTCTGAGGAATGTTGGTTCAGGAATGCACCATTACTGAATTGCTGCAATTCATTTGTTTGGACTTCAGCCTTCTCCTGATGTCATATTGGGAAAATACGACTTTATTTCTAGCTGATTATTAGTTTGAGCAAATTTATATTTATTTCTGTGACTCACAGTCTGCAAAATAGTCATCTCTGAAAACAACCTTCATTCTGCAGACAGTGATATTCATTGATTCATTTTTATTTATTTTTTATTACTCCAGAAACTGCCATTGAAATATGATTTACAGCTTTTATGCTTTTTTTTTATTATTATTATTATTATTTTATATATTAGTGCCAACTGCCCAGTTTATATTGAGTTTCTCACATCAAAGTTAAATAGAATCTTACAGGTGCGGTGTTATAATGGGGCCAACATGTTGGAGGGCACCCTATCAAATATACCTAAAGAGAAGATTAGGGTCTCCAATGGACAATCTTAGGAATTCCTTTGACACCAGACAATTTAACATATTTCTTATATCAGGCTTGATTATGCCTTAAACTGTGACCCAATGTAATTAGAAATTGAGGATCAATAGACTTGGTTCAAT
This sequence comes from Aythya marila, assembly GCF_965140915.1. Classification (NCBI taxonomy): domain Eukaryota; kingdom Metazoa; phylum Chordata; class Aves; order Anseriformes; family Anatidae; genus Aythya; species Aythya marila. Next base: position 81,008,222 of record NC_139080.1, on the reverse strand, counting down.
AAATGTTGGCTTTTTATCTTCTAAGCCACCTTTGGCAATGGTCTGTTTGGCAATGGAGTCCCAGTCCCATTCCTTCTGCTTCAAGGGAATTTATAGTCTTTGTAGTCCACAGGGGAAGCAGAAGCAAGAATATGCTTCTTTTGCAGTTAAAGTTTGGCAAATTCAGTTACTGTGCAATGTGCAAATAAGTATGAACAAAAGGACAAATTAAAGACTCTGTCAGTCAACACCTACAACTGAGGATGCACATCTTCTTTTTAGAAAGGGACACTGTCATACAGACTTGAAAAATAAATAAATTCAAATGCAGTTCTGGTTCTTTATGGGTCCATAAGCTCTTCCCAGACTTCAGTAAGGAAAATGTAGCACTAAGGAAATCTACATGGATTTACGTTAAGGAGAATTTAGTTCATATTTCCCTGTCATGGAAGCTTAAACATGGCAGGTGCAATAGAAAGCACAGCATAAAATTCTGGCAAATCTCATCATATTTTCTGGGTTGGTTTTAATAGATCATCAGCTTTAAAGTAATCATATTAGGTAAGAGTCTTGATTTATACTAAGAAAACCTTCTTTGTCTTTTGTGCTTACAATGGAAAACTTGAATATATCAACTGCAGAAGTAAATTAGTGAGTCCTAACCACATGGTTCAGTCTAAGAATACTTTTTATCTCTTGGCTCAATAAGGTTGAAAGGGGTATTCATACCTCAGTAGTGCCCAATGACAGCAACAGGAGGCAATGGGCCCACAGTAACGTATAAGAAATTCTGTTTAAACGTGAGAAAGACTTTGAGATTAAATGAACACTGAAACAGGTTCAGGTTACCCAGAGAGGTTATGGTGTCTCCATCCTTGGAGAGATTGGACTGAGGTATTAGACTGGACAGTTTCCATAGGCCCCAGCTATTCTGTGATTGCATGATTTGCACTTTTACACTCAAACTCAAAAACAATTTGTTTGTGTATCATGTGTACTCATGGTATTGAAGAGATGAGAGACTTTAGCAAAAATGAGCTATGGGTTCCTTCATGGCTGTTTAGATATACAAAAACCCAAGAATAAAGGAGGACAAGATACTACAAAATGATGCCAAACTTCCACTCTAGCATCATTTTCAGGTGTTATTCAAGGAAAGAGGAAGGAAGGCAAACATAAAGAGAAAGAACAAGTAAAAGAATCCAAAAAAAATGCAGTATTGCTTTTCCTCAAAGAATAGAGGGATGTGAAGAAGAAGCTATCCCCTTCTCAACACATTAGCTACTGCTGTCAAATGCTGAACAACCCTGGTTAATTTGTGTTTAGCTAAATCTAGAGAAGGAAGCAAAGAAAGGCAAAATACAGAAAGCATGATGCTTATTTGCATTATGTTTCTCAGTTGACTCTTCAATTTCTTATCATGCAGCCATTAATTGCTCTTGGATTTGACCTTTAATGCAATTCTCTAGCATTAAACTGATCAGCATCTCTAGATTGACTCAGGAAGCTATGGGTACTTCAAGGCTGATTCAGTGCTCAAAGAGCCTTTTGAAGTGTTATCTTTAATCTCAAAATGACTTCAAATATATTCAAGTAGTGCATTGCTTGGATAGTGAGGAATGAACCAGCAGATTTGTCCATGATTCTGACCTTTACTTTCTTCCTCCTGAAATAAAATAACAGAATAGGATAGCTGAAGGTTCATAGACCATTTGGGATAAATTTGTGCCTGCTGTGTCTTTCTAATATAGTTAATCATTTCACTCTTACAGGAATTATATTATGATTACTAGTCAGGCAAGTTTACTGAAAATCTGAAGACCAGTACCTTACTGCTTACAACTCCCTGCCACTGAGACTGGGAATGTCTCAGTGCTCAATGGAGTGCCCACAGAGGGCTTACAGGGAATCATTATCTTAACTTCTTTCTGTGTAAGGGAGAACTGTGGGTGCTGCACTAGCAGTGAGAATATGACACAGTATCACTTTCAGATTGGTGCATCTGAAAATAGATCTTATTTGTCATCTTTTAATTATTTATTAATTGCAATGGGCAAGAAAGAATTATTGGGTAGTTAAAACTTTTTACTGTAAAGATATTTTACTTCTGCTTGACAAACATAGTTTCATTTTCCGCTCATTTAAATTCCTTTGTGACCTTGAATAAATTGGGATCTTCTTAGCACTTCATTTCTCTGTCTATAAAAATGGGATGGTAAAGCTTACCTTTTTCACAGGGATATTTTGAATTCATGTGGGTAACCTGATGAGTTTATCTGGTAGTGATATAGAGCCACCTACAAAACATGACTGTGCAACCAGTTCAGTCAAGCAAGGCATATTGCTGCGTCAGGCTCAGTGCTGTATGATTTCTTCTTATGACAGTATCACAGAAAGTATATATACGTCTTCATGCAAGCCAGCCTAATCCTGGCCATCACCAGTGGTTTAGGGTGGGACTGCAGTGAAGGCACAGCAGAGAAAGTGCATGGAGAGTACATAACATCATGAATTGTTGCTCAGTTGATATCACACAGTTGGCTTTATATTAAATTCATGGTTCCAAAGAGGTTTATGAGCCTTTGTGCAACACTGAATGATAGCAAGCTACTGACTGAGCCCAAAGCAGCAATTTCTCTAGAAGCTGGAATAGTTCTCAGCACTGATACTGCTTGGGGCTACCATCTTCTCCAGTTCAGCAGATAGCTATTATTCCAAATAAAGAAGAGATAGCTGCATATTAAAGACTACAAGAAAGTAAGGACATGAAAATCGGAATATAGGTACAGAAAATAATTCAGACAGCCAGGCAGCAGGGGGAATTACACAATTAAAAAAAAAAAAAAGAAAAAAAGTCATCCTCTTTGTTTTGTTTCTAGACATTTTGCTTTGCTTCTAGAAAAAAAAAAAAAAAAAAAAAAAAAGCAACAAATAAACAGAGATATGGGTAGAGAAAAAAGAAAAAAAAATAAAATAACCAAACTCAACCAACCAACCAAACCAAACCAAACCAAACAAAACAAAACAAAAACAAACAAACAAACAAACAAAAAAGCAATTGAACAACAACAACAAAATTCATCCAGCTAGTCTTCTAGTCTCCATTGGATATGATGATCTTATGGGTCTTTTTAAATGATTATATGATTCCATGTAAATTTATACACATTTTAGTGATCAAAGTTAAAACTGTAAAAATATATATAGCAGTAAGAATTATATGCTGCCAAATATGGACATTTGTGCAGGTCTTCTAATGCAAGGGAACCCCCATTATTCACCTTAGGATAAATTGTCTTCATTTTGCAAAGATATAAACATCGACACAAAGTAGAATGCAACTAAAAATCTAGTAAAAGTGCTTTGAGCAATGAGATTATTGTTCCATGTAAAGAAGGCAAAAAGGACACTTCTGGCTCATACTTTGTTGACACTAGCCATGCAACTTTCCATTGCTTACTTTTCCAAAGGTTAATACAGTGTCCTGAAAAATGTTAAATAATTACAGTAAAGATTGCATATGCTAATGTCTTCTGGCTCATTGACTCACAGACCAATAATATTCCTTTTTACTTTATGAATTCATCCTCCCTTTAAAGTATATATATCTTCTGGAATGATTAATTTGTAAATTCATAGACAGAATGGGGAAAACATTTTTCTATTCCTTACTGCATATTCAAAGCAGGTAAAATCATTCAATTTGCTGGCCATAAACATCATCTGTCATGTCAGTGTCTTGTATTCAGTGCTAGCACCTTAGGTTAGATGATATATTGCTATTGTCCTAACAGTTTTATTCTTGCAAGTGCTGAAGGAAGGATTGAGTTACCAGAGCACATGATCTTCTCTGTTAAATCATCAAAGAGTGGCTAATTGTGGCTGCAGCCCAGAAAGCCACCCGTACCCTGGGCTGCATCAACAGCAGCGTGGGCAGCAGGGCACGGGAGGGGATTGTTCCCCTCTGCTCTGCTCTCATGAGACCCCAGCTGGAGTCTGCGTTCAGCTCTGGGGTCCCTAGCAAAGGAAGGACAGAGGCCTGTTAGAGCAAGTCCAGAGTATGGCCATGAGGATGATCAGAGGACTGGAGCACCTCTCTTTGAAATGACAGGCTGAGGGAGTCGGAGTCTTTCAGCCTGGAGAAGAGAAGGCTCTGGGGAAACCTTATAGGCTCCTTTCAGTGCCTAAAGGGGTGTGCAGAAAAGCTGGGGAAGGACTCTTTGTCAGGGAGTGTAGGGAATAATAAGGGGGGATGGCTTCAAAATAAAAGAAGGGAGAGTTACATTAGATGTCAGGAGGATATTCTTCACTCAGAGGGTGGTGAGTCCCAGGCCCAGGCTGCCCAGAGGAGCTGTGGCTGCCCCATCCCTGGCAGTGCCCAAGGCCAGGCTGGATGGGACTGGGGGCAGCCTGGGCTGCTGGGAGGCATCCCATGGCAGGGCATTGGAACCAGGTGGTCTTTAAGATTCCTTCCAACCCAAACCATTCTGTGATTGTATGATTCTATGATTTTAAACTGAGTATTTAATGGGCCAGAAGATGTCAGGGATTCCATACAATTTAAGTTATATGTGATAACGTATTATACCAGGTTGTTGGGTTTTAGCATCTGTGGCAGGACATTTATGACCTTGGAGTTTCAGGAAAGCCAAGATGGACTGTCCCCACTGTGGGCAGATATAATGCATACCCTAGCAGATTCAGGCAGGAACCATTGAGCTGCTTAGCACAAGCTCATATTATAAAGGTTTTATTCACAGCTATGAAAATAATACTTAGGTCTTACAAATCTCTTTTCATTGCTACATCTTAAATGGCATTACAGAGATGGCAAGCAGCATTAACTCATTTTGCAAAAGTGGAGAGGAAGTTTAAATGATTTTTGTATTTTTTTATTTTTAAATAAAAACTTATGTTCTGGAACACAGCAGTTTTGAAGGAAAGGGGAATCATATAGCTTTTTCTTGGCTGTACATCTCCAGTGTGCAGAGAACCCTGAATACTTCAATACATACAGATGGCAACAAACTCCCTTTATAGCATCTGTGCAATGACTGCATCCTGTATACTGCTTAGAGATACTGTACAGAGCCACTGTGAGACAATGTAACAGCAGCAAGGATTGCTTTGCCAGAAAACAGTTTCAGGTCATCCTACCACTTTAGCCAACTTGCACTGCTGAAAATGTTTACTGAATTTATATTATATCACTGCAGTAAGCTGAGGATGACTTGTGAAACCAATAACCTTTGCTTCACTGACCAATAAGTAGAGGCAATGTTGCTTAACTATTCCTCTTGCATGCTAAAAACCAAACAATATCTTTCTTTGACAATATCCACTGCTCTGTTTTGCCAGCCCCCAAAAGTTAGATCCCTTTTGCTTTTTTTATGATGTCCAGCGAAATGGAATCTGTGCCTACATATATACTACTGCCTTTTTCTTCATACATGTCAAATATTGAAAATTAGCAGTCTCAAATACTTTGATACAAGTTAGCAAGATTTACTTTAGGTTACTTTATTGATGGTGATTTAGGGGTGATTTTTTAGGTGTTTTTTAGGTGTTTTTTTTTTTTTTTTTTTTTCCCCTTCAGGTAGTAGTGTTGTTCTATATGTTTTAGAACACCCAGAGGATCTATTTCTAAATATTCTAAGCAATTATATATAATTAGGTTTTCTTCTCTATTTTCATACCAAGTAAACACAAGAAAGGAGAGTGCTTAAGATGGAGGTGAGCATGCAGGTGGAAGCACACTGGAAAATGGTTATGAGATTGCATTAGGAGAAAGAAAGGTTTTGAGGAAAGGTAAAAAAAAAAAAAATACCTTGGATAAAATCACAATTGGCAGACAAAGTGGAGGTGCTTAACAGCAAACAGTGTACAGAGGGAGCACAAGGAGGCTGGATATTAAGTTTATGGATACTGGATCGCAGACATGGATTTTCTCATGGGATTTACTGCTGCTTATGCCATGGTACAACAAGAAACTGCACTGTATTTGTCATTGAACAGAAAGTGTAAGGCGTTTCACTGCAGATACATCTTTTGTTTCCTGCCTGAAGAACATTATTTATAGCTTTTCTCATGAAATTTTATTGAAAGGTAAAGAAATAGTAAATAAATGATAGAAGTGATGAAGAATTATAAAGAAAGAAATCAGCTAAAGTCCAAATATTGTTTCTGAATTCAGGGCACACAATTAGAGTCTATGTTGTAGTCAAGGTGCTATTTATAGCTTGTACATTCAAAGTTTATACTAGAAATGAGTTTATAATGGAAAGTATGCTGGTTTATGAGTGTGCCAGTGTCATTTTTCCAACAAAATCTAATTTGAGACATTTAAACAGAGGTGTTTGCAATACAGGACTGGTGTTGAAGGTTTTTTTTCTTTTATTATAACCAATTTAAAATCCTTAATAAAATATGTGTGCCAGTCCTTTTATAGTAAAAATTAAGGGAATTTCTAAGCTCTTAAATAGCATCTGGCTTTACAGCCTTTGATATCCCAGTTGTGAAATAAAGGTCACCCACATACTCATGTAGTAACTGTAAGAAATGGTGTACAACCACAGCAGACTTGCAGTTCTTTTTCTGTAGTCCTTCCTGCAGCTGAAGTCTAAGCTATAAAGCCTGCTCTGCTGACTGTAGCATCGATGCATTGAGAGCTGCATTACAGCTGAAGAAGAGCTTAGGTGTTCCCTTGTAAAGCCTAGCTATAACTGAAGTCCCAAGCAGATGCTCAGCCAAAAAACGTTCTTTTCCTGTCCCCCAGCTCCTCACCCACACTCCTGGTGCTGGGAAAAACTTTTGTTACTGCAGTTGCTCTCCCCTTCCCACAGAAGATAAAGTATCGCATTTCTTAAATCGTTTTTCCCTGCAGCACAACTGAGACACTGTGACTCCTTGAGAGTAAAAATGCCTCTGGCATCTGCTGGCAGGAATTGTTCCATCCTGGCAGCATAGAGATCAGAGCTGAATGCCACGAGTTCATCTGTAAGTGCAAAGAAAATGGCCTTTGCTCTACGTTTATACAAAACAGACCCATCCCTACACCTCAAAAGACGTCCTGTAAATTTCAGATGAAAATAACAGTGTTCAAAGCAATCCATTAGTGCCATGTTACAGGTGCAAAATTTTTCTTCATTAAATGTAGGCTTTATATGTATGCTTTTATGTCTATGTCAGATTTAATTAGAGCAATGACCTGATTTCTTAGAAATAGATTTCTACTGTCTACAGCATTTCCAGTGAAGCTAGGTCATTAAAAAGCTCCTTTATTTTATTTATGCTTTTTCAGAAAAAAATCATTATGATACTCATGGAAGTATTTTTTCTTGGAGTATACATTCCTCAAATTGACCAAAAAACAAGATGATTTTTTAAGATTATTATAATGTGTCAGCCAAACAAACCATACCTTTTTTTTATTTTTAATTTGCTAATTTCAGTGAAATTTCTTTACTATTATTTGCTGTAATACTAGGTATTAGGTCCCCTAATATGATAAACTCTCCTCATCTTGGAATAACCTATTTTAGAAGCAAATTAACCATTATACAAGCATAAAGGGGGGCAGGGGTGGAAGTTGCATTTGGGACCTCTCAAGTCCATCTACTGAGTTTCTGATCCCAGTGAGCAGCAAATTAATAATAGTATGTGGCTAGTGCAACGTAACTGTAAGTTTTTGTTTTTTTTTTTTTTTTCCAGAGTAAGCAAATGTGTTTTAATGCTTCAGGAGTAAAGGTGGGAGACAGAAATTATTTTTTCTCCTTGTCTTGCGTGGACATCTTTAGAGAGAGGATGACAGAACTCTTGCATGCTGGTTTATCTTACCATATCTTATCATGCAGTCATGTCAGACAACATATATCTTGTTCTCTCAAAGCAAATGCAATGGCCAGAGTTTGTGTCTGTGTACAAGTGTACGTACGATGGGGGACCTAGGATGGGATTCACCTTTTATACTGTTCTGGAAGGCAGAGCTCCAGCTCTCCTGCTCCCAACAGCAGCAGCCGGAGGTAGCTCCAATGGATGGAGATGGGGCAAGCTGCTGGGCTGGCTGAGGTGTGCAAACCATGGGCTATCTGCAAGGCTGCTGAGGGAAGAGGAGACCAGGCCTGCAGCTGCTCGTGTGCTGTGTACCACTGATGCAGTTGCACAAGTGAGAGAAACCTCTGCTCTCATCACAGAGTTTACTTTGCTCACCAAGCTGCCACCAGTTATGCTTCTTTTTTTTTTTTTTTTTTTTTTTTCCTGAGCATGCCTATGTTGGGACTGACCTGTCAGCACAGTTCTGCCTATCTATCTAAATCAACAAACCTTTTCTAGTGTAGATTAAATTTAATTAGGGATTAGCACAGCTCCCAGTCTCTTGTTTGGCAGCCCTCAGGCTGGGAGGTGGGGCTCTGCTAGGGTTAGTTTGTTTAGAGAGGTCTTCACAGGGATAGGTTTGGGTGTTTGGGGCTTTTTTTACCCCCTGCTGCATGGCTCTTTAAAATCCTTCCCTAGCCAAACAGCCTCACGAATGGCGTTTATGCTGTCAGATTTGGCATTTGGATGTAAGTGAGTCTGTGCATTTGGCCTCTGAGAAGGAAGTGGAAGGGAGCTGACCCCACAAGGCTGCTGGTAAGTGAGAGACCCTGGAGCACTGTCCCATGCCCTGTGAGCTTGGCAGTTTTTGAAGCTTAGGAAGTTTGTACAAGTCACCGAGTTGAAAGCTAGATCAAGCAGCTGCCAGTATCTCAGTTAGGCCATTTCATAGTTTACTTATATTTCACAGTATAAAAGCTGGTGCAGGCCTCACTTGGAGCACAGTGTGCAGCTGTGGGCTCCCAGCCTACAACGGGTGTTCAGGCCCCTGGAAGCACTCAGAGGAGGGCAGCAAGCCTGGCCCAAGGGCTGGATGGCCGTGCTGTGAGGAGAGGCTGAGCACACTGGGGCTGCCCAGCCTGGAGAAGAGGAGGCCCAGAGGCGGCCTCGCTGCTCCCGGCAGCTCCCTGAGGAGGGAAGCGCAGAGGCAGGTGCCGGCCCCTGCTTCCTGGGAGCTGCTGGCAGGGCACACGGGAACGGCATAGAGCTGCATCCGGCTGGGATCGGGAAGCCTTTCTTCACCCTGAAGGTGGCCAGACACCGCAACAGGCTTCCTAGTGAGGTGCTGGGAGCCCTGAGCCTGTCCAAGAGGCGTTTGGACAGTGCCCTCAGTACCGTGCTTTGATTTCTGGTTAGCCTTGAAGTGGTCAGGCAGTTGGACTGGATGATCTCTGAAGGTCCCTTCCAACTGAACTATTCTACTCTACTCTACTCTACTCTACTCTACTCTACTCTACTCTACTCTACTCTATTCTACACTACTCTACTCTACTCTCATTTAATGTCCCAGTTGAAAATCACAGTCCTAACTTGTGAAAGCAGTAAGGAAATCATAGACCTTGCTGACACTTGGCACAGGTCTCACCTGGCCTGATAAACGCTTCAGACAGATGATGTTACCTTGTGGTGTGCCAAAACCTTACAAGTATTCCATAGTACAGACTGGAGAATCAGAGAAGATACGAGCACTGACTTTCCAGGGCAGAGCTATGTAGGTCCTCCTGCTTCCTCTTCTTCCCTGTGGGGCAAGGAGGGTAAATTAAATAGCCCATCATTCCTTTTCCTCCTAGCAGCACTTAAGGGCAGGGGGTCTTCACTCAGACAACACTGCAGAGAAGCTCTTTCGGCTGGTAATGTGTGGTTTCCATTGCTCTTCAGTTCTTCACCCCAGGCTACCATTTCAGCACCTGCATCTGCAGTGAGTAGAGCTTACTGTGGAAATCTTCCTGTTGTCCTGGCAAGCAATCTTTCTCTGTATTCTCTGGGAAACTTACCTGGTGTGAAAATAACAGTGGAGTAACTGAAAAACAAGAAGAGCATGAGGAGGGCTGTATTGCGTTGAGGCAAAAGTTAGCCTTGCCCAGTGTCCAGAATTCACCTGCAGCAATTGCTTAGGTAAATAATGTATATTAAAAAAATATATATATAATAATAATAATAAAAAAATGTAGGAATAATCTGGCTCACTGTTCCAACATCTTAAATTGCACATGTATGAGATCTCAGTAAGAGATCCCTATCTGTACCATACCACTGTTCCTGGGCTTCCCTCCATCCCTCATGGTGTGACAAACCCGCCTCTTAAGCTTGAAGGTGAGAATGTGGATTGGGTAACAGTGGCTGGAGGGCATTCAAAGCCCCTGTAAGTGCTATTTGAGAACTGGAAATTATGGCTGTGAAGTTGAAACAGCCTGCATAATCCTGAGGACATTAAAGCGCAAATGAAAGCCTTGCATTTGTTCTGGATGACTGTAGCAATGCTGATCCTTATAATTCACTTGGTTGAGTGGCATTTGCAAAATGCATGAGTCCTATCTGTTTGCCATTTATTTAAACTGGATATCCTATTTATGTATCTTTGAAACCTCATTCATTTTCAGCCTACTGGTATTGCAGGTATTCTTATTATTGACTAAGCAAGGGTATTGCTTTGTCTTGCATAATACAAATCAATACACTTGCTTTGTTAACTGAGTTTTCCTATTCAGAGATTGTCTAGAAAACCTGTAACTGGGTCTTTACTATTCTTCTCCTTTCCTGAAACCTACACAGGTTTAATTTACCTGAAGAACTGACCAAAAGCAGCATATATTGCTGGCACAGAAAATGAATGTCAAAAGCATTCAATTAACAATGGCATTGATTTTTCAAGATCTCTTCTGTTATATGTTATACTCCAACGAATTAAAACATAGCAACACAGCCTTAGGCTTTTTTTTTTTTTTTTTTTTTTTTTCCTCTCAATTTCTGTCTCTGTGAAAACTAAATTCAATTCTGTGCTGTCTGTAGTTTTCCACACATTCTTAGTATATTCTTTTATGGTTACTTTGTACCGGAGGCAGTAGGTATTTCCTGGATAGGTTCTTCAGTCACATCTTTCTGCATCTGAATATATCTGAAACTAAGATATGATGTACTTTTGTTCTTGTAATAGATATGCAAAACTGCATGCTCTGCAAGCTGTTTTGCTTACACAACTTAAGAGAGTTTTATTTACCAGGATATGTTCTGCATTGTGATTCCATCAAACAGTTGCAAATTATTCAGTTAATCTTAATGCTATATTTTACACTTTCTGAAATTTGCTTGAACCATTATACTAGCTCCTCATGTAAATGTTAAATGAGGATAGTTTGTTTTGAGGAGCTCCTCTTTGGTTGTTTGTTTTTTTGGTTGTTTGTTTTTCCCGATTATGTCCTTGATTTACAAGTAGGTATTGAAGTTCTCTATTTTCTCAGCTTAATATCCTGTGTCATTTTACTGAGTGGCCCAGAGTGGAAATGGATCTGGCATTCTCCTTTATTTTTACATCGTTGTAGCTCTCAAAATCATCACAACTAAAATGCGTCGTGGGCAGGCTGCACTTCCCCCACCACCACACCTCTGGAACAGAACTGTCATCTTCGCGTTTTGCACATAATCATCACAGCAGACACAGCCAAACCTTCCATGTGACCGAGCACTGCAAAAGTGCCAGCCACATCTGTCTCCATTTCCTCTGCAGATATTTAATGATCTGTGTCAGGGACAACAGCATCGGTATGTAAGGCACAGAGTCTACTTGGGAAATAACTGGAGCCAGATACCAAGCCTGACCATTAAAAGCTGTTCGGGGAAATCTTTCATAAAAAGGACCAAGGGTGGGAAGGGTGCTTTGCTGCCACTGCCAAGTATTACTGAGAGCGTGCTTGCAGTTGAATGTGGAGTGATAGGAAGCCTTCCCTGAGTATATTGGATCATGTCTTTAATAGCAATAGAAGAGTTTGGACCTGCTATAAAAGGAAAGGAAAAAATTCTGCTTTAAGTAGGATTATTAACGTACTTCAATTGAGGCCTTTGACAAAAAACAGGACTACAAGAATGAAGGGAATGCCCTGTGCCATAACCCAGTCCTCTTCTGCCCAAGTTCCCCATCATCCCTGGCAGTTTTTCACAGAGCAAACCAGTTCCACCTTTAAACTAACTGTGCTTCCTGCCTCCCTCCTAAAATATCTTTAGGAAGACTGTGACAGTTCTTTATAGTTTAAAATTATTTAATTTCCAGTCTAAACTTATTTATGGCCCTGCTTGTACTGTTCCTAAATTTTAGCTGAAATAATGTTCTTTTTCTTCTCTGGCATTTACCCTGTGATATATTTATAGACAGCAATTATATCTTTGCTCAGCTGTGTTTTGCCAGGCCAACAAAGACAAGCTCTTTTAGTCTCCTTTATAAGATTTTCCTTTCCTCCAATCACCCCAATAAACCCTTGTCTGCCTTTGTCCCATTTTTATTGACTACATCTTGATCACAGAGGGCTGGCAGCGTGGGCAGTGTGTCTGAAGGTGTTGTCAGTGCTTTGGAGCTGGAGAGGAGATTGTCAGGGCGATGGTGATGCAGAGTGCTCACTCCTGCCCTGTGGTGCTCTCTGGCCACGCCATTGCCAAAACTTTAAGTGTCGATCAAAACCCTCAGAGAGGCCAGCTGACATAGTGTCATCCACAAATTAAACTGGCAGGTATCCACTTGTTCTGCCAGTTCATTAATTAAAATACTCCATGTAAACAACTCCAGTCCTGAGATTGCTCTTTGAACTCATCAGGTGATGCTTTGCAGCAAAAATTCTTTTTTTTTTTTTTCTTTTTAATTATTATTTTATTTTTGAAGTCCTTACCTTCTTAAACTAAACTCTTAATTCTATATCCTCAATATTGATTTCCCATGGTGAGTCATAGCCAATGTTTTGATGTTTTCCTGGTACCCAGGTAGGGCAGGGATATCAAGTTCTCACACAGAAATAGCTTGATGTGATCTACCTGTGGCAGAGCTGTTCTCCATTGGCTTGCTCACCACAGAGAACTACCCCAGCTTCCCATATCTATTTCTTCAGGGATATCAGTTCACAATTTCAGTTTTCAATTATTATATTTTCCTCTTCACTCCAGCAATTTATTTATTTATTTATTTATTTGGTATTGCTGTTAACTTAGTTTGAAGAGCAGAACTTCAATCACCATTTGCCAATATCAGCAGTTGGTAGATATACAGAGTATGGAGCTTTGAATATACACTAATTTCTGGCATCTTTCTCACATCTGACTGACAAAGGATATTTGTGAAAGTCTCTTTGCTCTAAAATAGAAAGGGATATTCTTTTTTTGATTCAAAATAAAGAGCAGCTTTTAAATCCTGCTATGAGCTTGTGGTGTTCCCAGTGCTGTAGGTTGTTTTGTAAGCCAAAACAAAACAAAAGTGTATGCATAATACCCGGGCAGCATTGTTGAGCAATAAGGTTTGCAAGTGTTGCCTTTATTTAGATACTGTCTTACAAACACCCACAATCTTAGAAATGTCCATTATTAGTTTGCAACAGAATGTAACTAATGAGAAGTTAACTAAATGTGTGACTCAGGCTTTACAGGTGTTTCTAAGGCTTAAGACATTGGGTCGTGAAGATGTCTAAGAAAAGCAGGGGGAAGCATGGTACAGGCAGACAATTGCATGTTCATATGTTTGTATACATGTGGAAAACTGCCACGTGGTGCTTATCATGTGTGTAGTGCCTATAATCGGCCATGAAGAAGTCTTCTGTTCTGGGTGTGCCAATGCAGTGGGGTGTGAGCTCTCTCTAAAAGCTGATGTATTGTCTTCCACAGCGCCCTCAGAGCAATGAAATACTGTCAGGCAGTGTCACAGAGGGGGCTCAGATAAAGGATAACTAACTCCCCCTGCCACCTCTGTGCCCCCCAGCACCTCCCAGGGGGGCCAGAGAGGGCAGAGCTGAACTCATGTCCCCCAGAGTCTGAACTCATGCCCTAACCTCTAGACCTTCCTCCTCCGCAGAACAACTGATCTCGGTAGAAGGTATGTTTTGCCATTGATCGCTGATTAATTCAATTAAAAAATTGTTGAAAGAATTGTGCTTTTACAACTGATCCCCATATGGGTTTGATCTGGCTGCACCCACAGCTAAGACTTTGTGACAATATCCAAGCGAAACACATATGTATCCTTGCAGTAAGAAGCAGATGTTTGATGGAGACAGTGCTGTTGTAAAATTAAATTGTTTATCTTCTGAGAAGCAGTGATTTTGTGGTGACTTGCTCTACCAACATCTAACAACAATTTTAAAAAATGTGCAGGGCATTGTATCACTGTCACTATTTCCTTAGGAAACTGAGTGGCTTGTTAAAGTCATTCGCAATGACCTTGGGAATGTAGACAGAGTGGTTCTTGGGCCACAGGGAAGAGGGAGGACAGGACCAAGCCATCTTGGTTGGCTGGACAAAAGGTCTCATTTTATGCTTTGCACCAGGATCCGTGCCAAAAATGGTGCCCTAATGGTAATTCCTTACAGCAGGCTGGCACTGGTAATTAAGTCTGCAGTGCATCTGTTTTCTCACATAGCAGGCTCCTGCAAGGATGCAAAGGCACTGTTAATGTTTTTAATTTTCACTTTTGTACTGCTGGGACAGTCAGCTTACCTGGGGAAAAAGAATGAGAACTTCATCAAATTAAACATGGGACCGTCAGAATAGAGATGTACCTCCCTCAGGTAAAACAGATGGGAACTCACTGACTTGTATGTATCTCAAGGTACTGTCATTATGTGGACTGTTTTCTGGCTTTACCGTTCCAATGATTTTCATTATATTTCCAAAGCAAAAAGTATAAGCCTAAATAGAGATGCTGAAAAAACTCTGTCAGAACTTCCCAAATTAAATGGCCTTTCACAAGTTATTCAGGCTACCAGAAAGTACACCTCTGACAAAAGAAACACCTTGAAGAAGAGGTGTAGGTAATAGGAAGATACCCATGGAAGCAGTGAGGGACTGATGAAAAGCTAGCTTTGTAAATATGACCAAGGGTCAAGAAAAGTAAGAGGGAGAGATCAAGTTCACTTACTGACCTTCAGCAACCTGCATGCTTGCTTAAGGCAGAAAGAGGCATTTTGACCAAACAAATGTCAGAATACAAGCACAACCAAGCTGGAGACCCAGCTGTTCAGCTGGATTGCATAAATTCTTTGAGAACCCCTGGTATGCGGAGATTGCAGTAGCAACTTTCTCTAAAGAAAGGGGCTGCAAACAAGTGAATCCACTTCACAAAGCAAAAAAGAGTCACCTTTCTGTGACATTGCACTATGTTATCAAAGAACATACGATCACCTTTAAGTAAAACCATCCAGATTCCTGAACTCAGGGCATTTTTATATACCCCATTGTAAAGAATAAGAAAGAAACCTACTCAAAGCAGTGAATAACCAGTATTCCATCAATGATAGACCTTCACTGCAGTATATTGGCCTTATCTGCGCTTGAATTAAACCTGGAGTAATGAATTTTCTAACTTCTAGTCACCACATGACCTTGGCTATACCCTGAAAAACGTCCAAAGTATTGTTATCATTGTTACCCTGTGTATCTGGAATATATTTCATTTCTAATACAAGGCAGACACTTCAAAGACTGCAAAGATATTTTCTTTCTCCTTGCAAGCAATTTATCAGCATTCTTCCCAGGGAATTAATAGACTCTAGGGGATTCCAGATGTCTTTGAATGGTCATGCTGCTTTTCCACTGAAGTGTTCTGCCTGTGGTTAGGTAACTACTATGACAACCTGTTATTCAGACATTGACCGTCTGGCACTTTAGATGGCCTCAAGACTTAGACAGTCTCACAAATTTCTAAATTGCCTTAACTAATGAAGTAGCATGGGAGGAGGTCATGGAAAGCTTGCTCTAAGTCATGATAATAGAGAGTATAAATGTTACCATTGTTATGCTGTTAATTTTGTTTCCTTTTGCCATGGCATCAGTGAAATTTCCTTTGTGTGAACAGTTTAACTTGGAGAGCAATCTGCTGAATATGTCTTGCCTTAGTTCCGTCAGCCTGGGGGACTTTTTGTCTGAGAAGAACCTTTCTTCTCAGTAATTTAAATGAAAACTGCAATCTAGACAAAAGTGTAAGGGCATATCAAGGCTAGAAGTGGACTTTAATTTGACTTTTTTAAGTGAGATCTTAGTCTGTAGCTGGGACTGAGTATTTTACCATTGCCTTTGGAGAACAAAAGTTCTCTGAAGGAGATTGTGAGTACTTATAAAAGTCTAGGTGCCTTGCAAGAGAAAGGCTGATGTTGCTATTGCCTACTTCAGATGCCCACATGGCATCAGGAGATCTAAAAGAAGCATGCTGGAACTACCAAGGTGAGTCAGAAAGCTGGCACTGCGCAGTCATGGGGAGAACAGTACTGGCTTTCTAAAATCTTGTTTGCCATGCTGAGTGGAAAGCTGCCTAGATCTAGCCAGAAGAAATGCTAATCATGAGAGGCACTCTCAGCCCCCTCCTGTAAGGAGATGCTGAGACAGAGCTGCACTTTAGGCACCTCTGTCTCTGAGTCCCCCTAAAGTCCTGAGCACTGCATCCCAGACTGAATGAATTGTGCCTGTACCTTGCTTGCAAACCAGCCTCTTGTTAGGCCACTCAGCCAAAGAGGCCATGCAAGGCGTGCCCTCTGCTTCAGCTTGCAAGATTCAAGTCCACAATTCTCACTCTTCCAGAAGCTGTACTGCGGGTGGAAGAAATCGTTCAAAGACAGGAGTACACCAAAGGCATCCTAGGTCAACAAAATACAAGTCTGCCTTCCGCTGATGGCATTGGCTAGAAATGCACTAACTGTATTAGTTGTTAATTAACAATATTAGTTGTTTGGACTCCTAAGTGAAATTTTACATACAGACAAAAATAATTCACAGCTGAATCACATTCTTATGGCTCGGCCCAGCTGCCTAAACCTAGGTGTCTACATGCGTGTAGAAGGTGTGAGCTTCAGCAGACTTTGGCCAGTCATTTGACACCAGAAGTCCATGTCTACTCAGCTAGACTGCAGTACTACTCTACTCCATCTTCCCAATTTTAGGAAAGGCTACTGAGGAGACTGTAGGAGTACTGTCTAGGTTGATCTTCATCATGTTCTGTTATCTACCAGTGGTGTCTAAGAGTGAGAGATTTTCCTTATTTGTAGCTGACACCCTCTCCCTGAAAATACATATGCTTTATTTTACTAAGAAGTTCGTTTATAGTGCTGAGCACCAGTTCTCAGATGGAACAGATCTGCAAAGAGAGGGAGCCTGTAGTGGCTTATATCATACAATAGGTTTGTGCACAGTTGTGAATAGTCCATTGATTTTGGGGTTATTTCAACACTAAACTATTTAGACTGCTTTTACTAATTCTGTTACCCATTTTAGATACCCTTGAATGCTGCTGGTTTTCATTGTATAAAATACTAAGAAATCCACAGAAAGACAGAGCCCTTAATGAAGAAGGCCGCTGTGTCTGTCCTGGGAGTTAGCTGTTTTTGCTGTCCTTGTGCACTGGTAACTCATATTCTTCTTCGGCAAGGTATCTCATGTCATCTGCCTCTCGTCCTAAACCTTCTTTGCACCGTAGAGCTATGCACTTGAGTAGATGGCATTGTATCTTGCTGCAGTACCCTTCTCTGTGGTTCTTGGGGTTCTTGTGGTCTAGGTAGCAGTAAGGCAGTTGCAGTCCTGCATGATCCAAAGCAGCATTTTATGGCATTTCCCCAAAAGCAGCCCGTTCTTTGCACGAGTTAAGTCAAATCTTACTCAAGCACTCATCTTACCAGAGTGACCATGTCTGCAGCTGAATCAGAGGAGGTGATGGTCATATTGCCATATGCTCTTGAGCCATTGTGAATTCAGTTTTCCACAGGTCTTTCCTCTCAGGGGCACAAGCACTTGATATAGGATGTTATCACATCTTAATAAAAGATAGAAGTTAACTCCTGTAATCAGAGGTATTCCCATGGCCTTTAACTACTGTCAGGGAGAGCATATTGAGCAATGTAGACCTTTGGCCAAACATTGTGGATGCTCTCATGTTCTGCAGCTAAAAAGTAGTTGTAGTAGTAAATAGGAAATATGTTTTTGTATTAAAAACAGGGATTGATGTGTGCCTTTATTTGCATTTTTTACTCTTCCATTCTTCGTTGAAATGCCTCTTACTTACACAGTCTTATTACTTGAAGGCATTCTGCTGATTTTCAGCATATTACATTAAAATGCAAACATTGGTGCTTTATCACCTTTTAGATTTGCCTGTGGTAGATGAATTATGGTTCAGTAAGCATAACAAAATGATGGTTAGTACGAGAGTTTCAAATTTTATCTAAGAATGGACAGGTTTAGAGAAATTAGAAGCTGAATGCACAGCCATCTTGACCACTGCCCTAAGCCTTATGCTCCCCCCTTATAAACTGCTATTCAGCCTCCTTCTGCCCCTGTCTAGGGAGACAGCAGATTGATGCAGAAAGATGTAGCAATTGAAACCAGCACAAATTTCTTGAATACGACTAGTCATTACCACTTTTTACTGAAAACTCACTGTCTTCCAGCCAAGACTTTATTAATTTTAATGTGAAAACATCCACACCTATCATTTTTCCCCTGAGGTCTTCAAGGCTGTTGCAGAAAAGGAGCCTGATTGCTGTTACTTTGGCTAGAGCTGAGGATGTAAGTTTCTTTGGCTAATTGCTTTTTGGATAACCTACAAAACACTAGGGCTTAGGTTCCTGGCCTGGTGAAGTCACTTTGCGTTGCCTTGGCCGTGTGCCGCGTCTCCCATGGTGGGGAGTGCCAGGAGGAATGTGGGACGAGCTCGGAGTGTTCCTGACTGGAAACACCATAGGTGGCAGTGAATGGGCTGCTCGCCTTTAGCAGAGGCTGGAACAGACGGGATGCTTCTGCCCAGTTAAAAGTTTGCTCTGCATTGATCGACCTCAAGCATAAAGCGTTCAGTGATTTTGGGAAATATGCGACAGGTAAATTTTACAAAAGGTGGGCCAAGCATTTGCTCCCCTGTTAGGTAGTCTTGGAGTTCTTGCTGGTTTTGTGCAGTCTGAGGCAATTCAGAGAGGTGCACCTGAGCAGCACAGGTGAGCTTGACCAGAGTGAAAGGAAGCACAGACACACACACACACATAATAACTGCATGTGCCTGCCCCTCCACCTCCCATGAACACATCAGGCTGCCCTTTCTGTCCTTGGCTATTACGGAAAACCTGAAGCCCAGACACTGTAAACTTCGTCTATTCACAAAGCTAAGGTACCACCATTTGGAGTATTTCACCCCAAATCCATGTCTATCTGTACCCCAGAGGTTGATTTTGTGCCATATCCATGGCCTCTGACCAATGAAATTGTTCAGCCGCATCCACAGAGCTGAGGAAAGAGCAGGTACACAGAGTCCAGCATTTACGAGTCTCTCATCCTCCTTCTGTGATGCTGTCACGGAAAGTTTTGAGCACAGGGTAATATTTGTCTCTATTTGAAGGGAACAGAAATATCTCAAAAAGCTGTATCTGGCACCTTCAGTGCAACAGACTGACCCCGAACAAAGCTGTTCTGCAGGTCAGCATCTCAGGGAAACTCCTGCTAGGCGGAGGGCTTTTCCCCATCGCATTAAAGTGACCTTGACAAAGGAGGGGTCCATGTGTGGAGTTCTCCGTTTGTGTAACCAGGAGGTGTGTCTTTATTCCACGGTGGAGCCCTAGTCCCTGTGCGTGCATAGTTTAGGAGAAATGGGGGTGCTGCCCCCCAAAATAGGGTTGTACTACCAGTACCCTGGTTATTTGGCTGTTCTGTTTCACTGGTGCCATGGAAAAGAGCAAGTTTGTGATGACAGAGGCAAACCTTTAATGAGATGGTAAGGTGCTCCCCAAGCAGGTCTGCAGAGCCCCTGCAGGGTCCAGGAGCTTTTGCATCCAGCGTAGGCTCCAGGCTGCAGATTGGGATGGGAACACCCCCACAGACTCTGCATGGGCTCTCCAAAATCAAAGCTCCTTTGTTACCCGGACTATTTCCAAATCAACAGAACTCTCACCAACCAATGAAACAGAATCGTCAGTTGTTAGTCAACAGCCAAAAATAAGTGAATAAAAATGCTTCAGACCTGCAGCATTTCCACCTTTTAGAGCAAATGTGCCTGGTGTGGGGTGTGTGAGAAAAAGAGCAGCGTGGTTTTGCTTCATGCCGGTGACCCCCCCAGTCAGCACAGGCTCAGGCTGGTGTGCTGCAGGGGGAGCCACATCTGCCCTTGCTCTCCCGAATGGAGGTCATTGGGCTGCCAGGCTTTCCAGGAAAGAGGGAGTGGCTGGGGAGCCCGGAGTTTCTGAGCTGGACCACCTGGAAAGCAGCATGCAGCAGTCACTTGTCCTACCTCTAGGCACTCCACTTAAGGGATGCTGAACGGGCACTGAGCTCCCACCCAAACTCGCTTGAAGAAATGGAAGGGCAGGCAAGTAACATGCATGTGCTGTTTGAATAAAAGTCAATAGCATTTCTGCATTTCGGATGGTAGCAGAGGCTGTCCAGGTTCCAGTATTTGGATCTAGATTTGAAGCTTGTAAGGTGCTGGCATATGCTTAAAGACTGGGGCTGCTTGGCAAGCTCAGACTCAGCCCCCAGCTCTGACTGAGAGTACCCTGCAACTCTGATGTGCTTCTAGCTCCGAGAGAGGCACAGCAAAAAAGATTACACTTCTCTGCATTAGAGAGAAAGCATATTAATAATGCTGTCCCTACTTCAAGACTGGGGAAAAAAATACTAGTCTCTTGAAAGGCAAAGTTGGGAAATAACTATCTCTTATTTCAAGAAATAAGGGTCATTAAAATTACAGCTCTAAAACACACATCAGTCTAAACCCTCCGTATAAAACTTCTTGTCTTTTATGCCTCCTTTTCTATTTCAGGTCTTCATTTGCCTAATTACTACTCAGAGGCTGGCAGAGATTTTCCCTGCAGCTCTCAGCTCTGCTGACTGCAGAGACCCTACCTGGCACACTAAGTTAGTGCGTCAGCATTCTAGGTAGAAATGAATGAAAAATCAATCAGGGCAGCTGCAGTGGTAGCATATACAACTCTAACCTACTTTGTGCATGGTTTCGAACATTTCATTGTGTATTTAGGCATCTTTTAAAATGGTAAGAGAGTATGAAATAAAATAGACCTTTCTATCAGCCTCAGAAATGTTTTGTCATCTTTCTTGCTTAGCTTAAGCAAACTTATCACCCTGACTGCTATGTTGATTTGCAGTCTTGTCTGAAATGCCAAAACCTGTGAGAAGATTGTTTTTACCTTAATAATCTGCCACCAGCAGATTGCATCATATTGGGATACAGACTTAGATATAGCTTCGGTTGTTTTAACTGTATTCCTGGACCAGAGCTCGAGTAGGTCTGGAAATGCAAAAGCACACTAGAACATTTTTTGAAACACCAGTACAGCTTACTTATGGTGCTGCAAGGCGTTTAGTTTAAGGATATCTGTGTGTGTGTGTGTGTGCGTGTGTGTGTGTGTGTGTGCTTTTGTTCTTTCGTGTTGTATTTCTGCATAAGCAGAGCTAAATATGGATTGCAAGTTTCATTTAATCAAAGTCTGTGGTTAAAAAGGTCCAGTCTTCATGACTAAGAAATTTCTAACCCATTCTTTTTGAGCTGAATGGGTTAACTATGTTACAGATCCTTTAAAAGATCATTGCTGTAACAAGTTGTGCAGTCCAACACTGTAAAGGTTTCCAAAAATTCACAAGCCTCTTTGTATGTGCTGCCCTTACAGTGAAGAAGATTCTTCTGAGTATAAAGATGATGAGTCTCCTCTTTCTGGTGCTGATTTCTGTCTGCTGGGCTGACCCTCACCCTGACAACTCAAGCCTGGAGCATGAGAGAATTATTCACATCCAAGGTAAGGAAATACATGAGAAAATACCAGTATCTTCAGATTGCTCAGGAAGACAGAATGACGTGCTTAATGATCCTTATTTTTTTTATTTTTTGTTTTTATTTTGCTGCATGTTTTAAAGTACTGCAACCTGTGACCAGAACCTTTACTTTTCTTGTTCTGTTTCATTATTATTACTCACAGAGAAAGTAAAAAGGCAAAAATTAAATAAAAATAATAATAAAAAAAAAACACAACACAATAACAAGAAAGTTGCACTGTTTAACAGCAATTAGTCACAACCTTGCAAAGATTAGTGAGTAAAGGACAGCTTGTTTTAAGATGAAGAAGAAAAGCATGCATCCTAAAGTAATAAGTAACTGCAGTGGGCTGAAATAACTACTTTATTGTGGAATGTTTTTCATTTTATGAGACTGCCATACATAATTCTTCACATCACAGAAAATTACTGCTGTTTATTATTTAAAAAGGCTTAGCACATCTGAGATCATAACTGGGCAATTTAAACATCAGGAAAAAAAAAAAAGTAGCTTACCCAGAAAGAAACGTGTCCTTTCTCATACCTTTAATTCACACCAAGTATTATACTGCCCTTCTGCATAATCCTGTTTGGTTTGAATCCTAGAGCTTATAGCTGTAGCAGGATTTGAGTCTGCAGTACAATGCAGCTGTTTTTTCAGTCCCAGCTTCAGTCGTTGAGGGTCATCCTGTATAAGAAAACAACAAGGATTTATGCAGGAAGGATAGGCAGAACTAACAGGTAAATTCCTGCCTTCATTTATATGTTTATTGAGGATGAGTAAAATTAATCTTGCAAAATTAAGAAACACAGCACAAATTCTCCCACCCCCACCCCCAATTTTGATTCCTTTCTCTAATCAGCTGGCAAATTATTTTATTTGAATTTGTATGTAAATATGATTTACCAAGTTAGAGAAGGATACTAAGAAAGCCTGAGCATTTAGAAGTTTCCAGGTAAGTCACAGAAGTCAAAGGCATGCTTCACCTACTGAAACAGGCACTCATGCTGTCAAGGTCAAATAAGGAATAACAGATAGCTGGCTTTCCTCTAAAGAAGCTTACAGCATGAAGGTATACACAATGAATGTGTATACCAAAATGAAGAAATATCACCATTGTGAGATGGTAAATGTTCCTTCCCCAGGGTTAATTTCAAATTTGACACTCATGTCAACTAAATATATAGTGTGCCTTGTATAATTCTGTTTCTTATCTCTGAAATTTACTTACCATGTTGGGAGAAGAAATTATTGGAAATAATTAAACCAAATCAAAATTAATTTTCCTTATTCTGTGTATCTTAAACTTTCTTAGTCAGAAGTTTATTTTAGTTTAATTTGCAAGTCATACATGTTGCTTCTTACTAGTCCTTCAGGGTGTGTACAGTGCAATTTGCAAATGCTGAATAGTTCACAGATGAAAAAGTTGCAAGATAGAGTATTCTCCCTACCCATGAAAACTCAACTCTTCTGAACCTTGAGAGCTCATTCCTTCAAGGAAAGCTGCATGATGCTTAAAATCAAGCTCTGCCATAACCTTTGCTGATCAGCTGGTTTGAGCTCTGAAATACACAGACCACAAATCAAAAAGAATTAAACTGTTCAGAACTTGATATTTCTACTATTAATTTTTTCATTCCTCTCTGCATTGTGGAATCACAACAGGCTAGGGATTTCACTCTGCCCAGTGCTGCATAAACACACAAGATGATCTACACCTGGAAATGAGCTGCAAATCAGGGAAGTCTGTGGAACACATGTTATGGCTTCATACAAAAGGCATTTTGTATTATATTAAGGAGTATAGTATTGAGTAGGTGAAATCCAAGGGATCCAGAGCTAAACTCCTCTTGGATTGCATGTTTTGGAGTGACAAAAGGTACATATAAATGTTCTGTAGTCAAGTACACAGAGCTAAAAGCATCTCCTGAGGCAATGAGCTAAACTGTGTTCTATTCCATTTTTTTACAGCATCTAACATCCCATAAAGTTACTTTTATTTTTAAACAAGCTGGGTTTCAAGCCTTATCACTGCAGGGCAGTTTTAGACCCTATTCTGACATGAGAGACATTCTTCCAATTCTACATGCTTGCTCACAGCCACTGAACAACCTTATGCTTCTCCTAATATCCTTATCTTCAAATAACTATCTTTCTTCTTTGATGTTTGCTTTAAAACATCAGTGATTTACCAACAAGTCTCCTCACAGCTACCATGTGAATAAACTTTTTCAAATTAATCCCTGAGTGTATGTTCTCCAGTTGCCTGATGTTAGTTGTTCATCCATACGCTTGTTGTTTGAATCCAAATTTCTTGAGTGTGCACAGTCAGGATTTCATTCCAGATAAGATCTTAGGCTAGCATCAGTATTTTTACTTTCCTGACAACAATGCTTTGCCTGTTAGACCTGAGGTCAAATCTTCCCTCTTCCTGGCCATGCTGCAGTGCAGATTGATAGTCTACTGTGTTAGACAATATTTAGCAGTTGTTGTCCCTCATTATCACTTGCAATTAACAAGTGCAAGGTTCATATCAATAATTCTTCACATTAGGCCTCAAAAATCTAGATTTTGTTGTCCGTATTAAATTTTGTCACTTTGTCCACCCTTTTTCTATCTTCACACGTTCTAAATATCTATCCTTCCTCCTTCAATGCGGCTATATACATCATGTGAAACATTACTCATTCAATAGTCCCATTTACTTATTTACCTTACAAGGTAAAAATAAATAAATAAATAAAATTGAAATATTAAAGAGTCTTAAAAATGATTCTGGAGAAAGTTGACTGGATTTTTTTTCTAGGCCAATCATTTATGCTTTAACCCAAGCAATTGCAGTCTCCTCTTTATGAAGTTTTTACACATTTAGCAAAGTTTCCATCAAACACCTGTGTTCTCCACCATAATTTCCTATATTTCCCAAATCACTTCCCTGAAATCCAAGCAATCAATGAATCCCATTTTCCTGGCTTTATATATTTAGTTTTATTATATGATTGATATAGCATTAATCTGACACCCTTTGGTCAGAATATGATGCATTTTATCCATGTTCCTAGTGATTTACTCTAATTCTCTTTCTTCTTCAACAATTTTTAGTCAAAAATTTTCCTAAAGTCCTGTTTGCTGTTGAAGTCAGACTAATAGGCCTGTTAACAGTTAAATTACTTTCCTTACATATATGTATATGTTATGTTGCTGTTGTGCAGAAACATATGGTACTATTCTTGTAGTGCAGTGACAGGCTACACTACAGTGCACTGAAGTGATAAGCAAGCTGATATCTCCGCCTTCGGGTTTGCCATACCAAATGCCAGCAGTAACGTCAGTACTTCAGATGGTGAGTTCTTCCACGCTTTTCATTGAACAGACTATATTTTCTTAGCTCAGGTTTCATCTTTACATTCTTATTTTGTATCAGTGCACTCGTGTACTTTAAACTATATCCTGCTTTCAGAACATCAAAGACAACCTTACTGAAAACGTAAGATATGTTAGTTTAGCACTTGCGTCATTTGTTGTCTTCCACCTCCAGCTGTGTGGTCACTCCACACTCCAAAATGAACCTATGCCTGCTCAGAAGACTTTTTTCACTGCTGCAGTAAAATCTTTCACAGTCCTTCCTGACATGTTTTTGGTCTGTGTACTAATGCAGGCGGCCACTTCATCACCTCTTTCTTTTACTTGGCATTCCTGAAGAGCCACTGATTAATACCATCTTCTGGTCTGACGGCTGTTACAACATGCTTTTGGCTCCCTTAGCAATTCTGTGTCAGGAGCCAGAAGATCTGGCTAATTGCACCACTTTCCTGCCCTCCATTAGTATAAAAACTCCTGTTGTCTCTAAGACTTAGCAGTGCAGTAGGCATAGATACCATGTTTTCCCTTAAAGTTTTCCCCCGGTTTCTTCCCTTAGAGTTTTTCTTATCAAAAATTAGTGTCTCAGTCATGGAAGACTAGTAATCAGTGAATTAGAAAATGTCCATCCATAAAGTAAGTTCCAGGCTGAGTGCTTTCCACTCTGAATATCCTCAAAAATTCCTCGCAGGTACACTTGATCTATGTAGTCTCTGTTGGTCCGTTCCAAGCAGAAAGATGTCAGTACTAGTTGTCCAGATACACATCAGCCAAGACTGGAGGTCTTTCAGGATCCTCTCCAGCCAGAAATCTTCTCTTCTTGCTTCTCATGAGCAGCATGGGTTTCTGTTTTTTCAGTCTTTCACGGCAATAGGCCATCCAATTCTCTTCCCTTCCTTGGTTAACACAGTGAAACAAGACCTCAGTCCAGTTTTGCATCTGCTAGATGGTTTTTCCCCCTACCTTTACCACCAGTCTTACATTTTGCTTCTTTCTCCTGGCCCATTTCCTTTGCTTATATCTTTTCTCTTGTGGTTTTATTCCACTATCAAAGAGCACAATTTATGAAATATCTAAAGCTGCATTTAACTCTTCCTTGACTTTATGTTCTTTCCTGAAGCTTGTAGTGCATTTCATGGTTTTGGTCAGGCTGTGCTATTATCCCAGACTACTTGGCCAAATCATCTTTTCAAGATAGGCTTTACACCTTGCTCTCTGCTAGTTTGTTTGCATACAAGTGTCCTTGCACTTTAGCTTTTGTGTGATAAAAGCAAATGAGAGAACTATGTTTAAGTGATGTGTACTCTCCTCCCTACCGCCACAAAAAAATATGTACACCTTAGAGGGTACCAACTCTTTAGCAATGACAACAACAAAAAAAACACAACATAAACCTAACTGAAATCTCATGTTATTGCATTATATTTCCTTAAAATTTCTTGATACTTTTGTTGTCATTTAGGACAATTAAGATTATCCCAAAATCCATCATGCGGTCTCTTATAGTTTAACTGCTTGTTTCACACCAACACAACTTTCTTTCCTCTTCATAGTGTGGCATATCGAAACAGCATGTAATAGAAATGTCAGCACGGAACAACCTCACCTTCTGTTGGCATCTCGGTTTTATTAAAGGCATTCAGGTCTGCTTATTAGACCTTACATCTAGGTCTGTTACATTACTGGTACATTGTAGGTACCAGTGTACTCGTGTCATGAAAAAATTATTACAGAAGCAGAAGGTTTTGTATTAAACATCAATTTAAATTATTAATTTGCCTTCACCATGCTACATTAGTGTAATTTCCCATGCGTAACATTTAAAGGTAATTCAGAATCTCCACACAGTTTCTGTGTGATATTTTGGTTTTGTCAGTCTTAATGCCACACCACCCAACCCAAGAACATTTCCTTACGATCAGAAAAGGTACTGAGACAGTGCCATGTTTTCTGCTCTATTCATCCTCTGCTCCCTCTTTTGGGGCTAACAAGGGCTGAAAGGTGGTGATACTAATGCTAACCACTTGGTGACTACATTCTGCTCCTTTGCCCTGCTATCAGTGCAAAATCAGAACTAACCCCAAATTTGGGCAGTAGCCATAGGGCTGAATATAGATTTAGTGCCAGGAAGTTTATGGAAGTAAGTCAAGGAGGTAGGTCCCACTTGAGAGAAAACATGCTTGCAGCCAGATCTTCATGCAATTTCTTTATCTATACTGAAATAAATGCACATTTAAAGTATATTTAAGGTATAAGATGGCAGTAGTTTAGAAGAGAGAAAGTCTGTTATTTCACTGCTGTTTTTCTTGCAATGCTAGGGTTCCTAGAAACTTAAACTTGAGTTAATACAGCCCCTTTAACATATTTCCTCCCATATATTATTCAGTGTGAATAAGTGAGATCAGAGGAAAAGCATAATCATAGGGGATTATTTTTATCACAGAAAATATTTTTAATTTTTAAATAAGCATAGTACAATAACAAGACATGCTACTTCTATAGAAAGAGTAAGGATTTTTTAGCATGAGAGCTATGCTGAGGTCCCAGATACTAGTAAAAGAAAGCAAGAAACAACTCTATGTTTATTTAAGCCAGCAAGGCACAATGATATTAACTTAATGGTTTTCCTAACAGTGTGGAACATCTAAGCAATACATGTTTTAACTGACAAAACACATCTGTGAAGACTTCTAAGGGCAAAGAAAAAACGCCAAGAGGATTATTTTTATTCTAAAAATAAAAGAAAGTACTTTTTCCCTTCATTGCTGCTCTGTAAGTTATTCCATTAAAATATGGGAATAATCAAGTTCTGTACCAGGGTCAGCATGAAATTCTGGACAGTTTTGATGTATAAAGTGAATAAAGTTGTTTGTCATGGGCTGCAGCCTGACTCATCCTTCCTGCCCCACACCGTGTTCCTTGCAAACCTGGCTTCCTCCAGCTGACTATCCTCCTGACTGCAAAAGCCAGTTAAAAGAAAAGAAAACAAAACAAAACTAAGCTAAACAAAAAACAAACAAACAAGCGAACAAACAAACAAGAAAGACAATAAGCCAGCTGGTGAGACCAAGCTGAGGGTCGTAGCAATGTGAGAGCAAGTCCGTTTGGTGTCCCTGAACTGGGAACCGCACTGCTGCAGTCAAGGCAAGGCATGTACAGAGTAAGGACGATAGGAAGAGCACTGCTGGTGGCATAGCTGTCAGACATGGGAGAGGGAGAGCAGAACAGAGGCTACAGCAGATACCCTTTCTCCTCCAGTGTTTGCCTCCTTGGTTTGGCACCACTGAGGGGCAGCAAGGCTAGCGCATTTTGAAGTGGTGTCTGAGGCTCTTGTGTGGCCGTGCATCTGGTCTGTCTCATCCCCAGACAGGGCCCAAACTGTCCTGTTGGAGGCAACAGTTTAGCGAGGCGTTATCTGCAGTTTGCAGAGTTTACAGTTGTTCGGCCATTCACCTCATGACTTCTCTGATGGTTCTTCTGAAGAAAGTAGTTCTGGGGAAGAATTGTTCTTTTTAAGTGCAGCACTCACCCCATCTCCCACCATCAGGTCACCATGTCACAACACATTGGGGCCCAGGAGATGCTTCAGCCTGAGAAGAATCTGTGCCTCCCCCTCACTCCTCAGCCTCCCATCTCCTCCATCCCTGGCTCTTACTGGAACACAGCTTCAGGCACTCCCTGAGCAAAGGGTCTCAGGGCAGGTGGGTGGCAGCCAGGAGGGACACGGGGTTGCACGGGGATGCTGGCACCTGAGACAGAGGTGACAGTGCTCCAGGCAAGGCTCCAGCCCTCGCTGGGACAGGCGAGCTGTTGTTAGAAAGAGCAAGCGTTAACAACCTGAGTCAGACTCTCCCTCCTGTCTGCTAATATTTATTAGCTTGCCTGTTTCAGTGTAAAAGACACAACATAGCTGAGCTCTGATTCAGGTTTCTCGGCAGTAACCACCCAAAAGCACAACATTCCTCTTCCCAAGGTAGACAGAAGTCTGTGGGACTTCTTTGTCCCTGATGGAAACTGGGAAAGCAGCAGAGAAGCCATCCTGGCTGTCTTCCCATTCGTCCTTCTCCTCTTCCCATGAAAGCAGGGCTGGCAGCAATTCCCATAGTGCCCTGCCACCTCTCTCCTCAGATGCTGCCCTCTTATTGCCAGCACGAAGGACAAGAACACCACTTGCATGGGGTGGGATGGTTTAAGCAATTTCACTAGCAAGGAGGGTCTCCAATCTTACTAACCCAGCTTGCAGCACCTGAGCTTGTTCATTCTGGAGGAACCTTCTCTGGTAGGCTATCCTGTGCGGTGATGCTCTTGACACAGCATATCCTGGCAAAGGATTACACATTCAGGATAGCTTATTTTCTTATGCAGATGCAGGTTCATGCTCGACTGGCTTGTCTTTGCAATTAGTGATAGAACTAGAGGGAATGGCCTCAAGTTGCACCAGAAGAGGGTTAGGCTGGAAATTAGGAGATCTTTCTTCTCAGAAAGAGCAGTCAGGCATTGCGATGGGTAGCCCAGGGAGGTGGTGGTGTCACTGTCTCTGGGGGTGTTCAAGGAAAGGTTGGACATGGTGCTTAGGGACGTGGTTTAGTGGATGACATTGGTGGAAGGGGGATGGTTGGACCAGATGGTCTTGGAGGGCTTTTCCAACCTTAATGATTCTGTGATTCTGTGATTCTTTGTAATCAGTTATGTGAGGTTGGTAATTCTTTTCTAGCAAGCTGAGTGCTGGTGATTGCTAGCTTCAGACAGTGTCTCTACTGACAGAGGACAGCAATATCTACAGAAGCACTGCGCTTTGCTAAATCGATTTGGTATGAAAGGAGAGGCAAGAGTTACTGAAAGAAGGAAATATTCTAGCATTTGGCCACATGAGCTGGCTGCCACCATCAAACCTGTGCTTTCCAGGGCTTTCCCAAGGCAACACAGCCTGTCAAAGAAGCCCTAGAGAGATGAGGTTGGAAGCAAGCTGCTCCAGCTGACTATCCTAAACACAGAGCAGCATCAGCAATAGTGACCTACTACAGAGAAAAGGGAGCAGGGAATCTGGGGAAAGGGTAAAGGAGGACAGGAGCCTGTCAGCTAAAAATGGGTTGGTGTGAAAAGTCAGATCAAAACATCAAAGATAAAATGGTGACAAGTTTGAAGGATATCGGTTAAAAAAGATGGGGGAAAAAAGTTTGAGATGATCAGGAAAGAGGGCAGGAAAGGACAGGATTTTATGGTTTTGAAGATAAATTGGACTTTCTGACGTTAGCAGAAGTATGTCAGCAGAGGAGCTCGAAGGTTAGAATAAAATACACGAAGAAAACAGGCCATTTTAAATTACACTGACACTTCTCATGTCCTTATAGACAATGCTGTTTGATACTGTAACACTTTTCCTGTTCTGTGAGAATGATTTGCTGCATCCCATATCATTAGAGGCTTTGCCTGAATAAGCTCAGTTCGCATATATAAACTGAGTTACGAAAAGAGGGCAGTGTTGATTGACAGCTCTGGAACAAGCCACAGGGAAATACAGGGTGCTTGCATCAAGCAGTTTTCAGATGATAGCATTCATACACCAACTCTACAACCCTTCTGATATATCACTGCACCTCTATCATTATGACTATGGATTATGTAAGATGGCCTCTGCCTACACAGGGGACAGTGCTGCAAACCATTTTGGCCACTCTGTGCACACATATTGCACTTCTCCACATACATAGCGTGGGAAGTAAAGCTGTAGCTTGCTATTGAATCTCACCTCAATGCCTGTTACTAGCTTGTATATGTGTGACTATGTAAATAATTGTATACAACTAGTCTGCATGCCTTACTGCTGTACAGGTACAAAATGATTGCAGGGAAATGATCCTGTGGACTTACAGCTAATGGTCATGTCCGTTCTGCACAAGGTGGAATGCAGACTCATTCTCCTTTCTATTTTTCTGCTTGAATCCTAGAAGAAAATGGACCCCGTCTACTTGTGGTAGCAGAACAAGCCAAAATCTTCTCGCAGCGGGGTGGCAATGTCACACTGCCATGTAAATTTTACCACGAACACACATCAATAGCTGGCTCAGGAACCCACAAAATCCGTGTCAAGTGGACCAAACTCACCTCAGATTACCTCAAAGAAGTGGACGTCTTTGTTGCGATGGGACACCACAGAAAGAGCTACGGAAAGTACCAGGGCAGAGTGTTTCTGAGAGAAAGCAGTGAAAATGATGCCTCCCTCATAATCACAAATATAATGCTGGAGGATTATGGAAGATATAAGTGCGAGGTGATTGAAGGATTAGAGGATGACACGGCAGTGGTAGCTCTGAGTTTGGAAGGTAAGTAATGTCTGAATTATACCTAAATTGAGATTTGTGTGGTGTTCAGGAATACCTGCTTTTCCTCCTCATACTGCTGGTATTGTGCTATCAGCGATAGCAGCAAGCTGAGAAGTGGGATTCATTGTGCTCTGGGGACCTGGGCCTGACAGCCTTTAGCAGCTATCATAAATTAGAAGAACATTAGAACTTTTATAACTTATACTAGCCCATAGCATATTCAGCTCCCAGTGAGCCTAGTGCAAGGGGAGCCAAGAGAAAAAAAAATCAACCCCTGACCAAACACAGTATGAAGGACTCCGTATGTTTTTAATTTGGTCCTGTAGTTTTACAGAAATTGCTACGTGTTTTTGCAGTTGACTTGGGCAAAATTATATTAAGTATTCCCCTAAAAGCCATTTTACAGAACTTTGGGACATTTTATATTAGCAAGCAGATAAAAATCTTCTTACAACAGGGAAAATATTAAAATAATTTTACAGAGACAATGCTTTTGTCTTTTTTCCAGCTTTATAATTGTATGAAATACATCTCTATATATCCTGCTAAGACAACTCTTATACGTAGACTGTAGTAGCCACTTCCCTCAGCAATATTCTTGTAAACAATACAGTACAAACCATTAGAAAAAATGGTGGAATGGATTGAAACAGGACAAAAAAAAAAAATCATCTTTCATTTACTCTTATGAAATTCAGATAAATTTTACAGGATTCAATGAAGCTAAATCAGCATTTGGCCTTTTTCCCCAATGCACTGTATAGTTCTCAGCAATAAACCATGAGTTGCTCGAAGATGTCTCCCTGTCCCCATTACCCTTATACTTTCCAGCATGTGTGTATCAGGCATTATATAGTAGTTAGGGGGAAAAAAAATGGGAGGGGGGGTGAGGAAAAAAAAAAATATATCCAAAGCAAGACCTATTAAATTGGTGAGGTATGTGAATCTTTCACTGCAGGCTGTTGCACATTATGACGGTTTGATGGTTGCTTACACAATCTTCTCAATAAGACTGGTTCACTGTTGGTTGCAACCAAATAGGTATCATGGGCTGAGCTTACTTCTTTTCATTCGTTTTTTTCTTTCCTGGTTGGAGGCTGCTAATATCTTCCATTTCTGGGTACAGAAAGGCCCTGGACCTGCACAGTTTTCATGCCAGCACAATATTCCTTTTAGATTGTTTTTCACCCCACATAGTTGGTTCTTAATAAGAACATACACTATTCTTTACAAATTTAGGAGATAAAGAAAATTGGTCATGTACACAGGTTAAGTTACCTAATACTCAGTTTTGAGTGAAGACAGAAATGAGTAGAAGGAAAAAGCATTTTACTTCATTCATGGCATTAGGCAATAACATTCTTCTGGCAGGCTCCTCACATCCTAAGTACATACCTCCATCAGCCTTCAAGCTTTTGCAGATAAATTACTGTGCATCTTGTTCCCAGTCATATACTAAGACTTCCCAGCATTTTATGGCATATTGATATCGTTTGCCAATGTAATACAGTCAGAGCCAGTGTAAAATCTTTAAAATATTCATTGTACCACACATTCAGTACCTGTTCTGGTGCCACGTAGCATCGTACCTTTGAAGTAACAGTTACGTAGTTTTTGATGCTGCCCAGAGCTAAGTGCTGAATCCACAAATGGGCTAATGAGCAGTATGAGATTGCTCAGGTGGATATCTACATAGAATCGTAGAACAGTAGGATGGTTTGGGTAGGAAGGGACATGAAAGATCATCTAGTTCCAACCCCCTGCCATGGGCAGGGACACCTCCCACTAGATCAGGTTGCCCAAAGCCCCATCCAGCCTGGCCTTGGGCACTGCCAGGGATGGGGCATCCACAGCTTCTCTAGGCAGCCTGGGCCTGGGCCTCACCACCCTCAAAGCAAAGAATTTCTTCTTTATTGCTAATCTAAATCTATCCTCTTTAGGTTTGAAGCCATTACTCCTTGTCCCATCACTACACAGGTCCTGAAAAGCACATTAACAGAGTGAGACATCGCAGCCCTGACATCCCCAAGAGTTACTACATCTCTTTTTTTGAGGACAAAAAAAGTTATTCAGCAGTAAGCACTGGAGAAATGGTATCTCTTGAACACAATGGCAAAAAGTAGATTTTCTGTCTTTTTTACCATGTTCATTTAGTGATAGAGCATCAGGTTATTGGATACAAGATCTAGGTTCTACCTCCCAATACACATCTTCCAGCCTACTTCATCTGCCTTTGAAGTATGCCAGCTCCAGCCCATCTTCTCCAGTACCACCACTCCTTCCTGTTTCCTCTTGCCTCAAACCCAAAATAAGGAAATTCATTGGATAGGAAGGGCAAAGAGGTGTCATTTGTCTTCAGCCAAGTATGTTCCAATCTCTGCTCTAAGGAAAGTTCACACATTTTGATGAGTGTCTGGCTACTGTACAGAACAATGTCTTGTTTTAAAGACTTTTGTCAGATATGGGTGTCAAGTTGTTCATATCTGATATTGTAGAGTGTCATTTCCTAATCAGACAGAAAATACTAATTTAGGAAACCTTATGGTAAAAGTTAGCCTTTCAAGAGGTGAGATAAGAGTGTGAGTGTGTCAGATTGGAATAGAACAACTTAGTAATGATTAGGATAAATAAATCCAAGTTGTGTTGAAGTTCCATTCTAAAATCATAATGATTAAAGTATACTTCATTTACAAGTATATATTTACAATGGGCATAATGGATGTACATAATGGATGGAGCGTATCCCTCTCTTTGTGTGCCACTGCACTCTTTCATCTCATCTGTAGGTTTATGCAGTGTTGGCTTTTATTGCTGTTTCATGCATTTGGGCACTGCTGACCAGAATAAGTTAAAAAAAAAATCAAATCAAATTTATTAGATAAAATTTACTTTAGTCCTTGGACAAAAATGAAAATCTATTAGTCCATACTAGCATCCTTCATCTGTTATAAGCAATAAGGTTAATCTCACAGTAAGAAGGATCTGCATCACTAGTCTTATGTCCCGAGATGGTGGCCCTCAGGATGTTAGTTGGCAGCAAGACAAAACCATTTATATCCAGGAATGCCCGCTAGCAGCATAAAACAGCTGATCACTCCAGTGTGAGTTTGCTGTACAAACAGCATCAATTTGGCTAGGTGAAAGCATGTAAATTTATCTATATGAAAATAGTTGACCTCTACCTCAATGGACCTTTTATCTTCTCTGAATGTGGTAGAACTTTATTCTTATTAGACTTACAGGCCTCCTATGATTGTTGTTACATAAGCTATCCATAATAACTGGTTATTTTTAGCTTTGGAAAAACAAACAAACAAACATACAAAAACAGAAAAAAAAATAAATTGAAATTAGACTCCATCTATATTTGTTACATACCTTGCACAACTTTTTTTTTGCATATTTTCTTTGTTATTATGAAAATCTTTCATAATATCTTTCATTCTTTTCCTTCCTTCCTCCCTCCCTCCCTCCCTCCCTCCCTTCCTTCCTTCCTTCCTTCCTTCCTTCCTTCCTTCCTTCCTTCCTTCCTTCCTTCCTTCCTTCCTTCCTTCCTTCCTTCCTTCCTTCCTTCCTTCCTTCCTTCCTTCCTTCCTTCCTTTTTTTTTTAAAGCACTTTTAAAAACAACCTTGTTATCATTACCATCCTGTTCGTGGACTTAGATGCAGGGTCTAAGGGCAGGAGTGTTGCACTGGGCACAGTGGATGGAAGAAGTGGCAGGAACTGAAGAGAGTGGGATTTTGTTTTATGTTAACCTTGTCACCAAAGGCATTTTCTCAATGAACTGAACATGCCATGCTCCTGTGCATAAATAAGGATCGTGAACTTTGTATTCTTTTTCAAATATTCTGAGAGTACTGAAAGCTCAACAAATTAAAAGGCCTCCTATGGAAGGTAGATGTTGTTGCCCAAGTCATAAGCAAAGAATGAATTCTCAGCTTATAGTAAATTTCCTTTATGTTGTTGTTTTTCTGTTCTGCACTAAATTTTCTTTATGTCAGTGCTTTATTGTTTTTCTTCTTATGAGCATGAGGCACTGTAGTGAATCTCTCTATGCCAGGTTTGTGTCCTTTGGTTTCCTGGGCAGGTGAAAGCTCCAGCAGCACCCTGACTAATATTGCTCAGGCACAGATTGAGTGTACTATTCCTTCATGGCACTGAGATTCATGGGCCAGGTGGCAGAGAAAGTGGAGCAATGCTAAGCTGCCCAAGGCAGGTTTTTAATTTGTTAGGATTTTTTTTTGTAGGTCCTGTTTTCAGGGATAGATGATAACTGAGCACAGTAGCCTTGCAGTGCAGGCAATAAAATAATTACTTGATACATTCAACAGTACCAGAAATATGCAGATCTAGATAAAGCTGTTAAAAATCTCTGTAGACCGTGCTTCTTGATAGAAATTAACACCTTCGGTGGCTCCACATAAACCCCAAACTAGCAGGTTTTGTTATCTTGCTTGGAGGTATGTTAGCCTTTATGCCCAAGATGGGGTGGGAAAAAGCAGCATCTCCCCCCAAAACAGACTTTATAGCTCAAAAATAGTTCAAAAAATTTCATGAGTTGCATATAAAAAAAATTCTTCCAAATTATTACAGAAATCATTTCTAATCTAGCCCTAGTTTCTAATCAGATTTATCCTAATTTGTTTTGTTTCTTTTGCATGTTGCTGTTACATTCATACACCAAAAACTATTTAAAACATTCTTTGCATAACAATGTGTTGTTCTGTCTATAGTAAAACTGATGATATAAGGCACACCATTTGTAAGTGCTTAGAAGACAACAACATTTGTTGTAAAAGACAACAGTTCAGCAAGAATAAATTGTGTCAGACCATGTAATTCCTTCTGTGTCAGGACAACAGGTCTTTGCAGACACACATGTACTGCTACTACTGTGAGAAATGGCACTTCAAGGATGCAGTGAAGTAAAAGATCTAAATAGAGCAACAAATAATTATCTGGAAATGAAGACCTGAAAGGAGAATGCTAAAAGAATTAGGATAGTCCTAAGGAGAGCAAAGGACAACAGTCTTCAAATTTTGATAAAGGCTGTAGAAAATAAAAGGAAATAATCTGCCCCAGGCCAGGCAAGTCTAGTTGGTGTGCCTGCATTGGTCAGAAGCAAGTGACCCTGCTGATGGCTTGGTGCAGGGGTGCCGTGGGATGGATGGACACTGCCTCAAGTGGCCCCAGTTTCATGGGGAGGCTGCTACCTCTTCACAGCTGGTGGCCCACCACGGAGCCTGTGCTGAATAGTCAAGACACCCAACAGGTAGAGGAGTGGAGATGGATTCTGAAGGAAAGTGAGAGACTTACCACTTTTCACCGAATTTTAGAAATCCAACATGGAAAATTTTGTCTTCGAGTGCATGAACCTGCCAAAGTAAAACTGTACCCTACAGTATGGCATATAGCAAACCCTACTGTACCAGGTGTTTACACTGGCTACATGAAAACTTACTTTTCTGTTTAGGCTAGAACTCAAGGAAGCCCATTTCTTTACTCTGGCTTTAAAAAGACTTTTTTTTTTTTTTTTTCTCCACATGCGTTAACAGAGATTTTGTTCTATCTGTAAATACTCTTAAAACTGCTAATTGCGTATGGTACAAGCTTAATAGACACCCATAAATTGTTACAGGAGTTGTGCTTTCTAGGCTTATTTCCTCATCTCGCCTTGGATAACCATTACAGCTCCTTGCACTGTGAATGTCCCTGTAGTGACTGGGCAACTACAAAGCATTTGTATTGAGTTTTAGGAATTATCTGCATATAGGAGTCTGAAATAGCTTGCAAATGACACACAAATGTCATGCTTTTTTTTCTATTCCTTATGTGAGCAGGACGAGCTCTGCTTCTCTGATTATCTTCCTCTCATTTTCGTTAAGCAACCATTTGATTCTCATAGACCTCTTATAAATTCTCCCTCTGAAACAAATGGAGAAAAAAAAATATTTCCTCAATCAGGGAGAAGGAAGCTGTCAACACCTGTGCACAAAAGCACTTTTGACTTTGCTTTGCAGGACAGTTTCTCTTGTCCCTCTCTCTCCCTTCTCCTGGTTTCCCTTTCATAAACTATAATGAGAAGCACAGTAGCAGAGTTGAACACCTGAATTGAATGTAAGGCATTACGGAAACATGGGCTCGTGTATGGGGAGGATATGTTAAACCTCCACGTCTTACCTTCTGATTTGGAACAAGTCCTAATTTCCATTACAAAAGTTGTTCTGGGGACTGTGATTGCATTGCCACAGGTACATACAGCAAGCTGGGTCAGATCCTTGCTGCTCAGTGACAGGTTTGCTCTGCACTGAATCCATGTGTCTCAGGTTCATCCTCTAGCAGGGGTTGTCCCACCGTGGGTGTAGATCCTATTTCAGAGAAGTGCAAGTCTGGGAGAGGAGCCACATGGTCAAGTCCACGCTCAAAGTTGATGTTCCTCATTCAGGCTCCACAAGTATCTCAACAGCTTCCTTGGGGTGAGGAGCTGAATCACCAAGGTTGAGTGATGGGTTTCAGCTCCGTCTTCCCACAAGCTAACTGGGTGAGGGAACCACAGCTCTCTGGGTTTTAAAGAGGCTCCCTGCACAGACACATTTTCTGGTAGATGGCTGGAAGTGCCTGACTGCATACAGATACCATGTGAAGACTGCCAGCAGGATGTGCCTACAGAAAACATGGGGAGATCAGCAGCTGTTGTTCATAGCAAGCCGAGAGCGAGCCATACATAACAGGCTACAGTTATGTAAAGTGTTTGGAAGAACAAAACCATTCTTCCTCTGTGGAAGATTATCTGGAGCTTTCATGTGGCCAACAATAAGTGCTAATTTCCAGCCATTTGAGGCTGGAAGTTTTCCTCTCCCTCTGTTTCCTGAGCCGAATTTGTTAATATTTGGAAGTGGGTGTTCTGTTTGGTGGCAAAACGCAGGGTTGGAGTCAGGGTTTTTGAGTCAGTCTGTAGTTTGGGAACAGAAACGAGCCTCCAGACAGCTTTTGTCCACTCAAGAACAGATGGGATGGATTATCTTTTGATGGTTTATAAGATCCAAGACCAAAGAAGACGCTGTGCAATGAACTAAAGTTCAGAACTGCTAAATTGTACCAAAAGGAAGATGAATAGTAAGATCTAGCTATTAATTTAGTGTTAGTTTCATAGGGAAATGAAGAAGATAAAACAATATTAGCAACAATTCAAAATAATGCAAAGCTATACAAAATGTATATCGAGTCAATGGAGCTGTACAACATCACCAATGGCCACCCCCATCTGCAGGATGAAATTAATGCTAATCAGTTGCAGGCTTGTACTGCGGATGAACCCAAACAAAAATCAGCTTCTATGCAGTCTACCCAAATATAGCCCAAAGCTAATATTACAGTTTTGTGCCTATTTACATTATTAAGACATTATGTCTTAAACTGTCAAGCTCAAGTACATTTGTAACAAATTAACATATTTAACCGTCAAAAAAGCAGATATTAGAAATCTTAAGGAACCCAATCTGTTTGAACAGTTTCCAACAAATTGGAAGGTATATAAGTTTAGCAGTTCAGTTTCTAGCATCCACCTCTGGTAGGGTTCTTTTTACGTGGAAGTGCAGATCAAGCATATGTACTGGACGAGGAGTCAGTTGTCTGGGGAAGTATAGTTCTGGAAAAACAATAAGTATTGGATTTCTGATAAAGCAATAAAGCTTGGACTCCTCTGATGCTTGCTATATTTTTACTATAGTCGTTTTTATTTCTATCCATTAACACCAAGGGAGAATTAATATATTTTTATTTTTTAAAGGGGCAGGAGGGAGGAAGGAAAAACAAAGTTTGAGAAATCATGCCACAGCTACAGCTTCTTGTTTATGAAGTTATAGTTAGCAGCACATGAAGCATTACAATTCATTAATGCTTTATAGTTCAGGACAACTAATAACTGAAAAGTACCTTAAGAAAAGATTTACAAAGGAAAGAAAGTCAGCAGACTCTCCAGTTAATTGCTGGAGGAGAACAAAATCTTGTTTATTATTACCCTGGCAAGTTTACATTTGCATGCTTTATTTTCTTGGATTGAGTCACTGGGGTTTAGTAATAACAAAGATTTTATTTAACAAAAATAACACTGTTTGGATGATAGATGAGTGAGGGAGAGGAGGGAAAGAAAGGAGACAATAAGATACCAGTGGAATAGACACCAAGGTGGGCTGAGTGCTTGAGAAGAAGAATGACTTCATTGCATGCTGACAGTCTTGCATGGCTGTAATGTAATTTCAGTATCCTAGTATCCTATGCTACATTGCCCTGGAGACGAGAAACTTGTTACGGGGAGAATTCATCCGAGGGAAGAAAATAAAAAGAGAGATGGATGTCTGTACCAGAGTTTAAAGTTTTTGGCTCATCCCCTAATGTGTTATCTTGTCTTCAGCCCCTCTGCATCCCACAGCACTCCGTTGTGCAGGGATGTTTGAGAATAAACATTCTGAGCTGGATCTTTTCTGGTGCCATTTTATTTCAGCTTATTATGAAGATTGGGCTGAAGCCAACTATAAAATTTAGATCTGAGTTAAGTTTCTAAACCCTGCCAAAGTTAGGGTGGTCTGACCAAACTTTTGTTTCACATCTCTCTCTTCTTTGTACAGTCTTTTATCAGAGCGACATGGGGAGGTGGTTCTTCAGCATTTTCAGAAACATCCTTTTTACTTTGAGAAGTAACTTTTAAATGCAGATATACATATATAAATATCATGTGGGAAAGTCTATGAGATAAGTTCAATAACCTTGATTGAATGTTGCTGCTGAAACTGCTTTGTAGCTGTCCCTACATCCGCCACCTCCACGTGGATGTTCTCTGTCCCCAGGTCTCTGTGTCCTGCCTGCATGCAGCTGCTCATCACTGATAAGCAGCAGGATGGTGTGTGGTACTCCTCAGGGGGGGATGGAGGCACTGACAGGTCTGTGCTGCTTATCAGGTCTGGCATTGCTGCACGCTGAGTGCTGCTTGGCTAAATGGTTTCCTCACCTAAATGAGGAAACGTCATCTGCTGAAGGGACCGTGCTCCCTGATGCCCTCAGTGAGGAGCTCTGCCTCCTTGAGTGGTGAGGAAATGCCAAAAAGCAGCTGAAGAGTATCAGGAAGGACTCCCCAGAACCACACACGATTTCATGGATTTTATTTCCCTGTAGATTTCGTATTTTAATATCTCAGGACCCTGATATTATATCTCCTACCAGACTAGCCTTGAAATGTTCTTTTTAAGCTGGGCATGAAATGCCTTCCTGTTCCTGGGACATTGTGAAATAGAATAAAAACAAACAAACAAAAATCCAGCAGTCTTGAACTCTCAGGAAATCTTGGTAAGAGTCCAGGAAAAGAGCACAGCACTCTTATGTCAATCAGAACTTTTTATTTTAATGTTCACATGCAAGAAGAAATAGTTCGTGTGTCTCTATGCTACGTCTTCTTTTTATGTAATTGCAATAAAATCGCCAAATCCTACCCAGAAAAAAAAAAAAAAAAAAAGAAAGAAAAAGAAGAAGAAATAGAACTAAGCTGTTTTGTTTGTTTGTTTGTTTGTTTGTTTGTTTTTTAATATTTTGAAAGAGAATTTGATCTTGCAGCCAATAAACTTGACTTTTCTGATGAGAAGCATTTAGTTGCAAAATTTCTTCCAGCTCTTCTCATCTTTAAGCACTCCTTGCATGCATGAGGGTGAGACCAGAGCAGGGAAAGCAGAGCTGCTGGTGGGGCACACATGCAGCCCTGGGGGGCTCCCCGCTGCGTTACCTGGAGAGGAGCTAGGTGAGAAGGTGGCTGCAAACCCTCTCCAGACCACGCAGCTGATGTGCTGGCAGAGCATTTTTCCCCAGAAAAACAGCAACTTATCTGTCAAACACATTATTGGGTTAACCTTTATTTCTCTTTCTGATGACTGGAAATGCTGCTTCTCCTTCTTGTGCTCTTTTGGTGTTGAAGATACTCAGCTAGCCCCCTCTCTGCCATTTCAGGTGTTGTATTCCCCTACTCTCCGCGGCTGGGTCGTTACAACCTGAACTTCCACGAGGCTCAGCAAGCCTGCCTGGACCAGGACTCCATCATCGCCTCCTTCGATCAGCTCTACGAGGCCTGGAGGTCTGGGCTGGACTGGTGCAACGCAGGCTGGCTCAGCGATGGCTCCGTGCAGTACCCCATCACCAAGCCCAGGGAGCCCTGTGGGGGGAAGAACACGGTGCCCGGCGTCAGGAATTACGGCTTCTGGGACAAGGATAAGAGCCGCTATGATGTGTTCTGCTTCACTTCAAACTTCAATGGTAAGAGCTGGGCTCACTTCTACCTCACAAGAGGCCGTTTCAGAAAAGAAAGTGATGCCGACAACAGCAAAGGGCAGCAGATAACACTTGGCTGGCCAAAGTTTGCGTCAGCATTGGGAAATGTTGCTGTTGAATTTACTAAGACATGCCCAGAGTAATGTTGTCTTTGCCACATGTTCACACAGATCATTTTTAAAACTTGGAGTTGTACTGGCACTTGTTTCTAATATCTCCACTTTCACCCCATTAGTGTTAATTCAATACCTTTTTAGTGCTATTTGCCCAGGTCCTTTCAGCTGAAGTGATGAAGAAATCAGTAATTCCTTTAATTGCACTTCCCCACTGAATTCAATTATAACTATGATGTTTTACAACTTAAATGTCACCAAAACAAAGTTCTGATTGCCACGTCATCTCTGGTGTTGTCTCAAGCAGCTCCAGCTCATACACCAACTCTAACATGACTAATACTTCCTTATCAGCAAAGCTATTCCTGGCTCTTGTGCCCAATAATTTAGATTTCTAATCTTAGTACACTGTCAAAACCAAAATATGTTCACTCTAGCTCTGAGCTTGGTTTGCTCTAAACCTTATTTTAGTGACTGCAAGATTTCAGCTGTCAGTAGATCATACTGTAGGTGTGAAATGAGCTGATCTCAGCCTGCTATCATTTAATCTAGTGCCTGAAAAGGATTTATAAAGCGTGGCTGTGAATGAGAGGAGCACTGCAAGTGAGCAGTGCAAAAGGAGTCTCCAATCTTCTATAACATCGTGCTCATGGGTAATTCCTGCTTGGCATGCAGCCCCACCAGAGCAAGGAGCATCACCTTTTTTGTGTTTGCTCAGATTGATTATTCACACTGAAGCATTTGTGCTCTACAGCACACAAAAAAATAAACATAAGATTTGCTATTAGAGGATATGTTCTGTCCCACCCTCTCAGAAAAAAGAAAAAAAAAAAAACAAAAACAACAACAAAAACTACAAAGCAACAAATCCTGAAACCAACAATATCAAAAATGAGACTGGATGTACTCTGAAACAAATGTTTATCTGATTTTTATCATGCTACATCATTCTGTGAAATGCTGGCTCATATTTTTTCTGGCTCCACTGATTCAAAGTGAAATCTTGTATGCGCTCATTGTATGCAGATTTAAATCTATAGTAATGAAATAGCACTAAGTAATAAAGTGAACTAGGGGAAAAATGAATTTGATAGCTACACCATTTAAAGCACTTGCAGGGCAAACATTTATGATCGCTGGTCACTAATAACAACCCTTTTCCATACTAGTAGTTTAACAGCATCTCTTATGGGAAGATAAAAATCCTTTCTGAAAAAAAAAAAAAAAAAAAAAAAAAGATGTTTATAGACAAATATTGTCTGTACAGTAATACAGCAAGATAGAGAAGGAGAGAAGCGGAATGAGATAAGGTGAGGACAAGGTAAACAGGTGGCAAAGAGATCAAAAAAATCAAAGTTCCATTAAAATGAATCTCATGCTTGGGGAGTTGGTTAAACTGCCCTGCAAGACAGAATGCCACACAGCAACAGGATGATGTAACGTGCTGAGCACCAATTTCCCCATCTCCCTGTAGCTCAGCATCATATGAGTCCCTCAGGCTACCAGCAGAAAACCTCCTGTGTCCCTTCTATTTTCTCCACTGTTCATGTCCCACGCACACCTTAACATCCACAATAATCCCAGCAACCCTCCCAGAATGCCAGCTTCCTACTGGCAGCTCAGCAATTCAAATAACTGTGCTTAACAAATTCAGATAACTTATATGTGCTTAACAATGTCATTAGTGTTCTCACTGTAAAGGGAAAAACCTTTCAATAACCCTACTTGCCACCAGGATGCAATTGCCAAAGATAGTGGCTATGGGCACTGAGCTATTTCTGCAACACGCAATATTGATCCTCTCGGCTTGGGAACAGTCAAGGAAAATGAGAAGTGGTTAGGACACCATGCATTTCCAACAGTGGCAGTGACTGCTGGAGTCTCCTGACAGTGTGAAACAGAGAAGCCTTCAGCTCTATGTGAGGGAGCTGGAAAAACGCCAGGGGCCCCAGGATCACAGGCATGTAAGGCTAGCTTAAAAAAATATATATTAAAAAAATCTCAAAGAGTGTCAGTTGTATGAGCTGCTGCTGTGAATAATGAGGGTGTGTGAGGTTTACATTGGGTTCTTTTTAGAGAAAGAAATCTCAAAAATATGTTATGATCACAAGGGAGATTAAAAAAAAAAA
Source organism: Aythya marila (assembly GCF_965140915.1). NCBI lineage: Eukaryota > Metazoa > Chordata > Aves > Anseriformes > Anatidae > Aythya > Aythya marila. The sequence continues at coordinate 80,964,153 of NC_139080.1, read as the reverse complement.
GCAAAAAAAAAAAAAAAAAAAGCAAGAAAGCCTCAATTTTAAATAGTAGAGGCTTGGGTTTTATGTGGAGAAGAAAGGTACATGATGACAAAATTACATTCAGTCATTAGGGTGAAAAATGAAAATATAGTCTTCAATGCAGTGAGCTCCTGTCCAGATTCAATGTTTTCACTCTGAATCTACTGGAGTCCCTCTGTGGTAAACTGAGTACACCAAGAAATAATGACAAAAATTTGTTTTGATGCTGTTAGAAATGAATTCTGCACTCATTCCTGTTAACTGCACAGCGAAATTGTTTCAGCAGAGTTCTTCTGCAATGCAGTATAAAATAATCTTAGTACTTTATGAAAATTACCCTCTACAGTGTCTTTTCTCAGACTAATTTAAGTGCAATACTTGAGCATTTTGTTCTGCCTGTGTAACTGTGTCATTCAGGTGATTCATAGCAGATTTTTTTTTTGTCTTTTGTGACTGTGAAGGTAAAGTCAAACACCCCAAAATGGATCATCTGCTTTTTAAAAACTGTAGTACCAGCAATTTACCATTTTATAGGAATATGTAACAATATATAGAGAGAGAGAACTATACAAAGAGTAACATTATCATAATTCTGTCTATATGTTTACTATTCAGAGCTCAAGAATAAGACCATATGGCTGTGCAGGAAAGATGGTCCTTTTCTGTACAAGTATTGCAGCAGGAATTCAAGTCCCACAGACCCAAAATAGCATAGGCCAAAGAATGTGTAATGATATAGCTGAGGGTTATTCTTTACCTAATTTCAAATGGTTTCTCAATGGGAGCAGTGAGTCTCTCAAAGAAAAAACATGGGAATCTCTGACACTGGAAAGTGTTAGGCAAGCTAAATATAGACATATCTATCAGCTCCTTTATAATTAAACACTTTCCAAAAAAAAAAAAAAAAAAAAAAAAAAACAAACCACAAAAAACTAGGGCTTGTCACACTTTCAGCTCATTAACGTGCATTTTGTTATGTACTTTGCACACAGAACTGCAATGCATAATTGATTTGTTATCAGCTCTAGCAAAATTGGGTAAAAATCTCTTATGTTAACAAAATTAAAAATACAAAGAATTAATTTTAGGGATCATGTTGAAAATGCAGCTGTGAACCACCTGTTTACTTCAGTAATGCATGTGATAAACTACCCACCACCATTTGCAGGGGAGGAAGTGGAAGAAGATCTTTTCTGAATAATGCATGCGGACTGTTCCAGATAAACGGAGTACTGGATCTCTGGGAACACGTAGTTGTTGCTCCAAAAAGGGGAACAAAACTACGCAAAGTGAAATTATGTGCCCTTTCATAAAAGTGGGTGCACTGGAGTCAGGGGGGAGGTCTTGAAGAGGATTTTCAAAAATTGTTCCCACCTCTTTAATGCAGTGGTTTAAAATCAGTCACCAGAGTTGATCACTGTATTTAAGCATACTTACTGTGACCTTATTTTTTAAGGAATTTATTTTCAATATGTTCAGCTCTGGAGAACAATGGCCTAACCCAGCCGGTGTCTGTGGCTGTGAGGTGTCCTGAGCTGTACAGGTCTGTGGAGCAGATGATATGGCCGACATGTTGTGCTGCCTGCTGGGAATGCCCCTCGCTGCCATTTGAAACCATGCATTTACTCTTTGCACAGCGAAACAATTCAGCCCATTTCTTCATAAGCTTTTCAGCCTGTGTGCAGACTGCTGACTTCACGGGGCATCCCATGCCCTGCATCAGCCTTAGGGCTCAGCCCCAACCCTTAGGTATTCGATGACCAGCTGCGGATGAAGGCATCCTCCCTGAGCACACAGGCATCTCTGTCTTAGCTCTTTGGCACAGAATACAGCAGGTGGGGTGGTGCTGCCTTTCCGTGCCTCTGAGTGTGCTGTCCCACTTTGTCTACACCCAGTTTTGATTAAAAAAAACACTTCACCTCAAAACGCCCCATTTAAAGCTGAGGTTAGGAGGAATCTTCACTGGCAGTGCATCCCTCAGGCTCCTGCAGTCACAGGATGTAGGTATTTAGGTCAAGTGCTCAGGTTTTCCTCTTTAAGCTGTTCCATTACATGCAAAAGCTTAAAAAGGCTGTAATAAATGGATTTTGATTAGGTTTGCATAAATCCCCTGCCCTTTGGTTTGGAGTGAGAAGTCAAGCCAAGCACACGCATCCTCTGTAGGAGTGACCTAACTACCAGCTATTAATGAGAGACGGAGGGTTAATGCCCCTCTCTCCCCTCTCACCTCCCATCCTTCCATGTGAATTAATGAAAACTAAGATTGAGCAGTTGCGATTTAGGAGGCCTTCTAACCTATTGGCAGGAAAAAAAAAAAAAAAAAACAAAAAACCAGCAAATCTGCACTGAGTTTATTGACTGTGTCTTATTTAATCAGATGTTCTGGATGCATGTTCCACCCTTGTGGGGCTTGCTATTAAAGTTCTCCTATTTAGGGAAGGGGCAGAGTATAGGAGTTTTTATTATTGATGTCATATGTCAAAAGCCTGACCTTACTGCAAATCCCTAGGAAATTACATTCCACTGACATATGGTTTGAAGAGCAACTAATAAGCTAGGTGAAGTTTACATACTATCAGTCCAAATCCCTGTTCCCTTAAGTCTGAAATCCTATTTGCTTTGGGGAAACCTCTTAATAACCTAGTAAGAACAGGTTTCCACTTAATAAACATTTTTCTTCAGCAACACCCTGTAAATGCTGTCAACTTGCTGAGCTGGAGTCAACCAAGCATTTTACAAAAGTGTGGATTATCTACTCTCAACAGTTTTCTGTGAAAACACTGTAGATATTGCTTCTGACAACAGTGAAATTGTTTAGAAGGTTCTTTTCCACCACAGCCACAATGTCATTGCTTTTTTTTTTTTTAATGATTCCTGTCACAGTATAAAATTTCAAACCTTCACACAAAGCTAATTCTATTATCTTTATATTTTCATCTGACCTGACATTTCTTCACTTGAAAAAAGAAAAAAAAAAAAAACTAAGCATTTTTTTTTTGCTGGGATCTAGAGCTGATGTAACTCTTCTTCTTTCTCATTGGTTTTCCTTCACCAGGAAAGTAATCTGTGCAGGATCCAACCTGTGTTTTTAACTGTTTGTTTTTTTGTTTTTTTTTTATGAGGAAGAAAATGGATATTACGCCAGAATACGTACATAACTAAAAAGCTGAGAGTGTACTTGCCCCACATGAATGAACTGATTTGATTCTCAGCCAAATTCCCCCTTTTATAGAACAGTCAGATTGAAAATGTTGTGAATTTATTTTGAAATCTAATAAATAAACCTAAGTATAATGAGTGAAATGCTAACAAAGAATTTATATTGCCTTGATAAGTGAAATTAATGTTGGTATTATTGCTGCTCTTGGATTAATACAGGGGACTTCCTCTTTGAGGGTTACTTGCTGGCATATGTTTTCATTAGCTTGAGACAGAGTCAAATTTTTCTTACTAGCACTATCAGTTCAATGCCATCGCAAGGCAAGGATATGTCCTTTGATGCCTAAAGAGAAACAGAGTTGCAGAACTGCTGTGAATGTTTGTGATGCTGCTAATGAAGACTTATGGCAGACATGGTTTTGATCTGCCAGAGCTTCGGACTCTGCTTCTGAGAAGCTGTGCTATGTTTTGTCTTTCTTAGAGGGGAAAACAAAAACAAAAACAACAACAACAAAAAACTTTACATCGTGCTTGTACTTAACCAGAAACAAGGTCACTGCCTTGTCAGAGGGTAAAACTGCATGTGTTAGCTGCAGCCACCCTCACCCAAGTGCTATCTGTGGCCAAATCTTGCTATGTCATGCTGCTGAGAAGAAAACTCGCAAGGGTTTTAATCTCGTGTTGAGAGCATGATGTAAAATTATATTGCTTTGGACATTTCACTAATTTCCCTTCCCTACTGCTAAGATGCAGCTGTATGAGGTCTGCTTTGCCTGAGATCTGCCTCAGGCATTTTATTGGATTATCTTTGGCACCTTCTTGGTAAATGCATCTGGCACCTTAACCTTAGGTACAGAACAAAGGCCACCACTGAAAAACAGCTTATCTACCAATATCTCTCTTCCTCACCCTTTTTCTTCCTGTTTTTATACCTCTACATCCAGAGGAGGAAAATGCATTACAACAGGTCAGTTAGCACTGGATGCCAGTAAGGCTGGAGATGCTGTGCCATACTATGTTAGTAGAAATATGTATAATGCTGTATTTTTGTTTAGATTGTCCTCCTCTGCCTGCTCTTTTTTTTTTTTTTTTTTCTACTCCCAATATTTATCAATTCACTACAGAAAAACTTAAAATCTTTTTCACAGCGTAACAACTAACTTTCGGAGTCCCAAATCAGCCACTGTTTGGCCTGATTCTGCGACTTATGACTCTTTCCTCTTCTTTCTCCTGCTAGGTCGTTTTTACTACCTAATACACCCGACCAAACTCACCTATGATGAGGCTGTCCAGGCCTGCTTGAAGGATGGCGCTCAGATCGCCAAAGTTGGCCAGATATTTGCTGCCTGGAAGCTCCTGGGATATGACCGCTGCGACGCTGGCTGGCTGGCGGACGGCAGCGTCCGCTACCCGATCTCCAGACCAAGGAAACGCTGCAGCCCTAATGAAGCCGCCGTTCGCTTTGTAGGCTTCCCCGATAAAAAGCACAAGCTGTATGGTGTCTACTGTTTCAGAGCGTACAACTGAAAATACCTAGAGCACACCAGATTTAAATTCATTAAGAACATGTGAAAGATTTCTTTTCGATACGAACTCATGCAAGTTACCAAAACTGTGATAAACCTTTCTTACTGTAAAGAGTCATTTTCATAAACCCAACTCATTAATTTGTTTTTGTTTTTGTTTTAATATTTTTGTAAAAGTATCATTCCATAGATATTTTAAATTAATATAATTTAATAGAAGCTCTAGGTAAGGAATTTTTAGAGCCAAATTCTTTAAGCTACATCATCCCAACAAAATATAATTTTCATGAATGGGGCATGCAATAGAGCTTGACAATGCTAGGACACAATTATGGAATGTAAGGCTACTCAAAGCAGAAGCTTTTAAAAGCACAAATTTTACATATTTGTACCAGTTTGAGATACTGCAAATTGATTATATCTGGAGTTTTGAAATAAGATAATGTTTTTGTTTATAGGGGGTCAGTAAGGTTTTGCAAAAAAAAAAAAAGAAAAAAAAAAAAAAAGAAAAAAAGCCAACATGATAACCACAGCAAGCCAGATGATTAGAAAAGACTGTTTTCACATGGGAATGACATGCAGTTTAATAAAAGCAGCTAAAAGAGTCCACAAAAATAGGATTTGTTTCAGAGTTGAACCCTGTCTTTCTGAAAAATAGGCTTATGATCCAATGCATAAGAACAAGCACAATTATTTCTGAACATTTCAATTGTGTTTTTATTATGTATAAATCGTTGATGGAGTGAATAATTAATTAATGAGAAAACCCTATTTTCTTCTTAAATTAAAGATGCCTGAGAAGTATTGTGTTACCTTTGAGTAGCTTTACTGAGTTATTTTTAAACTCTTAGGCTGTTTGCTAAGCAGTATATAGCATCTACTCAGGGCAGTTGTATAAATGAACTGCTGGACAGAAAAATTATAAACTTTAGCAGCTTGACTTTACATTAGCTTTTGAAATGTTACTGTCTTAATGAAAGAATATTAGAATATTTAGATTTCTTAGCTATTTACACATCACAAGAAATAAAAATTTGAAAAAACTGATTAAGTCTTAAAACAAGATTATTAAATAAAATCTGAACTCAGCTATTAAGGTTTAGAAGAGAAAAATACATTTCCTTGCATCTCATATGTACATGTATCTAAAATACATCTGCTTTTTAAACTGTCAGTGGGAAAAAAAAAAAAAAAAAAAAAAAAAAAAAGTATTGCTAGCCCTGAATTATTTCGTTAATCCTCCTTAGAGTTAGCAGAAAAAAGTATTGAAATATGTTTTTTTCTCTAAATCTGCAGTGGTCTAGGTGGAAGATGTTTACCTATATCTGCCAGTGTCAGAGATAAACATGCACTGTGCATGGTGCCTAGGATTTTCAGAGCTGCCTAAAGTACTAGGTCCTCCCTAAATGCCAATTTGAGGGAATTTGGATTCCTGATGCAAACTCATTTTGGATGCAGCAATTCTTGGTGCTCATCTTCAGATACCTTAATGCAACCAGTTTTTCAGAGAGTGGGTGCTCAAGGCTTTCTGAAAATTTACTCCATTTATGGTGTCTCAAGCTGGATATCCAAAAAAACAGAGGTCACTGATAAAAAGAAGAAAAAAAAATAAAAATCTAGGTCTGAAGTAATCTCTTAGGCGGTTTTGAAGTTCTCTATCCAGTGTTGGTTCTACCACTTAAAAATGTAGAACTCTTTTCCTACTCTACACTTACTGACTATGAAGATTTCAGAGGACCAATATTTGTATTTTGCAAAGTTTTTTAGCTGCCCATTTTTTCCATTATCTAAATGAGATATAATGGTAGTATCCAAGTAGAACACAACTGGTAGGCTTTTGTGAACAGTTTAGTTATTTTCCCGTGGACATGGCTATATAAATCTGATTCCCAATGTGGTGGTGGTCCTTTTTTAAAAATCTGTGAACAAATGAGGAACGGTACATGGTAGGATTGGAGTGTAGAGGTACCATGGTAGGAGTACAAGACGTACTGTACTGGAGTTCATTCCCATTAAGCTCAGAGACAACTCTTCATCTCTTCAGTCACTGACAGTATGAGTATTCGCTCATACTACACAGATGAACCAATCTTGGTGCCAAACCACCCCCTCCCCTTTTTTGTTCAAGTTGGAAGTTGGATTTTTTTGGAAATCTATTGCTTAGATGTAAATTGAGAGTTATTATAGGCCAGGATGTAATTTTTACATATTTTTAAAATCAGTGTCCATTTCACACATTTTCTCAAGCCATTCAGAATATTTTCCAAACACTTGGGAGAAAAATAACCAGGAAGAAAGTAGAAATAAATATATATATATATTTGTGCAGGAGAAAGAATAGGGTGTGCAGACTGTACTGTGACCAATAAGAATACATGTTGTCCCCTGTCCAACCATCAGAAGTACAGAAAAAGAGGTAGACAGTATTTCTGAAGCTTGGATAGGGAAGTTGTGGGATGGGAAAGGCCATAGGGAATATCCCAGAATGGTTGTTACCCCAGCTAGATCCAGACTTGCTGTAAAGTGGGAAGCCCTTTATGCAGCTGGCTCTAACCTCCCCAGACATCTGCTAGATCTGGAGGAGTCTGCATGGTTTTCCTACTGCACAGCAGTTAAGAGATCCTCAAGGAATTTTTTTTCTTTTTCTTTATCCTTTTTTTTTTTTTTTTTTTTTTTTTTTTTTTTTTACCTCTCCAGGGAAACCCTTTACAGGGTTTTGCCCAGACACATTTTTCTTGCAGGATTGGGGATTATTATGTGCCTGCATAAAAATGTAGTCCTCCAACCCACTCGTGGGGCTGGCTAAAGTGCCCTCACTGCTAGACCAAAGGCACTGCAGGAAAGGCGAATTCAGCCTTTCATCAACTTTGCAACATGCTGGGGATGGCTGGTCAGGTCCTAAATCACAGCAATCTCAGGCTTGCTCTTGCTTATGCTTTCTGCGCCCGCATCTCGGGGCTGCCGCTGTGACAGCCCGGGCGTAGCGCATTGCCCTGCTCAGTGCATCACCCGTGCTGGTGGCTGAGGGGGCTTCGTAACACCCACATGTCCCCTTGGCTCTGTGGATCTCCCCACGGCTCCAGCCTGGCAGCACAGTGAGGCAATGGCACAAGAAGGAACAAGTGGCCCTCGGCTGCCATGTGAGCACAAGTGGCAAAATGTTATTGCTCAGCTGTAGCTGCAAGTTCGCACTGAAGATAAATGCTTGCTAGGAATCAAATGCTCATGTAATGGAGTCTCACTTTGTGAATTTAAGTTTGTCATGTTACTTACAAAAAGCCCAGTAGTCTAACTTGGGATCAAGCTAGTTTTAGATCAGTATATTGATATGCAATATTATATATTATTATAACAGATAAAGTTAATGGGATAGCGTGATGAAAATATGTTTGTATGAAAAATATAATTAGCTCTAATGTAAGCAGGTTTAAAAAAATACATAAAAAGTGTATGATTACTTGTTAAATGGGCACAAATGGGCAAAAAGACATGAATTCTATTTATTTTTACAGCTACTGACTCCATTTCCTTTTATAATGTCAAATGTCAAATGTTTTCTTATTTTTGAATAAGCTAGCTAGGTGCTTGGATAAAAATCTTAAAAAGCAGCTTAAGAACTGGATAAAAGTCTGTGCTGTTTTCTGTTGGTCAGAGAAAATTCTGTCATTAGAATCAATTCATGTTCTCTGTCGTTACCTTGTATTTCACAATGTATCTGTATTTTAATGCCCATGAATGACAACAATTAAATCATGTTGTTCTTTTCAATATGATGATTTCTTCTTATTGACTGGATGCTCTTCTACTTCTTTTCCAGCAAAGACAAAAAGGAATGGTAAAGATCAAAGTATGAAAATACTTTGACATAGTAAACATAGAAAACAAAGCAATTGTTTACTATGTCAAGGGGAAAAAAAAAATTGTTTATTATTGTCAAGGGGAAAAAAAAATAAGAGAGAAAGAGAAAAGGGAGAAAGAGAGAGAGAGAAAGAGAGTGAGAGAGAGAGACAGAGAGAAAGAGAGAGAGAGAGAGAGAAAGAAAAAGAAAGAAAGAAAGAAAGAAAGAAAGAAAGAAAGAAAGAAAGAAAGAAAGAAAGAAAGAAAGAAAGAAAGAAAGAAAGACAAAAATCAACTACTCTGTGAAAAAGATTTACAATTAGAATAAAGAGAAACATATTCCAAAGGCTTTTGTTTGAAACATTTCTTTGAAACATTTTGAAAGTAGAAATACAAGTGCCAATTTATATTTTGTGTTTTCTCCCATCTTATAAAATAAAAATATATACAAGGAATATATATATTTTTTAACTTGGTTGGTATTATACTCTGCTTTTGCATTACTAGAAATTAGATGTAGAATAACATATCTAGTTTTGGAATATTTATGAAATTTTTCTTCAATCCCATGACTTTAGAATTAAAAACAATAAAAAAATCTTTTGTAATGTGTCAAGAAAAGGATTTTTAATGTCAAGCAAAGAATCAGTTATTCAAAGCATAGAGACAGATTTTCGGCTTCTGTAATCCCACAATTCCTGCATTATTTTATTGATCTGTGCTGGAGATTTAACCCTAGAAGTTATATACAGTGCACTGTTTAGCTTAGAAACCAATCCTTAGAAACCAATCTTATAAAAACTTTCATTCTATCACCCATCCGTAAAAATTAAATGAAAAAGACCAAAATGAGTGATCCATTTTTCAGAATAAGGTAAACCTATAATAAAATTAATGCATGATTGAGATAATCATACTTGATTTTTTAAAACTTAGTTAAAACAATTTTTAAGTGGGTAACATTTTGATTTTACATCAGGCATAAAATTAAAACTGCCTTTGGTAGGAACAGTCCCTCACTAATTAGGATTTCCATTTATAGTGGCAGCTTCCATTGGATTACATCCCACTATTCAAAATAGGGATGCTGTCTTCATGTTTGGAAATGGCTGGATTTAAGACATGCGTTTGGTGGAACTGCCACAGAAATAGAAACGTCTGGATTTTCCCCTGAAGACTTACTAAATGAAGCAATAGGCTGACATTTTATTTAGCCATTCTCTCTTTTACACACAAAGGATATTAGTAGTTTTCTGTTAATTAAGGACAACAGCTTATTGTTCTTCTTGAAGATTTTAAGATGCTGGATCTTTCACATTAGCCATTTTCTCCTCTTTCCAGAAGCAGTGACGGAAGTTGAACAAGTACGCTACAGAGCAATAAAATTCCAACGTTAGGTAACTTATTATGTTAAAACAAAACAAAACAAAAAGACTTCTCCAGGTTTCAAATCAAAATACAAAATTAACAATTGAATAGTCTTAATTTTAAGAAAACTGTATGAACCAGTCATTGTTCGTAAAAGCATGGGTGAAATGATAAAAAGTAATTACTATCAAAAAATAATTACTTGTCTTCATATGCCATTAATAGTGAAATACACTTGAAAATAGGGTTGACACAAAGGGTTGTTTAAGAAAAAAGAAGGAAACAAAACAATAGTTCAGGTCCTTGTCCTCCACAATGCATTTGCCTTCCCTGTATTGTGCCCACTAATATCTAAGAAACAAGTTCAAACGTGTAATTTAAAAAACAAACAGACAAAACAAAACAAACAAACAAACAAACAAAAAAGCTCAAATTGAAATAGATAAGAGTTTGGAAATAATTTCTTCTCTTTCTTTGCTAAGCCTCAAACTGGAAGCAGGAAATTCTCATTAGAAGTCTAATATTTTCCTCTTTTTGTTTGACAATGTCTCAATCTATAAAGCCACTACAGAGTAAAATGTGAAGTCCATCTTCAATGTTATGCCAGAGGCAAGCAATTGTTTGACTAATAACAACAGTCCTAACATAAGACTAAGCTAATGAATTATGCACTAGTGTATTTTCCAATGTGTCCAGTGTTGTTTGATAGATTTGTTATTTTTTAAAGTTTGGCAAACAAAATGAAAATGCTTTGATACTAGTTGAATAAGTTTTGTTTTTTACTCCTTATCAAAAAATGTATTGCAAGGCATTTCAGCTTCTTAATTTCTATGCTGTTTTTCACTGTATTCACATACAAAACATCCTTTGCCTTCTAGTTAATTTCATTCTGATTGCTTCAACAGGAGAAAATTAAGTACATGATTGTCTTTTATGTGGAAAAACATCAGATTTCAAAAATCTTAAGATCATAAGCTCCAACTCAAACAAAGAGTAGAGAAATGAACAAGTCTTCATTTCAAGAGAACTGACTTTTGAACCAGTGGCTGGTTCTTACTGTGGTAAACTTCTGAATCCCAATTCAAAATTAATTTATATTCCATGGTACCAAACATGAAGCAGCAGTGACTATTCTTTCTCTTGTCAAGGATTTTTTTTTTTTTTTTTGAGTTTTTAGTTTTTCATTACTGCTCCTGATCTGGAGATTTTTACTTTTCATTTTGCTCTGATTGCCTGTAAATAAGGCAAGCAACCTTCTTATCTCCTGCGTAATAACCCAATAAGGCATTTTACTAAGGTTTTCTGAGCAAATATCAGAGACACAGACACTCACTTGCACACCAGGGTGTCCTATGTGCACAGGGTCAACTTTATTTATGTTACTGACGGTCTGTAGTGGATGAAATACTTAAGCTGCTCGTTTGACCCTACTTAGCCTGTCCTTGAACTTGAAGATCTGCAAGATAAAAGTTTCTAAATTTGTGAATGTAACTAAAATAGCAACATTTTCTTTACTTCAATGGCAGTGCTGTAAATGCAGGCTAAGGTCAGAGCTACATATGGCTGCATGTACATTAAAAAAATAATCAACACTATTAATTGAAGACAGCTCTGAATTTTTGAAGTGTATCTTCTGATCATCTGCACTTCTTGCACTTTGGCTTGTTTTGCAGAACAATTCTAATGTGCATGAATTTGGTTGCCTTCAGAGGAAACTAAATTGGAAGCTCAAGCTGAGGTAGACAACAAATGCAGCCCGGTCCAAAGGGGTATGTAAGGGTTTGATCCAACCCTCTGTCATTCAGACATCTTCAAACCACATAAGTGGAGTGGACAGTGGGCTCAGGGACCAGGCCAAATCCCGACCCAATGAAAAATACTATATATCCCACATTGTACAGAGGTAGGAATCTCAGCACTAACTGCTTTAATCTGCTGAACCACTCCTGTTGTATTGAATTATTTGCCAACTTAGACAAAGCACAGATGGAGTGCTGTAGCCACAGCAAAAACAGCCCAGAGATATTCCATAACATTGCTGCTTCCCAGCTACCAGGAGCAATGGATGCAGCACACTTGTAATGCAGATCTCCTTTAGCTCCTCATGAAGTCCATAAGGCTGCTATCATATCTAGCTGCTATCATATCTAGTTTATGGATGATTTTGGATTTACATGCATATTTCTACATATGAGTGCTTTGCATTCAGAAATTAATAGTATTTTCTCTTATCAACTTCATGAAAAGAACAAATTTAATATGCACTGTTGTCTTTGAGCTTTGTGTCCAGCTGGAGGTGCGTGTGGATCTTCCATTCTCCTCAAGGTCCAGTAGAAGGGATGGAGAGTCTGAAGTGTTAGTGAAGGGATGAAGTGTCTGGCAGGGGTAGGACTGATGAGCTGTCAGACTGTAAAAATGGACAGGTTCCCAAACTAGCTAGGCAGCTTCAAAAAGTACATTTTAACACTATTTGTGCACAGCCTCTCAAAACAACACTACAAAAATAAGATTGGAATGTAGCTTCCAGGCTCATCAGACTGTGTCCCCACCAGACAGTGAGTGCTGAACTGCAATTGTACTGTTTCCATCAGGTTGTTACATTCTAACCAGCTCCAAAAGATCCAGGTAATATTTCCATTTGTTATGCAGAACTAATAATAAATTTCTTTGTTTAGGTATAAATGCAGCACATTATTAGCATGCACTGAGTGTTCCTTGTAGAAAGCCAGTTAAAATAAGATTTTATGCTGTTACTGACTGCAATCAAGTATAGCTGAGCTCTACTGCTTCAGCTTGTCTCAAGGGAGGTTCCTGGGATACTTGGTTCTGAAAAATACAGTACTCAGCACAAAACTAGTGACCACAGCACTTTTAACTTTTCATTTCATTTCTCTACTTCTTCCCTCTGCAGTGACACATTCACCTTTATGACACCAAGGGGTGACATCCTAATGCACAAGAACAGCCTCAGTTAGAAAACACAGAGCTATGAAAAGGTTTTCAACACCCATATTCTTTAAAAGATAATTATCATAAAATGACAGCATCAAGGATTACACCAGGAAAGACTGTCTTTCTGGCACTGAAAATACAATCTTCAAGGCTTAATACTTCCAGGAAATTTGCATTCAAGAATTTCTGAAGATGGCTTATAAATCTTGATCTCCTGTGATGAATATGTATATATCCCTTGTGTATACCCCTTAAAACAGAATTGTCCTACAAAAGAAACACAGTATGGTTCTTTAAGATGGTTCTCAAATGTGTTATAAAACTGAAAATCTTAATTAATACTTAAAAAGATGTCAATTTTTCCTCTGCATTTTTCAACACCTAAGTTTTGTCGCTGATTCAGAGCACAAACGAACTTGGTTGTGTTTCAGTTCTGTGGTATATTCTTCAAGAGGCCTTTCACAAGTAGTTGTAAACTGCAGTAGCAATGCAGTAATCTGCTGTGCGAGATTAACTGTACATGGAAATCAATCAAGCTTTTTAGAGCGAATTTGGTATTTCTCACAGACTCACAGATTTTCAAGTAATACCTATAATAGCGGTGATTTCAGAAACACAGAGGATCAATATAATTAATAGTGCCAGTTTGCGATTGGATTGTCTTAATTTCTAAAATGCTTTAATGCCTCTGATATATATATATATGTAAGTCCCATGTGACTCTCCGTTCCTAGTTCCTCAGCTGTTAGCTTAACATTACATTAAATATTATTAATTATATAGCATATGTGTAATGTTAAACTAACAGCTGAGGAACTAGGAAGGAAGAGTCACAAATTCATCTAGGCACTTCTGCAGTGTGCTCTGCCCTGGGTAAGTGCCCATCATGGGATAGGATTCACCAAAACACACTCTAATTGGGAAACACAGTCCCCCAGTACCCACAGCCTGTTCCTGAACTGCAAAATGCATCACAGCGTGCAAACCAAACTGAGGAAACCATCCATAGAAGCCCTTCCCATGGGTTTATGCCATGCCAGGATGGATGCACAGCCCACATCACCACCACAGATGTTCCAGGCATGTTGGGGATAATTTCAGTGCCAAATGGGTCATTGACATGCTGTGTATCCATGTGCTAAGCTTCAGCATGCTCCTTGGAGGTACCCTGGTGATCACCTTGACACTGAGCTGGGTTTTCCTTACCCCCAGGAGTGCTAGGAGAATAACCAGTCACTTGACAGGATGCTAAGATGTGACTTAATCCTTTTCATTTTCTTCTAAAAATGTCACATCAGGAAAAAGGGAGCAAACAGACAGATGGACACGGGGTTGTGTACACATGCAAACATGTTGGCAGTGCTAGCATTCTCACCCTGACTGCTCAGCCCCATTGAAAAGCCTTGTTTAAAACTTCTCCAAGGTTTCAGTTTAAGTCAGGGCTGTGTTTTATTGACCTTGGACATTGTTGACCAGTCATCAACAGCTAGACTTGATGATCTTGAAGGTCTTTTCCAACCTAGATAATCATACCATTCACAAAGACCCAGATGTGTGCTATAATGAAATCCCAGATACTTGCTTCTCTTCAGGACAGATGTGGTCTTCCCCAGCAGCACTTTCAGTTTATTCTAGAAAGAAAATTTCTTCTCCTTCTGCATCTTCTGCATCTTTTTTTTTTTTTTTTTTTGGCTGTTAGAAGATTCAAAACAGTTACAAGGTTGAGTTTCAGCTACCTTGATGAGTTTTTCCAGAGATGAGCAAAATCTCTATCTTGGTTCCCTAGATGGAAGCAGACTTCAGGGTAAGTGTTAGTAGAGCCCTCTCTCCACACTTTCTGAATATCGTTATTTGATTATGGAAGGTTGAAGACGAGGCCTTGAGAAGAGCATTAATGCCAGAAAAGACCTCTGAGCATATGTCCAGACTAATTAATTATATGATGCTGGCACTGTGCTCAGAGACACTGGTAATTTCTGATCACCACCTTGGCCCCCTAAGCAAGCCAAAAGTCTGGCTTGCACTCCCAGATTTACTGTTGTCTAAGTAGACCGAGTGTTGCCGCAGTGAAGTTGTGGTAGACAAGGACATGGCCTGCCAGTCACCCAAAACACAGCTGGTATGGTTTAGGTGGCAGCTTGTTCTGCTTCTGGCGGGTGCCAGCACAAACACCAGCTCTGTGAATCAACCCGAAGTCAGAAGGACAAGAAAAAACAACGTGCTATTGATAGGAACTGTCTAAAACATTGTAAACCATTCCAGTTAGAAAATGCATGGAAGGAAAGTAGAAAAGCAAAGCAAAAATAGATTGTGTGGTCTTATGCCTTATGTGCTTGTCAATCTTCACCCACTGCACACAGGAACATACAGGACTTCCCTTGTTGTAGCTGCTGCCAGGCCAGCACCTTTCTGATGAGTGCAGCCACACACATTTCAACCACCCATCAGCACATGAGCTGCCCAGAGTTATATTTCAGAAGAGATTGGGAAAGATTGCACCCCACGAAGCTGTGATTTACAGGTACACAATAACACTAGGGACAAAATGTACGTGTCAGCATGAAGACAATGTCACAGCTGCTTAGTAATTCATACATAATCTTGCATTGTCTTTTAAACTTCATTTCCATTACAAATGAGGCAATCATTTCAGCACAACTTTGAAGCAGAAATCCATCTATGCCATACCCCAAACCACAAACACTTTTACAAAAGTCTTTGCCCAAACTTTATTTAGCAAAACAAAAAAATTATATCTAGGAAATGTTACTTATATTTATGAGTAAGAACTCTGAGAGCAAGAAACTGAGCAGCACTGCTAGACATTTATATCATGCTACGGATTAAAAGTCCATGTTAATAAATCCAGCACTTTTCCCAAGTGCAAAGTAATGGTTTATTAATCAGAAATCTTCAGTAAGAATTTGTTGCAACAATTAGTCATAAAGCCATAACGTTTATTCTGCTGTTTAAAGATTCCCTGCCCATTTGGTAAATCCCCATTCATAATCATTAACAATGCAAAACAGTATGTATGTTTATTGTTTCTGCCTCTGAAGCTGATCTAACTCACTGAGCAAAGAAACCAAGCTCAGCATTTCAGGACAAGGACTCTGAAGTATCTCAGCCGCAAAGCACAGGAGCAAGTGGTCAACCAGCACGGAGAAGTCAGCAGAGCCTGCAGGATCCTGCTTTTATGGCTGGACATAGCAGGCCATAGCTCAGGGAGGTAGCAGCCACAGCCCCTCCAACCCCTTCTCTGCACATATTTGCTTTTATGGCCAGCAGGATATCTTCTCTTTGGTCAGACTTCTCCTGTGAAACTTTAATTTTCTGTCTTTTTCCAGGAAATGTGATAAGGGACATTGTTTCATTTTTGGCTATGGCTTAAGTGCAGCTTCACAGGCTGCACTGAAAAAGTAAAAAGAAACCTCCAGATAATGTAAAAGGCATTGCCTTAGTTTGGGACAACATTATGAATATCCAAGTATGTAAGTAGCTCTTAGAGAATACAGATAAGGAGAGATGCTGCAAGGCTTGCTAACAGCAGCTAATCAGCTAATTACACAAAGCAATTGAGACCTGACTGGTAGTAGATATGCTGAGCTGCAGTTTCCTAATAGGAAGTCTAAACAAGATATCTGTGAAGTAGTACTTACCTATAGATTAGTACAAACATAGACTTGGGAGAGAAACTGGTGTCGCCCAACCTTCCCCACGCATCCAAATTCTGCACAATTTAGAGAAATGTACTAGACTGCTAGAAACCAACACTCTCCATCTGGTTAAGCTGTGTTTCTCACTACACTTTCTTCTATAGTTCTTCTTTCTTTAATTCTTTAAGGTATTGTTATTAATAAGATTTTATGAATTATACAGTATTTAAATCCAAGTTGCAGATGACCAAAGAGACAAAGTTGTTTGGCCAACATTTCATGGCCTTGCCATGAGCCCACACCATACGACCACCAGCAAAATACCAGTCAAAGTAGTAGCTTCAACTGTAACAGTGATGGCTGGGTAGGAAGAGATGCCTTTACTCATCACTTTCTCAGACACTTAGTGAGGATATGGTAAGTCTTTGGAAGGCTGTCTGCAGTGCCGCCATATGTACTGCACATGCTTCATGAATGCAGAAAAATTAAAAGTCTCCTTTCATAACAAAGGCAAAATCCACTCTTTTGAAAGAATGTCTGGGTTCACTTTTGGGCTGAAATGTATTAGCTTTGCATTCATAACTTCAAAGGTGGTTCAATATTCTCAAGTGACAAATTATAGGACACAAGGAAATGGCCTCAATTTGCATGAGGTGAGGTTTAGATCGGATCTCAGGAAGGATTTCTTCACAAAAAGAGTGGTTAGGCACTGGGACAGGCTGCCCAGGGAAGTGGTGGAGTCACCATCCTTGGAGGTATTTAAGAGACGTGTGGATGTGGTGCCTGCGGAAATGGTTTTGTGGTGGACTTGGTCATGTCAGGTTGATGGTTGGACTTCATCTTAACGGTCTATTCCAGCCTAAGTGATTTTAGGATTCTGTGATTCTATGAAATTCACTTTAAGCACATGGCCAAGCAGTTGCACCACTCCTCCAGCCTGGGAAGCCAAAGCTGTCCCCAGAGCTGCTGTCCGGACACCACACTGCTGGTATGTGTCCACAGGCAAGAAATCAAGGTCAAGTCAGGGCAAGGAGGTCAGCTGGGATCGCTTCCCAGCCTCTGTGGCACTTGGGGATGTCTCTGTTGATAATTATGAGGGTTAACCTAACCCAGCAAAGGAAAACCAGGGACATGTCAATTCAGGACTCAGTTCAGTACCATTCCCCCAGCACCGAATTTAGACCTGTTTGGATTTTTTCCTTTGCTGGGTTAGGAGGGCAGAGCATTGCCAGGGCTGTTTCAGCTGTAAGAAACCAGGCAAATCCAATCCCCCGATCCTCTTACAAAGGACCTCTTTATTTTTGAAAAAGTATATGATCCTTTATACACTCCCTTTGTGTCTGTCATAGTATGCATTTATTTTTTTTTCCTTAGATACAGTATCCTTTCACTATTCTTCTGCTTTTCAGTGAGGAGGTAGAAAAGGACAGCAAGCTTATTTACTGTGCCCTCCCAAGGCAGCAAAGCATTTCCTCCTCTCCTTTTCCTGAGGTTGGTGAGTAACAGAGACACTTTGTGAAGATGCAGTTTAAAACTTCAGGGGTTTCTGTAGGGCCGTTTGTTCGGCTCTAAACCCACGATATATGCCAAGCCCACGACATCATGGTCAGAGCCAGCGATTTAATGGAAATTGTTTTCAGTTTTTATTTCCTACCACAGGCTTTCTGAGGCACTCTCAGAATTTTCCTTTCAGGTTAAACTAAAGCTGTTCTGTATAAACATTTTTCTAAGGGTGTGAAGGGGGAATCACCTTCCACACCTGGCCCAACAAAAATGTTGGAAAAAATGATACATTTTTGGTAGTCCATTTTAGACATGTGGACAAGGACAGTCTTTGACTGTATTTTACTTACTTGCTGGCTGGCACCCACTTCAGTCTTTGCCAAAAATAAAAATACAGAAATTATTATATTTTTTAGAAGCTAAAGGATAAAATATTTTCCCCAATCCTTGTATTTTCTTTTCCAAATTCAAACGTATGGCTGTCTATAAAAGTACGATTCCTGCTCAGGAAGTCAGATCTAGACATGAGTAAAACATTGCCCCAATCAGTTACAAGAAAGATGCCGTATTGGTGATGTTTCCACACTGGACAAATAAAACAGGCAGGTTCTGCAATGTGCTACAGCAGGCAGGGAGTCCTTGTTGCCTGTCTCTCTGTTTTCTCAGAAACGTGGGGTTGGGAGAGCGATATCAGTAGGGGCCAAGGCTCCAGCGGGTACAGTTCCCAGAAAGGGAGGAGAAAGCAGAGGCCAGCTCAGCACACATTCTGCTTGGGGTGTGGGAGCTTGACATTTCTGTCTCTGTACTTAACTCCTAACCTGCCTCTCCTTTTAGTTTCTCTGCATTTGCACCGTTACATCATGTTTTAGCCAGGGCTTGCTCTGAAACCCGTCCAGATGAGCAAGAAAAAGACTCAGGTCCCAGGAGACCTCAATAAATTACTGTGAGTCCTTCAGAACAAGGTCACTACAGAGCTCAGCACTCTGACACTCTCCAAAACGTGCTGGAAACATTATTCTGCTCTTTTGTTTAAACGAGGTTTGGGAAGGAAAGCTCAATAATCAGGGTTACCAGATAACACCACAGATATAAATGACTGGTGCTACCTCCCAGGGTAACTTCGAAGCCCTGTATTTGCCATTCAGGCTTGTTACCCTGATCGCTGATTTTCTTCTGAATTGCTGTCAGAATCTGTAGCCAGAATGTAAATTTGCTGAGACACATTTTCCTGTCAGACCCATCTGACAGAGCAAGGATACAATCCTCTGACCTTCCTGAAAGACAGCAGAGTCTCAGTTGCTGCTCTGCTCTGTCTGAGCTACTAGACCCATGGTACATGTTACATTTAGTTAGAGGGAGAGGGAGAGACACGTGGTGGGGCTAAGGAATAAAACAAAGAATGAAAACTGAGTCAAGATGTGCCATTTAATTCCCAAACTTCATTTATTGGCTTAATTTATATTTGAACTCACATAGCTATAACTCTATGACAGTTTGTGCTCATAATGAGTTTAGATCAGTATTTAAGAACCTCACTTCAAATATATTTGAAACTCCTGTTACATTAGCTTTATATTGAATTAGTGACTAATATAAAAAGTAATTACAATGAAAACTTGGCAGTACAAAATCATAGTTTCAAGGCGAATTTAAAAAAAAAAAAAAAAAGCCTGTTTGTTCTTCACTTGCTCCACAAAAGAATAAATATTATGTCAAACAAATCCTGAAGTATTGTCTTAATCAGATTGAGACTGATCGGTTTGATGTTTGATGGATTTTGTCTTTTGCAGAAAGTCTTCTTAAGTTTAAATTAATTTCCTAGCCTTTAAATCAAGACCAGATGTCTTTTGAACAATAACCCTACATTTCAGTTATTGGGAAAGAATTAGAAGTCACTGGAGGAATTTTATGTTATCATGGAGTCCAAACTGTATATGAAAGTTAATGGCAATGGTCCCTCCTGGAAAAAATAAAATAAAATAAAATAAAATAGCCCAGTAGACCTCATGCCATTTATGAGGGCAGTAGGCATTTCTCATTAGACTTCTTTCTGTCCAGCACTGAGTTCTTCCAACCAAGCCAAGTGCCTGCAAGGCCAGGGGAAAAACAGAACAGATACCTGCCAGCATTGAGCCAGAAGAAAAGTCACTGGTGAAAAGTCACTGGTGCGGTCTGTGACAGACTGCACACAGGGAAAGTCAGCCTGACTGGAGCAGACAGTGAAACTCCATTATTGTCACAAAAGTGACAAAAATCAGGCCAAATTCATCCACAAGGAATTCATGCTGCCACACCTAGTGAAGGCAATTTGTGAATCTGTATTTCTTTGCAACAGCATTTCTATCTACATTGCAGCTATACAGTTGTACAGAGAAAACTGAGCTAGTGCTGTTTGAAAACAAAAAGTGAGACCAAGGTGGGATATGGGTCAGGCTTACATACCAGCATTTTAAAATTAAAATGCATTTTTTTTTTTATTTCTGTTTTCAGGAATAATTGATCTTTTCAAGCTCAAAATTGCTCATCTCCCCTGCTCCACCACCACTACCATTAAAAATAAAATAAAATAAAATAAAATAAAATAAAATAAAATAAAATAAAATAAAATAAAATAAAATAAAATAAAATAAAATAAAATAAAATAAAATAAAATAATTAAAAAAAAAAAAAAAAAAAGAGATTAAAAAGATTCCCACAGCTCCTCCAGTTCTTTAAGGAAGTACATGTTTACTTCAAGCTCCCCCTGATTGCATCTCCAGGCTTGCTGTCTGAATTTTTTTCACAGTATTGAAATCACCGAACCAACTGCATACACACTTTTGTCTGTCCTGTTTGTGGCAACGTTTCTTATTGCTGAACTGGAGAGCACCAATGCTCCAGGCTACACAGCAGTTGAGCAACTCCTACCCCTCTGCCAAAGAAAAGAGGGAGGAAGGGAAGGGACGGCAGAGTGCATTTCACAGCACAGCAAGCACCGTGGATGTACCCTAGCAGCTAATTTTACAAGGTCCATTTGTCATGGACTTTTCCTTAAGCTAGTGATTTAATCAGTTTTACCAGATTAGGTGCAGCTGCAGAGACAAATAATTTTTCTGCTGATATTCAAGGGAGCATTTTCCTGCACAAGGGGGATATCATTGTGAAGAAACCCCACCCACTGTAGCTGCGTCCAGCACACCCTCATGCCTCGCACCCTGCTAATAAAGCAAATCCCATTGCCTTTGTGAACTGAGCCATGCCCTCCCAAAGTGCTGCGTGTCCTCTGGGATTCCCCACCCAGTGCTCACTCACACAGTCTTGCACAACATCTCATTGTACGGGACAGTCAGGCCCTGGCATTGCTTTTGACATGCATCTGCCTGGCCAGCTTCCCCTTATTCCAGGCTGAGTGAAAAAAAACCAAACCAAACCAAACCAAAACAAAACAAAACAAAACAAAACAAAAAAAAAAAAAAAACAAACAAATAAACAAAAAGCACAAGTAAAACAAAACCTAGGCCAAACAAGCCATCACAACATGTCTACAGTTTGCCTAGTGACAACATCCTTAAAGGCAAATTCAGCGCCCTGAAGCAGCTTTCTTGTCCAGATGTGTGTTGGTCCCCAGGGAACTGGGTACAGGTGCTTCCCGCTTTCTGGTCTGTCTTCAGTTCTCTGAAGGATGTGCCTCCTGCCCTTCCCGATAACCTGGACCCTCAGGCCCAGTTGCCTTAAAACCTCTATGTCCAGTGCCTGCTCTGCTGGCTGAACCATCCCTTTTCTGGTTCCCCAGGCCCCCACAGGCAGTATGTTCTTGCAGGCTACCCTAGCTATATCTCCAGTGCAGTCTTGTGAAGGCTCCAAGTACATGCAGCATACTTGGGTTAGGAAAACAGCATTGAAACTTGTGCTAATTCAGATTTACCTTATACAGAACAGTGCAAATCCTCTAAATATTATTGTTTTAATACAGTGTAACCAGCCTTGAACACAAACCGTAGCAAAACATATCAGTGCACAGCACAATCATGTATGTCAGCTGTAAGCACTAAAGACCAAGGTCACAGCTGAACCTCAAATGATTCACTGCACTGTGTATGTGACTCAGTCTTCATTGGCATCTGTGTTTGGCAGAATAGTGCTTTGGCTCAGTAGATTATTTAATGAAAAAGGACAGTGGCTAGTTGTCTCAGAGACTGCTCATAACAAACAAAATGTGTGTGCGTGTGTGTGGGGGGAGCATATGTGACAATTTTTCACATCATTTGGTTAAAAGCCACAGAACAGTTAATTCTGAAGTGACAGCTGCTAAGATTACCACCACCAAAAATGCAGCAATATTCAGAAATTGGATACCTATCAAAGAAAGATAGCAAAGATCACCTTCTTGTGAAAGAACACTTGCTGCCTTGAAAACACAGAAAGTCCCTATTACTCATACTGTCAAAACAAGTGCTTGAAAGTAGCTAATCTTGTGTCAAATGCACTGCTCAACAAAATAAAGAAGAAATAATTCTTGATCAACACACCATCAGGAGTTTAGGAGATAAAGCAACCACCTTCCTGGGAGCAGTGGAACCTCTATTTTAAAAGTTACTGGTCTGTGTTGTGCTACCAGCACTGCTAAGAAGGCCCACAAAGACGCAGTAAATTTGCTCAACAAAACTTAATTCAGGACTTTCAAAGTAGAACATGATGTTTCTTTTAATCAAAAGTAATTCATTCTGTCTTGTTTCACCCACTCGTTTCCTCATCTGGACAAAAATGGATGTGTCCAGCTGTTTTCGCCAGTGTTACTGACATGCAACATCGACAACAAGGGACACCGGCTTCCCATCACATCTCCAAGGTTTGTCTTGATGGCAGCAAGCAAGCTTGTATGTAAGTCTTTAAGCTCCTTAGGAGTCAACAGTCATTACTCTTACCTGAGTGTCAAGGTTAGTGCTTTACTTACCACTCTCCTCAGGATTTGATTTCTTATGGCTAAATAGTTCCTGAAAGCCACACAGTCCCAAGACCCATAGGTGTTTTATGGTCATGGGTTTGAAGTGACTCAAGGCACTTTCCTAGCCAGCCAGCTCATCTCTCCCAAAATAAAGACACAGAGATTCAGAAAGTTTTTTTCACAATGTTTCCCAGCTTTAATTGAAAGGATATTTTCTTCGTCGTGCCTAATGCCAAGACCTGAACCACTGCTTTCAAAACTCAGGAGAAGGACTTCATTGTGAAGTGCAGAGATGTCTCAAGCTCAGCAAATACTCTATTAAAGCCATTGCATTCATGTCCTTCCTGCCAAAATGTCAGTGCTGCTATGTCACAGGATCCAAAGATTTCCATGTTTGGTTGCAGCAATATACTTCAATCAGAGCCAAGATAATGGAAGAAAAAATAAGGACTGGTGAAAAAAAAAAAGAAAAAAAAAAAAAAAAAAAAAAAAAAAACGGAAAAAGAAAACACCATCAAAACCCCCAAAGCAAAACACACACAGCTAATACTTCCTGCTTCAAATTTTTGAACACCATCAATTTCTCTCAAGCTTTGAACACTCTCAAGAGACCTGTCAGGAACATGTCAAGCAATAAATTTCACTGGAAGTCTTCCAATGAAAACTTCACTTTGTATTGATTTTTGGTGAGTGGCTGTCGCTTGATCAGTATGTCTTCTTCCCTCTTGCAATGAGGTCTCTGTTAAGGTGAAGAATAGAAGTTAGTGCAGGTGGCTAAGATGTTTTCGTTTTGTATAGGCTGGATTCAGGCATGTTATTCAACACTGAGTCCCTGTGTGGTCTTACACAGTTTGTGTTTGTATCTTCTGTGTGTGTCCCATGTAAAATGGAAATAATTTTCCCTGCCTCATCCAAGCTGTTATCAGGCACAGAGATACCACAGCTGGAGGAGCCCTGCAGTACCCACAACAGAGTAAGTGTAAGCGCAATCATTTGAGCAAAGAGCAACACAGTGGGTTATCCCAAGTGTTGTCAGAAATGATGCCTACCAGAGGAGATAGTTGATATGTAATAATCCCTAGCCTCTCTCCTCAAGTAAAACATTTAGCACTAGGACAGAAGGATAAAATGCACAAAACTTTCATCAGAAAGCTTGGAAATTGATTCTTCCCCCCTGAGTGAGAAGGAGAAACTTCAGGAGGGTCTTGCGGGTCTCAGGTTTCAAGGGAGGATCAGGGGCCATTTGGAAACCAGCAGGAACTCATAAATCAGCCGGGAGGGGACTTTGGGCCCATGGAGGAGGGAAGGGAGATCACTAACCCCTTCATCTTACATGTTGACTTAGCCGCATTGACTGGACATCTCAAGATAAACTGCCAGGCGTCTTTTGAAGAGAAGGCCCTGCTGCTTACTGTCTCTCGCCAAGAAATCAGCAAGTTTTGTCTGCATCTCAGCTGGAGCTCACAGCTGTGGTCCCAGAAGCCATGAAAATGCCTTACCTAAATTCCTGTCTGGCTGTTTAGTGCTTTGTTCAAGGCTTTCAGGTCTCCTTCGCTGCAGGGCCTGCGTTACTCACCACCGCGGCCCTGCCTGTATTATAGCACAGCAGTGGGGATTGCCGTCTGTCAGCAGGCCTGCTTGTTTGTCCCTTTGAACTGCCAGTGCCTTTCAGACTGGGCTTCCTTTACTGTCAAATGGGGCTTGAAATGTCCCTGGTCCCCTGCCCTTCTGCTACAGCTGCACCACGAGGCTGAGACCAACCCGGTTCCTCACAGAAATGCTGTTCGTCACAGAATGCACCTCCAGAGCACTTGGAAGCAAAAGCACTGGGAGCCAGCACAGCTCCCCTGTGAACAACAGTATCGGCTACATGGTCTTTAGTGCTTACAGATGCTTTTTTCAATATAGAGTCCAAATAAAATAGGCTCTGTGGAGGCTGGGGACTCAAGGAGTGCACCAGAGCACCGCCAGGATCCCCCCTTCCACTTTCTGATAAGAAACTTGTTACTGCTCCTGTCTAGGGTCTTCTTTTATATTTACTTGTACAACACTTAGTACAATCATTTTATTTAATGCTCATTTTTGAATAAACATGAAGTAGATGGACTTTGATATGTGAATTCCACTAAGTTTGCCTGTTTTGCCCACTAATATCATGACTGAAAAAGAAAAAGTTTCTATTAATCCAATTATAAAACACATTAATCAAATTATAAAACAACAGCTAAAATTAGCTTACAGACCTTTCACAGAAAACAGAGTTTAGATTCACATTCCACATTTCACTCTAGATTTTATCTAGAAAAAGTAGCCTCTGTCTCTGGATGATTGGTTCGTTTGGTAATTCCAGATGTTGGGCTTAGTCATCAACACTATTCCAACCCTTTACAGTATTCAAGCAATGACAAGGAGATGGAAAGATGATTTGCATCACATTAAAGATTTTCCTCTTGCAGAAGACATACTATTAGCTATGCGTTTCCCACCCTTTGCCTCTATATGACAAGTTTTGAGGGGAAATACTGAAGAGGCTGCACTCTGGATATGCAGCTCAGGTTCACAAATGTATTTTTCTTGCATATTAAAATTACAAAGCCAATTCTCATAGCAGACCCAGAATCACAGGAAGAGTACTTCAGATTCACACATGATTTAGCAAACCTTCCTCTCATCCCACTTCCCAGACAGGCCCTAACCGTACCCAGCAAGATCTCACTCTCCTGTTTGTCTCAGTATTAGTCTATGCTGCCTAGCAAAGAGGGTCTTTGTATTGCACAACTGGGAAGCTTCTGTAGACCTTAAAGGGTGTTTAGGAGAAGAGATGGAGAACTGGCCTAAAATAAACATGGAAAACAATTGCTCAATGTTCTTCTTGTATATTTAACATTACTTGCTGCAATTGCTATGGTCATTATAAGTTATCTTTAATACAGCATAATGAGACCCACATTTAGCTCTGCTGTTCCTCCATGTGTGGAATACTGTGGCTCTCAGTTTAGAGAATGCTTAGGTTTTCAGGCAGGCCTCAGGGAGACTGCCTCTTCAGCTTCCTGTTGCAAAACTACTAGAAGTGAGGTAAAACATGACCTTCCACAGGAATCCTTTGAGTTATATATAGACACTAGTTTTGTTTTGCAAAGAGACTGGAGATAAATATTTGGGAAAAAAAAAAAAAAAAAAAAAAAAAAAAAAAAAAAAAAGAGAAGCCATGCAAAAGTTGCAGAGATCTTTATCACAGTCAGAAGAAAGAGTGCAGATACCATTGTGGATAATTTTTGCCCCAAGGTGCCTGCCTGTCACTTTGTTTGGATGAAATGCTACCTAATTTCTAAAATTAGGGGTTGTTTCTGACTTGTCATGCTTACTGCCATACCAACAAAAATGGAAGTGAAGATCACTGTCAAGGTTTTCAAAAAAGTGTGGGTCAAGTAAGGGGATGTACAAAAAGATACAAAGAGAAGAAAATAAAGATGTACCTACCATGTAACAGACCTTCTTAGAAAAGCTATGATTAAATGAAACTTTAGAGAAAAAAAAAAAAAAAAAAAAAGTGTAAGACTGGATCAAAGGGAAGAGAAAATAACTGCTTTGTTTCTAATAGTCGGTGATTTTTATTACCACTTAACAGTGGGTAATTCCTGTAGTATCATCCAAGCTTAAATGGCGGTTGCACTTGTGTGAAAAGACAGCTAACCACTGCAATGAGAACTTTAAGATTTAACTTTTTTTAATTATAGATCTAAATTAAATTAAAATAAAATAAATAGACCAGATGCCTTTAGTTTCTTCAGAGTGAGTAACATGAGACAAACAAAGCACAATCAAGCTATTATTCATGTTGAGAGTCACACTTACTTCGTGATAGAGTTACAATCCTATCCCCAAAAGATCCCATATAAATGCAACTAATTGGACATAAACATAAACATGCAAATCAAGTCAGAGTACTGGACAGTTCTCAACAACTTATGAAAAGACTGATTCTCTCCTAACCCTGCAATGATCTGTCACACCGTGACTGTACTTAGTTCAACAGCAGATTCTTGATGAGAGCACAAGAGAAAATAACCTCCATCTGGTTGGCGTTCGCCTTTGGTACTTGAGCCCAGGGTCACTGCACCGAGGTTTCATTGCCAAGGGCTTGGTGGAAAGTTTTGTGCAATGAGGGAAGAAGAAACTTATGCCCAGATCCCACCAGGGAAGTGCCCTTGGCACTCAGTGGAGCTTCTGGGGATTACCTTTTCTGGGATGAGGCCTAAAACTCATATTTGGGTGAGGAATAAATGCTAAGTCCTGCAGAGGGTCATCAAGGGCTAGCTAGACTGTGAACTCCAAGGTCATATTGAAATGACCTTTGAACACTGGTTGTACAGAGGATGTGTCTGCTTTATCAATATGTAAATCAACCCTTATATAAACCAAGTAGAAATATATTTCTACATATTGAAACATTCATCCATTGATCTATCCAGGGTTCTAACACCTCCCCCTCATGCTGATAGCCTTCTTTCACTCCTCACAGTGCCCAATTCCCAGGTGCTAGTATCATCATAGACTACTCCTGAATTCTTTATTTGATTAAAAGATTATTTAATAGCATTACTTGACAGATATACATTTTTGCAGGGCACTCAGGCAAAAGACTTTGC
The DNA here is from genome assembly GCF_965140915.1 of Aythya marila. Classification (NCBI taxonomy): domain Eukaryota; kingdom Metazoa; phylum Chordata; class Aves; order Anseriformes; family Anatidae; genus Aythya; species Aythya marila. The sequence goes on along the minus strand of NC_139080.1, from coordinate 80,936,561 downwards.
TGCTTGCCTCTTTCACATAACATCATAACTTAACACATAACTTTTGTTATATTTGGTCACATAGTCTTGCCACTTCAGCTGTTCCTGCCAGAAGCATAGCTCACCAGATTGTCTAGTGATACTTTGGTTCTTTCACTTGTCATTTTCTGAGACACTGTAAAAACATCTGAAAATTGTGTTCCCATATTAAACATATTAAAATTGCCTTCTCTCTGATCTCGGAATACTCATGTAGGAACAAATATTCTTCCAAGTCCTACTTAATCTGCATCTGACCTTTGCAGTTACATAGACTACAAAGGAATCATAGAATGGCTTGGGTTGAAAGAGACCTTTAAAGATCATTTAGTTGTACCATAACAGACTTCAGTTCTGGGTGCACTTCAGTTTGAACTCATTTCTTGTCACAAGTATCCACATAAGATATCTATTGTATGCACAACATTCACTTTCTGATGCCTTTGTCAAGAATACATGCCCTGAGAAGAAGAAAGAAACCGATTATTCTAGCAAATATTTTAAGGATAACAACAATATTAAGGATACCAACAAATATTTTAAGGATACATAATAAACATTTTCATGTAACAATATACACAAAGACAAAAACTAGATCTTGTCCCTGCCAACCTCAGCTGTTCTGTGATGCTAGTTCATCCAAATGACGACATGCCAGCTTCACACCTTCTGGAACATGTTGCACTACTGCTACATAAAATTTTGAATGAAAGTTCTGGTCCATGGATATATATCTTCAATGTTGACCAGTTCTCTCATCAGGCATCAGTTTTTAATTGCCTCATCAGTGCCTCAACATGGAGTCAGTCAGACCTGAGAAACGGGTCTGAGAAACTAAGAAACAGGTCCCTACCATTCTGAGATATTCTTCATGATGTTTATTACAACCAAGTATAGTAGAAATCTTGTGAGATTGGACAGTTTAGCTATGCTTCCAAAATGCTGGATTCCACTCTCTATGCAAACTCTATAGTTTCATTTCAACTTTGAATCAAAACTTGAAACCATATCCCCAACCCAACAGGTCCGAATACTAATACCTTGTTTGTTATTTCATTTGTTTCATATTTCTGCTTGAGTAGTTAAGTCATCCTATTTAAAAGGAAACTCTTTTCTCTTACCCTAGGTAACCGTTGATTGTAAAAGATCATGAAAATTTAGGGCTTTGGGTATTCCATTTAACATTTTCTACATTACTTATGGTTACATGACGTTATCTGACCCCTACAAGCTGAGGCAGCTGACTGACTTTCCAGACACCATACCACTATTCAGCTGAGATGGATGTTTGGAAATATTCTGAGACTTAAGAAAAATAATTGGTAGGACTCCATCTTGGATGTAATATTAAAGTCCAGCACCCAGGCACAGATTGAAACAGGTTTTCAAAGAAGAAGGGATGGTTGTTGTCATGCTGCAGTCAGACCTGGGAGCTGAGCATGAAACCACACATGGAACCTGATTGCCTGCTACCATGGGACACTCAGGCATCACCAGGTACCATGTACTGCTGTGCAGAACTTCGCTTCCAGAAGTGCGTGCAGCTTTATCTCAATAACACCAAGCCACAGAAAGTTCATGTTCCAATTCACTTCAGAGGTAATTGTACAGACTGTGAAAACATTTTTCTTTTATTCATCTTCCCCTTGTATTGCTTGTTAGCCATTCCTTCCCAAAGTGACATAGAGTTTGTCAGTGTCCTCCTATAGCCATTTTCTGTGCCTTGAATGATTGTTGCTGTCTGTACACACTTGTTCCCTAAACCACCCAGTTAACACTAAGCCTGTATTCAGCACCAGCTGCAGACACAAACGCTCACCTTCCTACTTCTACCCTGTGCAGCGCTGCTTATAAATCCATGTAGCAGGAAAATCGTAGTCTGTCTGTGCATTTCACCTGAACTTCACAGCCTTTGGGCATTATATTCACAACAGGCATGCCTGCACTGCAGCATCTCGCAGGATGGATCTGCAGTGCTGACACGCTGGCAAAGCCCAGTAACAGAGACATGGCTAGGACAGGTGCTTCTTTCCCTTGTTAGGGCAATGCCTCCACCTCCACAAATTCTACCATATCAGAGCTAAATTCCATTCACAAAATTTAAATAAAAACAGACAGTGGCAGTTATCAAAACAGCATTTATTTTTCTGTCAATGACTAGAATAGCAAAATATATTATTTTAAAATTTTAGGGCTCAGGTCCCAGACATCAAATTACCATTTAAAGCAATTAGCAATAAAATCAGCCAAACCTGCAGATGAATTTCAGGACAACTCATACAACAGCATAATAGTAATGTTTTTAGTAGAAATAAGAGACACAGAGTTGCCTCTCTACCCAAAATAGTCTGCAAAGACCAAATAATAAAAGGATTTCAAATATGATTTGTAGAATTCTCCATGGTTTTGTGGAATTTTAAGGCACATACTTTAACTAAGACAACTACTGATCTTTGCACCCAGGAAAAAGAAGTGTGTATTAGGAATGTTGTACAGCCCCCCAGTTTTCATTATTCAGTACCTAGTGTGGCATGAAAATTGAGGGCATTAACGAGAAGAGGAGACAAATAGTTAAAACTGAGTTGGACAGCGCTGTGTGTAAAGAAAAAGAGTCTGATTCATCTGAAGCACCTCACACAGCTTTGGGTTCATTTAATTGTTCCACATCGTAATTAGCTACAGCAAGGGCTTACATTTCTGTAGCACCTTCCCCCAGCAACTCCTCAAGTCTGGGGAGCACAATTTTAAGCCACCTTCACCCACAGATGAGTCTCCCCACCTTAACCAGCCCTAAGCACAACTGAAGACAGAGTTGTGCCGAAGCACGAGGCATGATCTGGAAGCACGGTCCGGTTCCCACAGAAGATCTTTTCCCTCTGATAACGCGGGGCACCCATTGCTCTGATGCCAAGCGTGGCAGTCTAGGCCGTGGCCCCAAATTCTGCTCCCCCAGTCCACCCGCGGGCGGCCCCACGCAATAGCCCGCCGCTGTCTGACATCTAGTGTTGGATTGCGCGAAGGACAAGGCCCCGCAGCCTGCCGCCTCGCCTGAGGGTGTCAGGGACCCCTGCACCGTGCAACATGGGCCCTGTGCTGCCCGCACTCAGGCTGGCAGAGCCAGGCCACTGCCAAGTCCTTGCTCGTCCTGATGGGTTTGCCTCTTGTTGGGGGGACATTGGGCTTGCAGATGTCCCCCCCCGATGGGGTGACCTGTGGGGTGGTTGTGGTCTGGTCAACGTGTCAGGCCAGAGGAAAAACCCAAAGGCATGCAGCCTAACCACAAACAGATATTTTTGTCCCAAACCAAAATCCTGTCCGCCCTCCAAGCCTCTCCTCTGCAAAGGGCTGGGGGCAGGAAGTGGTGGCAGAGCTGTCCCTCATCACTGCTTCTTCTGGGCCAGCCCCTCGGTGCTGGAGGGCACCATCCAGTCACACTGTGAGGGAAAGGACAGCAGAGATCATCCAAGGTGTCCGATGCAGCCTCTTACTGGTGCCAGAGAGGGAAAAAGAAAAGTGCATCGTTAAGATACAATAATAACAGACATGAAATTGCTTTGCCCCTCCTAGCAAGGCTATTACTAGTACTGATCCCAAAATAAATTAACCAAGTTAATTCCATCTGAAGAGTGAATAAAATAGTGTTGTTCAGGCCTTCTCTTGACAGTACACAAGATCAGTTCATAACCAAAAAACATCTGAGGAAATAAACATCACTGAGTGAATTTTAGTGCTGTAATCTCTATGCAAATTGCAAGGAATGCTGGGGTTGTATTTTAGATCCTTAATTGGATATCAATGTAATGGTCACTGCTATACAGAGTTATTAACACTTATAATTTCAGTTCTTGTCTGTGGACTGGCCAAATAAACAAAGCATGAAGAGATTTTCAGACAATCCTGATAGAAATATAAACAAACAAACAAACAAAAAAAAAAAAAAAAAAAAAAAAAGAATATAGTTCTATACGCATGGTGTGTATTTTCTATTTGAAACCATATTTCTGGATTGTTATTAAATTTGCTATTTTCACAGGGGTTGTGTAGGAATATAATGAAAGGTGAAGGTTATAGGTAGATACATGTCTTTCATTCAACTCACTGATGCAGTTTGGAAAAAGGACTTTTTTACATCAAAGGGGAAAATGAATGCCTCTCCATCATTTGTTCTGAAAAGAAGGCTTTTAGTCTTTCTTACAGTGCTTTCTTTTAACCCTTTCCATGCTGACAATACTTAGGTCAAACTGGAGAGGTCTAACTTGAATCTCCATATTGCTAAATTCCTGCAGTACACTGTTACTCAAAGAGCTGTCATACACTCCATCGTGACTACAGGATGCTGAAGACAGACATTGTAAAATTCAAGGATATGCTTTTTCCTTGAAAAATATCCCCTAAGAAAGCACACAGTACGTTTTCCTTGTAAGAAACCAGAATAAACAAAAAATTCATAGGCCATATGAGGTGACTTTTTTCTTATGAACCTGAAAAAAATAAAAATAAAAATCAACAGATGAAGTATTTGAGGGTAATTTTGCCTGGCATTGCTAGAAGCCAAATCAGATTGTGAGAATAACTCCTCATATTGTAAAGGACAGAAACTAATCACAAAGTTAATAAAAATAACACTTGCCATACTCAGCTACTAACAGGAAATAAAACTGCCAATGAAGTAGCAGAGAATGAAATGCACAAGAAAGTCATTTAAAAAGTCTTGGCGTATTAAGCATTGATATTTTAACTGAAAATGCCCCATCACTGTGAATTGGTAAGGCCATCAATTTAGAGTGTTTAGGGTAGAAGGACAGAGGCTTTAGAGCCAACATCCTGTAAACCCCTTCAGCCAAGGACGATTAAATCCATGGTAGTTATGGAAGAAAGATATGTCAGGAAAGGAGAAATCCTAAATGACAGCTTCAAACGCTTCTCCCCCGTGTGGTGAAGGGAGAAGGTTACATCCCCAACCAGCAATAGCTGTCAGTCCTAAACGCTATCTAGGCTAGGGATGTATGCCGCAATCACCTCTCAAGGTCAGTCCCCCAGAAACTAATCAGGATGCTATCAACAGCACTTTGGAGCTGAAATAAATAACGTGTGCTCACCTGATCAATGGACAAAAACAAACAAACAAAAAACACCAAAACAGACATTGTGCAGAGGTTTTTTTGTTTGTTTTCTACATTTTCTGACAGCACTATCGAAAAGTGAGTTTAGAAAACTACAGGTCTAGGGAGCTAAAAAATTAGTTGCAGTCACTGACATTGATTTTCTTCAGCTCTAGACATTGCTGTTTGTATGTTTAGCAGCAGGGTGATGTCACTTTGCTCTTGTTAGTTTACTTGATATTCTCCCTCATTAATGATATATGATTTTAAAAGATATAATAATAACCACTACATCTTGGACATCAATCCCCAGGAAGGATGTACTAAATTACAAAGACTGTCACATGTATTCTTTATAAAAGTTTCATCTCTGATCCACATCAGGTAGCTTTGAACAGGAGCTTGCCCAGGAGCATTTCAAAGCATCTTATCTTTATTGCTTCTTAAAAAGCAAAATAAAGTCAAACTCATGGCATCTGTCCCTGCACAGCACATGTGAAGAAATATCCTGAGAAATATGCCTGAGTGCAGCCGATTTATTTAAAGCACAGTGAAACCCTCTTCTTCCTAGATTTCTCCATGAATACACACACATATATATGTTTTAAAGAATAGTTTTGCTACAAGTCAACCAACCAGCCCCCATCCAAGAAAGCATACCACACTTTGCTCCAAGGAACAGCTCCCAGAAGCTTCATGGGGACCAGTCAGTGCTCACGTAAACACCTCCCAAAGGATCTGTGTGTGTGCTGTGGGATGCTGTATACCAGAGTTTGACCAAATGGTCCTCAGACAAAACTGATCTTGCTTCAGTTAAATCCACAGGCAGAAAAATAAGGTGATGTTTCAGGCTTGTAACTTCACAGGGACAGACTGCTGCCAGTGAGCTTCCTTATCTGCATGGCATTTGTTACTGTTTGTCCAGTTTAATCTCAGTCCTCAGTGGAAACACACACTATGCATCTTCATGTCAAGGTAAAATTCGAAAGTGTACCTTAAAATGGTGGCCAACATCACATTTCTTGAAGAAGCTAAATTACAGCAAAGGAGGAAAACAAGCAACATTTTCACTGAAAACACACAATTTTAACCCCCCCTTTATTGTTTTCTGCTTTTATAAATGACGCCCCTACCATAAAGACTGAGACAATGGAGGGAAATGTTTTTCTCCTCAGTTTCAAGACTTTGGCAGTGGCCATAATGAAAAAAAAATATATATTAATAGGCAGTGGAATTTCCCCAGTTAGTTAGTTAACTACAACATAGCCAATGAAACACACATAGTAGTCATCCATGCAAATCTTATGCCTCAAAATATGTCTTTTGAAGGTGATTTTGATGTATAGAACCTGAGATTATTATTACTATTATTACTTTGGATTTCCTATGCAGGCTTCAGATTCAGCATTTATAGCAAAGGTTAACATTCCAACCAGATCCAGTATAGCCCTGCATGTTTTTTGTCAAAGTCCCCAGTCATGCAACTATGCAAGAATTTAGCTTTCATTAAAAAGTGAAGATATTCAACCTGAAAGTTTGCAACAAAACCCTTAAATAAATAAATAAATAAATAGCATTCCAACATTTCCAAAGTTAGAAACCAATTTTCTTAAGAAATCCTATAGTCTGACAACCTGTCTGAGGACTTTTTTTAGTGTCTGACATTAGCAAGACTCTCCTTTGCTAAAAACGCCTGGCTTGAAGGAAAAAAGAAAAAAAAAAAAAAAGTGTCTTACTTCACAACTCTGTACTGTAGTTGGAGAAATGTTGTTATCGTTTTCACAATTTGCTTTAAAATAGGAGAAAAGAGATGTGTATAAAATATAGAGGTGCTGCACACCAGCAACTTATGGTTCAAATAAAAGGTAGATGCGTGTGCTGTAACTATAAAAATCTCAGTGGATCCACACAGAATTTCACTGGGACTTTTTCAGAAGACCAAGATGGCCTTTTCTTGCAAGCATAACCCCTGAGGAACGTGCAGTCTGTTGGTGCAGTGGGGTGCTTGGTGGTAGAGATAAGTTCTTCTGTTGGTGTGGAGGAAGTCAGATCACACCAAGATCATGGTGTTTCAGAAGTCCAGGTAGAGCACCTACAACTCATTCAGGCAAGAGCATCAACAAAGCAAGAGAAGGGTGCTAGAAAGCATGACAGGGTTAAAGCGCAAAGCTGGGAAAATCATCCTAAAACCGGAGTCCAAGGAGCACGTCAACACTGCTTGATGAAATGCTGAGGCCCAGGAGAAGGATGCTGTTGTAACAGATAGGAGACGAGAATCCATATTGTCATAGCAGCCATGTGGATGGCTTCAGTGACCCAAGCATTGGAGATTCAGAAATCTCCAGAACCTGCAGCGTGATGACTGCAGACAGAGAGGAGGAGCAGGATCTCTCTCCCTTTCCCAAAGATCTCTGTAAGATGGGGTCTGGGAGCTGGGGAAGACCTTTGTGCTGAACAGGTTGATTAGCAATAAGGGAGGAAGCAATATGGACACACCAAGGATAGGCACCACGAACCTCCAAGGCCACTTCTGCAAAACTGAGATAAACCAAGTTCTGAAGCGAAAGGAAGGGACTTGTGTAGACGAAAGGGAGATCACTGCAGTCATCTTTTCATTTGCCAAACCATTATCAGTTGTGAAAAGCAGACATTGGCCCATAGAATCAGAGGGAAGCATCATCCTTCTGCACAAGCATGCCATGACCACCAGGAGGGATTTTGGGAAGGAAGACTTTTATCAACAGCAACACCAAATTTTGCACTGCTCTGTAACATTTCTGAGATAGCACCCAGCTTGGCTAAACTTCCACTTCTGCTTTCAGGGATCTGTTTGTAGCTCCTGAAAAACACAAGCCTTAAAAACTGAAATTACACTTCCACAGTAAACAGTGCTTCCCCATACCTTTTCTGTCTGAATGTCTGAGATGACAGAAAATGGCAGCGACCCACTTTAACCCAGTCATTTTGAACTTGGTCGTGAACACACAATAAAGCAAAACATGTACATTTCAACACTTCTTTATGTAGTTGTCTTTGGCTTCATATTGGTAAACATTGCCTACGGACATTATGTTAATTGCATTGCATAATAAGATACCTATCACTTTAAAAAAATATTGCAACAAAGCCTCAAATCCTGGGTGTACTGAATCTTTTATTGCTGAAAATCTGTTTGTACAGCCCAAATCCTTTTGAAGAACAAGTGTGAGGAGGTGCTAAAATATTGTGAGAGCAACCTTGTCATGCTTATGTGTTTCCTTATGATCCTTGGACAGAAGGTGTGTCTACCCAGCATCTTGCAACAGAGTGCAGCTGTAAAAAATTTCTTTTTAGCATGGCTCATACTTCATAAATATGATTAGAAATTAGTACAATCATTTTTTTAAGCTATCCCTTGTTTTCCTTCCTGACTCTGTTCCACATCAGCACAGATTATATAAATCTGCAGATGATATAAGACTATGTAGTTACCCACAGCAATACTCTGAAAAGCTGAAAAGCAGTATTAATTATCACTGACTGAAAAAAAATAATAATAATAAAAAAATAAAAATAAAAAAAAAATAAAAGTATGCTGTAGTTTCGCAAGGTTTGGGCACATATCACAGAATTTTCTAGGTTGGAAGAGACCTCAAGATCATCGAGTCCAACCTCTGACCTAAAGCTAGCAGTCCCCACTAAACCATATCCCTAAGCTCTACATCTAAACATCTTTTGAAGACTTCCAGGGATGGTGACTCCACCACTTCCCCGGGCAGCCTGTTCCAATGCCTCACAACCCTTTCAGTGAAGAAGTTCTTCCTAACATCTAACCTAAAATTCCCCTGGATCAACTTAAGCTCATTCCCCCTCGTCCTGTCACCAGGCACGTGGGAGAACAGGCCAACCCCACCTCGCTACAGCCTCCCTTGAGGTACCTAAAAAGAGCGATAAGGTCGCCCCTGAGCCTCCTCTTCTCCAGGCTGAACAAGCCCAGCTCCCTCAGCCGCTCCTCGTAGGACTTGTTCTCCAGGCCCCTCACCAGCTTCGTCGCCCTTTTCTGCACCCACTCAAGCACCTCGATGTCCTTCTTGTAGCGAGGGGCCCAAAACTGAACACAGTACTCAAGGTGCGGCCTCACCAGAGCTGAGTAAAGGGGGACGATCACCTCCCTAGCCCTGCTGGTCACACTGTTCCTGATACAAGCCAGGATGCCGTTGGCCTTCTTGGCCACCTGAGCACACTGCTGGCTCATACTCAGCCGACTATCCACCATCACTCCCAGGTCCTTCTCTGCCTGGCAGCTCTCCAACCATTCCTCTCCCAGTCTGTAGCTCTGCTTGGGGTTATTGTGCCCCAGGTGCAGGACCCGGCACTTGGCCTTGTTGAACTTCATGCAGTTGACCTCAGCCCATCGGTGCAGCCTATCCAGATCCTCCTGCAGAGCTTTCCTACCCTTGAGCAGATCAACACATGCACCTAACTTGGTGTCATCTGCGAACTTACTGAGGGTGCACTCGATGTCCTCGTCCTTTAAATAGCTTTTAGATAAGTAATACAGAGAAGTAAATAAAGTGCCTTCACCTCTAACTCTCTGACTGATGGTATCTCTCAGAAATTAGGTAGCTATGTGTCTGCTGCAGCAAAAATACAAAGGAGAAAGATACAACCCCCCCCCCCCCCCCCTTTTTGTCCTTTTAAAAAAAAAAAAAAAAAAAAAGATATTCCTTAGCTTCTGCTATCGTCATCCCAAGTTGTTTTGCCCTGGGGTATAATTACATGGATTCAATTTTTACACGTGTGTGAAACTGAAGAAGTGATAAACTTTAATAAAATCCATGTACTCTAGCACTTAGAGTTTATCTCATTTTTGGGTGTGGAGAGAATGTTTTTGAAAGGAGACTTCCTAACACCCACCAAAACTGATCCCAAGACAATGATTATTTTTCCTAATATATCTCTGTTTTTATAGAATCTTGGAATGGTTTCTGTTGGAAGGGGCATTAAAAGATTTCCTGTTCTTTCCTTTTCCTGTTCTGTTTCCTTATCTGTACTTATAATGTATACACTTCAAATTGTGCTTTCTTTTTCTTTTTCTTTTTCTTTTTCTTTTTTTTTCTTTTTCTTTTTTTTTTTCTTTTTCTTTTTCTTTTTCTTTTTCTTTTTCTTTTTCTTTTTCTTTTTCTTTTTCTTTTTCTTTTTCTTTTTCTTTTTCTTTTTCTTTTTCTTTTTCTTTCTCTTTCTCTTTCTCTTTTTCTCTCTTTTTCTCTTTTCCTTTTCCTTTTCCTTTTCCTTTTCCTTTTCCTTTTCCTTTTCCTTTTCCTTTTCCTTTTCCTTTTCCTTTTCCTTTTCCTTTTTTTTTTCCTTCTTTTTCCTTCTTCTTTTTCTTCTTCTTTTTCCTTCTTCTTTTTCTTTTTTTGTGCTTTCCCCACTATTAAGGTAAATCTAAATGAAATCACCCCATGTGTTTGCATTTCCTTGCACAATGCTAGCTTGTACAATCGGTCCTTGCTGAAAGTAGGTGGCAGGGGCAACACTTTTCCCACATAACCTCTGACTGTAAGTGAGGGATCCCGGATGGCATTTTTGGCAGTGGGATCTGCTGAGCAGCAACTGCTTGCTTGCTTTGGAGTGAGAGGTCCTAAGCAAACACAGATTCAGGCAGGGGTGGTTTGGGGTGCTCGGTTGCTCTTGGAAGAGCACCAGCCAAAGGAAATTTATGCTGTTGCCCCCACAGAAGGCAGCAAGCCTCCTGCCACATCTGGTCTCCCTCACCCCAAAATGTCTCTTCAGGGTGGAGGGAAAGAGATGTACAGGTTTGCCTTAGACCTGTGTTAGGCTCTGCTCCACAAGCTGTGGAGCCTCTCATGCTCCCAGCAGGCTGCATGGGCATATTAGGCTGAAATTGCACATGCCATAGAAGAGCCAAGAATGACCATGAAGCTGGGTATCAGACCAGTGGGTATCAGCCCTTTTACCTGGGGAGGCCCCTTTTTTCCTTCAACCGTACAATTAAATCCCAGTTTATTATATATATTCTGGCCCATCTTTCAGATTGGTTTATTTGCCTCTGCAAAACCAGATCACAATACATCACTGGAAGAGGGTTCCTCTTCTGCCTGGCTTTCTCAGAAACTTCTAGCCAGGGTTCTACATTGGTCCTGCAGAACACTCCTGTACCTTTATCCCTGAATCTCATGCCATGGGTAATTTAGATAGCTGCAAGCAAATGCTAGAACACTCTGCCAGTGAGTATTTGTAACAGTACCTTCACATGTCCTCCCAGGAATCTGTGCTGAGTTCTCCCATGCTCAGATTGCACAGACACACAGGTGGTTGAGTGAACCCATGAAACACTGGGACATTGCTGTAGAAAGGTGCTCAGTTTTTGAGTTAACCATTAGCCACATACCTTATGCCACAAAAGTGGACATAGCAAAACTTTAGTCAGAAAAGCTCGTGGTTCATGTAAGGCAATATAATTGATCAAAAGTAAACTGGATTTCTCCAGTTTTGAAGACATAACATCCCATTCACTACGGGCTGAATCTATACTTAAACCATGTGTGACCACTATTTTAATCTCTAATGGAGTGAAATTAAGGCTATTAAAGATTGTCAGTTTCTCATTACTCTAGGAGACACACACCTTATTGTGATATGCTATACATCTTTTACAAAGTCTGACAGCTTTTGTGAGTTTTTGCAAGCTCGAGAGCATTACCTACTGAATGACACTTTCTGTCTGAGATAGAGGGATGCCTGCTGAGGTCAAAAACTGTTTCTCAGATGCTGGACCATGTAGCATCAGGGTGGGATATCACCATTGTCATATCTCAAGACACACAGGTCTGGAAAATATCTATTATGAAAAGTAATGAGGCAGCAGCAGTTAAATGCTAAGACTGCTGGTTACTTAAATGGTGATACAGCCAAGATAAAAAGAAGTTTACAAAGAAGTTACTGATTTTCCCCTTTAGCTCTTTGCTCATCACCAGTGCAACACAAACTGAAGATTTTCAGCCAAAATATATTATTTCCACAGTGTGAGATCAGCTAGAGGCATTTATACCCCTGTGACCTCAGGAGGTCACTGAACACATAGAGAGGCAGTGCTGGATTTCCAGGTACAGACAGCACTGGACGCTTGGAAGAGAGTAAGAAAAACAAAACAAAACAAAACAAAAACAAACAAACAAACAAACAAAACAACAACAACAACAACAAGAAAACAAGAAAATAAAACTACACATTAACTTTGGTGGATTATCACCACAGAAGTTGAGAAGATTGTTTTGAATACACTTTATTATTTCTTTACAAAGGAAGGGCAAGATCTGTGAGCTTCAGAGATGTAAAGTGAAGCTTAGCAGCAGCTGGGGAAGGTTTGAAGATGTGCCCTCGAAGGAAGGTGGCTACTCCAAGCCACACATGCAGCAGAGTAGCCAACTGTGTTGTGTGCAGGGACAATTGTTTTGATCTGCACACACTTTTGAGAAGCATAGTGATTTAACAGAAAGAAGATTTACTCCAACAGGAATGAACTGCAGTTATCCAAGTAGCCTGAAGATTTTTTGGACCATGCATATTACCTCTAGTTGCAAATGTAACTCTATTTTCAGGGCATTACCTTGGATGTTTCAGAATACCTGTAGCACCAGCACCAGTTATCCCATGTTCTCCCTTCATCTAACAGCACTTCCCTCCTGCTGTTGCTGAGGCACAGCAACACCACAGCCCCAGTGCTGACCTCAGCAGCCCAGAGTCATCCCTAATCCCACTTCCTTTGGAGGACCAAAGCTGTGCCTGGAGCCAGTTGGGCAGGGCATGACAAAAAGGGTTAAATTTTTGTGATTTCATTCATCTCTCCTTTGGCAAACACTTTTTTTTTTTTTTTCCTTCCGACCTAAATCATTCCATGATTCTCTGTAATCCTCTAAGGTGAATGCTGATGGTGTTAATACTGCCTTGCAGTCACTCATCTGACTCCATTAATATACAAATATCTTTTTTTTTTTTTTTCCCCTGAAAAACAAAGCTTCCAATATGTAAAGCTTGTGATAAAAACAATGTGATAAAATATAAAGTAACTTACTTAGTGTAATTACACATCAGGTACTGTCCACTGTACTTGAAAGCTCAAAAAACGTTTGTTGACCAACCTCCAAGCTTTTCCATAATTTTCATATTCAGAATCTCATGTTCAGGAGGAATCTGCTACTCAAGCAACAGTAAGGGTTGCTGGATGTCTTAAGCTTTTCACTTTAGAAGTCCTTTCACTTCAGGAGTAGGTTGATGTCACTTTAAGTATCTTGAAAAATCTTGTATCTCCATTGCTTGTCATTTTAAACTCGAATGTTCAGCTATATATGTACAAACAGCTGTTCCTAACAATTTCCCAGAACAGGAAAGCCAACGAAAGTGTAGTCCACTTGTACAAACACAGGCTAAAAGTTGTGTATTAAGTCCTAAAGGATAGTAGCAGCTTAAAAATATTGTAACGGAGAGTGCAAATAAACACTGTATTACCAAATGAGAAATCAAACAATTAGGTCTATTTACTGAAAACTACAGCTGTGTATCTTTTGCTATAGCTAGCAATGATGCTCATGTGCATTCACTGAGGATGCCATTGGTTGGCTGCTCTAAATTATTTTGTATAAGCTCAAGTTCTTCCCTAATACAAAGTTAACATGGATTGATTTTCCATTTTCAAATCAATACCTATGTTGTGTTCCTCCCATCATTCTCCCTGCATTTTTCTCACTGACATAACAATTCCCTTTTATAACAGTATTAATTTCACGTGATTTTGGTCTGTCTTAGTCTGCCTCCAGAAATGGCTGTCTGGAAAGCACACCCTTGGGGAGGGAGCCAGGCTGCCGGTATGAAAGGGACACAGGACAGAAGGAATCAAAACATCCCTTTTCCCTTATTTATTTATTTATTTATTTATTTCTCCTTCAAACCACTTTAACTGCTCCTTGACAGTGACGACACAGTGCCAACAGATAAACCTTTGCTCCAAAATGCTGCAGATACCACATGGAGATACCAGATGGATATTGGCTCCACAAGACGAAATGGTGTGAATGATTAGGTGTCATGAATCGCTCTACGCTGTGTGTAGGATCTCCTTATACACTGCAACTACTAGAAAACTAGCACAAACTGTCCAACCCGTTGAAAAGAAGACAATTTTATTTTACCCAGAGCAAAGAGAAATAACCAAATGTGAGGAAAGGGAGTCAAAAGGCTGTAGAGATGCATTAGAGATGCCAGCCTGGGAATCACAGGGCTTTGGCTTAAACGTCCACCTGAGGGCCAGCTCAGGTTGCAACACTAACAAAAAGGTTTGACAATGACTTTTGGGGAGGATTTAAGAGTTGGAACAGTCCACGGTCCTGACACCACTGGGGGTGTTCAAGTAAAGGTTGGACCTGGTGCATAGGGACGTGGTTTAGTGTGTGACATGGGAAGCAGGGTGATGGTTGGACCGGATGATCTTGGAGGTCTTTTCCAACCTTCATGTTTCTATGACTCTATAGTACACTGCTCAGAGGCTAGAGACAGAGCTGGAAAAGAACATGTGGAACATGTGGACCAAGGCAGATAAGGCTGCGGTTTGCTAGGTCCTGCATTTTTGCCACCTAAGCCAACCCATAGAAGTGGCCTAAAAGAGAGCTGGAGAGGGACTCTATCAGGGAGTGTAGCCACGGAACAAGGGAGAACGGCTTTGAACAAATGGAGGGGAGATTTAGACTAGATGTGATGTGGGGAAGAAATTCTTCAGTCAGAGCACAAGCGCACCTGGGAATTAGGGCTGAAGATGCACCTTGCTTCTCTTCTTTTGCATAAGGAATAGAGCTAATTACCTAAAAACCAGTGTTAAAAAGAAATGCAGGGCACAAGATGGGAGGTGCAGGGCAGTCCCCGTGGCCAAGGCGCAGCCTTTCACTCTGACAAGCCAAATGGCCCGGGGGAGCCAGCCCCACACAAGGGGCCCTCAGCCCCCTATCCCTCCTCCTTCCTCCACGTGAGGGCATCTTCCAGAACACTCCCAATGCAGCCGCCCAAACTTGGCCACGCATGGGCCACTGCATCACTGAGGCTTGCTGAGGTCACAGTGGCCACCACTGCCCCGCCTTTGCCTATAAAAAGCCCCCCCTGCCGCTGGCCCGCCACTCGCTGAGCTTCTAGGCCCTCTGAGAGCCAGCATTGGCGGCAGAAGGAAGACCAGAAGCAGCAAGGTGAGAGGCGGTCCTCGTTGGTGTGAGCGGACAGCGATGCAGTCCCAGCAAGCACCAGCAAGGAAAGCAACTGAGAAGAAGCGTCATGGGCAGAGGCAGAGCACCAGCGGCACAACAGACACCAGTGCCCAAGGCAGCTCTGGCATGCAGCCCATTGACCACTATAAGCGGTACCATTGGCACCGCAATGATGCTGGGAACAGGCCAGCCCCTCAGCCATCCAGCAACAGGGGGCCTGGGCCTTCCCAGTGGCGCAACGGCGGCGTGGGGAGAGAGTGGCAGCATCAGATGGACACCCACGTGAGGCACAGGCGTGCCCACAGTCCACAGCAGAGCGCGGGACCCAGCCATGGCCGCTACACAGATGGCAGCGTCGGTGCCACAAATGGCAAGGAAGCACACCGTGGCATGGGACAGCGGCGTGGAAGCGGACAACCCTCTCGTTCCGCACCCCAACCTGGAACCGTCCCAGATGGAAGGCATCCCATGCGGCCTGTCCCAAGAAGGGACGGACTTGAGCATCAGCCATCCCGGGCCATGCGCAGTCCTTCCCGGCAGCCATCCAGAGACTCCAGGCCTCGTTCCTATGATTGGCGCAACAGCAGCGTGGGGAGAAGGCAGGAGGATCTGGCAGACAGCCGTGGGGAGCACAGGCGTGCCTATCATCCCTACCATGGCGCGGGACCCAGCCGTGGCCGTAGCACAGACGGCAGCGTCGGACCCATGCATGGAAATCAAACGCACCGTGGCATGGGACCAAGGCATGGAAGTGGACAGCCCTCTGGTTCCACACCCCAGCCTCAAAACCTCCCAGATGGAAGGCATCCCGTGCGGCCAGTCGCAAGCAAGGATGGGCATGGTCATCAGCCATCCCGGGCCACGCGCAGTCCTTCCCGGCATCCATACAGAGACTCCAGGCCCCGGTCCTACGAGTGGCGCAACAGCGGCGTTGGGCAAAGGCAGCAGGATCTGGCAGACAGCCGCAGGGAGCACAGGCGTGCCTATTATCCCTACCATGGTGCGGCACCCAGCCAGGGCCATAAACGAGATGGCAACGTCGGATCCACGCATGGCAATCAAGCTGACAGTGGACGTCGGCATGGAACGGAACGATCCCGTGGTTCAGCACCCCGGCCTGGAAAACTTTCATCTGGAAGGCATCCTGTTTGGGCAGTCCCGGGCAAGGACTGGCTCAGCCTTTTGCCCAACACCGAGGAGCCCATGGAGGTGGAACCTCCACAAAACATGGATGAACCAATGCAAGTGGATCCACCTCGGCCAGAACAGGCATGGGACTTCCGCAGTGCGTCTTTGCTGTCTGCTCTGCAAGCACGACAACAGCATCGCAGGAGTGCGCGGCCAGCCCCCTACTCGTCGTCGCGCAGGCTCCATCGCAAGCATTAGCTTGCGATGGAGCCCCCAAACACCATGGACGTCCTGCAGGCTTACCTGCAAGACGTCCCGGCAATAAACCACTCTGTTGCCAGTTCTCAGGGGTTGTGTGAGTGCTTCTTTCCCATCCCCCAGCCCTTGTGCCAGAGGTGGCATCCCTTCTGCACAGAGTCTCAAGGAAGAGCACAAGAGAGGAGCCAGCTTCCTTCGGGCTGCTGCACTGGGGTGACAGCAGGAGTCCGCAAGGGCCACCATGCAACTCTACCATTTGTGTCAATAGGAGACCGAGGGGTGAAAATCGGAGTGTGTAAGCAGTTAGAGGTGTCTAATTTCTTATCCTAGGAGTGAGTTCCTCTACCTGAATATTTGTTAAGGAGAGACGTGGAGAAAGCTGAGGTACTCAACAACTTCTTTGCCTCCGTCTGCACTGGTAGGCAGGCTTCCTCAGTCTTTCATTTCCCTGAACCCCTAGATGGAGGCTGGGGGAGCAAAGTCCCACCCTGTACTGGGTCTGGCTGGGATGTTACCTTTCCCAGCAGCAGCCCATACAGTGCTGTACTCTGCACTTGTAGCTGGAACAGCAGTGTTATCACACCAGTGTTGTGTCTACTGCTGAGCAGCACTGGCACAGCATTGGGCCTCTCTCTAACCCTCCTAGGGGGTGGGCAAAAAGTGAGGAGAGAAACATCACTAGGGCAGCTGACCTAAACCAATCAAAGGGATATTCCATACCATGTGGTGTCACACTCAGCAATAAAAGGTGGAAACAGGAAGAAGAGGGGAGGGGTGGGCTCTCGTTGGGAAAACGTCGGTCCTCCTCTCGAACACCGGCTGCGTGCGTTGAGGCCTTGCTTCAAGGACGTGGTCAATCATCGCTCATTTGTGGGAAGTAGAGAGTAATTTCTTTCCTCTGCACTTCCACATAGCCTCCATTTATTTTATTTGCTTGTTTTCCTCCCTTCTTTTTATCTTCCCTTTCCCCCTCCCTTTTCTCCTTTCCCTTTTTATTTCCCTTTAGTTAAATTGTTTAGTTCATAATAGTCTTTCTTTAATTATTATTATTATTTCCCTTTAATTAAATTATCCTTATCTCAACCCGTGAGTTGTTCTTTGCTTTACTTCTCCCCTTCCTCATCAAAAAAGAGGGGGAGTGAGAGAGCAGTTGTGGGGTTTAGCTGCCCAGCATGGTAAAACCACCACAAACCCCCTGTAAGGGAAGAGTGGGTTCGAGACAAGCTGATGAGTCTAAACAACAGTGACAGTTCTATGGGACCTGATGACATGAATCCCAGGGTACAGAGGGAACAGGCTGGTGTAGCTGTCAAGCCTCTCTCCGTCCTAGCTGGAAAGTGTTGGCAGTCAGGCAATGTCCCTGGTGAGTGCAAAAAGGGAAACATCATACCCCTTTTTCAAAAGGGCTGAGAAAGTCAGGTCGTTTAGAAAGCAGAGGAACTCCTACTCAGTCTGGGGAGGGAGAAGAAGAAGACAAGATAGGCTACTCCAAAGTGGCTGGGCCATCAGAGGAACAGGAAGATGAAGAGGGAGATATCATAAGAGCAAAGGAAACAAAATTACCTAAAAACTTGTGGTAAAAATAAAGCCAGGGCACGGGATGGGAGGTGCAGGGCAGTCCACGTGGCCTTTCTTTCTGTCAAGCCAAACTACCTGTAGTAACCAGGCCCAGAAAAGAGTGGCAGCCAGTACCCGTGCATTCCCCCAGCCAGATGTGGTGGTTTTACCGTGCTGGGCAGCTAAATACCACAACCGCTCTCTCATTCCCCCTCCTTAGATGAGGAGGGGGAGAAGTAAAGCAAGGAACAACTCACGGGTTGAGATAAGGATAATTTAATTAAAGGGAAATAATAATAATAATTAAAGAAAGATTATTATGAACTAAACAATTTAACTAAAGGGAAATAAAAAGGGAAAGGAGAAAAGGGAGGGGGGAAAGGGAAGATAAAAAGAAGGGAGGAAAACAAGCAAATAAAATAAATGGAGGCTATGTGGAAGTGCAGAGGAAATAAATTACTCTCTACTTCCCACAAATGAGCAATGCTTGAGCACATCCTTGAAGCAGGGCCTCAACGCACGTAGCCGGTGTTCGGGAGGAGGACCAATGTTTTCACAACGAGAGCCCACCCCTCCCCTCTTCTTCCTATTTCCACCTTTTATTGCTGAGTGTGAAACCACATGGTTTGGAATATCCCTGTAGTTGGTTTAGGTCAGCTGCCCTAGTGATGTTTCTCTTCTCACTTTTTGCCCACCCCCTAGGAGGGTTAGAGAGAGGCCCAATGCTGTGCCAGTGCTGCTCAGCAGTAGACACAACACTGGTGTGATAACACTGCTGTTCCAGCTACAAGTGCAGAGTACAGCACTGTAGGGGCTGCTACAGGGAAAGTTAATATTCCAGCCAGACCCAGTACACCAGCCACCCCGTATTACTTGTCCAGCATGACACCATATGGTATGCAATACCCCTTTGGCCAGTTGGGGTCAGCTGTCCTGCTTCTGTCCCTTCCTAGCTCCCACTGTACTCCCAGCCTGCCTGCTTGCAGGATAGAGCAAGAAGGTGAAAATAGTAGCTGTCTCAGCAGGCATGTGGGGATGGGGGCTGTCTCCTCTCCTGCCACGAGGTCTGTACGGATGCTGTATTGGGAGTTGTCTCTCGCCCTGTTGATCTACAATGTGCTTACTAAGTCAGGGTTTGATTACCTCAAAAAGCTGCCGTAGTTTAAGATGATCAAGCTGCAGCAGAAGAGGTATGGTCTTTGCTGTCGAAGGAATTCTTCATTCAGAAAGGCATTTAAAATGATAATAGTAATAAGATATTAACTTATATATTGTACATGGGCGAGACCAAAGTTTATTTTAACCCTGAAGAGAGCAGCCTTGGATTCTAATACATTTGGAATCAAAACTTCCATCTTCTGCTTAGAAAAAGTCACACTTGCTTTTAACCTGTGAAGGAACGGTGCCCTTAAAAACCACAAAACCATTTCCTGGGTCTGCTACTGATTTTTGTGTATTTCCTCTCCCAAGCCTCTGCATTATAGTTTTCCATACCATGTAGGAAAATTATTTTTGATTAACAACTTGAACACACTAGTGTAAGAAACACAGGAGCAAAACTCCTGCCATTCACCTGCTACCAAAGGCAACCACACCATTTCTTCCCTCTTCTGAACCGATCTCCTCCTGTGCTAAAGTAGTAAGGACTTCTACCATCACAGAACTTCTCACCACTGGATGAAGCAACTTCTACAGCTTACAACCAGAACTCATGTGGCTGGTACATCAAACTGTTGTGTCTGTGCAGGACCACAACCTGTGTTTGCATTGTGTGTAGCTTCCCCATTCTTCTGACCATCCCAGAAGCAGGATTCTGGATCCCTTCCTGCTTGAATTTGGTTGCCAGTGTCATGAATCCATTCTCATCCTTGGAAGAAATTCCTCAATGACACATCTCCAGGACTGATTTCTCTCTCCCTTTTATTTTATTTTATTTTATTTTATTTTATTTTATTTTATTTTATTTTATTTTATTTTATTTTATTTTATTTTATTTTATTTTATTTTATTTTATTTTATTTTATTTTATTTTATTTTATTTTTTTCCACCTGCATTAAACCATAAGTTAGCCTCTATCATAGTAGCAGCTGATGGCTTCTTCACTTGAATATATTTGTTTTCCATGGAAGTCAAAGTTTGCATTGCATTGTGTTTTACAGGCCCTTAAATTTCCTTCTATTTCTACCGCTTGGGTGTTCAGGTGATACATATTTTTCTGTATTTCCTCATTTTTCTTCTTTCCTTAGAATGGCTGTGCTTGGCTTCACCATGTTAACAACCTTGCTTGGCATGTTTGCATGTTACAGCTTCCACCAGTGCTTAGTCCAAATATCACTTGTATCCCTTTCACAGCTTGTCAGGAAAAGCAGCATGGTCACAGAGGCTTATGCGCATTGCTGCTTACAATAAGTAATACAATGAAAAGTGGTATGTTTTTGCGGAAAGAGAATACATTTGCCTTTGAGTTTTAGTGCAGCTGAACTGAAAACATTTTTTTTTCCCAGTTGTTTTCAGTATGTAAAGACTTAAACATTTCCTGGAGCACTGAAGCTCTGAGGCAGCTGTGGTGGGCTGCCCAGCAGGGCAGGATGCAAGCCTTTTAATCAAGCTAAGAAGGTGGTCACCCATTCGCCCTGCTACCATAGCTCTGGTTCACACCAGGATTCATACCTCTCTGCCCATGAATGCCATGAAAGTTGATGGACCTGCTCTGAAGCCCTAGGAGGCATCTCTGCAGCCTTCCTTGGGGGACGAGGCCTCAGGCCTCAGGCCTCCTCCTGTTTTGGAGGTATACCTGCAAAACTTCTTTTTTGGGTAGACATTTAACAGACAACAGCCCAGCAGATAAAAACATGGCCCTTCTGGATGAAGAGTCAGCATCTACATTGTGGAAATAACAAAGGGGGGGGGGGACGACGACTTATTAAAGCAGCAAACAGCAGCAGAGGGCACTAAGGATTTAATTTTAGTCAGAACTTGTGCGCTTAGGACTCTTGTCAATATCCAGCTTTTCAGCAGTTACACAATAATATATAAATTGGTAGCTGCTGCTGCTCCTCCTCCTCTTGCTTCAGGTTGTCTTCAGTCTGCCAAGCTCCTGTACTGCAGAACTTCTCACAGCTCAAACTTGCACTGGCTTTTGCAGGCTCACCATCCTCTTGTCAAGGAAATATCTCTGCATGTGTGTGCTAGTTTCTGCACCTGCTCAGTGCAAGGATGCTGGCTGCAGAAATGAAGACCTTTCGCTTAAGAAAGTATCAGACATGGACCCACACCATACCCATAGACTGACCCTTGAACAATGTTCCTTCAGCCACTGCTCTGGAAAAAAACATCCTCACTCCAAAGCTCCTTGCAGGCTGTTCCTTGCTTTGGCAGCCCCTTGCCAACCCACTTGTATCTTGCTGGCATGCCTGTTGCATGCCAAGGGACTTGTGATTTCTCCTACATGCCACTTCCATCCACAGTCTCCATCTTGGGTGAGATGTCCCACAGAAATAAATGGCCTGCCAGGAGATCTGCCATCAGGAAGCTGCCTCTTCCTACCTAGCTTCAAGTTATGTGACTTTTAGGGCACAGCTGGGATACAGGGATGTTTCCAGTAGGCAGCACATCCTCTTGAGAACAAAACAAGTAGCCTGGCTCATTTCTACCCTGTGTAGTGCCAGCCTCTAGAGGAGGTAGAGGTGGAGGACTCTCCATCTGCTGGGAAGTCAAATTCAGCCAATGTGGTAAGGGGCAGGAAGACTCTTGGAATAATGAACTCTATTTGGATATTCATAGGCACATGAAACACAGATGCTCCCATGTGGCATTTGAGCCCTGTGCACTGACCTACAGCTTGATCCTTGTTTGGTCCAAATGCTCCACATGCTGACAGCAATCTGAGGATGTGCAGTGCACACCTGGACTCCTTTCGGCTAAGGACTGTAACCATCAACACCCCATCCTCTACTAACCTTTCGACCTTCTCCTCTACAGCTGTTTCTGCATCCCATTAACAGGACAAAGTGGGTTAGTCGAGAAAAAGTGTTTAATACTTATGCAGCAGGGGGAGACTACTACAGGAGTACTACTCTGGTGTTTGTCTTGCATGGATTTGTCAAATGCAACTTAAAGCAGAGTTTCTGGAGCAGACACCGGGGAACTGGAAAATATTTGACAGGATTCTGGGTTTACCTGGAAGGCAAGAAAGCAGAGCTAAGGAATACTCGTTAAAATAAATAAATAAATAAGTGATCTGTGTTTGAATCTCTGGCTTTGTCTTCTGTTTCTATAGGCTGATCACAGCATCCTGCCACACTCCTGAGCTTGGTGATGCTGCAGATACTGGAACGCAGCTGCTTGCTGCGGTAATGTCCCGGTGTCCCACCAGACCTGTCCCTGCAATGTGAGTGGATGTGTTCCAACTGCATGCTAGCACTGCACCACTTGGGGTTTAGGTCAGGGTTAAAAAGAGTCTTCAGAGCTGAAGAAAGCTCCATTCTCTGTCTAAATAAACAAGCATGGGTAACAGGTTGGTTATTTTTTTTCTTTTTTTTTTTTCTTTTTTTTTTTTTTTAATAAGGAATGTTGTCAGTCCTATTTTATTATGCGTAATAGAAGGAGGTGAAAAAAATCAATATAAGCACTGCACCTAATCTACTTAAACTACAATCACAATGTTATGTGAATGCCTTACAACATTGTTTAAATCCAACAAGAAGACAAGAAAACAACAAATCTATGCAGGGTTTTTTATACATACGGTGAGAAAGTTTGTAAAGTGTTAAAATATATTTTCTGTTCTGTATGCTTCTGGTACAAGGAAGTGATGTGCAGAATACTGTATACTTATGAGCAGAGCCTTGACTTATACAAGCAAAATTCGACTTCAAAACATATACCGTATATCTTAAAATATTACTCCAAATCTCCTACAGTTGCTCATATAAAGTCAAATCCAGCACCTACTAAAGTTCAGCCAGCTGACTCTCTGACTCCAGTGGGCAATTGACTAAGCCCATGATAACTGTGAAGTACCTGACAGTCTAACCGTATTCATATGAAAAAAATCACATTGCATAGATTTAAACAGGAAGACATGCAATAACAAGACAAGTCACAGTATAGCAAAACCTTGTTTCTTTGGTGAAACAGAAGCAGATATAAAAGTTACAAAGATTTTAGACTTTCATTCACAAAAAACAGACATTCACATTATACACTATACAAGATAATATAAATAGAGAAAAGTATTATGTGCATTGTTTGGGGGTAGGGGTGGGGAATGAACCGGCCAACACAGTGACGCATTGCCATGTTGAACGCACAAAGACTGGGTATCCATGGTGGAGCAGTCACTGCAATTTTTTAAGAGATGTTGCCTGGGACTGTAATCAATGGTCCCAATAAACCATGGCAAGGTCGCCTCATGGGCAGTTCTGCCTGGGACAAACTTGTACATGTTGGCTGGGTTTTTGATTCTTTTCCTTTCCTTTTCAACTTCTTGCATCATATCCCCACACTAACACAAAGGCATAAGCCTCCCAACTCTGTTTGTATTTGCAGTGTTATTTTGAAAGTTGTATGTATGTATCCTAGGGAACTTACTTTATTTATCCTTTATTATTTATTTTTTTTCCTGTGCCCAAAGACGTGCAGGGAACTTTGCAGAAATAACCAGACACAATCCTTTATGTGGAGAAGTCCTTTCAAACATTACCTTCTACACTTACTATACACATCCAGGTCAGTTGTCGCGCTGACCAGGGTAAGAAATCATAATAGAAAACTCCTACATACACACTGCACCAACTACAACCTAAAACCTCTTTGTGCACACACTTCTTCCTAGAAAGCCAAGATCCTGATTCTTCCATAAGTCACACAGTTCTCACCCATCTAACCACAAACAAATGATCCTGTTTAGCAGGAATTTTGTTCTCTGGGAAAATAGCAAAAGATGGTTCCAAAAGTGGAGCTCAGGGGCTAATACTGCACTGGCGAGCTCTTTTAATCTTCTTTGCATGGGTAAAATAACATCCAATAAATTAAATCAGTATGGCTTACTTCATTTATTTATGTACGCTTCACAGCTGCAGCATTCATACACAAACATTCATTACTTTATAAAAAGATTAAAAAATGGTTATATATACAAAATTATTTACTTTTTTGATTTTTGTTTGTTTTTTACAAAAAAAGATCCCCCAAACACTAGGTCTAACTCCATTTTAGAATGCAGAGACCTGTAATATAGACCTTGTGGTTAATGTTGTGAAAGTCTTTTTTTTTTTTCATTTTTTTTCTTTTTTTTTTTTTCCTCTTTTTTTCTTTCTTTCAGAAAAGGTGGCCCTGGTTGATAAAGTTAATGTATTAGCACTTGGATTTTTACAGGCCCTCCTTGTCATATACAAGTCCTCCATGCAGTCCTTTCTCATGAATGATGAGGCTGGAATGGAGAGCAGAAAAAAAGTTCCACATTGCAGTCCCTAGTTCATGCTATATCCCCACTTTATGTGCTCTAAATTTTGCATCACATGGACACACACTGTACCTTGGATGGTAACTGGCACAGTTTGCATTAAAAAGAAAAAGTCATGTCACTTGTGTGTTTATCTTCACCTTGTAATAGCAAATTTCAGTCAGTGAAGTTATTTCAACCATTTCCAGCCTAGGTAAACAACATAAAAACAATGTCACAAATGACTGAAGACCTCTGAGGCCATTCTAACCATAAATATGCCTGAACTTAGTGTGACTTTTCATTTTATATACAGGATTTTTAAAACAACACACAATTAAACAACATTAAAATCATCTTATTTACATTTTCATTGGTGCTAAAATTGAGCTGTTTAAATATTGCAGAAGGCTGGTATATGTCATAAAATGGTCCACACTGATGGCATATAGAAAACTAATAATCATTATAGGCTGGAAATGGTCTCTTTTTATCCCCATAAGCACTTCTCCTCTATATAATTTTTATTTTTATTTTTTTTTTGTTTTCTGATAAACACAATATTTTTGCAAAATGCATTGTGAATACCGGAGTCCATAGTTTCAAAACAATTTGATAATACTCCTATAAGTGATAGAAAAGGCACAGAAAGTTAGAACTTTGGCTGAAATGGTGGAAATCCCCATTCACCATTTAGCACTCAGCGCCTTGAGTCCTGCCATGTCCTGATCCAGCGATGGTAGTGTTTTGATGAATTTAATGATGTTCCCTTTCCTGATGAAGAATGTTTATAGTAGTATTTCTTAGAATAAGTCCTTTGGTACGTGGACGCTGCAATGAAAAGGAGGGAGAAAAAGAATATATTAATTAATTTGAAATGATATCAGCATGAATGGACTGGCTACGCTTCACATTAATTTTCTATTATTTGTGATTAATTAGGGAGTTAACAAATGATTAACTGATACTAAGGCCATGTTACAGACAGGAGAAGCATCTCTTGAAAATAGTTAGACCACATCTGCAGAAGGCATTGTTAGCATTATTGAGAACCTATGAATTCAGAGACTTTGTAAGAATGTTGCTGCTTAATTGAAAAGAATCTTAATGGCTTTTCTAAAAACAGAAAAGTAACATTTTTATTAGTTTTAGAATCCCAGTGATTTTTCTACAGATAGTGTGAGCTGTACTGCTGTCATAATCTATAATATAAGGTTTGCGCTTCTTTTAAAAATATACTCATTACTTTTCATTACTTATCATTACAGATGCTCATCTTTACATTAATGAATCTATTGTTTCTGAGGCAGCACTGATTCCTTTTCAGAGAACTTACGATTCATGCATGTAATTTTAGGCATATCCCATCTTCCATTCCCTTGGCACCGGATGGTTGGAATATGACGCTGGATGAAGCCATCTTTGCAGTGATATCTAATAAGTGAGTTGATCTCATAACGAGGTTTCATCTTCCCAAAGGTCTTTGCATTTTCCACAACAGGAGGCTGACCACAGGCAACTTAAAGGAAGACAAAACCCCAGTTTGTAAATGCCTTTCTGAGGTAAATTCTGTCTATGGGGACATGTCAAGAGATTTTAGCAAAAATCCCAAGAGACATGTCCAAATAAGGACAGGTAGATCACTTTTTTTCTGTAGTTCTCCGGTTCTGTACATCAAATACAATAATGATGGAAATGGTAAAACTGCAAAATGCATGGTTAATATTTCCTTTTTGGTTTAAATTTCTGATATAATTTTGAACCAAAAAAGTTTTCATACTCACACAAAGAAAAGATTTTCACTGGAAAGCTGCAAAACCTGAAGAGCAGTGAAGTTATTACAAGCATTTGATTAAAAAAAAAATAATAAAATAAAATAAAAAAAATCTCATTCTTAAAACTTCTCAGGTCTTCCTCAACAGCAGACTTTTTAAAAGCACTTAAAACTCATGCACCCTTCAACACACAATGAACATGTTATCAAAATGCTGTAAATGATAATTGGGCAACAGTGGAGTGCACAAGAGATTTTGGTTTCTTCTTTACTTTCCCAGTCTAAAAAGACAGAGAACAACTAAAGTGTTAATATACATCCCCTGGCAACTCTCGTGTTTGAGGTTTCATTGACCCGGGCAACTACAGGCCACTTCTGTGTTCAGCAGCATCATGGAGCAGACACTCCTGGAAGACCCTCCTTAGCTTGGTCTAAGGCACATGGAAAATAAGGTAGTGATTGGTAACAGCCAGCATGGCTTCACTAAGGGTAGGTTGTGCCTCACAAATCTGATGGCGTTCTATGATGGGGTTACAGCAATGAAGGATAGGGGAAAAGCAACTGACATTATCTACCTGGACATGTGCAAAGCATCTGACACTGACCGCATGATATCCTTGTCCCTAAATTGGAGAGACAGGGATTTGATGGATGGAGCACTCACTGGGTAAGGAATGGTTGCACTCAAAGAGTTGTGGTAGACAGCTCAATAACGATGTGGAGATCAGGAAGGAGTGGTGAACCTCAGGGATTGGTGTTGGGACCATTGCTGTTTGACATCTTTGTAAGTGACATGCGCAGTAGGACCTTGTGCACCCTCAGCAAGTTTGCTGATGACAGCGAGCTGGGTGGTGTGGTCGACACGCTGGAGGGAAGGGATGCCATCCAGAGGGACCTGGATGGGCCTGAGAGGTGGGCCTATGCAAACCTCATGAAGTTCAACAAAGCCAAGTTCAAGGTCCTGCATATGGGTCAGGGCAATCCCAAGCCCAAATACAGGCTGGGCAGAGAATGGATTGAGACCAGCTCTGAGAAGAATAACCTGGGAATGTTTGTTGACAAGAAGCTCAACACAAGCCAGCAATGTGTGATTGCAGCCTGGAAAGCCAACCGTACCCTGGGCTACACCAACAGCAGCACGGATCATCTGGGTGAGGGAGGGGATTGTCCTCCTCTGTTCTGCTCTTGTGAGACCCCACCTGGAGTCCTGCACTCAGCTCTGGGACCCCAGCAGAAGAAGGACAGGGGCCTGTAAGAGCGTCCTGTATGATCAAAGAACTGGAGCACCTCTCCTATGAAGACAGGCTGAGGGAGTTGGAGTTGTTCAGCCTGGAGAAGAGAAGGCTCTGGGAAGACCTTACAGTGGCCTGCCAGTGCCGAAAGAGGGCTATGGGAAATCTGGGGAGGGACTCTGTGTCAGGGGGTATAGTGAGAAGACAAGGAGTAATGATTTTAAACTAAAAGAGAATAGGTTTAGATTACCTATAAAGAAGAAATTCTTCACTCTGAGGGTGGTGAATCCCTGGTACAGGTTGCCCAGAGAAGCTGTGGATGCCTGATCCCTGGAGGTGTTCAAGGCCAGGCTGGATGGGGCCTTGGGCAACCTCGTCTGGTGGGAGGTGTCCCTGCCCATAGCAAGGGGGTTGGAACCAGATGGTCTTTAAATTCCCTTCCAACCCAAGCTATTCTGTGATTGTATGTAAGCATCAGCTCTAGCAGTGTATAAGTCCAATGTGCCTTTCAGATTCCTTCAGTCTGAACCTCCCCTGGTGCAGCTTTGTGCCATTCCTGTGCATTCTATCACTGCTACGCACATTGTTCACAGTGGCACGCAGGTAAAGCAGGTCTGCCAAGTACGTAAATGCCTCTTTTGTTGAGATCTGCAAATAAGAAATTTGTCTGGTTTCAACTAGGAGTTTCTATTGTGTACCATTTTGACCTTGACTCAAGAGCAGATTAGGAAAAGTTTAATATGTGGATAGAGAAAAACAAGTTTGTGGGGCTAACTCAGCTCTAGGTTCACTCTATTGGTCACCATAAATCACTTAGAATTTGTCCCTTTGTGTTTATAAAACTGGAATTATGCTATAGTTACTGTAAAGTTTGTACCTGTTCCTTTCTTGCAGGTATAGGTCAGGTGATAATTGCATGGAACATCATTCCACTGCCCATTCTCATGCCATATTATAACAACACAGTCTTCTCCAGCAGAAAAGAAACTGTCTGGCTGGTTTGGTCGCCAGTTCTCATATTGCTGCAGAAAAGAGAAGCACACCCATTATTTCCAGTGTTGGAATATATTTACATTTCATTTTACAGAACACAAAATATTACCATTGATGATGAGCAACCTCAATTGTTTGGTTCAGGCAGTTAAGCACAAACTACACAAAACTAGATTTACAATATCTTCCCACTCTATTAACAGACAAAAAGTATTTTGATGCTACATTTTACTTACTGTAGACTAGTATCAGGTGAGTAAAACAAGTTGACACAATTCAGTTCAAGGACTATCTCAACAAAAATGTGTTGGATCACACTCTACCTTACATAGGCTGAAAGCACGAAGCCAGGAAATGCAATGAATAAGCTACTACCCCTACTAGTCCATGTCTACTAAATGACAAACCACAGGCTGCATTCTCAAATTCAAATTATTTATTCTTCATTAATGAAGCCATGCAATAGGATGACTTTCAGAATTTTGTGTGAAATAAGTAAAGGTGTCAGAAAGTGGCCCCAGGTCACTGCAGATTGATATTGCCATTAAAAAGGCTTAGGTGGCAGACTGAGAGTATAGAGCAGCTTGAGAAATTATGATTCAAATTCTGCCTTCTGCAGAGAAATTACCACCACAGACATCTGGATCACATACATATGAGTGAAAATGGAAACTGGCACAGTAGTTTTAGAAGTAAAAATCTGATTGTCAGTATGTAACAACAAGTTTCAAATGGCAGAAAAATAGCTTTAGCATTAAATATATATATATAATATATATATATATTATATATATATAATATATATAATAATATATATATATATATTATTTTTTTTTTCTTCCTGGCACTGCACCTGGAACATACAATTGACATGTTGATTTGGGCAGACTCTGCTTTTTAGGTTCGAAGCTGTCAATTTGCAGGTTTGCACTTAATTTAACCAAACAGCTCTGCACCTCCCAGCTCAGCACCTGCCCCTATCAAGAGGGACAGCAGGAAACCAGCAGGAAAACAAAGGGATTATCATACAGATAGATAATCTATCCAATGTCTTTCATAGGGGACATATGCACTACTGTCCTTGAAGTTAGCAGTGGTGGGATACTGTTTACTCCACTTCTTGTTTCATCTTGATCCCAACTGAAGCTCAGTAACTTGAGATTTCCTTAATGTTATGCAAAGAAAAGCTAGAGGAAATATGGGAAACTATTCTTAGCAATTTTCTTTGTGATTCCTGTTGTGTCACTCCAAGAATTTGATGGTGGCTAAAAATAGATATCTAAAAGAACAGGAATTCACATAAATGCCAGGCTTTAATTGGCAGATAGTCCCTTGTATGGTCAAAATGACAGAGTTCCTACAATGCTTACATCTTTCTGTCTAGAGTTGGCCCACATAAATGTCATAAAAGTTTAGCTTTCTATTTGCTTAGCTTTATGAAATAACCACTATTCAT
The DNA here is from genome assembly GCF_965140915.1 of Aythya marila. Lineage (NCBI taxonomy): Eukaryota > Metazoa > Chordata > Aves > Anseriformes > Anatidae > Aythya > Aythya marila. Next base: position 80,906,350 of record NC_139080.1, on the reverse strand, counting down.
TGCCTGTGCAAAACCATTTTAGTAATACAGTTTACATACTCTATACAAGTAGTATTTACCTTACAAGGAATCAAGCTATGAACAATAACAACAACAACAACAACAACAACAAAAGAGTTAAATGCATATTTTCCTGTTATGTGTCCATCACTGGTTTTAATTATCCAAGCAATTTAACAATCATGATTTAAATAAATTTGTTCTGCACTGAATCTGTTACCTCTAGCAATTCATAAAACATCTTCCTACTTTTGTGGGACCTGCTTAACTTCACCTCTATGCTTTAGTATCTCATAGTCCTAAACTGCAACACATTCTAACTTCCTTACTGATGTCCAGAATTCAAAAACTCACATCAACTGAGAAATTAAGAGTATAACCTTTTGTAAGCATGGTAGTAAAATACCATATACATGTGTCAAATGGGATCTGTTGTGTGTGGGCCTCCTGCAACACCTGGTACAAAAAAATAACCAACAAAATTAACTAAAGAAAATTCTGCATATACCTCCTGATATCTCCTGGGCCAGTGAGGACAATGGGAGGTAAGGCGTGTGCCCATGCACAGTGTGTATTTTTGTAATTTGGAGTGCTCCCTTTTGCAAAAGAATATGTCGGAAGTGCTGCCTCGCCTCAGGTCTAGTGACTTGGCACAGCCAAGCTGGTGAAGGGTCTGGGAATGTGCCGAGGCCATGTGAGATGCCTATTGCTGGCTAAGGCAGGGTGCACACACACGCCAAGGGCTTAGGTTTACCTGTGTTATGGCCCCACGCACTCGTCTCAGTCACCCCTCACATCTCACCACCTGCCCTACTGAAAGGTAGCATCTGCTCCTTTGAGAATATGCCAAGACATAGGGACACAAGGAAAAAGCTGTGAAAACAGCCAGGTTAATGGTAGAAAAGTTTGGTTAGTGACGCCCTGACAGCAAAGCCTCGCGGCTCTGTCTTGTGGAACTGCAGCTGCAGAGAGCTGCATGCTTCTGCAGGGGTCAGTGTGTGGGAACTGGGATGCTTCATGGCAACTGGGGGCGTGTGAGCTGAAGGTGCTCAGCAACTTGCCAGCTCCCACCCGAGCCCAAAATTTGTCTGCTTTGTTGGCAGGGCTGCAGCATAATGGCAAGGGATTATATCTGGGCTGTGTGGTTTACTCAAGAATGTCTGATATCCTCCAGCATGACATGCTGTTACCTCATATCTAATATCATCATTGCATGAGTTTATTTTGGCTGAATACCTCTGATTTCATTTGGTTTCAGTGCCAGAATTGCTTAGCAGAGGAAGTTCCAGACCGCTGAATTGCTTTCTTAGGTCCCCACCCAGCTCCTCTGTAGTTTTTCAGATCCTTATTTAGCCCCTGATAACATGATAATGATACAAAAAGATTCTCACAGTTTGAGTTGAATAAGTTGTTACAAAAATAAACTAATAATTTGCTTTCTTCTTACAGATGACATTTTTGCATGACCATGAGCTTGACTCTGTTTTCCACTTAAACTACTGTAAACCAGGGGTGACTGCACTATGTCCAGTAAAACTACATCAGCAGAAACGTAATGGGAAAGAACCAAATCCCATGTTACATACTGCATTGTACTGTTTGTTTTCAGAGATATTCCTTACAATCTCTCTACAAAGTCTGTGAAATGTACAGATACCCCTCCCCTTGCAAAAAGAAGTATCCTAAACAATTCATAAATCTCCTGTTGGAAAACACCACTCAAAATAATCTAAATAAGATGCCATTCTTTAAGTGGCTACATCATTTAAGTTCTTTGTATTTCAATGCAATTACTGTCTTGTAGAACAGTTATATTGTACAAAGAAAAAAAAAAAAAAAAAAAAGAAAAAAAAAAAAAAACAAAACCCAATATTTTAATTTCATTCCTTGGCAACATCTACCATTTGGGTTTGTTCGTTTTTTAAGATCATGTCCAAAACAGATTAGCTATGTTCACAGAGGAGCCAAAGCCCACTTGTATCATTCCAGCCACCCTGCTACTACCTTCTGTCTTCAGGGAAACTGATGCTGTCTCAGCACACCAGCAAAGCCACGCTAAGCAGTGCTGTGTTGGAGTTGATAAAGTCCAAGGCATCCTTTTACCAACAGTCATGCTTCAATCAGCACCATTAGCACTAGTTTTAGCTGTATCATTCATAAGGTATGATTTAGGGTCCTGAAAACCTAAAGAGATTCAAATGCTAAGTTCATACATGGAAGAAAGACCATGAAAAGAAGAAAGGTACTCAGCAGAAATAATTATATTGACCTAAATATTTTTACTGCCCTGGCTAATGTCAAAGCAATTAAAATGAAAAGCACTTCAGGACATGTAAGGACATGTAAGCTTATAGTGAGCTTCACAGAAGGTCTAGCCCTTTTCCTCCAGCTGTGAAGCATGTCTTGCTGGGGAGGCTGCAGGACGCTGACACTGCTGTGCCAGGCTCTTGGCAAAGCCCTCAGCATCCATGAAGGCAGGACACTTGCTTTGTGTTATCAAAAAAAATCTGTGTTTTGGTGTGACCAGAAAACAGCAGGAACTGGCCTTGGCAACAACATTTTGATATCTGTACATGCATTTGGTCCTTTGGAAACCACACACTGTTGTGTCTTGCCATCATTTCATGCCAAAAACAGGAGCTCCCACTGCACTCTTTTTGCCTTTTAGGAAATCTTTCTTGTACAGTCTTTTGGCGAAACTGAAACCCATGCTAACACATTGGACTTAGTTGTTCTAGTTTACTTTGCTGAAAAGTACTGAAAACTTCCCCGTAGAAAGAGGGCAGAAGGTCCATGGGCTGGAGCCACAGTGAGGCAGGGGACCAGCTCCTCAGGCTTCCCACATGGCAGCAGACAACACATGGCTGACTGATTGGCAACTGATAGCCTGGGGAACAGTGGCTATATATTTTCTTGCCTCATGGGAGGACCTTGGATCTGATGATTACAAAAGTCCATGAAGATGTTTTTATAATAAAAGTTCAATTTATTTATTTATTCCCTCCCCCCCCCCCCCTCCCCCCCATATCAGACTGAATTAAATCACAGCCTTAATCTGCCAGTTAGGTGGCAGGATGACAGTCCACCAATTAAATCCAAGAAAACCAGGATTACAGCAAGAGCTGTAAAGTGGCTGATTTTATTAGCTGGTCACTATTTTTGTCATTCAGATGGCTGGTAATTAAACAGAATAAGCAGAGCCTTCCTGTCACAAACAAGATCCTGCCTTGTGGGAGATTTGTTATTTAAATTTTCAGATAACCAGCCTTACTTGAGGGACTCATTTCCTTTTTAACGAGTAATCCATTCAGCTCTTTCAGATGTTTGCCCTGTCAAGGTGAATCCAGGAGTGAGCAGTATCTCAGCTTTGAGACATGCACTTAGACATTTCAACAGTTCCTTTATCTCCAAAAGGCACACCAAGTGGCTGAGATCAATAGCATGGGCTTTGCATTCCAGAATAGTCAACAAACACCATGTTTAACCAAGCACAGCTACTGATGCAAACAAAATGTTACTGCTTGACCTCATTATTGTGCAAAGGCTAATGATCTTTTCTACAAAACTAAAGCTAGGAAACAGTTTACTTGGAATACATGTCTTATTTATATTTGTAGGGTTAATGGCTTTCCTGCAGGGAAAGTAAAGCATGTTTTCAGCATGTCCAAATGAGTTTAAAGTATAAACCTTTCTTGGCACTTTTTGGGACTTATAATTTCCAATAGTATTTTTATTCTATTTCTTTCTGTCTGCTTCCCCCTCTGATTGCTTCTCAATTCAAGATTAATGTAGCAAATAAAATAAAACAAACAATCAAACAAACAAACTCAAGAACAAAAACAAACAAACAAACAAAAAAACGTAAAGCTGCAGGGACTTGGTGACATGATGCTCTCTGTGCCATGTCATCTTAAAATGAAGCACTATTTCCTGTCTCAGATTTTGTCACTAAATTAGTGTAAGACACCACTGCAAAACTTTTTGGCTGCTATCCTCATTTTTTCCCATAATTCTGCTATGGAACAGGAATACTTTTTTTTTTTTTTTTTTTTTTTTCTTCACAATAGCATGCATTTCTTAAAAAAAAAAAAAAAAGCCTTTTCAGGGAAATCTAGTGAACAAGTCCAGCACTGGGGAAGTTCTCTTATAGCTTGATTGCTTAACTAAAAACTACATCTCTCTTTTAGAGATGTAATAACTTGTTATTGCCCATGGTTTTAGGTTGGCTGAACCACCACAAGATAGATCAGCACAGGGGTAGAATGAGAATAAAGATCAGCTCAGAATGTTTGTGGCTTATGCTGTTAGACAGCACTGAAACTGTTACTTGAGACACTCATGGGAAGTTTGAAAGGGATTGCATTTCTTTTTGGTAGAAATAAAATCAAACAGATCGCTGAGAAGATTTGGCAATGAATAAAATACTTACATTAACTTCACCTAGTATTTAAATACATTTATATACTGAGAAAGACAAGAAACTACCTTACAGCATAGGCTCTGTTTCACTTAATTTCACCCCAAAGATCTGCAAAAGATCTTCTGTTTAATTTTATGAATGGGAGTAGTTTGACAGAATTTACCAAAAGTATTTGTGAGATTAAAAACTCCAGTCACTGAATGCTTAAGCACATGCCTTGCATTAAAGACATGGGTGGTACCCAAACTCCATAGGGTAGATCCCATGCATACTTTAGGCGCATGCTAAAATAAAAGCTAAATGTTTCCCAGCAAATCTTTGCTGGGAGAAATTTGAGTCAATTGGAAGACAACTGCTATGTCTAAACTTGACTATGGGTACAAAAAATATCACATGCCACAATCCCAATATTCTTAATACAGAGATCACAGTAGAATGACTTCCCTCAAGCCTCTAATTTGTGTTTTTTGTTCATGGGATTTGGGAAAGAGGCAGGATTTGGATTGGGCAGGCACCCAAAATTGGCTCCCCATTGCAGTCACACAGGGAGAAAGAAGGAGCTTTGAACTAGAAATGAAATAAGTAAAAATCATCAGCTGATGTAGCTGAAATAAAAATCAGTATCTTTTTTTTTTTTTGGGGGGGGGGGGGGGGTTATCTAGGAGACGACTATCTTTTTGACTTTTTTTTTTAAACAGAACCTCAAGGTAACAAACTTTCCACTCAAAGCACAAAGTGGCAGGTATGTCAAGAAATTACCACTAGATGGCAGTGTCTACTCACTACTGAGCCCTGAAGCAAACTAAGTAGCTCCGAGATCACAATTCTTCAGAAAAGATCTCTCTCTTATAAACGGCTTAAAAGCTAACTGAAGTCAATGGACAGCACCCCGATGACTTTGACCTGTTTGATCTGCTCTGCACCAAGTCCTCTTAGGGTAGTGACTTTTATCATGGTTCACACACTCTAGAGTTCAATTTTCTGGGTATATTGTGTGTGTTAGATATCCAGAAGTTCCCTTAGGATGGAGAATGAAAAATGAATGCCACAGGGAGCTGGTTAAATTCTCTTGTTATTGGGCAGGTGTCTTGCCGTGGAAGATAAGTGTGGTAGGATGTTAAATGGCATAATACATGTTTTCTGGGATTAACACCAGCTTAATTACGTATTATCAACGTGATGCAAATTGTGTAGGGTGTGACTTGCTCTTTTTGTGCACAGTTTACAGAAGAGTCAGTGGAAAATGAAAATCCTCCACTTTGTCATTTATTTCAACAGTTATTGCAGGTTTGAAGCTGTCCAAGAGCTTTAGCCCAGGGCCAGCTGTAATGAGGCTCTGAAGAAACTGCTGGCCCCCTTGGTAAAAATAAGACAAAAAAAACGCTTTGTACAAGAGGCCCTTCCTTCAGCCTACAACAGGCTGAACTAAAAACATAACTGTCATTAATAATGTTATATACTTCTCCCCCAGTTAAATGCAGGTCAAATGAGCATCTTAAAAAGAGTCTGTAATGACTGACTGCAGCACAAAATCAAAACATTTGGTAGATTTAAAATCTCCTTCTGCAGGGATCCTGTGGGACATTGGCACAATGAGCTTTTTGTTTGCAGCTGACTACAGTATTTTTTAGTTTGTTTGCTTTATTTAACCCTCGGAGACAGGCTACCTCCCTACAAAACCCCGTGCCTTTTGAAGGGCTTTGTGTTAAATAACGTTACTCTTTATGCAAGGGGTGCAGTTTTAGATTTGCTCAGGTCAGACCATTCTGATGCACTGACCAATAAAGTGGGGAAAAGAGAGGGCTTTGTTTTCTCCAGGATTAAACTTGGGTTTGGTTTTACTGTGTTTTTTATGCAGCTACCTAGGACTGACAACCGGAGGGCCAGCACTGCGAACACACAGCGTAAAGCTGCTGTGCTGAAGGGAAGAAAAACTAACGTAGAGTCTCTGGACAGTTTTAAAAGTGGCAATATGCCCCATTACTCTCCTAGCTGGCAGCACTCTCCCAGTGACAGACAATCTGGCCACAGACACTAGCCAGCTCCTTATTACGGCACTAATCTTATGTAATGGGAGTGAGCTTACTGCCCTACAAAGCACTAATTATCAACAGCATTTTCCGAAGGATATGAATAACTCCCCTTGTGAGACAGAGGCCCAAGGCACAACCCCAAGTAGCTATATGCGCTTAATCCATAACATGAATAGCTCCAAAGGACTCCTTTACCACCGTGCCTGCTCAAGGGCCCTTAACAGAGAAACGCCAGCAGCCCAAACACAATGGAGAAGCTGCCAAAAGCAACACCAGATTTCTTCTATTTGGATGGGTGTGCTTTACAGCTGTAAAAGTTAGTATTCACAGAGCTAAGTGAATTATTTAAATTCAATTTCCCTAAGATACCTTCAAATGTTGCATTGTATTCACAGTGTCTTTGATCAAGCCAATTATTAAATGTTTCCAATGACAGTGTAAATTTTGTTATTTTGTAGTTTGTATTACATCAAATTTAAGATATACAAGGACCTAAGTAGGAATGGACTTCTTTTTATATAGTTGTATAGAAGTATAGAAGTTGTATAGAAGTACAGACTTCTTTTTATATAGTTGTATTACTATTTGGGCTTTGTTTTTTTCTCCTGTACCACTGTGATTTTACCAAACTTATTTGAGTTTTTTTCAAGAATTTTATAAGTGAAATGAAGACTCTCTATGAATCATTGTAAAAGAGTTACTCACTATTCCATAAAAGCAAGGGAAAAATCTACAGAAAAGTGCAAGAATAATTTTGATTCTGTATTATTATTTGTAAACAAGCTCTTATTTGTAGCTGTTTTGATTCCCTTGTAAAATATCAAGCTGAGGAAAACTAATGCTTTCCCATACTAAGTACCAATGGGACAGCCCCACAACCACACTGTAATAGAAGGAAAGCAAATTAAAAAAAAAAAAAAAAAAAAAAAAAAAAAAAAAAGCTTTTAAAAATGTTGTATTATTTCCTTCTGCCTCTTCTGTCTGTCAGTGCAGTGAAATGCATATACCTCAAATGTGCTGAGCAGAAATTTGCCTGATTTTGAGGACACAATGAATAATGAAGCTCTAGGAGTGCTGGGGTGCTGTGAGCACTCTGAGCTCACTTCAGTGCCTTTGTTTTTGAGATTAACCTTCTGGAAATTAGGGTCTAGGTGGATGAGTCAAAATTTGCAGGCTACAAATCCCCTGCCTCTGGCCCACATGATCTTGTGTGTGGCTGATGCTACAGGTCCAGGCATGTGGCAGTGCCTTATAGCTCTCACCACAGTGAGAGGTGAACTTGCTCCACAAGCCTGGGTCTCAGTTTCCTGAAAGAACATTTTCTTTTTGTGTTGCACTCACACAGCTGCAATCAGCTCTTTTCCCTTGATAGGAAATGGGAACACTGGAAACACTGCCTAAGTGTTTTTCATGTGGCCCATCAGCTCCAGAAGACAAATCCAACTCTCCCAACCACCGGAAATGCCGGAAAGCTCTTTCTTTTCCAAAAGAAAAGAAGCAAGAACACGTTGTAGATGAGAAAAAAAACTGCTTCTTGCCATACAGCTACAGTACAACAAATCAGAACAAATTGGATTCGTGCAGGTGGCCAGCAATACTTTCCAGTGTTAGTGAAATTACATCTCATTTTGGTTTACATATTGGACTAGGTGCCCTAAGCTTAGCCAAGGAGCTTCAGAGCTTTTGCCCTGACCATATGCAAGAAGCTCCCACTTTGTCTTCAAAGGGAATTTGCAATAAACAAACAAACAAAACAAAACAAACAAACAAACAAACAAAAAAGGGGGGGGGGGGGGAGGACAAATATAATGTCTGGCCAATAAAAATGTATATAATGAAATACCAGTTTCATGGAAAGCAATCTGTTTATGTGAAAGTAGTACCTGGACTGCCAGCTGAACTTTAGGGCACCAAAGGTGTGACCTAACTACTTTAATCATGTTATTTTGCAGTTTTCAAGATCAATACATTTTTGGAATACAGGGAGTACAGCATGATGAAAAGGTAATGCTTAGCGGGAAGTGCTTAAACTATCTAGACTGCCCAATATGCTGCACAAGGTTATGACATTTTGCCTGAAAAGCAGGAAACTACTGAGAAGGTTTACCTTGAGAACTACTGTACTACTAAGACCTAAAACTTGTCAAAATCCCCTAAAAGCACACAGATAACTATTCATCAGACAGTTCAGTGAGGTAGATCTAAAGGTCTCCTTACACACTGTTTGTAGGAACAGAATCTCACAATAATACGATTTAAAACTGTACATGTTTCTACTTAAAGATAAATGTTCCTTGTCCTAAGAGTTTGTGTTAAAGAAAACATTTTGAAGTCTTCAGCATTTAATGTTGAACATATATTCAAACATAGTCAATCTACAATACAGGCATGGAAAAATGTCATGTGGATTAAAAAATAAAAAAGAAAAAGTGTTTTGAGCATTGTTACTTGTTTTCTCACTGAATTTGATTGTACCTGTTTTGTTATTCAAGAAACAAACATTTTCTTTGGGTATCTCTGAGAATTAGACCATTTCTTCCAAAAGTTGGTTATTGGCTTTATTTTTGCAAGTCACATAAATTCCGGTTGGTATATGAAAAATAAACACAAGGAGAAATGGACTCTTTTGACTGCTGATTTTTTTGACAGTCACTGTTTTCTACGGGGGATCACCAAGAATGTCAAGATACCAAAACTGATTGACAATAGACAGTCCACTATTAGGCACCTAAATAATTGCCCCTTTTTTCAAAATAAGAATATAAGTGTGAATCTGCCTGGGATAATCTAGGCTCAGTTTAGGCTTCCCAGTTAGAACCCTAATTTTATATGCTCAATTTTTAAAAGTCTTGGTCATATTCTCCCTACACAACCTTAAGAAATCTCCTGTCCCACTGAAGTGGCATGATCTGATCTCACAGAAAACCTAAAGGCCCTTGCATATTTGACTGGCAAAACTGATATCCATTGGTTGGTCAGGGAGGGGAAATTTCCACAACTGCATCTGAGATTCTAACCCTTCTCACATTACCAGAACAATAACAAAGATGAATTCATCACCTTCTCCAGCCCCACCACTGCAGCTTTTTAACACTTATCTCACATGAACAGACAAGAAGGCTCTGCAGAAAAAAAAAAATAAGAAGAAGAAAAAAACAAAAACAAAAACACGGCAAAACAAAACAAAACTGTATTTTGGGAGCATATGGAAGTGAGGCAGCACATGATTTATGTCATTGCTGCATATGACCATGAAGCCCACAAAAAATAGCTGAGCTGGACATGTGTATTCAAGAGCACACTGTAACTGGAAACAATGTACAGTGCACTTGAATGTATGTTTGTTGTTTTTCACTAAGGAACTCATGCAGGTGCTTTTGTTTGACTATCATATTTAATGGTGGCTGGCATTTAGTTTCAGTTTAAAAATTCTGGAAAAACACTTGGCTTGGTTTTGAGCTGAAAATGCTAAAAAGAGGACTGATTTTCTTCTATCAGACTCATTGGTTGAAATACCTTTTAGGTGCAAATAAAATAATAACAATAAAGAAAAAAGTCACCTGATCCTTTTTCCAGAAACTGCTAATAAAAGACATGCCAACACCTGGCAAAAGAGTTCTTTTCAACATACTAACTATTTGAGTTTTGGTCTTCTTATGTCCATGGAAAATGTGTACCAGAGTAATCCAGACCTTATCCCATATTGTCCAAAGGTAAAGCCTGTGGTTCAGGGATTTCTGATTCCAGTTCTAGGTTTGTGTCTCCTTTTATTTGTTTGGTTCAGGAAAACAAACAAACAAACAAACAAACAAAAAACTCATGTGAAAGAGAAGTCGCAACTCTTATGTGTAAACACTGGTTATCACAGCTATTAATCTGCGCAGTACTAAGTTAGCTGCAGCACTGGGACAATAATTTCATCCATGATGTGTCTTGCTGCTGCTGCTATTCATTTGTTTTTTCTTTTAAATCTACTGAGCATCACAACCCTTTTTAACCCAAAAACTTATGAAATATTATAAGTATGATTTTCAGATTAAACCAAGCTGTTGTCAGAAAACTATCAAGATAAAGATAAATGAATATATATCACTTCTATATGCACTGTCCACCTGAAAGTTGGTGTGGCTTTTCTGATGTTGATAGTGTCTCCAGCTTATCAGGGGGATCCCCAGCAGACATGAAGAATTTTCTACTACACCAGAATTGTTGAATAGAATTCTAGACAGACAATAATCTCTTGGAGAGGAGCTGGGCAACAAAGACAAAAAAAGCTGATGCACCCTGATATGTAGAACACCAGAAGGCTGTTTAAATTTTGATATGCGCAACAGCTGTCTCTCTACTCATAAATTTATTTTAGAGCCTGAGGATGTATGAAATAATGCTTATTTTCATTATTGTAAATTATATTGATTCATTTAACACTATCATAACTGCTTTTCATCTGCAAATGCATAAATGATGTACATTTTTCAACTACATGGTATTCAAATTCATTGGAACTTAAGGACACCATCAAGGAACTACATTTTATGCTTACAGTTGATTTTTTCATTATTTCTATTTATTACCTGAGGTGTAATGAATCACCACCACTAGAGGATAGTGTCATCAAAGTTAAACCATCCTCAGAGAGTGCCTGTTTCAGACAGTGAGGTGCAAGATGCCACATAAGAAACAGAGAATGAAATAATCCAGAATGAGTGAAGCTCAAGGCCATGACCCATCTTGTGCTCCCAAAAATACACGAGAGGCAAGAGAAGGTGATGAAAAGAAACTCCTTCACTTACATCCTGCGAGACTATGTAGCTCCAAGCACAAATGGGTACAAACATGATTTAAGTCGTTTTCACCAAAGAATAACCAAGCAGTCAATTGGGCAACAAACATTTTCATCTTCCTTCCTTTTCTCCCCATTCTGTCACCTCCTACACATGTTTCCCAAGAAATGGCTCATTTATAAGTTATTTTAAAGGACTTTGTGGCTATTTATATAAAAATGTAATAAGTAAAGCTTGCTTTGATCCAGGTGTCTCTCTACATAAGCTGTAGTCACATAGTATGCAGCAATGATCACTGTGTGCATGTGTGAGCATGTGCACATCTGTGTCCTGTAGTCCAGATGCTTTCTCCTCTAAGAATTCACAACTGGGGGTGGGGGGAAATAATAATCATAACTGCTTTTTTATATATATAGTGCTATTCAGTGGGTGTTAAACAGCAATAAATCACCTGTCCCTTCTACAGAAGTGTCTGTTTTGAATTGGAGGTACTGTATCAAGCAACTATTTGATTTAGGTCTGCTAAAGGTGGACAGGGAGTGTTTTCCCTCTCCTTCTGCTGACTTTCCTTCCTTCATGTTTTAAGGCATCAGGAGGTATCAACAGCAACTTAAAACTTTATGGACAGATTATTGGTTGCAGGCCTCCTGAACCACCTAAGAATGACTGCTTCAACATCCTAGCCATCAGAATGCCACACCAACTAAAACAGCTCCCCAGAAGACCTGAAAGGTTTCTTCATGCACTCAAAAAGACAAGGGCTCATATGCAGTATCTTCATCTGAAAAAATGCATTCTGCTCTATATATGTAAGGAATCTTCTTAGAGATGAAAAACAAAACCGTCTGCAGCAGTGACCCCTAAGTAATAGTCTCAGACTTTCTGAGCTTTTCTCTTTGGAAACATTAGGAGATCCCACATATAAAATAATAAGAACTAAAATTAAGATTTTAGAACTACATCACAAATGGAAATTATCCTGAAACAAGACAGTATCCTGGCTGTTTGCTTGGATGCATATTTAGTGACTGCATGTTTTCATGCAGCTTCCCTCAGTTCTGATGGGAAATTGATAAGACAGAGCAAAAAGAAAGGAGTGGATGATTTAATTTCAGAGGCATCTTACCAGTGGGCTACCATCAGTCCAGCGGAAGTCACGCTCAAACATTTTGTCATTGAGGCCAATCCACTGGTAGTCATGCCCAATACCTAATGGGAAAGGAAACAGAAGGATATTTTTATTAACTTTCCCATAAATGGGAGAGATTTCATCAAAGAAAAGAAAAAGAATTTGCACAGAATGAATCAGACATCCTGTTCTTAAGATTCTTCTACTCCCTGTGCAAACAACTATTTACAGGCTGTTTTTCAGCATTTTTATTTTAATTTGGATGTCTATAAAAATGGAGATTCTTATCTAACTGTTTTAAACAATCATGCCTATTACTGACTGCATCCCCCCCAAAGAAAACAGATGAGTTTCCTATCTGGGCACACATCAGAAAAAAAGAAAAAAAAAAAAAAAAAAAAAGAAAAAAAAAGAAAAAAAAAAGAAAAAAAAAAGAGAAAGAAAGAGAGAGAGAGAGAAAGAGAGAAAAAGAGAGAGAAAGAGAGAAAGAAAGAGAGAAAGAGAGAAAGAGAGAAAGAGAGAGAAAAAGAAAGGAAAAAAAAAGACAAATATTTTAATTTACAGTATTTTTTCAAGTTTTGTCTAGGCTGTGACTGAGGTCAAGATTTTGCAGCATTAACTCATAGGAGCTATTCTTTTATACATGCCTACTAACATGATGGCCTGGCCATTTTTGCCATGTGAACAAAAGATCTAAAGCTACCAGAAAAAAAAAGTTTAATTAATTTTCTATATCAAAACCATAGGACTAGTTCACTTTCCCCCAAAATGAAACATTTTCTATGTAACAAGTCATAACTTAATAGAGATTAAGGATCTTGCACTTAAAGACAAAGTGACAACCAAGAAAACAAAGTGCATCTTTGCATCTCTATATTCTAAAAGTATATTTTAACATGGAGATGTAAAAGTTTAGTGAACGGCCAATATGATCCTCTCTCTGAATCCTCAGTGCCTGTGCTTGCTTAGAGAGATGACAACAGTACGTACGGTTCACAAAGATCTGCTCCTCGTGGGACAAGATGCTCGTCAGGTGGGCTCCCTGCAGACGGCATTCCCTTTCAGCTGTGTCCCATGTGCGCCGGTGGGCAAAGTATTTGTAGCACTGTCCTTGGAACTTGTGCCAGCCGTAATCACAGGTCTCCGTGTCTGTGACAAATAAACAAACCGTGTTTCTGATAATGGGCATGGAACATGGACATGTTTCACATGGATGGACTCTGTAGAACAAAAGGTTGAAGAAGATGCCCAAAACTCGTTAAGTATCTTGAGTTTTAATTACATTTTCATGTTGTTCTGTTTACCCAGTTTTGGTGTAAACTGCAAGTATATTACTTATGTAAGCAGTATAACTGTACTTGGCAGCTTTGCGATCTTCTACTGTTTAAATTATGCTGTACCCAGACAATCTCATAGGGATATTTTTACTCCATCACTCAGGGTGAATGAAATGACTTTATGTTAGACTGTCATTAGTCTACATTTCATCTAAATTTTCTGAGTCTGTAAGCAGGGATTAAATTTTTCACTTATAAGGGGGAGTAGTTCTTTGAATGACTGCACTGAATTACCTTGGTTTGAAAGAAACTGATAACGGAAAATAATCGTGTAGGAATGTGCTTGTTATTGTTCAGTCCAGACACAAAGCTGCAGTATTATCCTTCTGAATTTACCCCTCCAAATCCTCCTCCAAAACCCATCTTCCATGATAAACTATAATTTAATAAACTCTAGGCATCAGTTTCTAAAGAAGGCTACAAAGCTGAAATACAATGTAATGAAATGCACATTGTCTGTGCTTGTACAAGGGATTGTGCTGATAAGAATACATAATAGACAGAAGTTCGTATCAGCCAGTATTTCTTTTCAACTAAAAAGATATAGAGATATAAATGTGAGCCTTGGAAGAGTAACAATCTGTGGATTTGACGTTAATTATTTCATCAAGGTTAGGCAGCTGCAAAGAGAATAGATGGCAAGAAGCAAGGTTCTCATCCCAAGTCTCTTTCTGCACCAGCACTGTAGAAATGAATCATAGGCAAAAATCAGTGTTAGTAAGATGGACAATAACGAATATGATGCCTGAGTGTGCCTGAGCTGTGCTCAATGACAAGAACCTGTCATTAAGAAATGAGAGTTTTGGGGAGGAATGGGAAAAACAAACAAACAAACAAACAAACAAAAACTACAGAAAACTCAGACTGTTTTGATTTACTGTGTATGAAATGGCACCATAAAGGACACTTCAGCACAAGGTTGTGGCATGTTCTGACTACAGCTGGTTCCAGCAATCTCAGCACATGCTGAGACCCTGACGGGCCTCTGTTGCAGGGTCCTAAAGAACAGAAACAAAAGCTTGGCTTTTTTTTTTTTTTTTTTTTTTTTTTCCCCCTACAAACAAGAATTTGCCACTTCCCACAAGATTTTGTGTCAATGCCAAAACAAAACTTTGTCTCAAAGGAACCATCTTGCCTTTCCAGAAGTATATGTACTTTCTGGGTGTGAATTAGATCATGTATTTTCAATAAATAAATATATCTAATAGTTAATAAGATGCTCTGGCCTAAGAGGCTCTCTTTACGTTAGTAAAGGGAAATGCCAAACGTAGAATATGCCAATGACATATGACTGCAAATTCCTTAACTATGATATTTTTCAGGTCAGAGCAGCTACCAGCTGAGAGGCAGTTCTGGAAAATAAATAATTCATAACACAAGGCTGATTCTTAACTCAGAGCAGAGAGATGCCATTCACATATCCTGAAGCATGGAAGTGTCAATTTTTTTGGAAGTCTGGTTGCTTTTTTAAATCTCCTAAGATAAAAAAATAGACTTCACATATATATGAATAGATATGTGCAAACATATCACTTCAGAGGCTTACCAGAATTTCTCTGTCAGCTCCTGGCAACATTAATAACACAGCAGTTATTGCCTTAGGAGTCTAGTATCAAAATCCTTTTTTAAAAGTTGTCAGTACAGACATAAATGTACTGAATATGATGGCATAATGAGTTTACACTGGTCGTCTCTCTTCTATTTTCAACAAGTTAAGCTGCAGAAAACTGCTTGTGCTTTGAGTAATCCCAGCTATGAAAAAAATGACTTTAATTTATACTAGCAGCTTGTTAGTTTTTGATGTTTTCCCTCTTTGCATTCTGTACGAGGTGCAGGCTGCTGATACAGCTTTAATCTCTGGGACCTAGGCCATTTTAAAGTTTAGTCTGCCTTTGGCTCCCTTGAACATTTGTTTAACCACACAATGCTGACTAACAGTGATGTGTCCTCTGAAAAGGCACTTAAGTTTTTATTATTCATCTTGTTCAGGGACCACCTTGTCCCACAGGAAAGAAGTCAGATAATAACAAGCAGTATTGCATGCTGAGAACATCATAGCTGGAGAGCAGATCCAGGCTATGCTAAGTTAGCTTTGCCTGCCTCTGCAGGGAGGGGCTCCAGGACTTGAAAGAAGGTCTGATGAAGGGCTGAATGGGAAGCAAAGCAGCTTGAAAATAGCAAAGCCCAATGACTGGGTCCAAAGAATGAGATGTAATGGCCCGAGTATGAACTGTCAGCACCAGAATTCTTCCTCATAAGGCAGAGGATGCAAAACTGCAACATATGTACTCAGAGTTGATATGCACGCACCCATGGTGCACATACAACTCTTCCCTCCTATCCAAAACAACACAGACTTTTTTTTTCTTTTTTTTTTTTCCAAGAGGAAAACATTAAATAACTTCTTCAGCACTTGTTTGTAGACCAAAACTACCAAAGAGAAGAAGACAGGGCTGAAGTCTGTAAAATAAATAGGATTTTTAAAAGAGGAAGGGAGAATTTATTTTTTTGAAAGGAAAGAGTCAAAGGAAGAGTGGAAAAGTAAGAAAGGGAGAATCATGAGGCCAGAGGACAACAAATGTGAACCAGGCAAATAAAAATGTGGGGACTGATTCAACTCTGTTGCAGAGAACTGAAAGAAATGCTGATTTACCCTGACTTTGTGTGTGCGCAAGGACATATATACATGCATATACTTTTATACACACACATATATATACAGACACACACATGTATTAATGCATACATATCTTAATGCATTAATACAAATGAAAGAGAGACACAAAGGTAAAGGTAAGTGCTCCATATGGATATAGGTTTTTAATGCCTTTTAATGCCTTTCTTGAACCAGTAAAATCTAATTGCAGGTGGCTGTAAACTTTCTGACTGAATCACCTGTGAGAACAGAGTAGGTGTGAGGACTTACGGAATACAATACTCCATGTTCACTGTAGACTTATCCTGGGAGGTAGTCACAGCTCTCTGTAACCTTATTCCAGAATGTGACAGAAAGACTGAAAACACTACGTGCCATATTTATATTGTCTGACTAAGTTTTAAGATTTATTACAACTTACAGGCTTTTTCAGTGATGTGTGCAAGGAGTTGACTTACACAACTTCTGTTCTTTATAACTGCAATTGTGTATGTGTAACAACTCTAGACTGCATTCAAAAAAAAGAAGAAAAAAAAATTCACTTTAGATTTAATACATAAGCAGGTATTGCTTTTTCAACAGCTGCAATATGCTGCTGACAGTAGGGCCCTTGTCTTTAAATACATTTCATACGAGGCTTAAAGCAAACAAAGACAGAAAAAGAGGTGCTAGAACGTAAGGAGAGTCCTGCTCAGCTGTGGATTTTATCTGTGACTGTCTGTCTTCAGGTAATGAACAAACGCCTGAGGCCCATTAGCCCACACATCTTGAGGAGGAACCAAATCTCTGGTAAATATTCAAAACAGTCCTTCCTCAGCTGAAAGACATCAGCTAGAGACCATCTGTTTTCAGAAAGCATCCTTGCACTTAGCCCTTCTCAAACACTTCCATTCCAAGCTACCAAGCTCTGGGAACAAAGTGAATCAAATGAGATAGAAGCCATCACAAGCATTTAAACAAAGAACTTGGGATATAAAAATAAAATAAAATAAAATAAAATAAAATAAAATAAAATAAAATAAAATAAAATAAAATAAAATAAAATAAAATAAAATAAAATAAAATAATAAAATAAAATAGGTTTTGCATGACAAAAAGAAAAAAAAAGTTTTGTTTTCAGAACCTGGAAGTCAGAGCAGACATCTATGTTATGCCAGGGAGGCATGTCTATTAACAAACGTGTACCAGCTTAGCACACAGGCCCACGCATGCAGCTGCATTTGGTAAGCTGGCTTGGTGAGGTGTGTCTGTAGGGATCCTGCAGTGGAGAAAGCTAGACTTTGAGTTTAAAAGGCAAACACCACTCCTTGAAAGCAGGTAGACAACTGTTAGGATAGCAAGGGGAGGGGACCGGGGGGGGTGGGGGGGTGGGGGAGGAGGTAGGGGGGAAAGAAAAGGGCCAACCAGCCATGGAAGGAAAATGAAGACAGAAAGATGTGCTCATCTACCCAGCTCTGACCTCACTCAATGGGATGCTGAAAGCTCTCCAAAGGGCTTTCCACAGAGGCATGCCAATGAAATGACCACTGGATCTCCTGGGATAAGACTCATACCAAGGCCTGCAGTCACCTTTCCAAAAACCTTTTCTGGGTATTTCAGCATATAAGAAGTGACATGCAAATGTCACTAAGTGGCAAGCATCTGTGCTTTGAAAAGATACACGTGATGGGCAAAAGAGGGTATTTTCTAACAGAGGTCCTCTGCTCCCCTTTGATCTAGTCTGAATCAGAAGCAATGCTGGCTTGCTCACCTACCAATCTAGTTTAGAAAGGAAACACCCTTGGTTGCTCTATTTCTAACATTAGACAACTTTAGCTCTCTTTAGGAAGAAGTTCCCGGGCTCAGATTGTCTGCTGAACTGCTTCCACCTGGCAAGAAAAATGTCTGTCAGGGAGCCAATTACAGCTCAGTGATTCTCAGAATTGATTTACTTCACCCTAGGTTAGATCACCCTGAAGGCTTCTTGACTCCCACCACCTGTTGGAGCTTCCTGACATGCAGCCACACTGTCCCCATGTCACATCTCCTCTTAACTCTAATACTATGCTAGATGTCAGCCAAAGATCTCTTATTCTATAAAAGTCTCACGGGGACATTTTGGTAAAATTCTGAACTCTACTTTTTTTTTTTTTTTTCCACACCAGTGTCTTGAGACTGGAGTGTAGTGAAATTGTCTGCTATGTTCTGAGTTTCATTTTCAGTGGCAACATGCATTCACTGCTTCCATTCACTTCCATAATATTTTGAAAACTCAGCAACATGTCTAAAAAAGCCCTTCAACTTTTTTTCTTTTTTTTTTTTTTTTTTTTTCTGAGGCTCTCTAAAATAAATAGTATATACTGGAGGGGAAAAAAAAAAAAAAAGAGAGAGAAGGTAATGAAATATAATCTTGGTGTGCTCAACTCCACCTTTCCTGTGGCACTGAGGTACACGTTCTGTCGTTCTGGCTGGTCTTTAAATCTAGTGAGGTCAGGACTGGTGCCTTGAAATAAAGCCTGCTTGCGAGACAACTGTGTCTGAGTTGCCAACACAATTTTATTTTGTCTGGTGGAGTGGAAATTTGGCACTAACACTTTTACCAAGTCCCAAACCACTGCAGGACTTTAAGTGGAGGAAATTTAAATTCCAAAGCTGAGTGAACAGGGCTCTGGTTCTGATTGACAAACTAGGAAATGTTCCCATTAACCACCTAAAATGCACTCTCAGGTTGGTCATAAAAAGCAGCTTAAAGCTACCACAGTACTCAGAGCCACTCATTGCTACGGATTTGCTGAAATGACAGGGAGGAGGAGGGGAGTGAGAACATTTATTTCTTTTGTTGTGAAAACACTGTCAACTTGTAATTTTGGAGAGCAGATTCAGAAACTCCTTTCAAATCACAAGGCTGGGCAAACTACTGAAAAAATTAAACAGTGAAAAATGCTGGAGCCAGTCAGCTTTGAGAGGGTTCTACTCTAACAAACAAACCTCTATAGGTTGAGCTGGAAGAGTTTTCAAACTGCCTTTCACTCATTAAAGGTGAAAAACAAACCTGAAAATAGGCAGTATTCATTAAACAAATCCAAAGGTCCAGTTCATTCACCTGTAAATGAAACCACTCAGCTGAAGAAAAAGAGAAAGAAGGATATTTTTATAAGCTTTAGAAAGTACGCTTTAAAGTACCCTTTCTTTTTTTTTTTTCCATGGAAACGCCTTCATTAATTTTAGTGACAGAACAGATTTTGCTACCCTTTCCCCCCTCCTACAAGCACATATTAAGTAAGCATCTTGCAGAGTAAATATTTCTATTAAATACAGCAGGATTTCTTGCAGACACTGCAAATAACAGTTACAGGAACCTGGATGTTTAATCTAGTTTCAATTGCCTGGTTTAGAAGATCTTTTAAAATATCCCTGTAATTGTGATCCTGCACCTACTTGCCCTAAAACAGAGCAAAGCAACCTAGAATAGTGTGGGATGATGATGTCAAGGTTATGGTGCCCTGTGAAAGGACATATAATCTGGCATATTCAGTAGACTATTTCTACTTTCCAGTGACACCTGTTGGAAGAGATGTGTTCTGATGTGTCTTTCGCACTGTATAGATTTTTTAAAGAGAGATGCTCAGTCCAACAGTAACTCTTTCCACTCATTATCCCATAAGTATCACTAGTGATGAAAGGACCTAGTTATGTGTCTTCGTAGTAGTCTGCAAGGCAATATGAACAGGCTTTGTTTGCCTTGGTGCCACCTGAAAGCTGTATGGCTGTAGTTACTCTGACACGGAGACTGCCTGATATATCTGTTAATATTCAGTACGGCAATAGTATGAGTTTTGGTCAGTTTAGCATGTGGCTAGTGTTTGCTCTCATTCAACTGCAAAGATGGTGCAGATGCAACCTTAAACAAAAACTCCTGAGCCACAAATCATTGAAGTCTACCATACTCAAATTTTATTGAGACTAAAAATTGTAATGTCTTCTCGTCACTAGCTACTTGCCACAGTTTTTAAGAGTTTCTTCAATCCCCCCTCTTCTAGAGGAGGCTTTGCTTAGCTACTCCAGAAGAGTACTGAAATGAAAGCAGATAGGTATATAAAGTTGGAAGAGTCTTAGCTGGCTGGTGGTATGATTCTTCTCTCAAAAAGAAGTTTTTAGGTTCCTTCACTGATTGGAAAAACAAACAAGTAATCAAAACCACAAAAAGACAAAACAAAACAGGTACACCCCGCTGCTCATGATGAAGAGTAACTCTGTGATGTAACGATGCAAAAGAACAAGAGGGGAAAGGAAGAAAGGATAAACTTCATGGTCTAACAAAATAAATGTACATAAGCATGAATTCAGGTTCTTTTACTCAAGTTAGACCTGAAAGAGTTAATCGTATTTTCATGGCTACATGTCTGTGACCTAGGTCACCCTGGATTTTAAAGTACACCTTACCTTGCTCACAAAGAGCACCTATATAGCTTGGCAGACAGAGGCAAGTAAAGGTGTTGAGGCCATCTATACATGTGGCTCCATTGCGGCATGGGTTAGACTGGCATTCATCAATATCTACAAGATAAAGATAAAAGTGTTTTTATAATGCACCCACCTCCCAGAACGGAAATGTTCTTCAGCCTTGCTCATAATCATTACTAGGACCAGTTCAATCCAGAAGAATGAAGTATTGCAAAAGATCCAAGACAGCAGTTTTATTTGTATGATAGCTAATTTCGCTCTGCACAACTTTCCTTTCTCTTCACCCAAAATCAAGCAGTGTTCTCCTCAGGATATGTGACTTTAATGATCCACAATTTTATATCCTGCACTCTGACTCCTGAGTTAATTTCTAAAATCCAGATCTTCAGCCCCACATTGTGCAACTGAGAAAGAAGTCTTGCTGTGCAGTATGCAGTATTTTATCTTATTAGTAGAGAATTTGACTTGAATGTGTGATCATGGCATGAAAAAATCTCATCAAATACTGGAGACTCAAATATCTTCAAATATTTCGTGTTAGAAATTTCATATCATCAGAAAGACTGTTAATTTCAGACTTCAAAGCTGGGTGTCCTAGATTCTTATTATTTTGTAATTTCTTCTTTGTCTCATTTCTTCCTTATCTAATCTTAGCAAAACAAGGGTAAACCATCATAAAGATAATTTCACTGAACGTGCGGTCAGATAGCAACATTCACAGCCATGCACAGGTTACTCCTGAGTCAATGGCTCCATATTAAACAAATGACTTCTCTCTCCCTTACTCATCTGGCTTCTTGTTTTCAATTGGATGACCAGTCCATTTACTATAAATACTATGTGGATGTATTTGCACAGGCTATAAACAAGTATGTCCTTTTATAAGAACAAACTGTGTTTCTAATGAAGATTTCGCAAACACCTTAATCAAAGCCAAGCTGTTGTTAGTCATTGGCTATCAAAAAATTAAAAGAAGAATTAAATATGTATCTACAAACCAATAGTTGTGAAATCCTAGGAATGATCACTGCATTAGGTATTTTATTTGCTGTAATCATTTGGATAGCTCTCATTGACTTTTTGTATTTCATATGTAGAATATTCTGAAATACATGTATAGAAATGCTGAGGTTTACTTTCTCAAGCACCACCAAACATATTTTTAAATGGTAACTGGCAGTGGAGAGTCCCATTCCAAATTACTAATAAAATGGTAAAACTTCTACAGGGTAAGAAGTTGCCAGATTATTCTTTTATGATCTGAAGGAAGAAAGAAAATTATTCTCTCTGATCTCTGGATTGTAAATAGTGGATGGCACATTTCTTGTCAAAGAAGATCTAAGATGAAACATTTAAAATGTGACATCTATCTCTAACAACCCACTAGAGAAATACTGGATTTATCAATAAGCCCTAAGTAAGCAGAGAAAAACACTAGCTAATTGCTTTTTTAACCATAATAATCCTTTCTTGTAGAAGACAAATAAAACCACGGTAGTCCTGATGATTATCCTATACTAATATCAACCTTTGGGTGGATTGAATTTTTCCTCCCTAGATGCACTGATGAGTGGAACTCATTTAAGCAATACTGCATCTATTTTTTTCTTTCAAATTCAGCAAGTGACTGTGTAATAGGCAACCCCCTAAAATTGATCAGGGAATTAAAATGAAAATTAAAAAAAAAAAAAAGACTAAAACAGTTTTACACAAAATAGCCAAACAGCCAGTTTCATCATACATTGACTTGTTTGTTTGGAAAGAAAAGCTGGTCACCCTGAACTGTACTGGTCAGTCTCTTGAAACCAACATTCATAGCAGGGAATGCCAAATGTCTTAGGCAGCATGAGGAGGTCCTCAGCTGGAAGAGTTACCAAAATACTAATTTGTACTGAAGATGTATCTGACTATGGTCATATTTGCAATTTTCTTGAAAAAATATCAGCAGGCATTCAGTGTTCAGCTTCCTTGCTATGTTTGGGACTAGGCTATTTTAACACCCTTACAAATAATTACAGAAAGATTTTAAGGAATTATCCCAAATAATAATGTAGATGTATTCTTGTTTGATATATTTATGAATTTAGTGTTAACTTGTCTAGGACATGCAGTTAATTTAAATACTTCTCTTATATTTGTATGTGCACCTGTTTGTACAGTTTATGGACAGAAAGAAAAATGGTTAATAGACATTCTTCAGTCCATAAGTAAGGCTTTACTGTAGAATTTATTAAAATGTCTGTCTTCTTCAACCTCAAAAAAAAAAAAAAATTTGCAAATCTTGTGTATGGAAATTTTATACTTCAATTAATCTGTAGATAATCCAGTATTTAGATGGCATCACCTTACCTAATTCACACTGCTCGCCATTGAAACCTGGCAAACATGTACAGATGTAAAATGAACCACGTGGGTAGCAGGTACCACTATTAAGGCAGGGATTGCTTTTGCATGGATCTTGTCCTGTTAAGTAGAAAAAGAAAGTTTACTCTGTAGCCTCAATGAGCTGATATCTTTTTAAATTTTTGGAAAAAGAAATCTGTCTTCATTTCTGCATTGATGTTTCAGGGTTTACTGTTGTTACAGAAACTATAATAGCAAAATAGAATATTAGGAATAAGATAGTTTTGTAAAACAGTAAAGCTTATTTTGAGGCATCACTATTTCCAACTTTTAAAATAACATGGCACTTACTATGAACCAGCATAAATAATTTTCAGAATTACTACATTTTTATAGCAATTTGTATTATATTTGGCAGTCACAATATTATACTGAGGATTTAGTTTGCATGACATGACAATTAATTATAGCTGAAATCAGTTAAACATAAGCAAAATGAATGGAAAATGCTTCTGCTTTTTTTTTGAACAGGGTTAGTTTATGTGGAATGATTGGGTACACAGAACATGCATCTCTTTAAAATACTGTCTGTCTGCTGACATTTCATTTCATTATATTCAGTCTATTATACTCAGCCTACAAATTCTTATTTCTTTGAAAGGATGTTTTCACAGATGCACATTTCTCACTTGTCTTTCCTTAAAATACATTTCAAGAATACAAATAAAGGTACCGAATACATACGTAACTGAATTAAACATTAAGATAAAACTTACCTGCAGTGAAATCCTCATTTTTTATGGGAGTTATCATTTGAATAGCTTTTTCTTGCAGAGCTTTGATGCCTTCTAGTGATGTTTATTTCAACTGAGTTTACATACCTGGGTATTTGTAATTGATTTAATCCCTAAGAGCAATCATTCGCATAAACAAAAATTCACTACATAACCATTTCTAGGTATCCACTTCTCAGAGTTAGAGGAAAATCATGAAGATAGTCCCTCTGGGACACATGAAGAAAGTCCTAGCTCTAAAAACTTACAAAATGGGTAAGAGACTTTTGTAACCTAAGTTGACCCAGAGACATGAGAAAAGTTTATATTTTTGGTTACATTTTCCTAAAATACTTTGGCTATTCTTTATGAAATAAAAGATAAGATCTATTTTACCCTTTTAATCTAGAAATTAAAGAACTAGTCTTCTTAAAGTACCAAGTACCCCATCAAGTCATTGGAAGGAAGTAGGTTCAGTTGAAAGCCTCTAGGAGAAAATCCTGCCGACATGAATCCAGGAGTGTAAGTGGACAGGATCTTGCTTTGGAGGTTTTCAGAATATCTCATCTCCACAAAACATGGTTCTTGTTTTAGGACTGCCTCACTGCAAGTCCAAAATGAAGGGCTGTATTAAGTACCTAACCATGTTTATTGCATGTTTGTCTTCCTACAGACTGCTTATTTTCCTGCTATGTAATATGTTATAAAACAATTCTAACTGTTTAGCAGCTGCGTAAGTACTATTGTCATGCCAACAGAGAATAGCTATCAGATAAAATAATTATATCTATCTCCATTGAAAACTGGAAAAAATAAGTTATTACATCTGAATTCTTTACCACAATGAGTGTTACCTTCCTGTCTTTTAGAACTTGCTGGTCACCTCAAATCTGGTACAGAGCTCCACGATGCAAACACTCAGAAAAAAAACCACTAAGCATGAGTTTCAGTCCCCCCATCCTTCATTTTGTCACAGTAGGGTTTACAATCATGCCGATTTCAAAGCTTGAGGATCATGAGTTTTGTTGTATTTCACACGATGCTTGTCATACCTCTTATCAGAGTTAAGACATACATTTACATGTATCAAAACAAACAAATATGACAGTGATCGTATGTAGAAGTTACCTGGTATTTGCACTGCTGTGCCTTCAACCGAACCCACACTCGTGCCAATCACGAAATCTGATCCATTAGTGACTTCCGGAAGGGAAAATGATGAAGTTACAAGTTCAAGAGTGTTTAGCTCCTCAGAACTTATTGTTGATTGCTTATTTGGATAAGGATTTTTTCCAGGGGCTGTATTGTTTGTTGCAATGTTAGAAGACATTGTTGTGATCTCCTCTCGACCAAGCAAAGCTGATTGTGGTTCTATGCTTCTATCCAAAGGTTGTGAAGACAAAGTTAGCATTGTAACTGCTTCCTGTTCAGGTTTGAATAACCCACCTTCTACACTGTTAGGTGAATCTGAAACAGGTGTGGAAAGAAGCCATGGGATCTCCCTCTCTGTACTCCTGTCACCTTCTTGACTAGGGTTCTTTGCTTTCTCTGAAGAGGATTCAACTTTTATGGTGCTAACATTTGGAACATCTGTGCTTGCTCGTTCTCCAAAATTCAGAAAAGCAGTAGGGAAGGTATGTATTGATGAAGAATCTCCAGAAACAGTAGTTTCTTCCTCAGCAACCAGATCAGTTACAGAAGAATCTGTCTCCTCTGACCTGTCTGTTATGAGTTTATTAAAGTGAGGAGTACTTTCAGTAGTTGGACTTTCTGATTCAGGCTTAGGAGAAAACTCTAGCAGAGAAGCCTCTGTTGTATCTAGAAGGTCTGTAGTGGGTGGTTTATAAGTTGCTGCAATAACAGAACTAAGCTCTTTGAAAGTTCCTTCTGATGAGTGACCAGACTCGGTGCCCTTTGACGATGATGTACTTGGAACGATCACCTCAGGATACTCAGACACTCCATTAACTAACTGAACAGTTACTGAGGATTTAGTTTGAGGTTCAGAATAAAGGCTCACTGAATCCGTTTCTTCATACTCTGCCAATGCTGATTTTGTTTGTATATATACTGTAGGATGCTTTTCATCATTGCTGCTAGATGACACAGTTGTGTGTTGGGAAGGACTCTGTGTGGTGACAATACTTACATCAAGCGTGCCAGTTTTCAAAGCCTTTTCAGTCTCTATAGTTAAATCTGGTGTAAGGGAAGGAACCTCAGGCTTCTTATCATCCAGTTCTTCTTGGCCCATTCCAGAAAAACCAGAAACAGACATTGTTTCACTCTGATCTGCTATGACTCGGTTGTTTGCTGAAGTATTCAGCTCATATGTGTCTTCTGTTGTGCTTGTCATCAGAACATGTTTAGTCTCAAATTCAGATTCTTTAGACTCATGAGGCACATGAGGGCTTACCAATGAGGGTACTGTTGGAAGGAAAATTCTCATCTCATAAAGGCCAGTAGTGGTGAGAGTTTCTGTTGCAAACTTCACAGTATTCCCTGAACCTAAATCCTTGTCATCCAATTTTGGTCTGTGCCCAGATGTTACTGATTCACTACTTAGCTGGGTGGAAGTAGTCAAAGAATGACTATCACCAGTTCCAAGTGAATTTTCTTTGATTACAGAAAAATTAGGTGTTGAATCATATTTATCCATGTCAGCTTTCATGCTATCATCACTGCCATATGTTGACTGTATGGCAGGATTGGGCATTGTCTGCACACTTATAATATCTTCTGGCATTGATTTGGAGTGGTCCATGTCTATAATAGTTGTTTCTTCTGATGGGATTTCAAGTCGTTCTTCAATTAGTGTAATATCACCATAAACAGAAACATTCAATATAACATTTCTTTTATCATCAACCATTGGAATAATTTTCTCATATATGCCAGTATCACTTGTTAGTTCTTCTGATGTAATTGTCTTCGGTTCAGCAGCAGTTTGATTTGCCACAATCTCTTCTTCTTCCATAAAAAGGGATACTAATCCTGTAATCACAGTCTGTGATCCATCTGTCGGTGCCTCTGTTGTCATAACTTCAGAATAAACTTCTCCAGGAACACTAGGTGAAGCAGTTAGTTCGACTTTTGTCCGAGGAGGTATCGACAAATGAGTAAATGTGACATGGGGAAATGAATCTGAAACACCAACCCAGCCAGATCCCTCTCCAGAGCTTTCAGGTAATAATCTGCTTGGCATTTTTGTTGCTGAGGTTGCAAGTGATTCTTCTGTTTCAAGATTAGGAGTTCCACTCAGTATTACAGAAACGGGAGTTATGACATCTTCAGTCAGCAAATGTGAAGTTTCCTCACGAGACACAACTTTAGAAGTAGCTGTTGGCCTGTCTGTTTCATTTTCTCCCCTCCTATGGTTCATTTCCTTATTGTGAGGTTCTTCAGTAACAACAAAATAATGTGTCATCTCCTTGCCTTCAGAGCTGAAGTTCTTGAAACTGTCTTCAGCTAAAGCTGGGGAACTGGTGATCATCGAGTCTGCAGTTCCTGACAGCAGCTCTTCTGCAGAACTTGTAATTCCTTCATTAACTTCAGCATACCTTTCAGCGCTTCCTCTTTCAAAGTCTTGTGTCTTGTCAGTTGAAAGGTTGGGTCCTACATTTGCAGGATGAAAAGGCAGAGGACTTGCAGTACTTGTGATTTCTTTGACAGCCAATGGCACTACAGAAGGAATAACAGTAAACTCATCTCCTGATCCTTGTCCTGAAAATAATGCATCACCAATGAGATCATTATTTGGTAGTTTTTGTTCTTTAGTTGTCAGGAGTGATATAGCAGTATCTTCTGTAGGAAAAATACTTTGCACCAACTCCTCTTTTTCCTCTGTAACTGTAATTGGAGAGCTTACATATTTCCTTTCAATTGTTACAGACTCAGTTACTCTGTCATTATTAAATAGGAAAAATATTTTTTCACCAGACTCAGTTTCTACTTTCTTTTCTTCTGAGTATGGTCTGACAGTGGGAACATTTAAAAACTCCAGATGTTCATGGTTAACCTGCGTACTTCTGAAGAATGGATCTTCAGTTGTTTCTGCAGAAGATTCTATCACTTTGGGGGAAACTTCCCATAGTTTATCTTCCTTTGAACGAGTATCTTCTGACAAAGGAAACTTCGTAGTAAAAGCTCTCACTGTCAGTTCATCAACTGTTTTCTCTTCCATTTTTATGTCAGTTACAGTTCCCATCGTAGTTACTTCATGTTCAGCACTCATGACTGGCTCATTAGGTTCAGTAGTGAAGGCATGATCCACAGATGACGTGCTGACAACACTTCTGCCATATTCCTCTTGTGATTCTTGTTTCCTTGTGGGTGAAACTGCTGTTTTTGTAAATGATTCAGTGAAAGTTTCTGCTTCTCCAGAACCCTGATCAATAAATGGGATATGATCTCCAATTACTTTTTCATTAGGTCCATTAGACATCAGTTCTGTAGTGCTGCTGTCACCTCTGAATTCTTCTCCAGAGCCAGGCTCAATCAGGAGAATTTTGCCCAAAGAGCCAGTTGAAGAACTATCTTTTCCATTTCTGCTTTCTGTAGATTCAACTATTGCTTTTATATTTCCAGTACTGTGTGTCACCATGATGTCAAGAGGGCTGTTATTAACCACTGATTCTGGTGATGATGTGACTTCAGCTGTTTCTAAATCCTTTGCTTTAACTCCTGGTGCAACATGAAGTGTTTTATCTTCTCCAGAAGCATGACTAGATTTTATTTCAGAAGGAGCTCTTGGTTCTACTTCCTCTGTTAGTTCTCCTGGATTTCCTGTACTAAACACAGTCTGAGGCATCTGACTTTCTACTCCAGACTCCATTGTCAAGCCATCTGACCCAGTACTTGAAATTGATCTTGCTGATTCACCTGTTCCCACGTGTTCTTCATATTCTGCTGTTGCATTCTCCAATGAAACATCTGTGATGTAAATTTTTCCTTCATGCTTTTCTGTTTGCATTTCAGTGACAGACCTTGATGGAACTGAACTCAAAGTAGCAGACTCAATGATAATATCTATGTCTCCAGAACCTGCATCAGTAAATGGGGAGCCAGTACTTACCACTTCTCTTGTGGGACTCCCTGATAAAAAGTCTGCTGGTTCTTCAGCTGATCCTTCATTGATAAAAAGCTTCTTCTCTCTCAAGAAAGGAACACTGGTAACCTTTTTGATTTCAGAATGCATGGTACCTGTTATTGGTACTGTTTCTCTGAGTGGGATGGGTTCCTGACTTGCAGTTCTGACTTCATCAGTAGTGCTTCCAAGTTCATTCAATTCTGATTTTCCCTCTGCTATAGTGGCTGAATTTTCCTGACTTGAATAAACTGCAGTCTGTATTTCTTTTTCTACCTCAATTTTATTTTCAGTTGGAACTGAGTTGCCAACTACTTGTTCTGTAATAAGCTTAGACAGAGAATTGGTGGGAACAGTTGCTTCAGAACTTTGATCAAAAGTAGAATAAAGATTGCTTGTTCCTCCAGGCAAAGCAGAGGTGAGTCCTGAAATGGTTACAGAAATTTCTGTGGGCACTACGGTGCCAGAACCTAAAGAAATGTCTTGCATTGGAAGTGTTTCTGTTATTGCCATTTCTGTTGTCATGGCTGAAGTTATAGCAGCATCCTCTTCTACATCCCCAGAACCTTCTAGAACTATAAACGAAGATGCGCTTAACTCAGGCTTTGCTGTCTGACTTGTTTCTTCCAGAAGGCTTTCAAAAGGGTAATTTGCATCAAGTTTAATAGTTGATTTATAATAATTTCCTGGAGCAGAAGTTCCCTCTTCTGGAATAAAGCCTTTCAAAGCTGTGCTGACAGTAGCAGTATCAAAACCAACATCAAGACCAGCAGTTACAGCAGAACTTTCCATGGTAAATGCATTGGGAACAGAAGTTGTACCAGAAACTTTCTCATCATCTTCCTGTCTTGACATTGCCACAATTTCTGTGAATGCAGAACTAGACAAATCAGATTCAGTGGAGCCATCGCCAGAAGATTCGCTAGTAATCAAAAGCAAGTTTTTTACAGTTTTAGTAGAGCTCTCCTCAGTTCCGTGCCATGTTACACTCTCCTTATTTTTTTGTGGTGACTGCTCATATACAGAAGTAATCTCTACTGATTTGTCTGTTGTGGCAGTTTCAGACTCACCACTATACACTGGTTCTAACATTGCAACATCTGCTGTCGGTTGTGTAACTTCAAACGCCCCTATTACTTCCCCAGCTTTGCTTGGTTGCATTGTACCAGAAGCTTCAGTTTCAGGTATTATGAAGGTGTTTGTTTCATTGATTTGTGAAAAGGTTACATTTTTGGAATGTGCAACACTTTCAATTTGGTCACTTCTCGCTTCCTCAGCTTTTGTGCTTTTAGGTGCACTTGTCACCTGTTGCTTTCCATTGATGAACTGCAAAGCTGGAGGGGTTGTAACATCAGTAGTATTTTCACAGTCTTCCTCCTCTTCAAATTCTATAAAGTTTGGAAAGAAAGGATCCAATATTATATATTCAGATGAATCCTGCACAGAGTCTGAAGTACAGGGTTCAGTCTGAGTTGATTCTGCATCAATGTGGGGTTCATCTATTGCATGAGGAAGCATGTGGCGACTGAACAGATCCAAAAGTTCATTCACCGGATGATCTGCAAGAAAAAAAGAGCTTTTCATAATCCCTAAGTAACAGTGATGGTTGTGCATTATAGTAGACACATGAAGTATAACCAATCTATAGGAGAAAAAAAATATTCAAAAGGAAACATAGCAAATTCAGTATATTCTTCCATTAACAATAAGTTAAATGCTCTCCCAGTGTTTTAATTTCTAGTTGAAGGTCCTGTGTATTGAATACATTGCTTATGTAATGCTGTTCATTACTGTAGGTATTCCCAAACCCATGCCAGAGCCAACTTCTCCTGTGCCACATAGCAGAGACAAGATGAAACCAGTTTTTTAGACCAAAAGACTGTGGTTCCAACCTACAGCAACTACTTATACACGTTTATGATGCTAGCTAGCCTTCACCAAAATTTAGCTTAGATGAAACTAAGCAAAGTGAAGTCTAAAGCAAAATAGAACATAGAGGACATGTCTCTGTAGCTCCATTTATCCTCGTGATAGAGTAATTCAAATTACTAGTGACACCATTTAAAAAAAAAAAAAAAAAAAAAAAAAAAAAAAAAAAAAAAAAGCTTTATTCTTTCCACTTCAAACCTTGTGCAGTAAATGAAGTCTTACTTATCAAAGAAGTCTAAATTATTTAACAGATAAAAAGTAAACCAGACTCAAAAATCAGTCACCAGTCAGACAGTATTATGAGTAAAGTCCAGCCATTTTTTTCTGCTTATTACTCACTTTAAATTATTCACACACTCCCACAGACTGCAGACCTCTAATTTTTTTCTCTAGCTAGTAAACCAGATAAAGAAGAAGAACGACGGTCTAAGTAGACAATGTTTTAGCTATGGAAGCCCTTATGTATTCATCTAAGATTTATGATCACAAAGTCCACAGACACTTTAAAAATGCACCTTCTCAGAACAAATGTTACATCAAACCTTCTTTTCTAGACAGTAGACACTGTTCTCATTAAACACATACAAACACCAGACTCAGAAAAATATAAATATATCAGGCTCTGATTGATACAACACTTGTCTGGCTGATTTGAATCTGGAAACTTTGTACTAAATTCTTATTCCATGAACAAATCTTGCTGGTTCTATCTTTAAAACCATTTTGTCCAAAGTGAAATTATTTTTTGTTGTTGTAAACTGGCATAACCAATACACCTCTATTTACATGTACCAGTAGAGACGAACATACAGGACTCTTAGAGTCTCACAGCCTTATCAGTGATGGATGCTTCTCAGAGAACACTTTCAGGTGTTCTGGCATACCAAGTGAATGACAGAGCAAAATTTAGAAGTAAATCTAATCTAAATGTATGAACACTATTTAACCTCTAGAACTATTGAGCCCTCAGAGA
The DNA here is from genome assembly GCF_965140915.1 of Aythya marila. NCBI lineage: Eukaryota > Metazoa > Chordata > Aves > Anseriformes > Anatidae > Aythya > Aythya marila. The sequence goes on along the minus strand of NC_139080.1, from coordinate 80,874,447 downwards.
CAGAGTAATCAGGTGATCATTCTGGAAAAGAATGTATTAAATCATATTAAACTGGTGCACAGCACAGCACTGTGAAAGGCTTGTGATTCCTGTCTTGAGTATTTTGTGCATACAAATTGACTGCAGCTTGGGTCTTGAAAAGGTCATTGCAGCTCTATGGAGAATTAATGTTCTAATATCTCACCCCTTGTTTACTGCTAAACTTATGAAGTATTACTGAGTCTTCATTTCCACTAAAAGATTCAGTTTGTACAGCACTAAGTTCAGGGCTCCCAGAGCAAAGAAAAAAGGTTGTCTTGTACCTACCTGTCTGCTGCCCAGCTACTCACTATTGCATCATTGAAGCCTGGTGTTTACTTTGTGCTATGAAAACTCTGTTAGATGACTACAGAATTAAACACCTCCTCTCTCCCCAGCATGTGCTTGTAGGGAATTGTTTTATACAATGCTTGTAATGAGAGAATTTCTCCCTGTTCCTTCCTCCAGTGGTTTTGAAATATTTACACACACTGCCTGCTACCACAGGAAAGTACAGCTTCTGCAGCCATTTGTTTGAGTTTTCCCAGATCTACCTTTCAAATTTTATTCACACAGAAAAGCAGGATTTTTGCTATTTGTCCAAGATGACATGGAGATGCATGTCTACAACTAAGTAATACAGTCACATTCAAAACCCACAAATTTCAGCAAAGAGCAATACTAGTCACTATAACAAGGAATCATATTTTCATAAAAAGTAGAAGCTCCCATCAGCACAGAATTGTACACTTTCTTTTCAGAATAGACAATGCAACAAATACACAAGAACTCAATAAATGAAAAAGGGAAAAGGGAACCACACTAAATGTACAGAACCAGAGAGCTACATAGGAAGATGTGCACAGACAAGAAAGATGGCTTGTACTGTGTACACAGCTTAAGAAGGAATATGTATAAGTTTAAGAAGGAATGTGTATAAATAACCTGGTATATAGGCTAGCCTGGCATAAGCATTGATTATGACTTCATGTACAGCTGTTAGGATTGTGTGCACAAAGCATGTAACATCCTTTTGCACAGAACCATACATATTTTAAAAAAAAAAATCTGGATGGGACAGGATAGGTTGTAATAGGGTACCATGACTAACAAGTTCTGACCAGTGTATTATTTTTGTAGCAGTGCACACCTGGGAGCCCTAAAATTATTAGCTCATGCTAAATCATTTATGGTAGGTAATAAATTTAATGAACAACATCTGTTCCAAGTTCACCTAGAAGATATATACAAATTCTTACATACACAAAGATCTCTATCAGACATTATTTTTACTTTGTTAGCTTTTTCAAGATCTCACATGCCACAGAGATCCACATAAAAGAATCCTAGCTATGGTATGATATTCCAATAATAAACTTTCAGGAGGCTCTTTCATCAAATACTAAGTATTTTTTTTTCTTTTTTTTTTTTCCTTTCAAGAACAAAATCACCAGCTTTTAAGAAAACAGAAAAGAATTCAACTGAATTATTTCTTATTAAAATCTCTTGTCCTTTCTACTGCTTTGATTAATCGGTGTTAGCAATCAGGTTCCTAATGCTCAGCATTAACAGATACGGTAAGTTTTCTTAAACTCTAGAGAAAATCAATAATTAAACAATGTAGGTCATATAACATGTAACCTTGTACTCCAAGAATAAACAAGATAGTAGGATGAAAACCTAAGTCCTATCACAAAATATGAATAGGGGACAGAAAACTCTTAAATGGTTTATTTGAATCCTCAGAGCAGACACACAAACACTTGCAATAGTTTTGAACTGGTTACATACAGCTGACAGATGTTGCCCATATTTATGTTAGTGTCCATTTCATCTGCAGGGAAAGACACATAGATATGAGCCTGCTAATAAAAGACAAGACGAGGACTTTAAGAGAAAGGAATTTAGGTCCTAAATATTCCTATCAATAGTTCGCACATTACCAGGACAAACAAGCCAAAAGGAGCACTTGTTCAAATAGGTGTTTTCTTACTATCGCTTCCAGAAAGTAAAATCAAGTAGCTAAAAAGCAGTAAAAACAAGTAGTCAGTCTAGATTTCCAATCCAAACAAGTCCTAAAGGAGAATTGTCAGTAAGGCATTTTACTGAAAAAATTGAAATATGCAGTGAAATAAAGATGAAATAGATAGGTGGATGAGTGCATATGCAGCCGAGAGTGCTTCTTAATCTATTTAATACATGTAGACATTTAAAATTACGTGCATAGTACAGGCATCTATCTCAGTAACAGTCAACTATGTGTAACAAATGGAAATCCCCAGCTCCAGGTGCTTTTTTAGCCACAAGAGGATTTGCCTACTACTACTCAAAACCACAGCACGATGGATTGAGGTGGCATTAATTTCCATTTCAACCCTTCTAATGACAGTTGGTTCTAAGCCCAAATTGTTTTTCATGGGCCAAGGAAAAAGAGATGCTCCAGTGTTATCCAATGCTACCGTCCACACATTCAAAAAAAATTATAAAGTTTGATACCAGTCTTTCTTGAAAAGATTTTTAATATCCTACAAAGATCACTAAAAGGCTTTTCAAGATCATTGTTGGGGGACTGGCAGTAGAAAGTATTTTCTCTCTAAAAATTCTTCAGGTGAACAGCTGAATAAGAATAAATAAAGAATTAAATGAAAAACAGTTTCTCATGTTTTCCAAACTTTCAAAAAAAAAAAGGAAAAATATAAATCAGAAGAGTTAAGTATTAAGCATGTTTTTCTGAAGTCTCATTCATAATAGGACAGTTTATATCTGATTTGACACATTGAAGATGACACAATTTCACCTGTGGATTCCTGCATTTTTCCCAAGATGCATGTGAGAAGTAACAGAGTTTAGTTTTCTGTAGAACTACAGGTCTGATAAACTCATGAAACACACTGAAAGATTAAAGAAATATTCTGTGGACTTTGAATCAGGCCCTGTATTTTGATTACAATAGAGATAAAAAGAAGAAAGATCTCTGAAAGAAGACCAAAACCATTTCAGACTGTTCAGACTGCCTTTTAAGTGTGAGTATCATTAGATCGTGGGACACTATCACAAACTATGTTGCAATCACTATCAAGAATCCATAACCACAAGGCTAAGAGGTAATAAATAAGTAAATAAATAATAGTTTGCAGTAGTCATATCTAGTCCTGCACTTGATAACCAGAGAATTTTGGTTTTGGTTTCAACAAAATTATATCATTGTGGATTTAGTTCACAGTATGACTAAAATAACAATAAAATATTGTCCACATTTTATCATATTTCTATACATGTGACATTTAGTGACCGTAAAAAAGGCAATGTGGTAACTTGCAATGAAAATAAGAAAACTTTGTCTCAGAGGGAAAAGCAATAAATCATTTAGGACAAAAACTGGGCTTTACATATTAAACCATCTTGTTTCTTCCCCACAGATATGTACTCTGTGTTTATTTTCAAATGCTACCTCTGCTTTGCTGCAGTTGGTCAGTATGATACCATGACCACTATCTCCTGTAGAAGAATCCCATTGCTTGCAGTACGATAAACTTGCTCCCCACAAGCAATGGCCTTGAATGTCACCTAAAAAAGATTGTGTGCTCAAGGACCAGGGGACAGGCAAAATTGTAATCCCTACCAGTCAGCACTTCTTGGAAGAATGGACCATCAGCTCAGGCAGGCTGTTAAATGACAACTCAAGTCAGATGTCTCGAGCAGATGTCCCTTCATACGAGCTATTGATTAGACCTTTAAAAAAACATTACTCTGAGAAAGGCAATGCAAAGCGGGAAGAGATTTTAAAAATTTTCTATGGAAAGCACACCAATAGCAATAAGGACTTAAGGCACATGGGAGAGGACGTAGCATGAGGAAAGACTTACGCAGCTTTATGTCACACATTGACTCCCCTGAACCTCAGATGTGCTGAGGACCAGCTTGGCAGTCTAGACTGACTCAAGCAGGTTTATGACTACAGCTTTCTGAAACTCTTCCAGTGAAAAAAACTCAACCAATGCCACATGAATGTCAGTCTCAATGAATATTTTCTTTTACTAGCATAGTGAAGAAGGAGCAATCTGACAAGATGGCCCTCATTAAAAAAAAAAAAAAAATAAATAAAATCTAAAACTAGGTAACTAGGTGTGTATAGGTGCATAGAATTCTTTTTTTGTTTGTTTGTTTGTTTCCCTAAAAATGTTACATTTAAATTGCTACAGAATGCTTCAATTTTACATATATAAAGCATTCTGATAACATCTTTTGGACCATTTTGTTTAATGGAGTAGGGATTATATTGTTCTTCTTTTCATCTCATTTCAAAGGAAATAAGATTTTGAAACACAGACATTTCCTGCTGAAGGAAAATTCCAAGTGTCAGTCTTAAGTAAACGCAATTCCTCTAACTTGTGCCATCTTGTAATATCATTAACCTACCTAAGCACGGTCAAAGTACAATACTGCTTCAGGCATACCCCATTTCTCCCAGCAGAGAAAGGTGGGAATACTGCCAAGGAGCTGGTCTAAGGTGTTAAAGAAACATAGCTACTATTATACACACCTAAGTAAAAGACAACAAAGAAAGGTCCTGAAATAATTATTATTTTTTTTTTATTATTTTCATCCTTCTACCTCCCATTAACATGGACAGTATGTATGATGAGGTCTAGCAAAATCCAGTTCTTGATTACTGTTTAGTCTAAATAAATAAAGGGTTTTATTTAGCTCACTTAAAAATGTTCCCCTGCTGGAGATGTATTTCTAAATCTTTTGTTATCTTTGTCTCCTTTTAGAAACATTTAAGGATGTAATGCACATTTCCATAGGTTTATTTTTTTTACCTTCTAAATTTAATCAACATTTATGTTTTCTTCTTCCTCTGACTGTCAAAAGAGAAAGTAATATTTTTAAAATTCCAACAGCAGGAAAAAGAAAGAAAGAAAGAAAGAAAGAAAGAAAGAAAGAAAGAAAGAAAGAAAGAAAGAAAGAAAGAAAGAAAGAAAGAAAGAAAGAAAGAAAGAAAGAAAGAAAGAAAGAAAGAAAGAAAGAAAGAAAGAAAGAAAGAAAGAAAGAGAGAAAGAGAGAAAGAGAGAGAGAAAGAGAGAGAGAAAGAGAGAAAGAGAGAGAAAGAGAGAAAGAGAGAGAGAAAGAAAGAGAGAGAGAAAGAGAGAAAGAAAGAGAGAAAGAGAGAAAGAGAGAAAGAGAGAGAGAAAGAAAGAGAGAGAGAAAGAGAGAGAGAAAGAAAGAAAGAAAGAAAGAAAGAAAGAAAGAAAGAAAGAAAGAAAGAAAGAAAGAAAGAAAGAAAGAAAGAAAGAAAGAAAGAAAGAAAGAAAGAAAGAAAGAAAGAAAAACAATAAAAAATAGATATAAATTATATAAATTAGCCTTGCATAGAAATCTCAAACACCCAAGCAAATCTCTGGAAGAAAATATTTCAAAAGAAGAATTTGTACACAGCTGGATGGGTAGGAGTTGAAAGAGATTCAAGGTGGGTGGTCAGCCTTGCCTGCACTCCATGAATCCGCTGTACCGTATTTCAGTGTCTCTCTTTCCATGCAAGATACAGCCCCACTGAAAACCTCAGTTTCAGTCACTGGCATGTTCTTAAACTGCAGCCTTTTACAGCTATACCATTCCCACAAGTTCCCACTTGACAGAATTGCTGGCGATGACCAGAAACACCTGTGTAGAGTGTATGTCACTTATGCGGACATCTGTTTTGCACAGGACTCTGGCCTGCATGGTTGTGCTACAGCATCCCTGCCAAATTTTAAAGTAATAGACATGATGATACAAAAACCATGTCAGCAATAAATGGACTGTTTTATTGTAAAAGAGTATCACGAAACCTTCTGGCAGTCTTTGGTGTTTCCTTCAGCCTAGTTGCTTCCTGCATTCTCCCCCCTGACACAGTGGTAAACTTGTTAAGAAAAAACAGATTGAGCAAAATGTCAATTTGTTAAAAATGGCACTCCTGCAGTGTCACATCTAAACTCCTGCAAGTGCAGAATACAGTTCCCTGTATAATGACAGAATATTTGTCAAAAAATATCCTAAGGAGGACTATTTTCTTCCTGTTTCCTCTCTGCTCCAATATGTCATTAACAAACCAATGCTCCCATCAGTGGTGTCTCTTCCTGTATGATCCATGAACATCCTTCCAATGACAACATTTTACTTTCTGCCTACAGAGAGGACACTTCTAAAATTTTGCAGGGCTAAACAACCCAAAACAAACCACTGACAAGTACTAAAATCCTTTTCTCCAGCTGAAATCCTAAACACATTAAAAGCCAGACTGTGCAGCCATATGGTATCTGGATTAGCCAGTCTGTCTGGATACATATATACTACATATAGTATATATAGTATATATACTATATATATACATATATGCAGAAAAGTGCAAACCCAGAGGCCAGCTCACCAGGTCAGGTGGCTAGCAGACGAGCTGGCTGGGAAGGAAAGCAAGACTACTTCAGTCTTGATCTCATGGGAGTTTTTCCATGTCTGAGGAGGAAACAGTGAGAGATCAACAGGCCTTGCCCTCCCTATCCCACTCTCACTGCTGTCTCGTGGTTACACTCACTCCAGGGCAACCCCTAATGCTTTTGCCATTATGCAATGGAATGAGAAAGAACTAATTCTGTCCCTACTAACGTGGGAAGATTGTGCCCCTTCCCAGAAGAAATACAAATGACTTACCAATGCAAAACTCTGGGGCCAACATCAAGATGCTATAGCTACAGTGTTGAAGCAGATGTCCACCATTTGGCAACTCCCATAGCTGCTCTTGAAAAGCTCTATAATAAATATTAATTCTCCTGTCCCTTTCCCTGGTGAACGTCAACAATATTTGGCTTTAGGAATTGAGACTAGACTCCTTCCTGTGGTAATTCTTGAAAAATTTAAGTCAATATCACATTAATGTAGCAGTAATACAGGTTGTTTTATGGAGTAGGCAAGGACTAACTTTTACTTTCTTTTCTTAACCTATGTCATTTGCTTCAGAGGGGGAATTTTATGTGGCAGAAACAAAACCAGAAAATATTTTGATGTTCAAGCTGTAAGACAGACAGTTGTTTTTATATATACAACTACATATTTATGTGAATATGTTATTACCCCAGACTATTGGAGTAATTTATGGAAATGTGCTGCCACTTATCATGATGCTTTTCTGAAATTTTATCCCCTACAATCTTCCAAGCATCTTTCAAGAACCTCGTAAGTGCTCTTTAACCTCTGCACAAGCCCTCTGGTTATGCAGCCAGCACTCAAAACCACAACTGATCAGACACACTGATTGTCTGCAGCCCCCGCTTCCCCATTTGGGACAAATTTAGAGCTATGAATTATGTGATAACACACACTCACTCTGTCATGGCAAATCTATTTTATTCATTGAAATATGAGCAAATCTTTGCTAGAATAGTCCACTGTGGGACAAATCACCCTTGTCCTAGACCTATTTGCTTGTGTTACTACTATTATCTTCATAATAGCTTAAATGCAAATGTATGCTTTAGAATAGTTGAGTGATTACACACACAGATATTGACATACATGGCATATGGATTTTTCAGCATTTTATGCATTGCAAATATTACTCAAAAGACACAGAATGAATTCTATAATTGCAATTTTAATGGACTGTTGTTAGTATCATCTCTTGACTTGGAAGGAAAAAAAAAATTGCACCCATTTGAAATTTATCTTTAGGGGTTAATAAGTATGGTTGTTCTGGGTATTAAAAAAATCTAAAGCAGTCTGGGGATAAACTGGACCAACATAAGGGTGTAAAAGCCTCACTGTTGCAGACAGAATGACACAAATGTGACTAAAATATATTTCTAGGCAAAGGAGTGCAGTGTCATGCATGTCAAAGTCTTTCAAAAGTCAAATACTAAACTTGACAGATAATTTCTTCCTGGATCAATTTTAGGGTGCCTTTGATCCTCGCTTTTCTCAGCTTTGCAGGGACATGTGCACAGCAGATGAAAAAGACAAAAGAGTATAGCTGAAAAGGAGGCCTGATGGAGCAGGAATACTCCAGAATGAGCTAATAACAACAGAAGACTTATCTGAGAGCAACCTGCAGTATACCAGCCAATAATTTACCATTTCATTGCTTGGAGCTGGGAATAGAACATATGACACATACAGAGAATGAGTTTCTCTTTAACCATGTAATCACACACACACACACACACAAGAATACAATGAGAAATGTTTTCACTTTAAAAGCAAAGCATTTTTCTATCTACTTTTTTTTTTTTTCTTGGAAGATTTGTTTTGGAAAAATACTAATTTGCTTTTAGAAACATTAGAAAAAAAAATCACAACATCTTTCTTAGAAAATACTGGCAATCAAAAGTTTTCAGCCAAGTAGATTGAAAAAAAAAAAATAAATTCAGATGTCCAGCTCTGATAAGCTTGGTGCAGCTCTAAAAAAGGCCGAGGGGGCAGACTATTGACTATAACCCTGCTAGTCAATAACTAACAAACTCTGTGCTATTCTAATGCAGTTTTATAGCTACTAACTCAGAACTTCAGAACTAGTTCACCATGGCCACTGAGGGTTTCCACCAGGTTCACTCTCCATTACAACTCCCTGACCGCTGTCTCTTTTCACCAGAGATATATCCCCTGGACTTTATCCTAACCTCTCAGCTGGATCGTATCTATGCAGAGTTTACAGAGGACTTGAGAATTTGGCTTATAACATTTAATATTTAACTAAACATGTCACTGGCAATCCACTACAAACCTGAGTAGCAAATGCATGATCAACACAAGAATCACTTCATCCACCATTTCTATGAGAAAAAAACAACCAAACAACCAAACAAACAACCAAAAAAAAAAAAAAAAAAGAAACAAAAACAAAACTTTAGACAAATCCCACAATAAAATCTGACTAAAAAGGATACTACTCTGTGCATATAGGTACTCTGTGTATGTACAGGTATATTCTATACTATTATATTCTATTTATTGTGGTACAAAAGTGTATTAAGTATGTGGAAATTGTTCTCCAAATGTCAAAAAACTCCCACTGAAACTATGGAACTCTCACCGGACTACATGAAAAACTCAAGACTGTGGTTAGAAAATTTACTGAGAAAAACAAAACAAAACAAAACAAAAAAAAATGGTAACCAAGTACAGACTCAATATACAATACACTCTTTGCTATTGACACAGAGTCAATAGCAAAGCAGGCATGGACTTCTGGAAGACAAAATTACTCCTGGATGGGACCAAACTTCCAACTGCCTTTCTTCATTTATGAAGACAAACTTCTATGTGAGTTTAGATAATGAGTTCTTCTTTAAGCAAGCGTAGTAACAGTGGACTGGTCAGGCAAATACTAAGACAATTCACTGAGCAATCTTTTTTTTTTTTTAAATAAATGTGAATTATTCCACAGAACAATATAGACAACTTCAGCTCCATGTTCCCAAAGGCTACAGAAAATATGTACAGACACTCTGAACATATTCTGACTTGTGCCAGGAAATAATTCCCAAGTCTCTTGAAAGAAACCAGCGGGTATTATATATATTATTGATCAAATTTATCATCTGAACACTGTCAAAAAGAGGGAAAAGGAAAAAGGCTAGCTGGATCAGCAAGAATGAATTTAATCATTGGATCTAAAATGTGCAAAAAACTGCCAAATGACCACTGAAAAATACATAATAAAAAAGAAAGAATAGCTCACCAAATATTTTTAAAGTGTTATTATCAGACTAAATATTAAGTGATCCATCTTAAAGGGATGGCTTCCTACTAAGAGCTTTAGTCTTTGAATCGCTTATAAAAATATCTTTATATACACTTCCAGGATCATATCCTGTATTCAACCATAGTTTCATTGTATCCAATTAATCATTTCATGAAAAGTAAAACACTATGGCTAATATTGTCTGAAAATGGAAAAAAGTTGATATCCCATCATAAATAGTAAGATTTCTTACAATCTGGATAAATTCAGAAGACTTTGGTACAGACAACCACCTTCCTTAAAAAATTAATTCATATTCTAAATGTAGTTTCCATGTAAATGATCGTTCATCTTTTTTGCCAAAGGATTTCTTAAGACTTTTTTCCATGTAAACAAAACTTCTAAAAGGATTCTTCTTCCTTTACAACAGATGTATGAAAAACTACATTGTACCTATGAATAAAATTCCTTCATTTGTCTCATGAATAAACAAAGAGCTATAAGAAAGCTAGAAATGTGTAATCCCTATGTCTAGAACTGAGACGTTTCCTTGGAAACAATGCAAAAACAGCAAGGAATGTGTAGGCATCCTCTGAACAGTATTTAATGTGAGGGCACTGTTCCTTGTATCTATGGAAGTCTATAAAGGAATGTGAAAAAAGAAATTATTGTTCTATAATAAGTCTTCAGGAAGAGCCAGCAATAGTGTCCTAAAAACTATGTGTTAATCCACTGTCTCAGTTTCTTGTGAAACTTTCTGGGTACCAAGTTTTAGCTTTGTTGAATATGGGGTTAGTATTTTCATTTTCCCTTTAAACATAAATAAATAAATAAATAAATAAATAAATAAATAAATAAATAAATAAATAAATAAAAAGTGTCCAAAAAAGCTCAACATTGTTACAGTTATTCATTTACTAGCATTTTCTTTCATGCTGGACATCCTTGCTGTTGCACTTTCAGCATGATTTACATGTGAGAGTGTTCTACTTTTTGTGAAAAGCCCTTCACAGCAACAATGCAATGTGAATATTCTGATACAGAAAAATTCTAGCTGGCTTAATTAAGCAACAGGTCTATCAGTTAGGGTTAAATGTGTTCATTAAGTCCCTATGACACAAATCTGCTTTGAAGAAAAAATAACCTAATTATAGAATGAAACAGAAGCTGTAAATGTTACGAAGACATTCAGATACCAACCAACCCCAAAACAATTCTGCACTAAATCACCTCATTGGAATTACTGTGGTGTAATTACGCTGGGAAAGATGATATCAGAATCTGGCCATATTAGCTGCTATTTAACACTTAACTACTCAAAACAGAATGAAAAAATGGCTCTCTGTATGCCACATTTTACAAATAATATGGAGAATTCATTCATCAAGGGTATGAAAATTACTTGAGCATTACACGAGACGCTGACAAACCTGTTTCATTTGGAAATGTGTTCCCAAACCACTAGGTGTTTTTTTTTCTTAGCTGAACACATAAGCCCAGTGCTTGAAATAAAACACTACGAGGAAGGACTGTACTAACTATTCAAACATTGAAGTAAAATAAAACCTTGTCCATTGACCACAGCAGCAGCAGAGAAGGTGGTCTTTCTCCAGGGCTGGTGAGGGCCATCAGCTGTCATAGTATTAATGCCAGCTGGAAAGTTACAGTCAGTGAGTAGACAAGCCCAGCTTTTGCTAAATAAATAGGAGGTTTTTCATTTAATAAGATGGGAATTTGGAGAGACACCTTACTATTGCTCCAACATCCCATCAGAAATGAGGTTAGCTCAGTCTAGCTCAGTCTAGTAGCACAATGTCAATAGAACTGCAGCCACAGAATATAAACTCAAAAAGTACACAAGTGGGGTTGTACTTGCAAATTAAATGGCATTTTGGTCACCATAATGTTCAGGTGCATTTGGATCTCTCTTTTCTCTTAAGTGAATGACTGATATCAGGAATTAAACTGTTGCAAAGAAAAGCAAACAACTTGTGCAGGCAAGGATGTGCTATACAGACATACATGTATTCATTTAGGTATTTGCATTATGTGCTATCCAGATGTATCCATTTGGGCATGTTAGCAGACACTGCATAAATCACAGAATGGTTTGGCTTGGAAGGGACATTAAAGACCATCTTGTTCTAACCCCCCTGCCATGGGGACGCTACCCACTAGATCTGGCTGGCCAAGGCCCCATCCAGCCTGGCCTAATGGATGAGAATAAAGCAGGAGAATGAATCGAATGCAAGATAAAGATCTCCTCTTTACAATAAACTTTGATTTTAAAAAGGTCCTAAGCATAAATAGTAAGTTTCAGTAGCATATACTTATCATTTGAGGTAGGACACATGTGATTTCAGCACACAAATGAATTTCCTCTCCCTCAGCAGACCTCTCTAACACAATAATTAATACATTGACAGTTTCTGAAAAGTAGACCAAGACTTACACGTAGCACATGTGCCTATGTTACAAAGAGCAATGTCCAGACAGGCATTTGCCAGTGGGCATAGACAAAAGAACCTAGAAGGGAACAATGTGGGTAGAGGTGCAGAGAGCTACAAGCATTCATGAGGGCCACATGGAGAAGGTGCTGGAGGCACGTGCCACCCCTGCCCTCCACACCACCACCTAGCAGCATCCCAGCACCCAGAGCCAGCAGACTCCCAGAGCATTTCCACTCTCCCGGGCACACATTCCCCCACAGAAATGAGCAAAATGAAGGCTGAATGGGGACATGGTTATTCTCTATAACTGAACAGAGAAATAAAAGTATCAAGGGATAAGTGTCAAGAAGACAAAAGACCTATTCAGTCTGAAGACAATGCTGGCAAGAATAAACACGGTTATGAACCAGCCAAGAAACAATTCAGGCAAGATATTAGAATCAGACTTCAGGAGAGCCATGACGATCTGGGAGAGACTCCCAGAAGGAGCTGAGAAGACAACAGGATTAAATGAATTTTAAGACGAGGCCTAAGACAGACCTGAAAAGACCCTATTCTGCCTCTTTTGTTCAGCTTTATGACTATGACTCATTAACATCCTGCATTCTGCAGTACTCATTTTTATTCAGATTTCACAAACCCTCTTGCATTTCTAAGACAGAAGTATGCATGTCAGAGAATTACATGTTGAAACAGAAAGGTTTGTAACTTCTTTCCATAAAATTCCACATCTACAAAACACAAGTTCCTGCAATTTTATTCCACTCAAAGCTGGAGGGGACAAGAAACCAGACAGCGCTGGTGTGAGTCCCAGGGTCCAATAAGCACTTTGAAATACATTCACTAAGCAAAGACTTTTAAATGTCTCCAAAAAATGCAGGTGTGCAAATTACTCCTGATACAGACAGGAGTTATGTTTCCAGTATCCCCTCAACCACTGTTAAACAACACCCCCACAAGCATTTTTCAGCTCATAAAAGCTTTATGAGCTGAAAAGTTCCTTCAAGATTTTTTTTTTCCAGCTGTTGATCCATTACCTTCCAGCAACAGCATCAGAGCTCACCACTACAATAGGTAGGAGAACTGTTAGGAGAAAAAAGAGCACGAAATGGCAAGTTTTCCATCTTTGCATTGAAAGAAGGGATGTCTCCTGTCCTATCCTATGCAACAAAAAAGTTCTAGTGTGGTCAGACGCCACAGCGAGGTCTATTTTTCTTTACCCCTTTGACAACATGGTCACCATCCAGAGGGAGCAGCCTGCAGTTTCACACAAGCGAATGAAGTCCCACACTCACTCCATCATGGAACATCTGTGTGGTCCTCTTTGTAACAACACCACCAACAACAACAAAAACAAAAGGATGTTTACCAGTGCACAAATCTATTTTCCTCCTTAATTGGAACACCTGCCACAGATCTGCCATGGGCCATAAGAAATACCATGCTTTATACCTCATTAGTCTGTGCACCTGCCTCACACTTGCTCACATGGACATTTTCTCACTGAAAACTACCATATTCTTATACAAACAAGCAATTTAATCCATCCAGTGATGTGTTCCTTTCTATCAGCATCTGTGTGCATTTAATTTAAGCTAATGAGGATGACCTTCTGCTAGGCCCCCAAATCACTTCTGTTTCCACGGGTATATTTTATTATTCCAAAGTAACAGAAATTCCTTTACGAAATGTTTAATTGATTGCACACATGCATTTTAAAAGCTAAAAGTATACTTATTTAGGTCTTGGATTTCATGAGAAAATAAGTCCTATAGAAGAAACTGTCCCTGGATGTCTGGTCTAATAAATTTAAGGTGCTACTGTATTTTTAAATAAGAAATATTTAAGCTATATATGGTACTACTTCACGTTAATCTGTGAGAGTATAAGGCAGCCTGAGATCCTTGCCAGTAGCTTTAATTGACTTTAACCCAGTCAACATACAAGGTCTTTCAAGTGCAGCTTGAGTCCACAATAATAATAAAGAATATCCCCCACATTCCATACATCCATAACACATTCCATGCATCTCCAGCACATTCCAGCCAAGGACTTCAAAGCCCCTCAGCAAAGGTGGTGCCAGCTTAACAAGGGTTTGAGACTGAGAAGAAAGACGTGGGGAATTCTCCCTGTTTCTTCTCCCTCTCTGGCAACGTGGACATGGGGACGCATAGGATGCCTGCCTGTTGCTAAGGTTCTGCCACCATCCTGCTCACGGGGACCTGTGGACCACCTGTGCCCCTCCACGCCCCATCAGGGAGCCTTGTGGGACACCTCAGCACATTGAAGATCCATGAAGCACTCAAATACCATCATGCAGTGAAGCCCTGCTTCACTGTTAAGTTGTTGTTTCTGGTGAAAGATAAATAGCAAGGAGGTGAAGAAAGATTTTTTTTAATTTATCTCATAAATATTTCCAGCAATCAGGAAGGAAAATATTATATTCATTTATATACAGTTCCCCTTATACAGCAAACATCTTGAAATTATTCCAGTTTACAACAGCTGTTATCTGAAAGGATTGGTAAGCAAATTGTCATTTCTTAGGATGTACTTCTGGATCTTGACTTTAAAATCATGAAGGCCTTTGCTGATATCCTTCACTGATTATTTTATTTAAGAATGTTAAGCTATACTGTCTGGAATGTATGCCAAAGCAAAGGTGGAAAAACTCTTGTTTTATCAGGGAGATGTAATGATGAAAACTATTTGTTGCTATCATTTATATGAGAAAACAGTCAGAGGTACAATTTAGGTAGTTCATGTATGACACTGTATCAATTTTCAAACAAAGAATGATAGGATAGAAAGTTAAACTACATTCTAGTGAAGAGTATGTGTTAGTAATATTTGTCAATTTCTCTTCAACATCTCCTATATATGTTTTCTTTAGCACAAATGAAAGTTCATGGACTGCGGAACAATGAAGTAAAACTGGGCTGGAAAGGCTTTTTCAGATGCAGGGTGTCGTTTCTGGAGAAAGAAAAGAAAACCCTAATCCAAATTCTCAGACAGAATAAATCTTTGGCAGCTCTGGCCTACCTTGTAGTAAATAGGTATAGGGTGGCTTTTCTCTGTGGATAGCTAACTGGCAGGATTTCCACTGTTAGAGTTTGGAAACAGAAAAATAAAGAAAGCTCATTTTTGACTGTGCACTTGGTACATGGTAAATCCTTTTATGCTTAAAGAGAACACAGATACTGCCATTTAGGGTATTTCATAATATTTCAGGATTTTTTTTATTTTTTTCTTTTATCCTATAGACCAAATCAATCCTACAGGCAGAGTTTTAGGGCTGTATAGCTTTAGTTTGGAATGTAACCACCCCTACATATATGCACATATATATGTGGAAAAAAAAAAAAAGGATGCACAGTTCAAGAAAATTTGTAAAGATGCAGAAGATAAACTCTGAAGAAAGTCTGTCCTAAGGACTAGATCACCCAAGTGAGACCAAATATAGCTCCTGAGAGTGACTGTACATTGATCAGCTGTCCTTTAGATAGTCCAGAAATCAGAAATTGAGCTAACTCCTAATTTACTGAATCACAGTACCCACACCATTCCAAGGAAAGTATAAAACAAGACTGCCCTTGAGGTATACACAGAGAAATCCTGAACCGTACACCTTATTCACTCTCTGAAGAAGACAATGAGATTCCACACACTCCCAAACCATCCTACTTTTTACCATCCACCCGGAACAGCTGCCCAATGCGATCTACTCTACTGTGTGTAGTACACCAAAGTATAATTCAACAATGTATGCAGGAAAGGTTGTTCACTGCTGCATAGCCCAACTATTAATTATTAAGCTGAATTAACCAAAATTCCTCAGGTACAAAAGCATTTAATATGTATCTTAACTCTTGTCTTCAGAATTCACCTTTCTGTTCTGACTTACCGCTCTTGTCTCATTTGAGACTTCCAGGATACTGGCAACACCTACATCTTCAGCCAAAATAATGATAACGTGTCAGAGAAACAAAAGTAGTGTTCAAATGTTGAAAAAAAGAGAACTGTTTTTTTCTCATACAGCAGGTTAAGTCACCATTGATATGACTTGTGCAGTTTTAAATCTTGCAAACATAAAGTAGGATGGGTAACAAGCACAAAGTAAATGAAGATACAAAATCCACCGCATGGAAGATCCAATAGTGATACAGCACATCTCAAGGGATCTACTTCTTCCTTTTGATTTCTGAACATAATTCTACCAAGTGTAAACCTGATAAAACCATTCAAAAAACTTCCTTAAATCATGATTTCTGTTGGAAAAATTCTTCAAAGATATGAATGTTATAGCAAAAAAGTTTCTTATATAACCATTCACGAGCATCACAGACAATTAAGCCATATAAAATAATAAATAAATAAATAAATAAATAAAAAGGTTTTTACTGTTTTTTTTTCTTCCAAAATAAAATAAGTTTTTAAAAATGCAGTATTGAACCTGCTAGATATTTGAGCTTAATCCTTTTTGTCATTTCTTCTACATCTTATTTTAAAAAATAAGGTTTTACCAAGGCATCTTACATAACAGTCAGTTTACAGTCTTCTTCAATGTAAAATCATATAGAGTCCAGCTATTGTGTTAAGGAGACACAGTCATTATAAAACTCAACAGCTCATCACTACTTCAGGAGTTTCTGTTCTGAATACCCATGGAATTGAAGCTGCATACACATGTACAATGCCATCAGCTAAAAAACAGAATGCAACTGTAAAAATCACATCAATTTGCATCACAGATTCTGTAAAATGGATACAAAAAATACTATGATATGCTACAAAAGCCTGTAAAAACCCTTCCCTCAAATCAAAGGAGATTCCACCTTTGGACACAGCAGAATGCATTAAACTTTTTCAGCTGACTACACTGTACATGGCATTGTTAATTGCTACAGACTAATGGAATGTTAAAATAATCTAGTGCTTCGTTTAGGACTAGTAATGCATGGAATGGAAGCTGTGAAATTAAAATGCTTGTTTCACAGATAGCTGAAGTTAAATCAGTAATGTGGAAATATTAAATAAGAAAACTGGAACATAACAATCATGAATCTTAATAGGAAAGCAACAGTTTCATACCATTCTTACATAGAAATTAATTTCACCTGAAACCATATCTATAAAACTTTTCTAATCATTTGTATCTATACATAAAACTCTTCTGTTCATTTTTTAATGGATAGAAAAATAGACCTACCAATGCTTAGTAAGTTGCTGTCTAGATAAAACTTGACCTTTGCATGCTTCAGTGATCCAGGAAGAACCTCCAGTATATTCTAAGGGTGTTACACCAGTGTGTTATGATAAACTGTCCATTGTGGTGGACTGCAGGTCTAAAAGGCAAAATCTTACCTGTATCATTGCCTGTGATTTGAATAACATACAATCTTATGTCAGTTCCACTATCAGGGTGTGCAGTAGAAGGAGACACCTCTTGAGGTTGTAAAGCCTCTGTGACCTCCTCCTTCACTGTGGGTGGTGCAGTAGGTCGTGCAACTGCAGTAGCAGTTGATGACGTGAAATATTCCTTATCAATTTCTGGTTCTACCATCTTCCCTGTCAGATCATCTTCAGCAGTGGCTTTACTGGGAGAAATAGATTCCTCAATTATTACGATGTCACTGCTGGTTACCTCCTCCTCTTCTTCAGGAATGATACGTGGTGACTTTTGAGAAACAAAAGGTTGGGATGCTGATGTAGGCTGAATTTTGCCTACTGTGCTAATAGAAGATGTAGTTATATCACTGAGAATTGTTGTCTTCTCTGTTGCACTAGTTGAAAATGTAACTGGTTTGACTTCTTCTGGTTCTTCTAATATTCCTGAACCTTCCAGAGTCTGATTTGCAGAAGCTCCCAAAGTCAGAACAGTAACACTTCCTGCAGTAGAGCGACCTGTGGGCATCGTATCGGGAGGCAGCACAGAACCCCAGCTCCCTACACCTCTCTCTTCTTCTATGGTGGGGGTTCCTCTGCTTTCGTACGTTCTTGCTTGTGTACCAGCTGTTACAGGCATCTCTTCAGTTATCTTCTCTTCTTGATCAGTAGCAGTCTCAGCTTGGGGAGTCACAGTGGGATGCAGGGACCTGGTGCTAGTTTCAACAGGTCCCAGAACTCTTCCATATTCTGTGAGCTTTACTGCTGGCACCGATACTTCCGTTGTTATATATGTATCATCATAGGCTGAACCTGTTTCGTCATGTTTTTCCTGAATGGTTGTTTGGGATGATTCAGATCCTGTCGTCGTCTTTTGTTCATGCATTTGGACAGATGTCATAGAAAAGGTAGACTCCGTGGCAGTATCTGGTTCTTGATCTTGATCTTTCGTGGTGAGTTCCTTTGGGAACACTTCACTATCTTTTGCAGTTGTATCTGTTGCTTCTGTATGAATGCTACCATCAAAAGGAGTCTGATCCGTAACTTGTATATCTCTAATGACCTCACTATCTACAGTAACTGGAACTAGGGAAGCATTGTGTTCTTTCTGTGTCTCCACCTCTGTTACATCTGTAAACATAAATGATTCCTGTGTCCCTCCAAATCCAACTGATGTTGTTCCTTCTCTGTCTTGAAGTGTTGCCAGTGATTCCTCTTCAGTTGATGTCTCAACACCTGTTTGGCCTTCCTCTGTCACTGTGTGTTTTGAGACCTCTGTCATAGAGACTTCTTCAGCAGGTGTCACTACTGATTTCTCAGTAGCCTTTGTTTGTTCTACTTCTGGGGTAGGAATGGATGTTTTCAAAACATACCCTGATGTTTCATCTCCTTTGTGCTCGGTCACCTCTATGACTGTGGGCACAGCACTTGGTAATACAGTACCACTTGAGGAGCTAAAAGGTATTCTTGTTACACTGCTTTCATCCACTGATATTTTAGATACTGTGGTCATTTCCAAATCTAAAGAGCCACTTGTGTGGAAGACATCTGTAGTACTTTTACTCTGATCAAAATCAGCTGATACAGTTTCTTCATCACTTTTTGTTTCCATGCTTGTCTCAGGTTCATCTGTTGCTGCTGACACTGTAGCTCCTGGATGCTTTGTATAGTCTGTCATTTGCCCTGAAGATGACGTAGGCTCCATTCCAGAGATACCGTCTTCTGTATCTAACTCAGTAATTCTCTTAGTATAAGAGGACTCCTCTGTCATATAACCCTGATCTTTATCTGTCTGCAGCCATGTGCCAGAACCTGGAGGAGCATGTGTGAACTTCTCACTTGCAAAACGTTCTTCAGATTCTGCTGTAACAGAAGCAGGAACAACAGTAGTGACATAAGGGACCTTAGTATCTATTGTTCTTATTTCTGGCTCCTTTGTCTTTTCCTGCTTTTCTAAAACATCTGATCCTTCTGTTTGCTGAGATGAATGAATAACAGAAGTGATGCCTTCTCCAAACTTCTGCGGGGAAATGGTACTTCCTGAGAAAGCAGTGGGTTTGGATCCTGTGTGGATGGCAGTCAATACAGAAAAGGATAAAGGCATTCCAGCTGACACGGTGTGCTGCACATCTTTTAAGTCCTCTCTGCTTCCTTCAGCTGACGCCTCGTTATCAAGCGCAGTTGCAGAAGAACTAAATTTAATGAATGGAGTTGACTCATCTGCTGTAGAAGATTGTCCAGTGGTTACTGCAAGCTCATCTATGAGTGTCTCTGATACAGCAGGCACCTCTGACTCTGGGATGCTACCAGTAGCTCTATCAGGCATAACGGTGTACATGCTCTCTCTGCCCTCCCCCTCTGTAGTAAGATCATACTGATCAGTGAACAAAGCTTTAGGGATTACAACAGTTGTGAGTTTCTTGTCAGATTTTGCTTCCATTGATTTTTTTGTGGGTTCTTTTGTTGAGTGGGCACCCAGATACATATTCGCTTTAGTTAGTGAAACTGAAGTCCCTGTTCTGGGAAACTCTCTCTGAGAAGTCGGTACCAAGCTATCTGTAGCTGTCATCACAGGACCCACTTCTATTTGTTCAGTCTGATTATCAGAATCATGTTTTTGTGTGTCTCCTGTTTCAATATCTTCCCACGAACCAGTGGAACTCTTAGCTACAGCTGTGCTATCCTGAAAAATTACAGAGGTCAAGAAAGCGTCCTCAGTGCTTTCAGACCTACCTTGTTCCTCGGGCAATTCTGCTTCAGAGTAAGTGTGCTCCAGTTCCAAAGCTGCAGATGTGCTCTCTGTTAGCCTAGGTGAAACATCATATTCAGTCCTTCCCAGTGTATCGTAAGGGCTTATTTTGCCATCTGTGACAGTCTGAGGTAGAAGGGTGGTTAACTTAATGTTCTCCATAAGCACCTCCATTTCCCTTTTCTCCTCAGTCACATCAGTAGTCATTTCTGTATCTTCAGTCTCTGCAGTTGTTTGCTCCCAAGCAGGGGCCTTTGTTTTGGTGACAGACACTTCAGTAATCGAAGTCTCAAAAGCAGGAGGTTTAACAGTGACTTTAGCAGATGATGGTTTCTCACTGTCAGTTTTCAGAGCTGTGAACTGCTTAATGGTTGTAGGCTCTGTTACGATTTTTTTACCTTAAAAAGAAAAAAAAAAAAAAAAAAAAAAAAAAAAAAAAAAAAGGAAAGAAAATAATGTTAAGGAACTGTTCAGTAAGAACATAAATAACATCTTAATTCAGTTTGCATGTTCCTAATAAAATGTTACACTGAGAAATAATATAAGGGTAAAAAACTTTAGACAACTGTTGAGCATATAACAGAGCTTTGAATGACAACATAAAGGACCATATTAAAAAGCTGCAGGACATCTAACTTAATGCTAGATGAAATGAGAACAGGAGCTGTATTCTGTTTAGTCATTGTTTATGTAATTACCCCTAGAAGTCCTAATACTACACAAGTATCCATGAAATAGCTAAGTACTTACCAAAGAATGTAAAAGTTTATTACACAATGTCATGAATGAGTGGTACTGTAAATCTGGGGTTTTCTTCAAAGATTTCTTTACCATACAACTCAAATGCATAGAGTAAAATACCACTTTAGTTTATTTTCAGCACATAATTACAAATCGTAAAAATGAACCCTCACAGGAGTGAGGACATGCTTAAGCAACAGGAACAAACATGCCATCAGAAAATACTGTATTAAAATGCCACAAAAGCTGCTGCCCTGTTTTTAAATTACACAGAGAAATTTAGATTATGAGTAAAGGTGAGAACACTAAACCATAGGACCATAAACTTAGTACTGTAATGATGTTGATCTCTGGAAAACACTTCAAAGATATGCATCTGAACCTCCTCCACAGAGAAAAGTGCTTCTTGGGGAGTGTTGAACATGAAAAGGCAGCATTGAATCTTCTGAATGGTAGGAGCAGAAAGGGTGTCACTATGATAGATAGCTAACAAGACACAAAGAAAGTAAAATCTTTCCAGTGAAGAAAAGTGTGATGGTTTGAAGAATCCTGTTACCCATCCAATGTCTTTTCCTGATACAGATTTCCACCCTAGCGGAAGAAGAAATGCATCCCACTCCAAATTCTGATATTGGATTTAAAACTCCTGAAAAAGGTGAGTTTGTGCTCAGAAAACAAGATTAATTCAGGAAAATCCCAAGGTGGAAACATCTTTCCCTCTTTCAGTTCTTCCAAATCGGTCATCTTCAGAAGGGCAATGGGTATGGACAAGTGGAAGATGCAAATGTCAAAGATCAGTGCTGTCAATTGCCAAGTGACTGAGAGTCAGAAGCCTTACATGGATGACAGTTAAAAGCAAAATATGGCACTTTAAATCACACTGAGTATATGAAGAATACATTAAACTGATTGTGTGTAAGACAACTAACTGCTTACCAGAGACAGACACAACTATATATATAGCATCTTTCAAAAGAAGATATTGTTGAATATGTATTTGAGCTAAGAAATTTGTTCCTCTAAAATGCAGAAATCAAATCAGATACAGTGTTCTATGAGACAATCCTGAAGCCAAGGGCTCCTTACTATTGCTGTGAAATACTAAAGGAGATAGAAAATTCTGCCTAGTCTGTTACTGGGGAAAAGTGCATTCTGAAATTGGATTTTTACTGCCTGGCATACAGGGATGAAGATGTTCTGGATAATGCAGCAGTCTCTGACTTGGAAGTTATGTTATGCTGGGAAAAGTAAAGGAGTTAATAGTATGCACAAATAACAGAGCATAAACAAAGGAAAAAAAAATAGGAAGGCTCAGTTGAAGGCATATATTTTTAAGAGAGTTTATGCTCAAGCATACCCAGTATGTATGCACAGATCAGTTACTTTCACGCAACCATGCCTAATTGGGTGATTCTTTGATATTATAGATATGGATTCTGCATGCTTAAGTTAGGGACAGACAAATATTTATTCAGTTTCACACACCAAACTTTGAAAGTGCCACCTTTGCAAGAGTGCTATTTGATTTACCCTGACCTAGACAGAAGCGGCTTGCCAGATGCTGTCTGCTTAGGATTTCTAGAACAGGTGGATTTACAGAGCAGTGAAATGAGGAAAAACAACTTTCCTGAAAGAACAGTGAAAGTGAAAAGGAAATTGTGAGGCTAGAAATGTATGACATCGCTGCTTTTAAAAGTGGTAGTTTTCTTTGCCAGCAGAAAAAGGAATGGATTTATTCCCTACCATATGTCAGATCTTTCTTGTGCATGCATGTGGCATTATAAAGGAGATTCAGATACTTATATATATATATATATATATATATATATATATATTATTTATTTACTTACTTACTTATTTATTTTGTACATTAAAGCACTGAGTTGAACAGGAAGGAGTGAAGTTCTTGAAATCCCACTAAGTAAAGCACAGCCTTAACAACAGTGGGTTTTGAGTCTTGGATTTCTACAACCTGAAGTGCCTGCTTATCATTGCTCATGTGTTATTTGAGTGTGAGACAGTGCTCATATAACTGAAAGTTTAAACAGTACTATGCCTTACACTGCTTTTCATTGCTGAGTGCATCGGGTTGGTTTAAGCCACAGGGTTTCACCTCAAAAGTGATAGATAGGTTAGCACTGCTTTGCTGAGTGGTAGTTGGTAATTGCTACTCTTCTACAGAAGAATCCACACGTTTGTCTTACAGCTCTTCTTTATGGCAAGGTGGGAAGCAGGCAACATATAGTCCTGTATCATCTTTTCTAAGCACACAATGGTTTTCCCTAATGCAGACCAAATTTGCCTTCCAGCCAACATTATTTACTCATTCAGTGTCCATTTACTGTATTTCAAGGGTGATGAACATTACTTTTCAATATAATACTATTCAACAAAGCTACACAAAAATGAGGGCATGAATAAATATTTTACAATCTGTGAAGAAAAAGGTAATTTTATTTCCTCACTGCTGGGAAATTGTGTACACTTACAACTATTTAAATAATTTCTCAATCTCCTGGAAATATTTGATAGACCCAAAAGTTCACAGGTGTACGCCTAAGATACAGTTAGTTGTTCATATGTCATTATCTGCTAATTACTTGATAAAATAGGTGTATGCATTAATGGAGTTAGTCTGACCAAATACCAAGTGCATTTGATTTAGTAAATATTAATTCATATATTGGTTTAAGAAAAGTATGTATGTATTTTAAAGTGTTTATCAATAAGCAACCAAATCTCTTCTATGCAAGCGGACAGGCAATTGCCAGTATGCAAAGAGCAGTTCTGGTTCCTATCAACTTAAACACCCCTAAAACTGCCTCATCGTAAATACGATATATAAAGCTTTTGATAAACATCATTCAAGTTTTTCATCTTTTTTGAGCAGATCAAAAAAGATGCTTCTTCACGGAGAAATCTATCAATGTTCTTTTTTTTTTTTTTTTTTTATTGTGAGAAAAGAGAAAAGCAAAGACAAGGTTGCCTTTTTAATAGGCTGGTCATCAGTTTGAACTGTTGTCCTCTCCACCCAGATGTTTTGTATTACCGTACTCCTTGCATCATGCACGCAATATGCTATCTCCTTTGTCATTCTTCTGGTACAAGACATGAGACAAATTTTCCTAATAAAATTCATGAACATATTAGAAGCAAGAAAGCAAATTATCTCACCAACAGCTGCTCATATCAAAGACTATCATGTAGGTTTTTAATCTATTTCTTTTATATTAAACAGCCTGAATGAAGTTGGTTTTAGATGTAGTATATGGTTTTACAGAGATACTACATATTTTCATTCTCTGTTTATTTATTTTATGTTTTCACCATGCAGCATTTTTTTTCCTTTTCTCTCCCACCATTGTTTAACTAAGGATTTAAAATAATGGAGCAATATTAAAGCTTAATATCTTTTCAATATTTTCAGGAAATCACACTGCACTACTTTATATATGGTTTGACTTTGCAATTACGAAACAAGGATTTTAATATGTTCTGTGCTGTTTAATAATAATTTCAGGATATCTGGGTGTACTTTCTGGAGGAGAAAATGCTTACTTTAAAGATTACATATATATATTATAACTTTTATATACACACTTTCAGCATAATCAATTCCACAAAATGTTAACCATGTGCCTAAAAAGAACCACTAGAGCAGTTCCTTTGCACTCAGAAAAATTGCTTGTGTGTTTACATTTAGGAATGTACTTAGGAACCTGGATGAACAAGGAAAAAAAAAAAAAAAAAAAAAAAAATGGAGAGAGATTATTTTGAGTCATTGCCAACACTCAAAACAATTAAAAAATGTTTTAAATCACAGCAAGTCCTGGAAATACTGAATTCTTTCTGTGGATTCTAGCAGCCAAAATAAACTCTTCCAAAATATCACTAGTGTTGAAAGAGTCCAAATTAATGGTTCAATATCTTCCACTCACTTTTAGCATGATGTCTACACTAGCAAGCTGATTCATTTGTTTCATTTTAATATACTGTTACATGTCCATTCCTGTTTGCTGCTTTAAGTTTGTTCTGGGTGCCTGTCCCTTCCCTTCTACCAGTACCTGGTGGAGAGGACAGCCTTCAAAGTTCCCATGTCTCTGCAAGCTATGCCAGCTGGAGTTTAACTTACTGGACAAGCCTAAGAGTAAGACCAGATCAAAACAATAAAAAATAAAAACTGGTCCTCTGGGTTACAGACTGATCCAGAAATTTGTCATTATTATACTTACTCAGTACCCTCTCTCTTGTTCATTTCAGGAAGCAGAAGGGCAGACAGGGGATGTGGAGTTTTGTTCATTTCACATGGGATGTGTGAGACCATAAGGAGGCTTCAACATCTGATACTGCAGATATATAGTTTCCCCATAACTCCAGGCACATACTCTCACTTACCTACACTGTGTTTTGACATCAAAACGTGAGCCAAATATAATGAAAAAAAAAAAAATCCAAATGCAGTATCCTTTATCATTTTGCACACAATATGTGCAAAACCAGAGAAACTAAATGGCATTTTTAAAAAGAGTAATAATAATTAAAATAAATAGCTAGCCAGCAGTCTAACTAATTTGCAAGAAAAACTTAAAAAAAAAAGATTATGCATCTTCTTCATAGTACTGGCTAAGGTTCCTTTCTGCCAGCTAAGAAAACAGTGAAGACAGCAGTACTATGAGCTCTGTGATCACAAATCTTGTTAAATGAAACCGCTTGCTATTTCATAACATCTGAAGTCAGATGGTTAAAGGGGGAAGGATGTTATCTCCTAGTTTCCCCATATGTAAGTGTTGTTCTGTGAACAAATTATAACCTGCCTATCTACAAAGAACAATAGCAGAAAGCATTTCTCTTTCGCGTTATTAATAATGAAACTGCCAAAAGAAGACAAAATACAGGTGAGTCTCCTTAGTCAGCTCTTCCTAATGAAATATGTGTCCCAGCACCAACGATCTTTGTCTTCTGAATGCAGTAATAATAATAAATGATGGAAGAATGAAGAGAGCTGAGGTTGTCATTTGGTCAGGAACTGACACCAAAAATCTTGCTGCTTTGCTCTCCCCACCTGTTGTGAAAGGAGACAAATTACCCGTGTGTCCCATGAGTTACACAGTTCCCACAGCAGTGAGCACAGATAATAAAGAGCAAAGACAATTTATTTTTCCTCCACTTAAATACCTAAAGAGTGGATCTTTTACCTCTTCCCTTTGTTGCTCCTAATCCCACCCTTGCTTCCTGGTCCTCTGAGCTATCTGAGGGAATGAAAGGAAAATGCCTGCCACCATGTCCCCCTTTCTCCACCCTTTCCCTGAGTTCACAGTGGTTGCCCTCAGGGAATGCTCTCCAGGAACCCACCTGTGAAATCACTCAGGGAACTGCATGTTCACTTTAGCTGACAAACAGCACATCCCTCTGAAGCTATACCTCCTGAGCCACCTAAGGGCTGCAGCTGGATCACTTTTAGAGGACTTGGTCCAGGGGGCTGACTAATAAACCAAGTTCTCTGTCTTCATGCTTCACAACATGCCACCACCTCCTTCTCCTGCTCCTTCTATGGGCCAGGTACTAGAGAAGTGTGTGGCACAAGTTGAGGCCTTCTTGCCCATTTTCAGCATGGCCTGCATGGCTTCTCACAATTCCTCCACCATGTGAACGTGGCAGGATGGGATAAGAAACACGCTAGAAGCTGTTATTGCGCACAGCCTTTGAGATGTCTGCCTGTTGTTACAGACCCTGCAGAGAGCTTTGGGAATGTATTCCTCCTGAACCTGGTCCAACTTATTTCTGGAGATCTCTGCGGCTATGTAGGTCTCATTAAGCATATGTGAGAGAAGAACTGAAATCCACCACCTCAGCAAAATAATAAAAGCCAGAGAACTGTGTGTAGATAAGACCTCAACTCTACTGAGAGGAAATGGAAGCATAAGCTGAGCAAACAGCCTTGCATACTCTATGGTCAGTGCCATCACATTCAAATGCTTGCCTTTCAAAGGTATTTTGACCATCCTGATACTAGACTGAGCTGTGAAGTGGTGGAGGATGCTGGCTTTAATATTCTCACTACTCTACTGTGCTTCTCCTAAGATGAACTTTTAAAAAAAATTTTTCCTCAGATTTACAGTACTGTTTATGGAGTATCACTGTGCCTAATGTCTCCAGCATTCTGCAGTCTTTCTAAAACTGATAAAAAATGCACAGATACGCCCTAATACTGTCCCCGACATCAGGCTGGAAATAATCTTCTAATCCAGGAAATAGCTGGGATATGTAGCTACCGACGGTTGCTGTGGAGAAGGATAGATCTGCCTAGTTATTCAAAGTTTTCCAAATTAAGTCACATGCAGCAAAAGGGAGGACAACAATTTTTCTGCCAGCTTTTGAGTTATGCCTAAAAATTTTATCCTTTCTGCTGCCGTACAAGTCATGCTCATTCGATGTTTCTGGGCAACAATTTGTGCTTGTGGTGGCTCGTGCTGGAGGACTTTTTTCTTTTTCCCCACTTCAAGAGCCTGCATAGCAAAACACTGCTTTCAAGTCACCTTAGGTTACAAAACCCCACATCCTAGTGAGAATTGGCAAGAAACAGGGGGTTCAGGTTGAAGATGTTATGGGTTGGGCAGCCGAGAGGCTTTCACAGAGACAATTATTTTACCCTTTTGTCTTTCAAAGTCCTAGACTGTAGTGTATTACAAAGGCTGTTGTTTCCTTTGCCTCCTTTGTGAAAATGCACTCTGATTTTGAGCATTAGACAGACAAAGCAGCAAACAAGCAGGCCCCCAGTCATGAACAGCAGAGGACTCGAAGCCACTCTTAATGAGGCTGTATTAGAGCAATCTAAACAGCATGGACCCCATTTGTGGATGACCACATGCAGTATCTGTCTCTGAACTGGAATTTTCTAATCTCCAGCTAGAATGAAATCATACAAAAAGAGAAATGGCAAAGGTGCATGAAAAAGAAAGTTGAAATGAAAGAGCAAATCTGAAACAAAATGGTCAGTCCAGAAAAATGACTCCAAAATGGTAGACACATGTTTTGAGTCAAGCAAAAAATGTTTTGCTGAGAGGTTCTCCGAAATCAATACAGGTCCATGGAAGTATTCAGCTTTAATAAACCAGTGTTTCTCAGCAAAACACAGATTTATTTTTCAAAACTTCAACCACTTCTCTGTATGTAGTTCATCTAGTTCAGTTTTGTTGTCAGTATGTAAGACAAAAACCATATATATATTGCTTTGCATTTCTGTGCACAATAGTGCATTCCTGGAGCACAATTTTTCTACAGATGCTGTAGTACAAAATGCCTAATCCAACATCTGTTGAAGTCCATGGCAAGATTTATCCTGATGAATTTAACCTGATGAGATGTGGGGTAGGATAGGTGACAGGATTAAATAGCCTATAGCTCCATGCAGCAGCTAAACATTAAGTAGGTACCCATTAAAAATGAAGTATTCTTTACTGAATCTGTTTTATTCTCTTATAAATAAAAACCAGTGTTCTACAACTGTTCTTCTACCTTTAATTCTTTTTTACTTTTTTTTTTTTAAACTGTGACTAGAAGTCCTGTATTTTTACACTTGAAAAACTTTTCCTCTGATGATGAAGGCCATCCGTGGAGGCCAAGGAGCTTCAAGTATTTAATCATGTGTCCAACCAGAAAGTTTTCAAGGCTCATCAGATACATGATTAGGTACCTCTTAAAAAAAAAAAAAAAAAAAAAAAAAAAAAAAAAAAGAATTAAGAAGTCTGGCAAAAGTCATGGAGGGATGAGATGAAACACACAGATAATGTTTCAGAAACTCAGGGCCATGTGGTTTCTGTAGAGTCAAAAAATCTGTGATCAAAGTGAAGAAGGTTTTTATTTTTTAACAAGATTTTTAGATTTTAAATCATGTATTATTATCCTGGGCCACTTTTATTTTCCAAAAGTCAAGACACTTTGCACAGGGTAGCTTTGTAACCAGAAAACAGCTGACATTAAAATGCTGAATTTAAGCTTACAGTTAATGTTGTCCAGACTGGCTGTTTTGTTGAAATTAGTGCCTACTGGTTTTAATTTACTGCTCCAGTTAATATTTTTTAATATATTTTGATCACTATGACTCCTTTTTAAAAGTAATTCAGATTTTCAAAACACTGATTGAGGTCTCTTTTAACTGCAATTTAAAATTAGTGTTTTTAGATTTTCCATCAAAGAGACTTTAAATCACAAGATAGGAGTGAAGATTTTAAGGAGGGCTGAAGAAAAACCCTTTCTTACCTGCAAGATTAAACTTTGTAATGGTTAAAACAGATGCCTGCTCTGCCACAGACCTATTCCTTCAGAGTACATGTAAATTTGAGTGCTACTCATCCCTTCTAGGGCTGGGTGGCATTTGCTTTGGTGGCCTTACTCAGGGAGTATAGTCTTACGCAGCACAAGTAAAAGCACCAAGAGTAGGTCTTTAATCACTGCCACTGCACTTCAAAAGAAACACGCAGCATGTGGCCAGAGCACTCGAAGCTGGGTCAATGGGAACTTCTCTGGCTTTCGTACAGGAGGCAGAGGAAACTATACAGGGACAGTGTAAAAACTGAGGTCAGTGCATGAACATCTGTGCTGCAGACCCTTGGCACTGGTGCTACCTGGATAGCTAGCTTCGACCTTCCTCATCCACAGAGGCACTCATTGTTTTTCCTTTCAGCAGACCATAAATGCATGTAGCCACCTCCCTCTTTTATTCTTTTTCAGCCACAGAAGTGTTCTGCTGGTATGATTGGGTACTCAGGTGATGAGGAAAGTACAATGGTGTAATGTGAGACACCTAATGAGCACAGAAAGAGCTATCGGCACTGCATTGAAAATAACTGTAAAGAATCAGGGTCTTGGAGAGGACTGTTTTGGCACTGTAGGAACCACTGCATAAAACTTCATATTGAGTTAAAAGAAGTCAGAGCCAACAGAGGATTTCATGTGTTATGTTACTACACTGAAATACTGAAATATTGGGAAGAAATTGAGAATACTGAAAATACTGAATATTGGGAAGTGATAGAGAAAACTTCTGGATAAAAGAAGACTTGAAACAAGGACCTAAAATTAAAGCTAAACTGCCTTTTTTTTTTTTTTTTTTAATCCCTCTTTTTCTGCACCAGAAAAGGGAGAGGGTGGCTCGCTCTGCAGTCGCTGTTCAGACAGCTGTCTGAGATGTGAAAGACCAAGACGCTAGGCAGTGCGTCTCATTACTCACCACATGCATAAATCTTATACCAAAAGCAATGAAGAATTATAGCTGGTTGCTGTGAGATCCCGAGTACCTTCTGAGAAGGAGAGAGAAAGTTATCAAAAAATTCAGAAATGTATGGCAGACAGGCATTCTGAAGGAGGGCATACGGTACAGCGTTGCACTTCTGCATTTCCTTGCACAAAAGGAGGTGTATTTGGCAAAACCTGAGTCATCTAACAAACAGCATTTAATTAAGTCTGATGTAATGTTGATTGCAATTAAAATTGCTAGAGAGCAAGCATGGCCTCTACTAAATTATGTTGGTTCTGTTTCCTTTTTTTTTCTTTTCTTGTAAAATGATCCATAATCATAGTCTGTCTAATCCTTGGGTTGCAAACTGATGAAATATTTATTTTCTGGGAAACAAGGGCAACAGTTTGCAGAAAGAGTGATTCTTAACAAGGATGTTTTTAGGACACATGGTATGTTATTAATTTATTATTTTTTTAAGTAAAACTCTCTGAAAGTACATTGAAAAGGTACATGTTGTTTGGAAGGGGTGAAATTCACTCACACTAATGTGTTGAAAATTTGGAATTTGTCCTACCTACAGACTAGACTACAGGCAAACCACAAAGTCCCCCTTCTTTGCCTTTTAGACAGTCTGATGAATGATGTCCACTTTAGTCAATTTTAACCACAACACTTACAAATAATCATAGACAATTTTGGGAATGGACAGAAGGAGTGATTTGACAAAATTCTGCTCTGCAGATTAAAGCAAACACTCCTGAACGTAATCAGTCCTTACTCCTTCATGCAGTTCCTTTGATGTCCACTAGGACTACTTCCACTACTTCCACATGCAAAGTTTTGCAACATCTTTTTTTTTTTTTTTTCCAACAAGCAATAAAGAACAACACAAAATAATAATTTAAAACATTGCAGGTAAGAATGTGTGAGAACAGTCAGAGCATAACATTACAACAGATGTTAGGATTTGTTCTTAGACAGTAAGGTTTGGTCATAAATGAGCCTTCAAAGCCTGAGTTGGAAATATCTGTGGCTGCAGTTCGCTCATCATCCACAAAAATGGGGACAGTACACAATGCACATTTCAAGCATTTGTGACTGATAAAACAAGTCACAGGACTGAGCCCCCTACAAATTCTATTTTCTTAGTTAAAGACCAACTCAACACAAGTTGCCTTCACTCCTTAATGCCAATAGTACCATTTGCAACCAAAGGAACTTCATCAGAGAGGCCTCCAGGGAAATTCTTGAGTAGTCCAACCTCCTTATGCTGCTGAGGAGGCTGCAAGTCCTCGGATGTTTAGCTGGGAAGACACACTCTAATCTAGATGTGACCCACCTTCCAATAGAATCAGTGTCCTCTTGCATCAGGAACAGTCCTGTGATGGAAGGGATCTTAAAGGACAGAAACAAGGTGATGGGTTCCTCTGCTAATAGACACAGTTAGCTGGTCTGTGATATTTGAAAGGCCTACACAGCAGCCCACATGTTGCACATCATGATATGCATGGAAAAGTTATCTGGAGGTGTAGGGGAAGTGGAGCTGTAAGTAGTCATCACTAATGACAGAAGGAAATGTAGGAGGGATGTTCTGCAGAAGGCTGGGCAGATGGGGCCAGGACCACCATGGTGCCATAAGAAGCACGGTCAGTTCCATGAAGGCCTAAGAGACAGGCAGGGATCTACAACTATAATGCAGAGGTAAGATGATGTTATAGGGAAGAGAAGCTCAGCTTTACTAGAAGCTGGTGGACCTTCTGGGACAAATGGAACCTGTTCAAGAAGTAGCTGCACCATAATAGCAGAGCCAGGCTGCTAGTATAGAAGATGGAAGAGGTTACAATGCAATATTTTACCCCAAAGACAAAGGAAAGCTGACGGGCATGGAGGAGGTCTGGATTAGATTGATGCAATCTACTATGTGGATGTGGTAAATACTTGACATGTCTCTGAAAATACCAGGAGGAACAGAAGCGGCAGTAAGAAAGGCAATTTAGAGCAGTGCTGGTTGACCAACACATGAAACATTAGGTGAGTAATTATAACTACTGTAGAAGCCTAAAATATATGGTGCGGCAAAATGTCTTGAATCGAATGATAGCCCCCAGTTCACTGGCATCTCAGAGACCTGAAAAAGGCCTGGCTTGTACACACTCTGTAAACAGCCTGTCTTACTGCCATCACTGGAAGCAGAGCATCAGGCTAGATGATAATCATTTATCTGGTCAAGTACATTTCTTCAGTTCTCGTGTTCATTGGCTTTACACAGAAGAAACCAGGGTGCAATCAGGCACTGAATTATGTATTCCACAGTCCCAGGCTGATTGTGGATATGGTGTGTCACTCCACATAAGTACAACAGTACCCAGGCTGGAATCTTACCTTAAAATTTTGCCTCTATCTGCCAATGTTACTTTAGGACATTTGTTTTAGTTTGGTTTCCTCTATTTTTTTTTCAAAGCCATACTGATAAAACAAATTTTAAAGACTGATGTGCACCGCAAGAACTGAAACAAAACATATATTAAATGCTTTTCAGGGTTAGAGTGGTGAGTGTACTGAAAATTATAACTAAAAAAACGCTTACGTTCATAGCAGTAGGCATCAAACTTGCTATCTGGGTAAGGAAAGCCTGTTTGGTTCTCATAGCGATACAGGGTTCTCACCCCAAGTAAACCTCCACCACACTGGGGCCTAGCCACCGAGGCAGGGTAACGAACACTTCCATCTGCCAGCCAGCCGTAATCACACTGGTCAAAGCCATTCCTCCAGGCAACATACAGGTTCCCAACAGAAGCAAGGACGCCATCTCGTTTCCGACACAACTCTTTAGCTTCCTCGAAGGTGAGCTTCTCAGGAACGGAAACATGAACCACTTCATCTAGAGGAAGAAAAGAATAACAAAGACTGAGCATCAAATTCCACGATCAAGTCAACTTAGCTTCCCTCTTCCTGTCCTGTAAGTTTGCTTTCAAATTTTGCTTGATCAGTTTTTTGCTTACACTTTTGCTCAAAAAAGCAGATATTCAGAAAATCAAAAGTGTCAGATTTCATTATGAAAATGTGCCTACCTCAAAGTACAATTATTTTTATACAAACATTATGCAATGAGTTACATTGTGGTTGGAGATTGGGTCCCTTCCCCAGTCTCTAGGCAGAGGTAACAGGAGCCTGGAAGCTCCTCTGTGACCTCTGTTAGAGTAGACTTTGTGATTCAACTATGCTAATTAAATCCAGTCCAACAGAATTTACTTTCTCAGTAAAACAAATCCTTTACATCTGCAAGCCTTTTACCTCACCTTTTTAGTCGTCACTAGAATCTCACTTGAGACACACACACAAAGCAAATGCTCTTCACTGCTGCTCCGCAGCAACTTCGAATGTTGTATTTACATCAGTCTGGACCTTGCCCCACAGGGAACACAGGTGAGGGAATGCACTAGGCAAGCTGTGTGCACAAAGCACTTTTTGTGTGAAAAGCTGAATTAATCTAGACTGCCCCTGCTATAATTTAGTTTCCATGGAACAGTAATTTGAAAATAATAACTTCTCAGTTGGAAACTGAAAGAAAACAAATAGCATGTCAAGTATTTTACTTCAAAGTCAAATTGCCATTATGCAGTTGAATCTGTTGCCTTGTTCACCCAAACACTATAAATGAAATCAAGGCTCTGATGTCTGTGTCCTGGGAATGAAGTAGTAAGCTGACTCCTTTCTAGTTTTTATTCAGACTTCAGACCTAAAATCAATGCATTCAGATGTAGAAACAGAGCAAATTCAAAATATTTGTTACCAGACGGTACTTCTCTTCCCCACCCCTTGTACGGTGGACCAGAACACAATGGACAGCACTGCTAATTCACATGGGACATGCAATCTGCCATACCTCAGCAGTTGTCTCAGGGTAACCTAGCAAAAGGCAGACAGACTACATCACCCCAAGCACTTTCTTTCACTTCAATATTACGCTTGTTTCGAGCTTGAAAGGAATGCAAGCGTGAAAGGAGGCAACATGCCAATTTTCTTTTTCCTCCTAGGTAGAAACTCTGATTTGTTATTACAGCTGTAATATCAATTCCACTGGGTAAGTTTCTTTATGCATGCTGTAGGGAGTGTCCAACTTAGAGGTAAAGTACTGTAGCTACTGAGGGACAGAGCACGTCTATAAGGCACACTTTAAGGTAAGGAAAGTGAAGAATCATTCACCTCTCAGAAGTGCCAGAGTGCTTCATTCAGCTCTCCAGACCATAAAGAAAATGCACTTTTTTATTAAACACTTCTGCAGAAGACAGCTTTTTCTGCATCAAGGGGCAGATCTGGTATTATGGCCAATAAAGAATGGTGGATGCAGCTATCCCACAACACCATCCCCATGGCAAATATCATGAAACAGCGGAGCACAGAAAGACCACTCTAAAGCAGCCCCTTCTGTTCTGACGACTCTTCAGCCATGCAACAGTTGTGGTGTATATGGAAATTAGTAGTTAAAATTGTTGCAATTAAAAAGCAGATAATATCAATCCAGGTAGACAACAAAATAAGACAAGGGAAACAATGTATTTTATAGGTTTTCTCGCAATAAATACGATGCATCAAAAATAAAATAATGTCAAAAAATCCCACAGCATTCTTCCTGGGAGAAACTTACTGAAGACAGGAAAACAGGTAAACAGTGCAAGATTAAAAACAAGCAAATTTTCCATCAACTAATCTGGATCACTTCCTCCAAATGAAGTTTGTGCATAATATCATTGAAGTTGTGGATATTTAATCCTCTGAGATGATACCTGCAACTTGTTAAAGCAAGGAAACTTAGCGAGCAGTTTTGTCTTGCTATGAGATTTCAAAACACAGAGTTCAAACTGTACTTTTGTAGAGTATTTTGCAGAGACTTACCTATCCAAATTGCACAAGCAGAGTTTTATACAGAAATATACCTTGAATTTGCCTTTGAACATGCCTGTTTATGCAATACTGAGGGCAGTGAAATTTTAAAAGAAGGGTGGTATGTCTTCCTTTATACTCAATCTATTCTACTGTACCATCAGCAATTTATTTTGTTTGTCTGCTGAATTCGGCTGCTCTCATGCAGACACCATCTTTGTCAAAGGGTGTTCTACCAGAAAAACTAAATGATTAAAACACCCACATGTTTAAGAAAAAATGCAGTCTAACCAGAACAGTCCAGCAAGTAAAGTCCAAAGTAATTTTTTTTCTTTGCCACTCATTTGGCAGTTTAACATTATAAATAAATAAATAAATAAATAAATAAATAAATAAATAAATAAATAAATAAAGAGGTTAAATTCACAAGGAATGCAAAAAGGTACCAGAGTGATCAGTAAACTGCTTTTATTGCCATTCCATCATATAACAAGTAAATATTCGTGTATTTCAGGAATGTAGATGACAAAATAAAGGGTAAAAACATGTTAAAACATAGCAGCTTGCAGTTGTTCTGGGTAAAGAGTGGTTTGCAGGAATAGCAGGAATTTATCCTAGGAGATATGACTCTGCAATTTGGCTGTCCAGTATGAAAACAAAATAAATGTATATATGTTTGTTTGAGTGTGCACTTGATATATGTAATAATTGTTGGCACAAATTGCCAAATAAATAAAATAAAGCATGGGTTTAATAAAGGCCCTTCATTATAAATTTTCTGCAATCTTCTTCCAAAGCCACATTACAAATAATAATAAAAAATAATAATAATAAATAATAATAAAAAAGTTTATGTTTTCTGTCAAGCACTTGAGAAGAAAGCAACTCTCAAAATGCTTCATCAACTGGATAGCATCAATTTCATTTGCAGCAGCCCAAAAATATGTGATGAGCAAGTCTGCACAAACTTTCCTGCACCTTGAGCAGACTATGGTCATGTACACCACATGCACAGAAGTCAGCACTTCAGGAATATACTGACCCAGAGAGCACAGAGGCAATTTGTCAGAACCTACTGTTTGTGTATACCAGTGCAATCACTTGGAATTTAGGGGTATGTAAAAGATTTGTATTTCCTAAAACCAGCCTTATGTAATTGAAACTCATACAGAATTCCCCCATCCATATGATGAGATAAGTTGCTATCCATGTTACCTTTCTGACATGATTAGTGTCCCACAGCAGTGTGGAAATTCAGTTCATAGTATGTAAAAAGAATGCTGGTCCTACTTCTCTGAACATGCATTTAATACATGTAGCCTGTAAAAATTATTCCTGTTTTTGGCAGCAGAGTGGGTTCCATACTTAGCAAGAGGATTGCTCCTATCAGTCTTTTAAAGTGTCTTTATGATGATATTTGAAAGCATCTCCATTCCTCAGCCAAAAGACTAGAAGAGTACCCCAAAGAAACTCTGAAAAGCATTGATAAACAAATGGTATAGCCACAAACACCAGAGTAGGGCAGATTTATTATTATTATTATTATTATTTAAAATCTATCTGCAATGTTTTTATATCTGTAGTCCACTCCAAGGAACTTAGCAGTGTTATGCAGGCAAACCCCAGGGCTTAGACCAGCAGACGGAGAGGAACTAGTTCTACAGTTCCAGGGAACAAAATGGAGACCATGACAGTGTTTAGACTGCAGACAACAAAGTAATGTGTATTATTCCTGG
Organism: Aythya marila; assembly: GCF_965140915.1. Classification (NCBI taxonomy): domain Eukaryota; kingdom Metazoa; phylum Chordata; class Aves; order Anseriformes; family Anatidae; genus Aythya; species Aythya marila. Next base: position 80,837,534 of record NC_139080.1, on the reverse strand, counting down.
TAACTGTTTAATTTCAAGTTTCAGGTCAATTGCCCACCCATGGTGGTCAGAGCAGTTGAAGAACCCCCAGAACTTTCCTGTTACATGGATTTGTTTTGCCTGGTTAAAACAGACACCTGACATGTCTTTTTCCCCTCTTTCCTTCTCCCCTCTCTTTCAAATACATCAAGCTACATGAAGAAGCCAGCTTTTTCCCTTGAAGACAAAAGCTGATTCAGCCCTAAGGAAAAAAACTTTAGATCCACTGACTTATCAGCTAGTTTTATAGCAATCTTCATTCCTTTGAAGGGTATTTCACTTATTCTGTCTCATCAAGAGACATCTTACTGAGCTGGGCATGTTTGTAGGTGTGAATTTCATGAATCATACATCTTAAAAGCAAGCACAGAAATAAGAGCAGGCTAGAACCATAGCCGGGGGTCAATACACAACGTGTATTGACTAGGGCAAAAGTAATGAATTTAGCTGTAGCCCTCCAGCACAGACCTCATCAGTAATTTCTCTTCCCATAGATGAAACCACAGTTAAGGGATTGGTGTGTTTTTACTTCCTAGAGGAGCTCTTCGAGCCTGGCTATGTGGCAATCTTTCCCCAGAACACAGCATCATACCCTCAGCTTCACATGCCATCATGCAGTGTGCCAGTATCAGCCAAATGAGGTACAAGGCGCTGACACCTGGCAGGTGAAGGTATCATGTGCAAGTGATTTTACACTTGACATGACAGAAATTTTACAGATATTTGAAGGATTCTATGAAACTGCAGAGACATTTAAGAGAGAATATGGGAGTTTCTCACAGAATGCTTTTACAGATCTGGTAACACACCAGGTGGTGTTGATGGTGGCTGGTCAACCACCTAAGAAGTGTCCTCCTTATTAGCCAACCCATTTGGAGAAATGACTAGGAGAGCCTTGCATTTATAATGTAATCCCCCTTTTCACCTATATTAATCTCCCTGAGTAACAAGACTCTTAGTTATGACTGTCCCAACTGGGACTCAGCAACACAGGGAATACATGTAAGTGCTCTCACGTGGTTGGGTGCTCAGATTCTACAGCCTGCACTACTTTCAGTGTTGCGTAAACAAAGACATAAAGAAAAATCAAGGGAATCCAGATGGATATTAAATTCACAGAACACTAATTACCCACAAGAATTTCCATTTTCTCCTTATTTCTTTCTATCTTTAGCCAGAAGGCCCTTGCAAAAAGGCATCTACACTCACCAACAGGACTATCAGACTGCTTGTGTACCAGAGAAGAAGAAATACTGCCCGCATCAATCCCACCTGTACACACATACACGAAGACATCAGAAACCACTACCCTTGTCTTGCTTGCTCTGGAAAAAGTATTATCTGTCTTCACCACAATAAGTGTCCTCAGAGGCTACGTACAGTTAACTTGTTTATTAATCTAGCTCATGCCTCAGCCTTCCTCTCCCAAGCTGCACAGACAAGGTTTGTTGTCTCAGCTGCACTTCTATTCCTCTGTCCTGCTGCTGATAAGGGCTGCTTCTCTGACACACCAGGCTGGTAAAGAGGTATCCTTAACAAAGTCACAGATTATGGTGAAATGCTCTCTAGGAAAGGAAAACCTGGAAAACCACTTTGGATGTCCAGCTTCATTCAGCTGTATTCTTTAGAGACAACAGACAGAGTTCTGCTGCTTTGAACATTTTGGCACACAGACCTAAGTAGCTAGGTTCAACTTTAAAGCAGAAGACTAGACAAGATGAAGAAGTCTTTTTCTCTCACACGTTAGAACAAGTTAGTCGATTCCTTTTGATACACATCAGTAACAATTTAATTAAGCTCTCCTGATTGTCTTGAGTCTGTTTTATGCAAAACTATATGCTGAACAGGAATCCATTGCACTTGACAGGACTGGAAGGCTACGCTTCTCCCACAGGCTTGCCCTCAAGCATGACGAGTAGCTTGGCAACCGCTATACCCTTAGATAGCTCTGCTGTAGTTGCGAAGTGTCACTGTGTAATACAAAGGGGAAAAATTAACTTTGAATTCTTTTTTTTTTTTTTCCCTTTTGTGCTTTACTCTCACAAAAAGCATTGATAAGTCATGATTTTTGGAACACCCTAAAGACAAGTTTTGTCACGTTCTGAGCTCAAATACCACATTGTGCATAAAAAAGCACTATGGCATTATTTCCTATTCAGTCTCCTCTAACTGGGATCCAATAGAAGCCAATGCAAAAGCTGTGACCCTATCAAAAGTCATGAACTGAGAAGAAAAGACCATTAAAAGACCATGTCTTTTTAAAAATCTCATTGTTGCTCTGGAATCAGAACGGGCTCCACAGAAGATCTTTAGCTGCCCAAAACACAGAAGACACTTCACACCTGAAGCTGTATTTTAGATTATGACTTTTTAAATCATTATTGTTCTCACACAAATTTCCATGACAATAGCAAAAACGTGTGAGACTAAGCAGAAAGTATTTACAGGACATCTGGTTTTGTTTTTTGCCTTTTTTCTTTTTCTTCCCTACACTCACTGGGGGGCTGGAAATGGTGTATGGAAATGAGACTTTATAATCTTCCCCACAGCTAATCCAAAATAACTTTCTTAGCATGACTCCCCATCTGCATATTATATATGCTTATTAGACATATATGGCTTCTAACTGGCTTTGGCCAGAAGATGATGCTACATGGAGTAGTTTGTGCTTTGGCTCTGCAGCATGCTCTCACGGCTCCTCACTTCATCAGTGGGCTTTGGCAAGCAGATTTCACTTTGTCTCCATTTCTGACATCATGGCAGTATCAAATGAATCATATACAACCTTATCTGAAGACAGAACCTCCATCCTCATCAACCACTTCCTTTCAAGGGAGTATCCTGTAGAAGACACTGGTGCAGACACTTTTCAGTTGGAGGTGTGAGGAGAACCTCAGACTTATATCCAAACATTTGGAGCTGAGTTGCTTTAGATTAAGCTCTTTATTAATAAATCACCTCCTGCATTTAAAGGTATTCTAAATGTTTTTTAACACTTAGTACAATGAAATATGCAATGAAATATAATGAATGTAGAATCAGCTTGTAGTAAGAGCCCATGCCAAGTGCCTATTTAATGATATATTGACTCTACATTCTTGTTTTTATCATTAGGAGGTCAGAAATTTTAAATCCTTCCCAGAAGTATTCTCCCATGTTTTTTAG